>NC_143437.1:77520000-78120000 GCF_987193195.1 Phasianus colchicus
TGTATTTGATTGTTGTTTTTTTCCTCATAGTTATAGTGGTTGCAAGAAATAATATTAGCCTACAGTTCAGCACTGTTCATGCTCATCTGAGTTTTTGCAATGGTGAGAAGTCAACAGTGTGTGAGAAATTAAGTTTCTGAGTCATGGTTGGGTTACTGACTAAAGGCTCTTTCGGGGTTGTGCTAGACTGCACTTCAAAGAGTAGATGGATGATTGTTTTTTTCCCCAGTTGGGACTGCTCAGATTTTTAAGCATTTACCTTTGAGCTGTAACTGGGAATGAGATCCCAGAATTTGCCACTTGACTGAAGAGACTGCATGGGTCTGATTATTTCATTGCACATTTGGAGCTTGCATCTTGTCTCTTGCTACTTCAGTCATGTCAGGAGTTCAGGGAAACCAGCTCCTTTAGTTTCTTCCCTCTCACCCCTTTTCAGCCCCACAGCTCCTGTTCTCTCCTTAATGCTGGTGTTTGTCTGACCAGGGGTTGCGCCATTTCAGGGCTATGCTATTTGTGTTTGTGAAGCTGCTGTGGAATGGCACTTGTCTTACTTATCTTAAAATCTAAACCTCTCTGACAAAAGCAGTGTTTTTATGCTGTATTTTCTTACTCAAGCCAGAATTTTCCATTATCAGATGCAACAGAAATCAGTCTAATAACTTCGGCATATATAAATAATAATTATGCTGAACATGTTTTTCAAAATGTGCAGATGTTTTCCATTTAGATTAGTTCCTTCTCCCTTTCTGTGGGGGCCTCAATGCTTTAACATGTTTAAAAATATGTATTTTTGGCAACTTTAAACCTGTTGTGCAGAACCTGCAAATTCTCCAGAAAGATTAAATCTTACTTTAAAGCACATTGCAAGAAAAACTTACAAATTTTCATCCTGTATTGTTTTGTTTTGTTTTTTACATACAGGACACAAAATAGTACGTAGGAACTCAGTCCATTCTAATGATTTTTGAATGTTTTATTGCTGCTAGTTTTAGCAGAGGCATTTTTAGCTTTGGTATTATCCTGCTAGTCATAAAATGAGGGAATGAAAAGAAAATGCAGCATTTTTATAGTTGCCTAGTTAGTAAGACAAATGGGAAATGCTTGATTACAAGTAAAAAATTATCTAGTAGAAAGACTTGCATGACTGAAATAGTAAATTTCTCTGTGTAATCAACATAGGACTGAGAGTCTAAGAGGAGTGGTATCGACTACTGCCAAAACTAGTATGCATAATTTTAAGTCATTGACAAATTGGAGGCAAACAATCACTCTTAGAACATTTTGTACAAATATTTTAAGACATTATATGGGATACTGTTAATTATTTACCATGAAAATTTCAGTGCAAGTTGTGTCTTATTCAGTAACCGTATTTGTAGGAAGTGAAAATGGTGTTTCTCAGTTGGGATTTCAATCCAGGATAAGCAACTCATATACCAATCTCTGTACTGATATCTAAGTGTTGTTGGGAATGCTGAGGTCATGTGGTTTCTGGATTCTGGGCATTCATCAAACATCAGAGAGAGATATATATTAATTGCCTTCTAATGGTTAAAGGATCTTCTTGCAGAAGAATAACAAATAGTTGTCACAGTACAGCAACTACAACTTACTGGAGACTTCCCTGAAATATTTTCTCTGCTGTAAGTGAGATGTTTTAAGAGTGAAGGAAATAATCAAGCAGAATCAAGGAAAAACATTTAGACCTTAAAATACAACTGATGTTTGTTTACTACCTAAAACTCTTAGTAAACTCAAAAAATAAATAATAAACAGTAAGCATGTCTGTTGGTTAAAAAAAACCACGCTCACAAGATGGATTCTGTACTGGGAATGGCCAGTTGTGGAAGCTGTGGAAGGGTTCATTGCATGTTAGCATTTAAACATAAGTCATTTACCATATCTTTCAGTTTAGTAATAAAACATTCAATCTTTTTTAAATTGTACTTTTCCATAGAACAGAGAGGTCAAGACATCTGGTGTTGAAGCCTCTCGGTGTTCGGGAGCCATCCCAGGATTGCTCAGCAGTCTCAGTAGTGTCAGGTGGAGAGTTGGACTTGATGACCTTGAAGGCCTTTTCCAACCTGGATGATTCTGGCACTGTGACTCAAGCTGCATCCAGGAGGTTTAAAGGAAGCCGGGCAAAGAAACTTGGTTTTGCTCTGGATAGGCACAGTTAGATAGAAGACTGGTCAGATATATATATGCCATTATTGGCATCTAACTTCATACAGATGAGCCATGACTGTCAGTACACTTTTTGCGAATGTGTATCTGATGCTGTTCCTTCATTCATATAACTGACAAACACAGTCATGTAAGTACTGAACAGTGCACAAGAGAGAGAAATGTGCAAGGCAGTTGCTAGAGCAGCTCCTGCTCCTTCATCTGCCACACCACAGGGACTATAAGAAACTGGGTTGTTATTTGAAGCTATTTCTCTCATGCATATATTGGAATATTTTTTCCTTAACTTGCTGCAAGTATTTAAATGCAGGAATGTGACAGCTCTCACAGTTGCCCTAAATAGGTCAATAAGCATTACTGGGCTGGCAGTTCAGATATTTCTGGAGGAATGACAGGCATCCATGGTGGAAGAGTGAATCCAGAAAAACTGAGGTGCAAATTCAAGCTCAGTTCTTCAACTTTGTGCTGTAGTTAGCTTTCTGCATTTCCCCAAATTACTTCCACATGTCATAAGGACTTGTACCAATCTTCAGCTTTCACATTCTTCCAAAATATCATGCTATGAATGTGAAGGAGGAAGCTGCTGATAAAACATAGAGACAAACCTGTTTCTATTATTTCTATTCCAGTCAAAATAGAAACTTGGATAGAGGAAAGCTCACTGTAGAAGAAAAGTGCAGTTTCTAATTGTCACAGATTCAGCCTGCTTCCTGTGACAAGTGGGCCTAGACGAGGAAAACTGTGATGTTATGATGTGGAATAATGATGAAAAACCATAAAACCACGGCACTAATCAAACTAAAGATGCAAACTTATAAAAAAACCCATCACGCACATTGCCTACAGCTGTAGGGATTTCTGAATAAAACATAGTCACAATTATCATTCATATGTAGATGAGTTGCACTTCTACACTGAAGTTTGTGTAGTTAATGCATTATAAAATTGTTATGATCTCTGAATTTAAAGAGGTTGTGTTCCTTTTGCCCTGCTCTTGGATTATGACTCTTAGAACTAGACCCAGCTCCTCAGTGATAGTGTACTGAATAATAATAATGACTAAATGAAATAAATGAACAAATTATAACGGAACTTTCTGAATTCCACAAATAGAAATCTTTATATAGACAGGAGCAAGGAGTTATCTTTGTAGCTGGGGATCTACTTTCTAGTTTATGTTCTGCAGGTGTATTCACTAACAGTTTTGAGCATTTCTGGTATGCACATGGTCTGTGTAGGATGCAGAAAGTAGATTTCTAGATATAGAGCTGTTCATGTGGCTATGTTAGATGTGACTGATCAGTTTAACTCATCTTACTGAGATAGATGATCTCTTTTCCATGTTCCACAGAGCAGTGAGTCCAGACCAGGTACTCAAAGGTTATGCTGCGGCCTAATCATGCTGATCTCCAGACATTACAATCTCTAAAACTATTGATGGAGTAAATCTTCAGGCAGCATATTTCCTGCTCCTGCCATTCTGATGGGAGATGGTTGCAGTAACTTTTTCAGGAGTTTAGACCTTGTCAGGAATTTTTTTTGCTCTTTGCACTCTGTTTCACAAATTTGGTGCTATTTTACAAGCAGATTTTTTCCTCTTAAATCTTGCTACAAGATCCTTCCGCTTGCCAGCACTTCAATAAACATGAAAATTCATGAATATTCCTTCTTTACTCCTATTTCTCCCTTCCAGTTCACAAGAAAATGTTGCAGTAGGGTATTACTTTTCATACAGACCATCATGCATCATTTTTTGTTTTCACTGCTCAAAAATACTGAAAAGTCAAGTCAGTTCTGAATTACAATTCTGTCCAGCCCATGATGCTGAAGAAAAAACCCCAAACCAATATTTTTTAATTTTCAGGAATTAGTAGCCTTCTTTTAAATTTATTCAGTTATTTGGAGTGGACTGAATCTGTGGACTGAATGGGGCTTTGGTACAGTAGAAAAGATAGAGAGTATAATTAATAACCTTCTAAAGACTGAAAGGAAGGAGGAAAAAAAGAACGAGTAAGATGATAGCAAGTCTAGATTTTACAGTCTATAGTATGGAGAAAATGGAAAGTCTGAGTATGTCTGGCACTTCCCAAAAATGCAGAAAGTCATATATCTAAAATTGTCCTTCAAGCCATGATTTTAATCAGAATGGTTAAGGTTTTCTGCACTGATACAGTTAGGGAGCTAGAATGGAACAGAGCAATAATGTATGGAGTGTGTTTGCTTCAGTGCAGAATAATTGTCTCTATGCCACTCTCCTTAAGATTTCACTTCTAAAACAAATATGGCATTGGCCATCTCTCCTAAACATGCTTCATTAAAAACAAACAACAACAACAAAAAAAAAACAACAACAAAAACCCAACCAACCAAACAAAAACAAAACAAGAAAAAAAACCAACAAAAAACAATCAGAAATACCTGAAGCAGTGCTAACATCCATATTATACTTAATAAACAAACATAAATGAGTTGGGAAGAGGGTGTAACTTATGACAGCTGCCATTTGCCCTTCATTGCAGAGGCCTTTCTACAATTTTCTTGAGCTGCTCACAGATACCTGACAGCTGATCATTTCTGGCACTTTTTGGAGAGCTTTCCTTCTTTTGCTTTTAAGGGGTCATTTACTGAAGAGTTCTTGCAATGCATTTAGAAACATTCACAACTTGAAAATATCAAAAGTTCTTTTGCCTCTAACCCAGAAGTTTTGAGAATTTCTAAGTGTAATAATAAATCCAGATTTACCATTTGAATGTTTCTGCCATATGCTGCTAATTTGTTGTTGAGACATGCAGACCTCGGTTTTTTGACTATGCAGTGTCTTGTTCCTTCTGTCTCAAAGTATTATTTTACATTATCCCGTTCTCTCAGTTTATAGCTCCCTATTTCTCAGATTTTGAGACTTGTGACAAAGTGGAGTTGGATTGTCAGAAAACCACATAGGAAACAATAAAACAGAAGAGGAAATGGAATCAAAGCTTTAGGCAATAGATAAGAAATGATATTAAATAAGCTTACTTTAACCAAAACTTGAAATAAATGGAAAAGTAAGGGTTTATGTAAGTGATCCAATGGTGCATGGTATATCCAAATCAATGGCTTGACAAGGCAAGTCTACACCAGAGGAAATACTGAGCTAAATTCTTAAATTTTATCAGAACTAGAGGAGAATTTGTAGAGGTTTTTACTCATGCAATTGGAGGTACAGTATTCTGTAATTTGTTTTTGTTGTTGTTTTTCCTCCTAATTAGTATTATTTCTAAATGATTTTGTATCGTTATGTACTTGTATTAAACCTGATTCTTCAGTCTGTAGAAGGCTGTATATAAATGGCTTGTGCTTCCTAAGGGAGGCACTGTGTGCTGAGCATGAAAGCATTGCCTACCCCTTTTACGAAATAATAGTGCACAATGGGGAACAGCATTTCTTCATGATATTTAGAGCTGTTAACTCTTTTGACTCATTTGCAAATGTAGATCATATGCTATCTTTACCATGGCATTCCCAGAGGAATGTATTACATCACCGCTCATGTTTTCACTTAGAGGCTTTTCTTATATTTTGTTAGGCTCAGCTCAGTAGCTGTGATTATCAGTAGATTTATCAGTAAAATTCCAGTATAAGTGGGCTTTTCTTTTAAACATTTACTCAATTTAAATATTTTTCAGACTCACTTATATATTATCTACACTAACCACATTTTGATTGCTAGTATATTCACTTGTAATGAACTTCTTTCTTTAAAAAGCAGAAAGATATTCTATGTTCACATTATTTCTTTTATAATGCATGTCTCCTTTTGTTCTAATACAGAAATGAAAAATATTTTCCTCCATACTTTCATTCAGAATATAAACACATACAGCCCTTTGTCAAACCAATGAACTAATCACACAATTAAAACAAACAAACAAAAATACAATGCAAAATTTTAATTTTCTTCATCTGGGTTTGCTTTTGCCATTGTACAAGTTTACTGCAATCTATAATACTCACTGAATTGTTCTTGCACAGTTAAATTAAAGGAGACTTTCAAGTTAATTTTACATTTGTAATATCTTTAATATTAATAATATAATGTTGTGTAAAATATTATTATATATTTCAGAACTGGACTTAACTTTACTATCATTGTATTTTCCTCTACTTAAACTATACTGTACTTAGATTTCCATAAAACGCTGGAGATCAGTACTTGTAATTTCCTTTTAACCATCCACTTTCTTGTATTGCTTGAGTCCTAGACCAAAAATAAGGCCTTCCTGGTGTATCTACATAGATAGCAATATTTTTGTCTATCCTCTATTATCTTTCCAATACTTGAGACTCAACAGAATAGACAAGTATGATCTCATATTTGAATAATTCATCTTGAGAATGTGGCCCAGCATTCCTGAATTCAGTAAGCTCCAAATGACTGGGCAAGATAAAAGTACCTTGAGAGTCATCTGAACCCAGGTTAATCATCTGAGACTAATTTTATGAAGAGAAGTAAACATTTCTTGTAGAGGATCTGCCTCAAATTGGTCTAATGAATTGTATCTTAAAACTATCTATTTTTGTCCAATGACTACTAAAAGAGCTCAGACTAGATTAGGTGTTGAAATATCCAACATAGATTCTTAATTTAAATAAGATAAATTCATACTTGGTTTGCCCTTCACTTTCCTCTCTGCTACATGCTTCTTTCACATCGTTCAAACTTCTGAAAAGATTAAACTTGGTTTTGAACACATCAACTTTTTTTTCTTTTTTATAACAAACTCCTATCATTGAGAAATGCCATTCTACTGCTTAATGTGTGAAAAGGCCTCAACAATTCTCTCTCACTTTTGTTCAGTTATCATCCTCCAAACTTTGCCATTTTGGCTAGGGGAGTGGGGCATTCTTTTCCCTAGCCTGTTATTTTTATGAAATACATTGTTTATGAATATTTCTTCTGTGAAATAATCTATTTCATTAGACCATGGAAAATCTGAGAGAGCCAGATGGGGTTTCAGATTGTTGCATTTACCAAACAGTGTATCTGCAATGATTTTATGGACCCAAGAAGAAGCAGAGGAGGAAACGGCTTTAGCAGAAAAATGCAGGCAGTAGATTTATGTCTCAGTTTCAGCTCATATTAAAGAGTATGAGCTGTATACTGATATTACCAGCAGTTACATCAGTTCATTTCATTTCTTTTCACTCCGCATTTCAGTAAAAGGGGATTTATAAAAGAGGGTAGAAATGAATATCTGGAAATGCTTATTTTGGATAGTATGCATGAATATCCATAGACCAAACTGATGGCAGACCTTATTTCAAAATACATCAAACATTTCCAATTCTTAACACTCAGAAAACGGCAACAGATACTGTTTGTTTTAGTTGGCTGCTGGTCTTTCTGAAACTAGCTATCTGCTTCTTCAGCACTTTGACAATCAGTGGAGAAGATGAGAGTGGGAATGAGCCATAAATATAGTTATTATAACAAACTGTGAGATAAGATGCATCATCTCTGTTACCACAGAAATAGACCTAGTTTCTGAGACAAAACATCATGGGTGATGGTGAGGCTGATCCTAAAACCTTGGGCCTTGCTCTAAAAGGTCTATATTGTGCACAGAGCTACTTCTGCCTTATTTTTTTCTTGTTGTTAGGAAATCAGGCATAATCAAAAGCTGAGATGTGAGCGTCAAAAGAATATCAGTAGACTTGATCAGTAATTTCCAGTTTGTCAAAGGGTCATTGTTGGTGTTAGCTTTTTATGTAGGAAGAGACTCAACATATTTGGTTCCAGTAAAGATCATGGCTGTGTCAGCACAGGAGACAGGGATGTCAGGGTCAAAGATATTCTGTTCATGAGGGAGTAATTTATGGAAGTAAATGAAATAAATAGATACAAGTTTAACGGAGTTGAGAATAAGAGGACACAGCAAATGATAAAGGTTTATAGTTACATCTGAAAAAAAGCCAAAAATCATTGCAAAGTATCAGAACGGTTGATCAGAAACAAGACATACTGATAAAATAGAATAAGATTTTCAGTTTTATAAGCAGTGCATATGTTAAAATTCTCTTCATTTTGCTGTGTAGTGAACTCAAGACATAATTTGTCTGTTGTTAAATTGTGAGTTGAAAAAAAAAAAAAAAAAAGAAAAATGTCTCTAATTTCTAGAAAAATTTTCACTGAGGCCAGAATTGGTTTTAGGCTTCTGTAGATGCTATTATAGCCTCTTTAGATCATATTTTGTAACTGCTGTTTGATCACCTTCTGTAATTTATTATAAGTACTCACTCTATAACATTCTTTCAGCATTTTAAGTTGGAGATTTGTGTTTTCCTTTCTATGTTTAAGAGCAATAATGTAATAATGTTTGGTTGTGATTACCTACTTCTGTAGCTTGTTTCCCTTCACAGTTAGGTTCTAAAATATGGAGGGCATTGTTAAATGTTTTGTGATGTGTAACAGCACATGAAGATTGAGATTTTAGCTATTTAAGTGCTTGAAGAAAGAAAGATAGTCACTAGCTGTTTGGGGGCTATTTACAGTCAGTTATACTGAGAGCTTAATTATTTGTCTGAGCTTTTCCTGAGATTCAGTAAAATCTTTTAGAGAAAGTGGATATCAGGGGCTTAGGAAATTTCATGTCTTCTGATAATTACATGTGTTAAATGTAAGACTTACTCCACTTCCTTGCTTTCTGATTATTGTCTCTATTTTAAAATATTAATTACTACATGCAGTGTAATCTGCTAAAGTCCTAAACAGTGTCGGATTCTTCAGGACTATTGTTTTCTCAATAGGCAAATAAGATTAAGATTTTCACGAAGTGCCACTGGCATGCAGACAACCATTTGTTTTCAGTTTTACTGTATAAAAGAGTTATGCATCCTTAAATTGCATCTGATGAAACATTGCTCTGCAACCATGGTTCTGAGCGTCTTCCAAATTCCAACTCAAATTACAGGCATTTGTGGAATTGGCATCTTCCCTACCCCTTCAGTCAGATGTTAACTTGAAGTGAGTTCTCTAAGACTGTTAAACATAATGCAGTATGTTTATCTTGGTGTTTTTATTTTTGTGTATCCTAAAATGCACACCGACTCTGCTAGATGTGGTTGTGGCAGCACGTCACTGATGCAGTGCTAGCCTGATTTAGTGCATCAGCATCTATCCTTGGATATTGTGGTAAAGCTGTCCTCGTGAAAAAATAATTTGTGACCTCGTAAGAGAATGAGTCAGAAGGCAGTATTAGATGGGGAGTAATATATTGTTTCTAAAGAAGTGAAAAAAATTTGTAGGGAAAGGAGCAGACTGTTTTCTGAGCTCTGTTAATGGAAAGCTGCATTTCTAGGCCCATCAGAATTGTCCAGTATTTAATTTTCTATGGGTATCCCCAGCTAGGAACTCCTTCTCAGGGCTTCTCAAGCTTGGGTCTTCCTTCAGCTACTCTTGGCTTTATCCTGTTGCATGAAAGATGATGTTTGTTTATTTTTTCCCCTATTTCATTTATAAAGCTCTTTGTCAAGCAGAGGAACTGAAAGGTGTTTTTAGATGAGTAACATAACCAAGAAAATGCATTGAAATGTTACATGCAGCTAACAGTCTTCATAGTCTTCACAGTTCCCTTTGGATGCTCTCTAATAGTTTCATATGTTCTTATACTGTGGCACCCAAAACTGCTAATGTAAGTTACTGTGCTGGTCTACAGACAAGGATGTTTGTCTCTTAACTTTTCATTTCAGTGGAAAGTCAAAGAACTTACATTAGAATGCTGCTAAATACATCATTTCAAAACAATCTACTTGTAACACATTATTGACAGATTTTCAGAATATAAGCAGTTGGTTAACTGATTGAACTAGAGAACATATGAAAGTTAAAAATAAAATCATTAAGTTGTAATGATTTGTATCCGTTCCTTTCTATGTAGTATTAATTTGTAGGGAGCATATTCTTCAGCTGAAATAGTTTTACCTCTGTGTTTACACTATGTGTTCTAGCAACAAAATCAAAATTACAATTATGCATCTATTCTAAACACCGCAGGAAAATTTTCTAAAGTTATTTTTGCTGTCACAAGCTCTTCTATTTCTATACAAATATTTCAATTTTGCAGTCAATAACTATTTCTGGAATGACTTTTTCATTCCCATTTTGAATTTACGAACCTATTTCAAATGACTTCAGGAAAATCTGGTGTACCAAGGATAATTTTACTTCTCTGGAAGATAAATTCACACGAAATGCAAATGAAATGCTTTTAGCAGTGTGAAATCTTAAGATCTTATGATGATTTTGGAAACCTGTGCGAGCTGCATCATACATCCCACAGAGCACGCAGGGCTGGAAAGCAGAACCAGTGAGTGGCAGAAGCATCCTTCCCCACTGTGCACCTCTGTTAATAGCATTACAGGGGAACTCAGGGAAAACAAGCAAAATAATATTGTCCCAGGTTTCCGAGCTGGCAAGTGTCTGCTGCTCTGTGTCCTCTGTGAGCACACAGCACAGTCCTCAGTACAGCTTAAGGCAAATTGTTTTTACTCTAATGGGCAAATTGATCTGCACTTTTAACACACTACCAAAAGACTTCCATTAAACAGTATTCTTGTTTTGCAAAATAGTGCCCAAAACGAAAAAAAAGAAAGAAAAGAAGAAAGAAAGGAAGAAAGAGAGAGAGAGAGAAAGAAAGAGAGAAAGAGAGAAAGAAAGAGAGAAAGAGAGAAAGGAAGAAAGAGAGAAAGAGAGAAAGGAAGAAAGAAACAAAGAGAGAAAGAGAGAAAGAGAGAGAGAGAGAGAGAGAAAGAAAGAAAGAAAGAAAGAAAGAAAGAAAGAAAGAAAGAAAGAAAGAAAGAAAGAAAGAAAGAAAGAAAGAAAGGATACATTTGCCCCCTTAAATTTTTAAATTATGAAGATGTTTCAAAAACTTCACAGCCAAACTGAGTCATAACTGATTGCATCAATAATCCAGTTTGAACTGGGTAGTAACTCTGTGAAAGTTTAAGAGAAATATGTGTTCAAATTTATGCTGTTTAAAGAAATTGAGCCAAAGATCTGCCTTGAAACACTGGGTCTTATCCTCCTTATGCCACTTTTAGGTCTTTAATATATATAAGCATTTTAAATCTATAGCCAATACTAAAACTCAGAGCTCTAAAACAAGCGGAGCTATAAGAAAACTGTATAAATGTATTCACCTATTCACTTAGAATATTTAAAACATGCTGAACCCAGTGTTTCTGGGGCACATTTAAACATCCAGCCTGGGAAGTCTCACAAGCCCAGACAATTAATTCAGCGACACAACGCTGATGAAAAGCTTGGCCAGCTATATACCGAGAGCCTGAAATTCCTTTACAGCTCAGTGCCTTCTACTTTACAAATGTTACAGTTCGACAAGAAATAGCCCGAAGTTCCTTTATAGTCCTGTTTGGAACAATGTATGAAGAAACCCAGGGCAAGGACAAAAGAACTAAACATTCTACAAGTGAAAAGAACAGTAGTTATTTCTGAGCTGTGAGTGGCAATCCATTGTGGAGCTTCTCTGTTTCCAAAAGGCACTGAAGAATGAATAAGCTGCTTAAGCACATTATCCTGTTATTCAGGTCAACACCATGCAAACTGGGTCCCCGCTTGTTGTTGTTGTTGTTTTTTTTTTTAGTGTTCACACATCTTGAGAGATTAACATTTACTATCGGCTATTTCATGGCTTTCAAAACAGATCACTGGAGAGAAAGTTCTATACCACAATCAAGTGTGTCAAGTTGACATGATGATTAGGCACTTTTCCTCAATGACTTGGGTTCCTTTTGTTCCCCAGCTTGTTGTCAAAGCTTAAACTTAGTTTTGTTCTTTTGGAAATCTAATCTCCTGTGAAACCTAAGTCTGCTTTTCCTGGTTAGTGGGTTTGTTACACATATTAAATGATACTGAAAAAGTTGACACTAGTTTATTTTTAGGCACACTTAATTTTAAGGCTAAAAAAAACTACTAAAAAGTTGAGGTTTAGCAACATGGCAGAATTCAAGCTTTAAACAAAATAAGAGTTTACAAGGAGAAAGGGCTTAATTGAGGTTCTGGTACTAGGAGGATCATATAGATCTACTTAAAATTGGCTGGGTAAAATAACAAAAAGTCCTTTGAAGAACCACCTGAGCATATTAAAACTGTAATGACTTTGAGGTTTTAAGAAAAAGGCAAGTCATTTATACCATCTTACTTGTGCACAATTATAGTAAAGAGATCAGCAAACCATCAAATTCAGGCAAGGCTTGAGCTGTGCACCTGGCTCTAATTTAGCTACAAAAGCCAAAGCAGTGAGAAACAGAAAATTGCACACATATATATTTCATCAATAGAGAAAAAAACATGCGGAAATGTCATCTATTCTCAAACTTGGCACCAGGAAATTTCTTTGGAACATATATAATTTAGTTTCATGGAAAACTGGAGGTTAAGAACCCAGAGCTGCAAGATGCTGAGCCTCTCCACTCACAAAGACGTCAGCAAAGAGAGTCCAGACCTCTCAGTGCCACCTACAACATATTTGGTATACAGTGATGTTTCACAGCAGAAATTCCCTAACGCCACTAAAAATATAAAAACCCTTCATTTCTACAAGGGAAATAATATTCATTGGAACCACAGTTATAAAACTAAAGGGAAACTACAGCTATACAGAACACCAGCAGCTTTGAGACAAAGATGTGCTACCTCCCAGAAATGAAAAACATTTCAGAGTACAATTGGTTTAATGAGGCACAAGCCACCAAGAAAAATGTAGGACCATTGACACCTTTTCAACTGTTAATATTTGTATATGTTAAAATAGCCCAAATTCTTCCTGTGAGCTTCTTCTTTCTCAGTTTTCTCAGATTGGGGAAGGGCTTGTGAACACAGTGGAGTTTCTGTTCTCCAGAAATGTCGGACATTTCAAACAACTTTTTTGTTTCCACAGGACTGAAATTTCACTCTGCGTGAAACTTTTTCCAATAAAAGAGTTCATCACTAAAAAATAACATTGAAGCTATGGCCATACCAACAATTTCCATCAAAATTAATTGCGCAGTAATCAGTCTGCGTTCATTTAAATTTGCACTAACATGCTGAATCATGATTTTCTGCCCTGTAAGAACTGCTTATAGCTGCAAAGTGTTTTTAAGGCTTTAGGAAGAATGGATAAGATTTCAATTTGCATTAGACTATTATACCTATTTTTTTTTGAACAAGATTACTTTGAAGTCCAGCACACAGAACTTAAACGTGTATTAGATTCTTTGTTTGCAAATGCTGACTGAATTTTGGATGTCTGCAATCCTGCAACTAACACTGACATTAGTTGGGTTTGAGGGTGGAGAATGCTTTGCAAAAAGAAAGTTCATAATCAGGTAACCTTTTTCTTTGAACTATACTGCCTCTTTTACATACTCACCTGTAAGAGATCAGGGCTTTTCCTGTGTAAAGACGAGAACTTTCTCAACATATTTGCAAGGAACCTCTTGCAAAAGAAGAAAGGAGCCTAATCCTCTGTTTCTCCCCAGAAGGAGACCTCATCTTTGGGATGAGCTAACACAAGTACTAGCATCAGCTCACCCTTTCTCTAGACTTGCCAAACAGATAGGTACTGACTATAATATCACTGAATGATAATAGACATTTTCTCCTCTGTAACCCTAAAAACATCACTAAAACCTGCCCTCCTGTCAGAGTCCAGAATTTAAAAGGTGGTACATTCATAATGCTTCTATGACATCAGTCTTAAATACAATTGTTGAAAGAATAGCTTCTGTGGAAAAACATTAATAGCAAAGAATATTCTATGCATTTGATACAGTTTGAAATAACAATTCTATTGTTTTGCACTGCCAAGTTAGAATTTTTCAGTTAATTTGCCTTTAAAAAAGCTGCTCACTTCAGTCCAGTTTGCTCTTTTTATTCATGAGGTTGTTTATCTGCCAGTTTGATCTTTGCATCCTGTGCTTGCCTTTTGCTCAGGAAGCCTATTAATTTCTTAACCTGGAGAGGAATTAACAGTCGTAGCTTTGACTTACACAAACACTTAACCCCATTGCTCATATTCTAGAGTTGGCTACCACATGCACAGACAGCTTTGCCCAACTGAGGAACTGTCAGTGCCAGTGAACTTTAATTAAAAAACAACACTGTAATGGCTGGAAAGAATGCTTCACGAAGGAATCTTGTAACATGCTACAAAATTACCACAGTTTGTCCCCAAGCAAGAGGCTGCACAAAACCAGACTGAGCCAAGGACATTCTGTGGAGGTTTCCGGCGTATATCTGTGGCAACAAATAAAGAGCCCAGTGTGCAAGGGCTGTGGGCAGCCAGGCATGATGTGTGCCAAGCAAGCTCCATCCCTTCTGCCCTTGTGCAGCACAGCCTGCCTGCTTCTGTCCTTGCAATGCAATACAAGGCACCAGACAAGTTGTCCCAGGATGCCAAACTCATCTCCTTGCATAAGTGTGCAGAGCTAACGCCTATGCATCCTCAGAAGACTGAAATTTATGTGTATAGTGGCTGAAGAGCAGCCCTGCAGAAGGGCATCTTTACTGTATGCAGATTTGGGAACTACAGTATAAGAAGGACATAAAATGATTAGTGTGTCCAAAGAACTGCTACTAAGGTGGGGAAGGATCTAGAGGAAGATGTACAAGGAACAGCTGAGGTCCCTGGGTTTGCTCAGCCCAGATCAGAGGAGCTGGGGGGAGGCTTCATGGTGGCCTGCAGCTCCTAACAAGGATTGGATGGGCAGCACTGAGCTCTGCTCTCTGTGACAGCAACAGGGCCCAAGGAATGGGCTCCAATGGCATGGAGCTGTGAGGGGAAGGGCACTGGAGGTTAGGGACAGGTTCTGCACCAGCGAGTGGTGGACATAGAATGAGCTGCCCAAGGCAGCAGTCTAGGCACTGATCTGTTAGAGTTCAAGGAGTGTTTGGACAATGCTCTCAGACACTGAGTTTGAATTTTGGATGGTACTGTGTGGAGTCGGGAGTTGTACTCAGTGATCCTTGTAGGCCCCTTCCAGCTTGTGGTATTCTGTGATTCTGTGATTCTACTATCCCTTGATAATATCCTAATACTACCAAGGGTGGTTGTCTGTTTGGTAAGTTTGTTTCTTATCAGTTTTCAGCTGAGGCTTTTGACCCAAATATTTTTTTGGTTGTACAACACTGAAGAACTGGAAAAAGAATTTGTGCGCTTTCCTAAAACACAGAAATTAGATTTCTGATCCCCAGCATAAAGGAGGCTGAACAAGCTCTTCAGCCTTTCTACTTTGTGCTGCACATGGGCATCTCTCTCCTGGAATGAGAAGCAGTCTGTATTTTTCTTTATGATGTTTTCATAATTGAAGTTGGTGAATTGAATTTGAATTCAATTTCGTAATTGAAGTTTTATTCAGTGGTTTTAGAAACGGCTTTCAGATGACAACAAAAATCAGTCAGTAGTTATACTGATTGTTTCTGCAAGCCATCTGAGCATGTGTGGAAGGACTAAACAAAAGATACAAGAAATAAATTATCTTACTAATTTTCGGAGATCTGTAAAAAGTACTAGCAAAGAACACCGTTATACGTATGATCCTGTGAGAGCCAATGAAAATTTTGAAACAGGGAATTCCTGTAGCTGGAGTGAGTTGCCAAAGGGGATGGCAAAACACTTTCAACATGTTTGTTAACTTTGTAACGTATAATGTAGAAACAAAACTGTCAGTAGTGAAGAAAAAGAATTAAACAGGTTTCGTGTTTTGTGGTTCTAGGGCAGATTCTGGATCATAAATCTCAAGGAAGAAAAAGTGTAAGATTTAAGCATAGAAAGATTCAGAAATCATATCCAACTGGTGGACATGGATAACTGAAATGGAGAATGCTGTAGTCTAAACTGATGTTTTAAAAAATTGGAAGAAGAAGATCAAGGACTTGCATATGTTTTGGCATATTGAATTTTAGAAAGCAGCTGAATTATCTGAATATCAGCTCATCAACACAGCTGAAATGATGAACTAACTATTCCCCAAGAGATATCTGTGAAACATAAGAAGAGAAAATAGCTTTTTTTAAATTCAAGCCCTGTCAGGATATAAAGGAAAAAAAGGGAAAAGAACTAAATAAAATTCTAAAAAGATATTCTTGAAACTTGACTTCCTAGGCTAAACTTTCACTTTTTCACTTGGAAATAATATGCTTCTTTTGATACTAGGATATCCATTTTCCTTGATACAAAAGGCTGTTTCTTTAATCTCTTTGTTGCATTTTTTCAGTCTTTCTATAGAGGTGGATAAATGGATATGTATTTCATATGCTTGGGTTAATCCTCAAACACTGCATTGTTGTCCTCCTTTTTAATATAGAATGTACTAGTGTAACTTGTTCCTGTAATAGTTCAAATAGTTTTTTTTTTTTTAACAGGCATTGCTGAAAGATCCTTTGTATATTGGGCTGAGACATAAGAGAATCAGAGGTCAAGCCTATGATGATCTTCTTGATGAATTCATGGAAGCTGTGACTTCAAGGTATGTGATATATTTGCGCTGTTCATTGGTGAATTCCATTGTGAACTTCATCTTGGAAGAAACAAATGTCCTTAGCTATGTAAGGAAGAAAGAGTAATGAGATCAGAGTTGCAATGTTTCTGATTTTATTTCTTTTTTGGAGCATTATATTTTATAAGATGATCAACTGTCTCTAACTTGCCTTAAATAATATCATTTTATGAATTCACTGCATGAGTGAGAAAACTCATCTTGAGATGAGTGAATTAACTTTTCAAACTACTTTTTTAAGGCTTAGTTCTGACTTCATGTGTAAGGCATCAGCATCATACTAGGAAAATGATGTTTTTGCAGCCTGCTTGCCATCATGTTTAAATCTCTCTTCTCCTCAGGTTTTGGGGTTTCATGCACTCTGCACTGAATCCCTCTCTATTAAAAACAAGAATAACAACAACAAAACAGAAAAAGGAAAAGAAAGTCACCCTAGTCTCTGCCCCATTACAAACACAGGACCAATCTTCTAATGTCCTGTTTTTAAATGCCAATTCCAACCTATTTCAAATCAGGTCTTTCTCTTATTTCCTTCTCTAATATTCAGAAAGTAGTTAGATTTATTATTAGAATATATGGAATAGTACGTTCTGTGTCAAATGACACATTTGCTTACATTTTCCTTTGTCGTTAAAATATTTGGAGTTCTCGAGTTCTCACTCTGTATTCAGTTTTTAAATAGTTTAAGTACCAGAATTCTTATCAGAACATGCTCCTCACTTCTGCAGTAAATTGTAAAGCCAGGACTGAGCTGTGGAACCAGGAAATACTTTCCAGCTCCTTAGTCTCAGTTTGTGTCCCATACATGCTTTGAAACCATGCTGGTACCCCACCTGATGTGCACAACCTCTGTTGTCCCTGCCCTGGATCCTGTGTAAAATAAACTTGGGCAAAAGAGTAGTCTTAATTCCCGTACTTGAAGCACAGGTTCCTCTATGTGTTGCTATACTCTTACCCATTACCCCCACTTGGCTGAGAGTCCCTTGTTCTTAATCTTCCTACAGTTCCTTTTGAGTGTTCTCTTTCAGATAAAACTGATGCATTTCTATCTCCGTAAGAGAAGATTTGGAACATTAGAAGTTGTCCCATGGACCAAGTTTTGAAAATTTCTAATTTAATGCATCACTAATTCACCCTTTCTTTAAAATGAACCATAGCTAATTTTAGATCATTTTAATCATATACTGAAAGAAATAATCAAGGTCACACAGAATACTACTTCAGTAATGTTTGATGGTCTGGTTGATCTGTTCTCTTGGTTTTTTTTACTCGAAAATCTTCATAAACAGTAATTTTGAGTAATTTTTAGCAATTGATGTCAACTTGACCTTCTGAAAGATCACTTTGTTCTCAGCTAAATCTGCCATGGCCTGCAACATTGTCCTTTATTTCATGCTTGAAGTGGAGCACTTAAAATTCAAAGTTGTTTGCTGTTTTGGCTGTAGTATGACATCCAGTTACGATACTCATTTGCTAAGATGAAGGGAGAAGTGATGTAGCTAAGACAGTCAAGTCCATTTGTTCAATAATTAATATACTCTACAATAAAACTTATATTGAGGTGAGGTTTTAGCAGCTCTGTTGGGAACACGCGGAAGTAGGCAGCTGTACAGGATGGTACATTTTATATAGGCTTCCCACTGGCTCCCAAGAAATCTTTCTAGACATGTGTATCATATTGACTGATTGTTAAATTTTGAAAATCTAGATTGTTATCAGCTGGTTCACCATCATTTATAGTGTATACTGTTGGAATGCTACCTTTATAGAGTAAATGTTATGTTACTTAATAAAGTGCTTTATAAAAAAGCCTGTCATATGAAGGTATAATTTCATGAACTGGAATATTTTCTCTTTCTCAGCCTTCACTGCTATTCACTCCAAAAAACTTTTCTTGTAAATCAAAAATCATTTTTGAATGTCTTTTTTTTTTTTTTTTTTTTTTTTTTAAATAAAAGCACAGGGAGAAAGACTTAAAACATCCACTAATACAAGATTTTGGTAAGGTATCCACTGTGTTATCATAGCAGAATGAAACTAGTACAGTGAGATTTTTCCCAGATGTGAGAAGGCATAGGCATATGGAAAGTATCTGGATTTCTTCTGGCATAAAGTCAGTGACCAGCTTTTATTTATTTACCTTTGTCTGTATCTGTCTATTTATTTGTTACTATTGCCAGCAGCTGCCTTTGCTGTGGACAGGTGTTGAAATTTTTGTGGACATTGCCCAGTTTTTCTTGCTTTTGTCTTTGCACAGCAATTTAAGGGTATAAGGATATACTAAATGGAAGGAACGTCTTATAATATGGGAAGTAAAAAAGAAATATCTTCAGCACTGAATAGCACAAATCAAAATTAAAACCTACTCATAAAGATTTGTTATATTTTACCCTATGGAGAAATAGGTGATAAAACATTTTATACAGTAGCAGATTTTTCCAAATGACAAATTGTTCTTAAATATCTGTGTTTACAGAGGAAACTCTGAGAGGAGGGATTGCTAAACAGGGCTCTGGTAGCTGGGGTTGGTCCACCAAGACTTCTTATAAAACCAGAAGAAGTAACTAAAATTTTTTATTCCAGTTTCCTTTTTTTTCCTACTTGCTTGCAATGATGTATTCATTTACAGCAGTGAAGGGATTTTGGAAACACTTGAGGGAAAAACTGTAGACTAGAGATAGAAAAAGAAATGAGGGGAGAAGAAAAAGATACCTTTTTATTAACAGGAACTTTACTTGTCTGATGCAAAAAGTGGATTTTTTCCTTTTTCTGAAGGAAAACAGGAAATCTGCTTCCTTTTAGCAAATCTGGTAAAGATAATTCCAGCTTCAATGCATCTGAAGAAGACCAGAGTAGGGAAGAATAGCATGCTATCAGCTTGCTTTCTGCTACAGATCATGAAAGTCACTGTGCACTGGGGAAGGAAATTATGCACTGCTCAGAGAGACAAGGCTGACTTGTACCAGTGGTCTGTGAACAGAGAGGAAACTTGTAGAAAATGAAAAGTAATCTCATGTAACTCTGGAAGGTAATATTGCAGTCCCAGAGAGTTGTGCAGAACTCTTTTTCTGTTATAAGCTAAAATTTGTGGGTTTATGATGTGGAAAAGCAACCCTATATCACTGAAATTGTCTTCTATAGGCATGATGTCTTTTGTATTTGTGTGCTTTTCTGTTTCAGTTCAAGGTGCAGTAGTTGTGAACCTTAGAAAAGTAATCTCATGTATCATTTATGTTCCAGTCTGTAATCACATTTTAATTAAATCCTTCCCCACTTCTTTTATATGCTGTCCTTTTCTTAAGCTTGTGATGTACAAAACAAGCTGCTGACAATTGTAATTCAGTATGTTCTGTCCTAAATAATCATGATGTAGTCATTATTACTCATTTGCTTGATTACATTATTCACAGATGGTAACAGTGCCTCATTTCACATCATGTGAAATCACTTTAAAATGTTGCATTATGGTAAGTAAGGCTTATCTGACTTTGAAAACAACTGTAAGGTTTTTCAATCATAAAAAGAAAATTACACAAATACTTAGGTCACTCCAAAAATAATGTCTCCTGTTTATATCCAAGTAAACTACAACAGATCAAAAGGCACAATAACACTGATAGAGCAAATTCTCAGCTACAAAACATTGTTTTTCAACATAGTCACTGTCACTAGCTGTGCATTTTTGCCAGAAATGAACAAGAGTCTGCATGACACGCTCATCAAAATATTTATAGCCACCTGAAATGCCTTTTCAGTGGCTCTTGCCAGTGCTGAAACCACCCACCACCTTACTGTGGTCACATCCACTGTTTGGTCTCCATCAGTGTTCCACAAGCATCGACAAATGTCAATGGATGCAAATTTTTTCCACACAGAGGAATTCAGTGACAAACCTTTGCTTCATCTGCATTCCCATGTCAGATGCCATGTAGTCAGACTGCCCCTCTGCTGCCGTCTGTTACACAACAACAGAATGTACCAGAACATTGGCGACAATATTCAACCTCTACTTCCATACCACCATCATCCGCCTGTGATATCATGGGCCAGGATAATAAAATAGGAAGTGTTACTTTTGAAGCAGTGCTCATGCTTCAGTTTTTATTTAGTAGATTACACTGGAATATAATTAAGTCTGTCAATTATTAATTCAAAATGGACATAACTTCTGGCAAGACAACATACTGTCAAGAAATCAATACAAAAGGTGATTACAGCTGTGCTGTAATGGAATTTGTTGCACAACACATTGCTTCTAACAGTGTATTCATGCACAGATTGTTAGTACAAGGACATTGGCACCTCTATCTTCTGGTGCATTGTGGTACTGCAAGACTAAGACTTGCATTGTGCCTCTATGTTCCTGTATTGTTCAAGTTAAAGTGACTGTTAGAAGGAGCATAGAAAGAAATACTGCTGCAACAACTCCCTCCTATGGCAGTCTTAGTGAAGATATTCCTGTTTACAGACTTTTTTCCTCAGTGGGGACTTGTTGTTTGCTGTTTTGTAGCCCTCTTTCCTTCCCTTTGTGCTAGTTCATTTGGTGGTGCACTTCTCCAGATCGGTTGGCTGGATGGTAATTTTTTGACACAGGACTAAACGAACCCAATCTGATCTTCTGCAGTAAGAAGTCTGCTTCCTTTTTTTTTTATATCTATTTATGCCTTTACCACAATCTATATCTAATATTTGTGTCCAACTTTCTTTAATGTTAATATAAACCATGAAATTTTGTCCTCTCTCTTCTTTCTGGACTTAGAAGTGCTGAAATCTTCAATTCTTGATACTAGCTTATCTACCTTCACATTTTTCTTTAAAACTCATTCGTACTTTCGTTAACTAGAAGCTGAAAGCAGATTGCATGCATTGCTAGATTGATCACTGCCCTAGGTAACCAAGAAAATGTCTGTATCTTACTTATCATGTTTTCTATCCATTCTTTTCAATAACTTTTGTTTCTAGCACATGGGTCCTGCCACTTTTACAACTTAGCACAATGGATTTCAGCTTGTTTAAGCCTATTGTTTGGCTCTGTTGTATAAATAATCAATAACAACACATCTGCTAAAAATAAGTCCATGTCTCTTGTCACAGGAGAAGCGATCATCATTTCCCAAATACCAATATTCTGTGCAGAAGCTCTGATCTCAGTCCTATTCCATCAGTGTCCTTGGCAAGAGAAGGATCTTTGCTTTGTCATCTGAAACCACAATCAACTTTCATAGTGGTTTAAACTGTTCTGATTCATCATTTCCTTTTGCTTGCACGCTCTTGAGAAATACTGACAGCATGCCAAGACAGTAATAAATAAACATAAATATTCCATAGTCTGGATTTTGGTGACAGTCAAAACAGCAGCAACAGTGAATGCTGCTGCGAGTGCTTCATATGAGATGGAAAAGTGGAATGTGCTGCACTACTGAGAGGCTGGAAAGGCCACAGCAGCTATTTTTTTTCTCAAGGTTCACTTCATGGAAAAATATGAATGAAGGTGAAGTCATATTAGGTTTTTCATTTCATATGCAGAATTAATCTGAATCTCCTGCAACACAATTATACAGTCTATCTGGATCTCCTTTAATGCTGCTTGCAGGGAAATAATCCATTTAGTTGTTCACATGAGATAAGTTTGCACAGTGCTACCTGATGACCAAGTGTTAAGCCTTTCACAGTGGAAGCTCAAGAAGATTTGCACTTGCAAGTATTACAGGGTTGTTGTTTTTTTTTGTTGTTTTTGTTTGTTTGTTTGTTTGTTTTTTCCTTTAAGTAAACTGAAATTAAAGTAAAAATCATAGAATAATATAATTCTTTGAGTTGGAAGGAACTTTTAAAGGTCATATAGTTCAACTCCCCTGCAATGTACAAGGGCATCCACAGATAGATCAGTTAGCAACTCTGCTAATGAATATTCCAGTTGTAAAATACAGTTTTTAAAAGACAGAGAACCTAAATCTTAGACCAGTGCAATTTGTTACGTGTGCTATTCCTTTCATGGCACTGCCTGACTGTAGAAACCAGTCTTTTCCTAGGACCTTGCTTTACTCACTTTGGAGAACAAGGAGCAGACTTGGAGCAGCATTGGCAGCTGTGCCAATTGCATGAATCTTTTTGGGATTTTGTGATTGGTAACTTCTGACAGCCTTAAAGACTTTTACATATGCATTTTGTGATTCATTGCTGTGGACTATATTATATCTGATTGCTGGAAATGACACAAATGTACACTTTACAGGTTTTTCAGGCACACTATTTGGCAAAAGGAAAAGTGAATCTGTCAGTGAAGTGAAATCATGGCAGAATAGACAGACTCTACTCACATCCAGTTTATTTGTAGAAAGAGTGCTATTATTGTTTGTAATGCAGGACCACAGAGAAATTCTTAGCAAGGATCAGTAGAGGACTCTTAAAGATATAAAACCTCATTCATCTCTGAAAGAAACCAAGAAGCTGTAAGATTGTCAAACAGTACCGAGGGTGAAGGCAATTGTTTTGTTTTTGTGGGACTAAATAGAAAAAGTTGGAGGTATTTTTAGTAATTTTAATATACTTCTTGTACTCAAACTGATTTTTGAGATTGGAATGGGATGTGTTCATGTTCTAATAATGCTCAGCTATGTCCCAGACTCTCTGCAGTTAGTCAAAACCCAACCAGTGAAGAACACACTGTTCTCAGGCTTTTCTTCTCCAACTTATTTCAATAAGGGATTTTTAAAGTGGAAAAGGCCTGGGTAAACCCAGTTATGCTCCTTCCTCTTTTTTAGCTGCAGAACGTGGTGGGCAGGATCCTCAGTAGAAGTTAACTGGTGCAATTGCATGGCAAATGGAATGAGTGTTGATTTATTTGAATAATTTGTGAGTAATATTTTAACATACATGAGATTTGCTGGTAAAATAAAACTAATCAAGGGCAATGATGTAAAACAAATAGTAGTAGTAACAATTTGCTGGTCTCCTGCTTCAGTACAAATTTCAAAGTTTCTGTGTGCCAGTAACAAGCAGATTTAAGAATCACAAGAATAACAGGGAAAGCTGGATTCTGAAAATCTGTAAATCTGTAAGTATAATTCTGCAAGTACAATTTTTACAAAATATGGGACATTACCCATATTACCCATTAGATATTCTAAAATGGCCTATCATCACATGCATCTCTCAAAATAACAGGCCAAGGCTCTCCAAAAAGACTGCATTGCTTTATTTGTTCTGAACTGAGTTTGTAAAACCTTCTCTGTTCCTGTGCTGATTTGCCAAGTAAACCTGCATCTGTGCAGATGAGATGAATATGATCATGAACTTCTAGCAAAATTAATAGCACACAACATCAGTGATCCTAACAGATTCCAGTGGGGGTTGGGGAAGGAGAAAATATTTTAACACTCCAAATGTTTTGATATCAATATGCTATTTTTTTTAAGCCTTCAACAAACAGCTGTACTCCCAGATCATGGTATTCTGTACAATTTTTTTTGTACAGTCTTCCCAGAAAACTGTAATGGAAATTTCAGTTACTTCCCTTTCCATCCTAGAAGCTACACCTGTAAAATGTCCCTACAAAGCAATATAAATGACTGAAGAGTGGAGGCATGACACTTCTGAAAATCAGGACAATTTTCATTTAGTACTGAAGTTTGGATTTAAATGCTGACTTATGAAATGGAAGCATTTAACCTTATCATGAGATTACAACCAAATTAGCCTTTTAGCTATGCAAACCCCGTGATAAGAACTGTCTGCCAGGGATTTGGAACTGGAATCAGAACACATGTCAGAGCTGAGCTGTGAAGTTGTGTGCATTATCTGCACCAGTAAGTACGATAATATATTTATTTTAAAGATAATATAGAGTACCTTAAGTGAAGTCTTTTCTATGTCAGGAACATCCTACTTATTGACTTTGGTTTTTTTTTTTCAGTCTTATAAGCATATGCAGTGATATTTAAAACATCCTCCACCCAATCTGCCTAACCACTTTGTAGTGGTGTGTAAGCCTTCTTACAGTGATGCACTTAAAGTAGTTGCAGATTAATACTTTTTTTCTTTTTCATAGCTGGGAAGTGAAGCATAAGATAACTGAATTTAAATTAGATGTCCTTGTGGGAACAATCCACTTGCCTAAATGTAGGAGTACAGCATTGTATTCTTTCTGGCTTCCAACTGCTGGCCTAGGTTCTTTAGTTGTCAGGCACACTGAGTCCTAGCTGCCAGTTCTGAGCAGATGCCACAGACACCTCATGGATACCTCAGAGGGCACTGGGTTCCTGTGTTTAAATATCTATTTCAAACCCCAGTGTCTACCTTTATGTGCTTGAAGGCTTTCAAGTACCAGCCCCGAGTGACCTTTCTACTGTTGCATAGATAGACTATTGGCAAGAAAAGAAGAACACTAAATATTCTTTGAGGTAGACTTCCACCTATGCGGCTATCCCTAGCAAAAATCTAATTTGGATATAGTTTTCATAATATTAAAATTAAAATTAAATCTGCTGCATGCAGATTTTGCCATTGTTTTGAATGCTGAGAGCTACTTCTCTCTAATTTTGTAGTCTCTCTATACCTCTCTGCTGCCAACAAGGCATACTGAGAGCTTGCTTAATTGAAAGCAGTTAAAGACTGCTGCTTTGAATGGCAAGATAGGGCAATTTACTTACTTTACTGATTCGTATTCGTTTTTATTTAAACTAGACATAAGGAGACAGTATTTGATGTCTGCTATATTCTTGACACTTTCTGGAAATTTCAGATGCACATCTTCCTTCTGCATTAGCAATCACTAGTGTTTATACTCACTGTGAAAAATATTAGCCTGGAACTGGCTGAAAAATGAAATAAGATACTTCAGACCCACTACCATATGTAAGTGAAGTTAGCTGACATTTTGTTGATACCCACAGTTGTGCCAGTGCTAACAAACCCCAAATAAATGATGGAGTACGTTTAGCTCATGCATCTAATTACCAAGTTACGAAAGTACTTTGTAATTTATTATGAGTTTAAATGAATAACTGGATTACTGGCATTGGAAGGTTGCTGATCATGTCCACAGAAGCAGATAATATTTAACTGATGGGTTATCTTATCTAAAAATGGGGGTGCATACGAAAGGAAACACATTTTGAAAATCAGACTGGAGTTCTAATGGTCCAGTGATGTTTACCTCCTAATTCCTTACTCTTTTAGATTTTGCTAAGTTTTGAATAATAAGGAGGAAGAATTTCTTCTGCTATCCCTGCATTGGCTATTGCAGAAGGAAATTCTTTACAGTTTTATCTCCAGCACAGCATTACTTTGATACTTCTCCCTCTGAAAATGGGATTTAGCTTAGTACAAAACCAGAAAGTTATCTGTTTCAAACATTATACTTTGGAAACTGCAAGAGATATATCACTTAATTGGCTAATTTTATTTCAGAATTTAGTGGATTTTAACATCAAAGTTAATCATTCTTCTCATTGCTGGTTTGTAGCAATGGCTACTGGAAAGAGATTGCTGGCAGGGTCTGCTGAAAATGAACTACGCAGATTTTAATAAAAATGAAGTTAAACATAAATATATCAGCAGTATGTACCAGAAAAAAGCTGTCTTCTTTCCGGAAGAAATACTTTTTGTGAATATCTAGTTAATTCATGCTATACATTTTACTTTTTAACACTGATTTGTAATGATCTTGTAATTAATCCATATTATCAAAAGGTAATAACTTGTTGTGTATGTGTTTGTTTCCTTTTATTTTAAAATATTTCAGTGTAACAGATATTTGGCATCACTGTTCTTGCTCGGGGTAGAGCTCTGATCTGGAAAACACACCCAGGAGTTATTTTGCATTTTAAAATCATATGAATAGCAGTAAGCTTATTTGTGTCTATTATATAACCTGAAGGGTTGTAAGAAAAGTTATTAAGAACAGAAGAGTCTGCAAATTTGAAAAATGCAGAAAAAAATAGTTTTCTTTTTAATAAGCAATTAGCTGATACATGTAATCAGATTCTGCACAAGTTGCAACCATTTCTAAGCAGATTATTTTTCCTGGGTGTCATTTGGGTTTATAGTTCTGTTCCTATGAGTAGAAAACATTTGAGGCACAAATCTCTGAAAAGCTGCAATGCTCATAGCAATCTCTTATCTCACGTGCTTTAAAAAACTATGAATATCTTCAAATTTAGCAATAATTAAGAAGTCCACTTACATATATTTTTGTCCTGCAACATTAAAATTATTATATATTTTTCAGCTTTCTTAATTAGGCTCAGAATACAAAACCTGTCTTGTTAGAGGTTTTGCCTTTGTCAGTCATGGAGGAATCTAAAAACTTATGAAGTCCATTTCTGTGGTTGGAAGTAACGAGCCAGACATTTAGAGATCTTTTTACAGTATTGAATTTTTATTAAAAAGACTTTGATTAATCTTTTCTGCTGAAAAATTGATTATGATCTGAGCATATGTTTGACTTCTGGAAAACTACATTTCTTCAGCTGTTTGACTGTAGTCATTCCACTGAATTTATACTGGGGTGTTGGGTAGGGTAAGAGGCACAAAAGCTAATTAAATCATTGGTCCTTCACTTTCATACAAGCTGATGTAAGAATGTCATAGCATCTACAAAGAAGTGCTCTATTAAATCTGTTAATGATTCAAATTTGTTTAAACAAAAAAGGTTTTTCAACTTAAGCCAGACTGCACAGTGTTAGGGTTTGTTTTCTTTTCTTTGCCAGAAAGTACAGAAGCTGTAAGTTATATATGGAAAGTATTTTTAAAGAACAACGTTTTCAGGATAAGAGAACTGAATGCAGCTGGTTTGGTATATTTTCCAATTCAGTTTTCAGAATGGGAACCAGCTGCTCCTATGTTGCTCTTAGCTAAAATGCCAGCATGAGCTGATGGCTGTGAGGTGGCCATTTTGAAATGGTGCACATGAAGAATAGAGGATGTGATCACCACATCAGTTTCTGTTGCTAAGTACCTTCTTACAGTAACAGTACCATCTTCAAACACTGCTACATTTGGATTTTTTTGCAAAAAATCCAAAACAGAATTAAAGAGGGAATCCTAGCATACAGCATCCACAGTGCATTTTTAACAAGTTCTCACCTGAATTAATCAACATGCAGCTGTGCTGTTTGACTGCCCCAGCAGGTACCATCTGAGCAGATGGCTCCTGTTTGCTGGTCTCCGGACACAAGAACTAGTACCACTCTTCTTCCAGCCCAGGTGCCTTTTCTTAGCTGTACAAGCAAGTATGCTTTGGTACACTGAGACTGTAAATGACGAGCTGTTATTGCTAATTCATTAGAAGTGTGTGATGTATGTTTTTTAAATAAGGTTTATCTTTAATGCAAATGTGATGGTGAATTAAGAAATATAGACTGGATTATTCATAGAAAAGAAATATGAGTGCAAAGAGCAGTGCATTCTTTGGGATTTTGATTGTGACGATGGGGGCTAAGCTTTTTTGGTCTGAATGCAATTCTTGTATTTAGTAAGTATCACAAATAGTATTTAATCCATTTTTCCATACTATCAAATACAAACTTTAATAAATTGGGAAATTTAAAAAATAGATTTGATCAACATAAAATTCTGTAGTGGTATTGCTTACTTATTTTATTTGCAAGAAACCTACTGAATATTAAGCAATAGATACACTGAATTTTGAAAATGAACGATAGCAATGTTACAGCATATACAGAAGTGGTTTGCTTAAAATCTCTTTGAGTTTACTCAAAAGAAGTTAAGTTTGACATAGAAGTTGAAAAAGGCTTCAACTTCCAAGAGATTTTTTTTTTCCACAAGAAATAAATTTTCATACCATGTCCTGAAATTATATTCCAAAATATTCTCGTTACACTCACTTGATAACAAAAACATCTTGTTATGCTTTCTTTAGTTTCAATCCCAGTAAACTCTCACTGAACTGAAGGCAGCTTCTGCAAATATTCAGTATGGCTGGAAAATCTAGTCTTGTCTAGGAAGTGTTGTGCTGCTTATTCTAACTCTCTGACTATTTATTGCACTACAAAATAGCCAAATACTGCAGTTTACAATTGCAGCTACTGGTGTAGGAGCATGCTAGAGAGAAAACTTGAGGTCTGAAGACAAGAAAATAGCTCTGTTTCATAGGACCTCAAGTATTTGCACAACATGCTTTTGTATTATAATTTGGTGTTTAAACAGGTTTTTCAACCCTGTATTTTGAAGAAGGGGGTCAGATTGCTGAGAACAAGGAGTTAATATGCACTCAGGCAGTTGGAAAGGTTACTGGAGCTATAGTGTTTTCTCAGTTGAGGATTGTTGGCAGCAGGTTTAGCTTAATGAGCAGAGGCAATGTCAAATAACCACTTCACAGAACAGGACAAAATAGATTCTTGTCAAAAAAAAACATGGTCTCGGCTCCAAAGAAAACCACTGCCTTGGTTTCAGCTTCAGCAACTACTGTGACACTGTACTATATAAAAGTTTTTGAATGTTATCTCATTTTCTGTCATATTGCCTTCTTTCTTTGTTAGAAATCTTACACCAACTGAAAAAGAAGGGAAAGTCCAAATGACTCTTTTTGGCTGATAAGGGGCAATACAGTTCTTATGGTAGGGGTTTTAAGTAATGTGCTGTGTCTTGGCATTCGTTACACTGGAACTATTGCTTTCCTATAGGTGCTTTACTATAGTTTCAGTGTATCCCACAGTATTCTCCTGGAGAAGCTGGCAGCCTTTGGCTTGGACTGGTACACCCTCTGCTGGGTAAAGAAATGGCTAGAGGGCTGGACCCAGAGAGTGGTGGTGAATGGAGCTAAATCCAGCTGGTGACTGGTCATGAGTGGTGTTCCCCAGGGGTTGGTACTGGGTGCCTGTCCTGTTCAATACCTTTATTGATGACCTGGATGAGGGCTTTGAGTGAGTGAGCCCTCATCAAGTTTGCAGATGCCACGAAGTTGGCAGGAAGTGTGAATCTGCCTGGGGGGAGCAAGGCCCTACAGAGGGATCTGGACAGCCTGGATCATTGGGCTGAGTTCAGTGGGATGAAGTGCTCTTTGGCTGCAACAATGCTAGGCAGTGCTACAGGCTTGGGGCAGAGTGGCTGGAAGGCTGTGTAGAGGAAACAGACTTGAGGGTGCTGGTTGACACTCAGATGAACATGAGCCAGGAGTGTGCTGAGATGGTCAAGAAGGCCAATGAAATCCTGGCTGGTATCAGAAATAGTGTTTCCAGCAGGAGCAGGGAAGTGATCATCCCCGTACGCAGCACTGGTAAGGCTGCACCTTGAGTATTGCATTCAGTTTTGGGCCCCTCATTACAAGTTGAGCCTCTGAAGTGTTTTCAGAGAAGGGCAATGAAGCTGTGAGGGGTCTGGAGCACAAGTCTTATGAGGAGAATATGAGGGAACTGGGATTGTTTTGTCTGGAGAAGAGGAGGCTCAAGGGATACCTCATTGCTGTCTACAACTACCTGTGAGGAGGTTTTGGAGAGGTGGGGGTCAGCTTCTTCTCACAGAAGTGGCCTTGAAGCTGTTGAATCATTTTAAGAGAAATAGCTAAGGCTGATTTCTGCTTATACCCAAAGAAAAAAGTGTTCATTGTAGAAGACATCAAACTCTTTTTCTGTGTCCAATGTTAGAAGTCAAATATGGATGTCTTTAGTACAAACCCAAGGAAGATGAATCATTGGTTTGAACAAACATTAGAAAATATCTTTGTTGGGTAAAAATACCTGGAATAGAAAGCAAGTCAATGTTATTGTAATTATTTTCATTTTTCAAAGAAAGAAACTGGATTTAGATTTTTTTTCTTTCTTTTTTTTTTTTTTTTTTTTTTTTTTGCAGTATAATATAGAAAAAAAAAAGTTAAAAACCTTTGAAAAATGTAGGAAGCAGAAAACTAGTGCAAGCATGCTATCCTTTTGCCAGTTATGTTACAGACGGTAAAAAACTATATACTACTTCTGAAGTTCAGAATAGAGCTGGATGATACCAGAATAGACCTAGAGTAGATTGCTTTTCATCTCACTGTGAAACATGCTATGCATTAGAAACAGTAAAAAAACCTTAAAATGAAGAAAAAAAGAGAGAGCCAATTTCTGTGGATTTTCGTGTTTTCATGCAGGGGCAGAGGCTGCTAAAGACAATAAGTCTGCTGTGATGTGGCTTGGCCATTCTTTGCTTAAGGCAGCAGCATCCTGACTCACCAGTCAGGAGAAAGGGAACGATCATGCTGTCTATGCAGTATCTACAGCAGCTCACAAGCACAAGATTGTGTGCTAACAGGCTGAGCGGTGTCCAAGTTTTATGTCACTGCAGAAGTGAGACCTCTGTGTTCTGAAACACTTGTTCTCTTGTAAGAAGCGAATAACTTTTCATTGATTCAGTCATTCCGTATTTTTGACCAGATACACTTCTGGTTTTGCTTACGTCCACCTACTACTTGTGGTATCTCATCTTGTTGCCTTTTCTCCCCTGTGGACTTCTGTAAGTTCCAACTCTTCATTTTCCTTTACTGCTCACTTATCTATGAAGAGATTCATTTAATCCTATGTTTCTACCCATTGGTTTTTTTAAAATTATCTCTAATCCTTCCATGTCGTGACTGTTCCCTTTTCCATATGCTTCTGTATTTTGATTCATGATTCACAGTCTGCTTTTCCAGATGTATCAATTTTTTTTTTAATTATTATTTTATTCCTTCACTTCATGATCTCCAAAACTTCTGCAGTCTCTCCCCTGCTATTTCTAAAACCACTGTGCCAGCATGCTTTGTGGTGGGTCCTGCAGCCTTGGCTCCTTATCTGGCTCTGTCAGAGCAAAGCACAAATCCCACCTTTCCCAGGCCTGGCTTTCCAGCAGCAATTAAGGCTCAGGGAGCACACACTAACATCACATACTACCATGACCCACAAGTGGTGAAGTCACAGTGAATATATTTAGGGACAGGAACTGGGGTATGTGTTACAGCATGGATTTGCCTTGCAGCATTAACTTTGAGAAAAATCTCCAGTGGCTTTTTTTTTTTTTTTTTTTTTTTTTTAAGAATTTTAAGACTTTTGTTTGATTTGTTATTTTCTTTTTATTTTTGTTACTTATTTAATTTCCTCATTTGCACCTGTGAAATTATCCTTTCTGTATTACAGTTCATTTGGTGTCTCTTGCTCCTTCATTATCTGTTTTAGGGGGACAATACTCTCATCTCCATAAACATCTTCAAAGTTTTGTTTTCAGTGCATGTTATTTTCCTTTTTATATGGCTGCTTCTGTCCCATGCTATATTTCAAGCTTCCTGCAATTTCATTCTCTCGAATCCAGCAAGAGAAAAATGTTGTTATCCCTGTTTCACAGGGGAGAAGCAAGTACCTTAAGGGCCTGCAGATTTCCAGTGATACTAAGGAAGCCTGGCAATTAAATTTCAGAGTCTAGGGCTGCAGGCTACAGCTCTGTCACTATATTTAAGAGAGTTTGTGATGACAGCCCTCCTTTTCAGTCATGATCCATTTCACTTTGACCAATCTAGGATCTCAGCAAGTATCCAGGGCCTGCCTCAGTATGTGTGACTGAAGTACAATGTAGCTAACTCTTTATTTCTTCCATCTGTCCTGCTACTACTAGAAAGCTTTTTTTGATTGACATTTCTGAGCTTGTCCCCTTCTATTTTTGTGTAAATGTAACCTTTCATCTGGCATTTTTTGGATCCATGACACCATAAGTTATCTTTGCCTGCCATATCTGGCAACATCCTCATGGTGCCAGCACTGCTTCTCCTGCTGATTGCACGATGAGTCAGCTTTATAGCCCAAGACACGCCTTTTTACTTGCGTTTTTTGTATGCAGAAATTCAAAATTTATATGGAATATTTACCAAATACGTACAAGGTATATATGCCATTTATATGGTATATATTTATACCATTCAAGTTTTTTGACATGTCTCCTTTCTATAAAGCCAAAAAAAGGTCTCTTTTTGGGGATAAACAGATGGTGAACAACAGCTAATTCTTTTTTGATTCTTTTTTGATTCTTTTTTGATTCTTTACTACTTCCTTTCTATCACTGTTCCCACTAAAAGTAAGAGAGGAATGTCACAAAATCGTAGAATGTCTTGGGTTGGAAGGGATCTCATCACAAGCCCCCTGACACAGGTAAGGTTACCAACCTCTTGATCAAATTCTAGATCAGGCTGCTCAGGGCCCCATCCAATCTGACCTTGGACACCTCCCAGGATGGGACATCCACAGCTTCTCTGGGCAGCCTGTTCCTCACCACCTTCTCTGTGAGCAAGTTCCCTGACATCTAATCTAAAGCTCCCTTCCTTTAGTTTAAAACAATTACCCCTGTCCACCACAATCTTCTCATGTAAGAAGTTGATTTCCCTCCTGTTTATAATCTCCCTATTTGTCATAACGTCATAATGTGAGTGAATAATATTAATTCCTTCTCAGACTAACTTGTGTATTCCAGCCTCAAGAAGGACATTTGGTAGCATTGTTTCCTTGGACCCTTACCCCTTGAAAGCAAAGATTCTGTCTTCTGCCAACTCGACACACAGTGGGGCATCAGTTCCTCTGTGAACTCCTGGAGTACAAATATTTAGATGTTTTTTATAACTGTTTTCACAGATCATTGAATCATCTCAAATTTTTAATCTTAACTTTGTCTGAAAAGGAATGTAAGTGAAGAATTCAGTAACCTTGCTAAGTAATAAAGACTCAGCAAGATATTATCTTAGTAGTCTTGTTTTAGAATGATTAATACACTGTATGTAAGAAAGGGAGTCAGATTTTCTTTCCACAAACATCTGTTTATGATTTAAGCTCTGCAAAATATCCAAAAAGGAGATTGTGGTTGAATACTGACTTAGGACTTTTGCCATGTATCAAACAGTCCCCAAGGATGGTTCCTACACCGCTGTTAATTTTGCTCGTTCAATTCCATATCTATCATATTTACTTTAAAACTGTTTGTATTCACCTACTCTGTTACTAAACAAAAATAAAAAGGGAGAACATAGGGAGCATTTGTGTAGTTGATTTATAATATTACTTAAACATGAAATTATGGTCAAAAGCGTATGGTCACTATCAGTGAAGCATGTTCTAAATAGATGTGAATATATTTGAGAAGTGAGGTTTGCTCCCTGTGCCTTGTTTTGCTTTTGTATGTGCATCTGTTCTTTTCCAATGGGAGATGTCACTTGTTCCATGTAAGTCGTCTTTATACCTGAGTTGCAGACCCCTTTTTCACTTGATCTTTCCTAGTTAAATTTACTCTTGTCAAGAATGGCATGCAGAGCTAATGTTGGATTTAAAGGGATTCAGTTGAACATTACATTTTGTGAAGTCCTACTTCTGTAATAACATGTTTCTTTCTCCTTCCTAGCTATTGACTTGGCCCAAATAGGAATACATTATGTGATCTTTCTTTGTTGGAAAAATACTTTCCAATTTGTATACTGCAATAGGGCAAGGAGTTCTTCTCAATGTTAATGTAAATGTGAATTTTATAGTTGGTTCATAATACTGCAGTTTGAAAAATTGTGATCTATCATATGCAGGTTTTTCAGATAGTTCTGGCTGAGCTATAGCATGTACCTTTAGTAGAATCAGTTGTCTGCCTCCCAGTGTAAAGTTAATTCTCCGCTACAGCAATGCTTACTGGATTGAAGTTCAAATTTGAGCAAGGATTGCAAAAATCTCAAGAAAAATATGAGAGTCTGGCATCTCCAAAATATTTTGACCTGCTAAGAAGTTCTTTGAAGTACTTCGAAAATACAAAAATGGACAGCGTAAATTTTCTTGGATGAGAGACGAAAGCTTAGAGCTGATGAGGTAATTTTGTAGTACTCCAGTGAAAGCCAGAGTGTTACTCCTAGAAAGAAGTTGCCTTTGGTCATGGCATTAATGTGTGTGATTTCAGAATTCTAGAATTTTTTTCCTGGAAACCTAAGGCAAACTTTGAAAATTGTTCAGCTGCAAAGTTCTATACTTATGTGCCCAACTCTGGGCACATTGTCCAATGGCACATTAGTTTTCACAGTGCTTCTAGCTTCTGTGGATACAGGATAAGGAACATCTGGAAGTAGACAAATGGACTTTCAGAGATTTTATTTTTAGGATTTCTCTGTGTGGTGACTGTTAGATGTTACGTTCTGCGGTAGCTAATTTCTGCTAGCCATAGCGGAATAGCAAAGCCACACTGGCTTTGAATGCACAATCTGAGTTGTCTTCACTGCTGTGTGTCAGTGGTATAACTATTTTCAGAGCACTCTCCATCCTCCCAGACTGTTCTTCCAAGAAGCTCATCCCTCAAGACAGTCTATTCTCACTCTGAATTCCTATCCCAGAAATGATATACCATTTATGAATTTCAAAAGCCTTTTTTTTTTTTTTTTTTTAATATCTCAAACAACAGGAGAGAAACTGAAAATATTTGGATGCTTCTATGCTTTAAATATTTGGAGTTGGGTGGAGACTTGATTATTTAGCTGAAGCATGTTGAGATTTGAAGCCTTAGCTGTCTATACTGAATGCCAAAAAATGTAGACATTTTAAAAGACACGTGTGCATATATATGTATAAATTTATAAAACAATAATAGTTCCAGAAGTATAAAATTGGCTGTTGTCCTAGTTTTCCAGTTAAAAATAATAGTACTGGAGATACTGAGTGGAATCTCATGGCATTAAAACTGTTTTACCAGATCACTGCTAGATACTTTTCTTATTTAGTAGTCTTTAAGCATTTCCAAAAGCTCATTATTCCCATCTCTAGGGAAGTGGCTTTGCAGACAGCTACAGTTATTGTACATCTTTCCTGGCCTTCTTTAGGGAAGTTGAGGGAGGGAAGCAGTGTAATGGGTATGCGTTTCCTGACCAAAAATCCATCCCAGTGTCTTCTGAGCATTTGGATGAGAAGCTGAATGAATTCATAAAAAAAACCCTCAAAAACTGATTACAGTAGCTAATGTCTTAGAACATGTGATCTTGCTCCCTAAATTGTGTAAGGGAGAGATGCAGAATTAGGGGAGACTTTCTTGTGCTAATAGTGTCAACTGTGAGAAGTTTACAGGACTAATCTCAGTTCACCATCTGATCCTGATTTGCAGAGAAGTTCAGTTTATTGTTGCTTGATAGAGCTCTGAGAGCAGATTAAAACAAAAACAAACCGGCTGTGTTTCTGGCAAGAGGAAATGTTCCAAATTTCTGGAGGACTTTCCTTCACAGCTCTGAAGGAGGATATTCAGTAGTGGTGTAACCTATTACTGAGAGCAGATTATTGGTATGTCTCCCTGTTAGGTGGTTGTGCTTTCATTCACAGAGTGAAATAGCAGCTTTCCCACAGCTTTTGACAAGTACATCTTGCAAATTAAACTTTTCATTAATACGTGTCATATCTTCTGCTAATTATTAACAGTTTGTGAGAACAAATACTGAAAATACCTGACATGCTAGTGACAAAGAAGATGGACAATCTGGCTTTCCAATTTGCTGCTGCATGAGCTTTCCTTTTCACCTTTTGAGCGGATAATTTTAATTGTAAGCAAATAGTTTCAAAGCACAGTAATTATTGTGGCCATCTTATTCTTTCATCAGCCTCTTCTTTTGGAGCTTCTTGGTAGAAATAGTCACATTACATTCCTAACTGCTTGAACCTGATTCAATATGATACGTGTTTCTGAAATAGTGTTGTTTATTGACTGTGAGAAGAGACATTTGTTATTCTTTTTTTTTTTTTTCTTTTAATGTACAAGGGATCTTGCCAGTGTTTGCAAACCTCCTGATGTAATCACTCTGACTCTTGTTTATATTTTTATCGACTACATCCTAACAGCAAATAGAAGTGGTGATTGAGATTTAGACCAGTCTTTAATTCAGGAAGTTATGGAATTTGCAGACTTAGAGATGACAAAGAAACATAAATGACAGTCTAGTATAAAAACAAAGAACATCAATAAGTAATTTTTCATTAAGGGAGTCCAGATGATCATTTCTGATAGTATCTGTCAGTCTATGCAGGAGGAACAGCAGCTGATAGTGCAATTCTGAGAATAGTTATTATGTTACAGATACTATGGATCCATTGCATTGCAGCTAGAGAGTGGATTTTGGGGGTGACCTCAGATGAACGTTAAAAAGTCAATGTTTAAAGTAAGCATTTAGAAATCTGATACTGTGTAAGCTGGAAACACTATTAATTCTGTTATAACTCACATTTCTTCATGAGACTTCTTCCCATGCAAATATTTTTCCCAGAAAGGTAATATGCATACCTGAATTTACTTCTTCATGACTAGAAGAAAAAATTATTGTCATATTTTTCATCTTCTTCTCTGTATTTCTGCAGAAGTACATATTTTGAGAGTTACCCAGTGTTACTGTTGTAGATGGAATAGGGTGTGCATGTTCACTTGCTTACAAGTTGTTTCACACAGTGCTTTTGTGGGATGTTCTCAGCTCAGTGTCATTCCAGCTTGTAATGGTTTGATGGCCTTTAAAAATGTCATGCATATTACATATGTGACAAGGAAATGCATGTATATTCTCCAAAACCTACGTGCTACAGTCATATCCAAGGATTCTGGTATATATGCGTCATTAGTTTCTAAACAGCTTGGAAAAAAAGAGGAAAAAATGCATCTCATTGGTGTGATGTCTCTGTGGTTTAAAAGAACACATCAAATATCAATACTTAATTCATTCTGTAACAGAAACTGGGAGACCACTTGATACATGTCTGAAGTTCCGTGGTGAAGGCCTAAATGATAGTGTCAAAAGGGTAGAATTTGCCCCACCAGAGGGTTATAAACAGATCTGAGGAGTGTGCAACAACTTCCTTTTCTCACCTATTCTCCAATTATAAGAGCTGCAATCTTATGCATTGCTTTTCTGAGGTCTCTGATAGAATCCCCAGTGTCTTGGCTATTTGAAGGGACTAATGGGAGAAGCCATCTAAAGCATTTAGCCACCTGTTTAATATGTTAAAATGGAGTAGAACACTCCTGGGACCTTAATTTAGTCTCCAATTAACCTTTTTTCCAGTCATTGTTAATAAATATTTGAATATAAGTTTACCAGTGAGGCAGTTTGGACTGAAAAGTTTGAAACTGCTCCAAAGGAAATTTTTCAGAAAGCTAAATTTGCGATGAAAAAACACAACCCAGCCACTAGCACGGGTACAGTAATGTGTCCAGTATAGGGCAGCTGCAAGTGTTGCCAGTTTTTCAATATTAAATGCAATGCTCATGCCTTCACTTTATCTCTAGGGATTTCAGAACACTCCTGTTTCTGCAATGAAAGCAAGAGAGGCTATTATTTCTTTATGATGACTTCTGGAAAATACATTACAGTTATAAATATTCCATTCTGTAGAGCTTTAGTATTCCACTTCCATGGCAAAGTTTATAAACATTCCTCCAACTGCTCCCAAGTATAAACCCAATTAGAGATGATTTTGATGTTAATGTGTGAAGACTTGACTTTATTTAAATATTAAAATGGTGGTCGCAACTTTTGTACTATTAAAGAGCCACGAAAAGGGTTTTTGTTAGTCTTTGAAGGTTTACTTTGTGTGAATTTTGGAGTATCACAATGTGTATAAACCACAGTATTAAAGGTATAGAAAACAAATGAATATAGTTAGTAGTAAAAAAAAAAAAAGTGAGTTTCTGTTGAAATCTGGCTAATAATTTCAAAAGCACTAATTTTCAAAGTACTTTGAAAAAGTCTTCTCGCAGGTCTTTTTGGTGTTTGTTTTCTTTTCCTTACCTTTAAAGATGAAGAACTGAATCTCATCAGTAAAAACTTCTATTTAGTTGAGAGACTTACTGCAAATTTTTAATTTTCCATGGTCATTACTCTACCAATTTTTTTTCTTGTGAACTCTGTGGTTATTTGCTGATCTATTGTAACTGGAGAGTCATCCAACACAGATGAAAGCAGAGAACAACCAAGATGCTACAACTTGGTTTTTTAATGGTGGTGGGATTTCTTAGAATAACATGGATGCCAATGGAGCAGCAGAATACTTCATATTAGAGTGAGAAGTGCTCAGGTTTTATACCAACCATAACAAGTAGAAGAGAATTTTCCTTAGAGGCAACTACATAGAGCCCATGGAAGTCCTCTGAACTTCTATTAATTTCTGTTATCTTCCACATGATACTGACCTACTTCAGCTTTCTTGTGACAGCTGTTTCAACTTAAACGTAATTTTTTTAACTTATGTTGCTGTTTCACTTGCAGAGTTGTTGGAAAAGCAATTTATTAATACAGAATGGTAACCTTCTGGCATGACCCAAAAGTATGAGGTTTATTTATTATTTAGAGAATCTCTTACATTAAGGCATGGTATGGAAGCTATAATCTAGATTCTCATTTCTATATGCAACTCCCTAAGAAGGGTAAGGTCTGCTTTCTGAGGAAAGGCAGGTCACCATGCCCAGAAACACACACATACATGTGCTTATATATTTTCTGGTTTGGGGTGTCTTCTGTATGATGTGCACTGGTAGAGCTACCTATTTCTAGCACTGTTTAATTTCTGCAGGGTCAACAATTGCTTTGCTGGCTTTGTCCTTGAAAATTACATTACACTAGCCAGTGCAATTTAATTAGCTAGAAAATTAAATTGCACTATTGCTGATTTAAGGAAAAAAGAAAAACAACAGAAATATTCAGATTCTCTATGGGAAGTAAGTGTTCTCTCCATCTTCACTAGGATGTATGAGATGACTTTGATGTCTCTCTGGACATGATTCTTTTCTGTGCTTGTCCTTTATTAGGAAAGATTTTAAAACACTTCAGTCTTGTATAATCTCCATTTTGGATTATAGTAATTTCTGGCCTTTCTGATACACACCTGGCTTCCTTCCAGGCAATCCAAATACTACTGCCAAACTCATCTTCCTCTCCTGCACGTTATTCATACTTCCTCTTTTTTTCAATTGGCTGCACGTTACATTACTACATCAAAATATTTTTGTTACTTCATGGTTCTGCACATTTTCTATTTTCTATCTCCACCTAATCTTCACTCTCATTACACAGATCTGCTACTCACCACATCATGTTTTTTTAATCTTCTGTGTTGAAAGCCTTCCCCTCTTCACTCCTGCAAGTTTTTTTCCACTTTTTTTCATTTTTCAGATAGCTAGTTGAAATTTCCCTTTTGTAAGTCTTTTCAATCATTCCATAGAGTACTGAGTATGTATACACAATTGAATTTTTGGAAATGAATGTGAGATCTATTGTATGTTATTTAAGCATTTTTCTGGCCACGTGTACTGCAAGTTTAAAAAGGCAGAAAAAGTTTTTGCAAGCTTGTCTGACCTTCTACATTAAGTGGCGCATCTGGTTTCAGTCAATTGTTTTTGATACTAAATTTTTAAAGTATAAACTTCAGAAATGATCTAAGTATTACAGCTTTGGTTGTACTATACCGAATTCAAAGGAAAGATTACTCCATCTGTAGAGGATATTCCTCTTATCTGTACAGTCCTTATATACAGTGACTACTTCGGTTGTGATATTTGCTGAACATTGCTAAATATCATTGCTGGTAACTTTCTTTGAAATGTATCTTTCCACAGATAAGTTCTTCACCTTTGGTCCTTGCTTTATAAGCTTACATTTGCTCAGATTTTATTAATTACATTTCTGTCTTTACCCAGAAATTGTAAGAGAGGAACCTATTTCATAATTTATAACATACCCAATTTTTTGTCATTTAAACTTTAATAATAATATATTTTTTCCCCAAGTTGTTGCAGGCAGTAAAATATTTAATAACATTTTGTCCAAGCAGAATTCATGTGCGTCGCTCCAGAAGGATAAATGGTTCTTATTTTCTTCTTCTTCCATCCCATCTCCTTTCCCTTGGTTGCTTCCATACCAGTCTTCCTATGGCATTTAAATCATATGTAATGGAGAGCAGATATTTAGTCCTGCAGTTTTATTATCCAAGTCACCTTACAAATGTAAATAAAAGTGTAATAGGAAAAAAGATTAAATGCTACAGATGTACAGTAGGAAGATATCCTAAAGCGTGTGTAGATGGTGTTCTTGGAAAAGAGTCAGAAACTGGAAGTTTACTGCTCTTTGAGTATTCAACTGGCACAAAATTTAGACTACATACAAGTTATGGAGAAATGATCTCCATAGTGGTTTAGTGGTTTCCAGAGTAATTCCATCTCTTAGGATAGTGAGATTGGCTTCAGGCAATTGTAGATGTCAAGGTAATTTTATTCATATGTAAAAAATTTCAGCCCAGGAGGACGATAGCAGAAACTGCACAATATTTATGAAGAATTTATTCACATAGAATAACTTCGTATTTGTAATGGGCATAAAATACAAAAATGATCTTGGTGCCCATTAGCAGAAGTGCTATGCTTCTTTTTCTCCTTGAGTCAGAGTGGTACTGTGGAAAGTTGCCTGCAATAGTTCATCTTTCTTCTCTCTTTATGATCAGAAAACTTCTAAAGATCCAGTGCTATCAAGGACATAAAATTTGTTGATTTCCTTAGGAAGCCTTGAATCCCATGTTTCCTGGCTATAGTCTTTGAGGCTAAATCTGGCCTGCATGCTGCAGAAGGTAGTAAACTAGGGATTCAGCCAATTTCTTGAGACTAGGATATTCAGAGCCTGCTCTGAACTTGATGACTTGAAGCTGATTGCTCTTCTTCCTAAGCCTAGAGAGGACAGTTTAGTAAAGAGGCATCCTATAGACTGACTGCAGAAGGAAAGTGTGTCACAAGAGAGTAGGCATATTTCTGTCCAATCCATCTCAGAATCCATATAACCACACCTAGCATTTAAAAACTCTACTTTTTTTTTTCCTCTACCTGTGATGGTACCCTGGATTGAAAGAACATAGGTTCTACAGCACCCAAGGCTGTGGTGCACACCCTAAACATAAGATGCAATTCTATTTGGTAATACTTTAGAGGGGATGTGACACTTCTTTTCAACACTTGTCCATCTTCTCCTACTGAAATGCCACTTTGATTTCAGCTCATGCATTTACACATCTAGTACAATTATTTCACATGACAGAGCACCTTTTTGTGAGTCTGCAGTATTTGCTTTGACTAAAGGGATTCTATATTAAGTCTGAGCTTTTCTACCTCCCTGTTTTTTAATTAGATGCATGCTAAAACAATTTCTAAGTTAAATTATCACTGCTATAATATATTGGCTACTAATAGCTGGTGGGACGTATTACAAAGTTCAGTGGTTGCTAATGCAACCATTCCAACCACTATTCCCAGCTCTTTTTCCTATATGCTTGGAATCAATTTCTGTTGCATGCTTAGCTGTCTATCAAAAAAAATATGCTTGAAGAGAATGAGGATTGACTTAAGGAATATACCATGCCATCCAGTTAGCGATGTGGAATATTTTTCACATAGGTAAATGATGATCAGTATAGCTATGAGCTATTTTGGAAGGAATGTTTCTCACTTCTCCAAGGTAGACTGCAAGTTTTCATGTTTTTTAACTATGGAAACTTAAAATTAGTAATTGTAAAACCTACCAAAACATTCTGGTGCAGCTTTTCCCAATCTTTAAGGTCTTAGAGAAGAGACTTAAAGAACCAGTTTCTTTATCATCAAATACAGTGACTGTGTGTGCTTGCAAATGGCTTCTTAAATATCCTTCTTGAAGTTCCAAGGTTTTGTCTGATTCTGGCAGCTCTCTATTGAAGTTGATCTTCTAATACATGTAATGAAATTGAATAATTTCTATGCAGTAGAGTAATAGCTCTGTTGTGAAATTTCCAGTGTTTTGTTTTATACATAGTTGAAATTACAGAGGGAAGGCAGCGTAGCATGCTGAATTCATTGCAGAACAACTGCAGAACAACCATAAAAAATTAAGTCTGTTCATAAGGTCCAGCCCTATGGCATGTCACATACTTCCTTGAGGTATCTTTAAGATTCAGAAGTGCTCAGCACCTCAGTTAGTGTAGCACAAACAATGAGAGTGTGGTTGTAATTCAGAAAGGAGAAAATCTGAAGAATTTAGCAATGCAATCTTACTGGCATATGTGTATGAAGAAGAAAAACTTTTTTCCCCTTCAATTAGCAGTGTGAAATGAAGTCTAGGCATAATGGAGTTGCTGACTTTCTGTATAATGGAGTATTTTCTTCATAATTAGTATGAATCACCTAGATTTAGATCTAAAGAGGTTAGTATAAGTGGAAGCGTTTAGGGTTCTGAAAAAAATTTGAATCAGATCCTATGATCATTTTCACTAATCAATATTTACATACAAATCATTTGTCAGACTGCAAATAATTCTATTGCCTAATTGGAGAAGAGATCCTTGTATAGTGTCAAATAACTGAAGTCCTACATATTGCAGAGTTAGTTAGATGTTGTCATCCATATTCTGGGATCACACCTGTGCCCAGTTTTGGGTTCTTCAGTACAAGGGAGATGTGGACAAACTGGAGGGAGTTCAGCAAAAGGCCACCGAGATGATGAGTGGACCAGAGCACCTCTCCATGAGAGGGACTTAGAGAGCTGCGATTGCTCAGCCTGAAGAAGAGGAGCCTCAGGGAGGATCTTAGTGATGACTGTAAATACCTGAAGGGAGGGTGTAAGAAGATCACGGAATCACAGAATTGTAAGGGTTGGAAGAGACCTCCAGAGATCATCGAGTCCAACCCCCCTGCCAAAGCAGGTTCCCTACACCAGGTAAAGCTGGGCTCTTTTCGGTGGTGTCCCATGACAGGACAAGAAAAAATAGACACCAACATTCTGCTTGGAAGTAAGAGAATTTTGAATTTAAGAAAAGTTTTTTCACTCTGAGTATAATGGAGCACTGGCACAGGTTGCCCATAGAGTCATGCAGTCTCCTCAGAGTGTTCCTAGGCACCCTGCTCTGGGGGTCCTCCTGAGCAGGGGTTGGGCCATATGGAACTAGATGTCCCTTCTCACCTCAGTTATTCTTATGCAACTCCTGTAGTTCCGTAAGTCAAACAGCATGCTGTGTAAATAATGCTTAGATACAAATAAATTCTACGTTCTCTATTTCTCTGATCTAACTTCCAATATGATTCTTGTTCTCACAAGTAATTTGTATTGCAGGTAAACAAGATACTTTAATGCTTTAAAAACACCATCAAGGACAGGGTGTGATCTGTATCATAAATGATCAAACAGTACACAAATTGTGGAATGCATTTAATCTTTTGGAAATAATTTTAGAATTCCTACTACCAACCTTTTTGACGTTTCTGAAAGGCCATTTCTTTTTGGTTTTAACAGTCAAGGTGAAAGCTGTCAGTGGTAAAAGCGAGATTTCCATCTGCTCATTATAGCTTAAGAAGCAGCTGAAAAGAACAGATGTGCTGCCCCAGGCTTTGTACTAATTTTCCTATCCAATTTCATCTCCTATATTAGAGAACACATCTATAGACTTATACAGATCTATTTGAATACAGAAGTAAGTGCAAGCATCTTGATTTAACCTCCTATAGGCACTTAGCTATCTTTAGGATCTGGTAAAAGATGTAATACCTTTTCCAAAAATTCACTGCATTTGCTTTAAATCACTCAAGTCTAATTCAGTAAGGCAGCAAGGCATGTACTTAAGTTAAAGTAAAGGAACAGTCTTGTTGATCTAAGCTGGAATTCTCATATGTTTAAGTACCTTAATAAATTAGCCTTTATTGAAGACGTGTTTTTAAATATAGTTAGACTCAGATGCGTAAATATAGTGGGAAAAATATATATGTATATATATATAAATATGTAAAATTATCATCCATGGATCCCTTTTTATATTTATTGCTTATAGTTCAAACCCTCACCCTCTTATAGAAAATGGGGGAAATTTGTATCTGGGCAGCGAATATACGAAAGTTCATTCTCAAGAACAGATAAGGCTTTTATAAGTGCTTTTATAAGTGGAACTAATTTTATGTGCTATGTTGCAAAACTGCTTAAAATGCACTCAAGCAACTCAAATTTAGTTTGTTCGAATGAGATATTTTTTTTCTCAAGTGCAGCTTTTATTTTAGAACAAATTTGAGAAGTTGCTCAGAGAAACATCTCATGTCCAGATTTAGGAATCTGGGCTTCTCAGAACACGATTTCACTATTCTCTGTAACTGTTGATATATACAGAATAGCATCTTTCATCATATGGATGGCTTCCCCGTGAGATTCCCATGTTATTTCTGACCAGTGCTCAAGTGCTACTGTATGTACTTATTTTTTGATATTTTTGGCAAAAATTTAGAACATTGAAATCTTTTGTTTGAAAAGTGTGTTGTCTGTGCTGGGGACAGCACAGCTCCCAGCACAACTGAGGCTCTGTGATGATTTTCTTGGCAAATTAAAATATCGTGACAGTCTGAACCAGTCAGTAGTAATCATAAGATTTTTAACAAATGCTTAAAAATTGCATCCGTAATGTATACAGGAAATAATCATTTGAAAGACAGAAATATTTTAAGCTGGATAGGATGCCGTATCATATACTATGTAATGTATTCAATATGCTTTTTTTTAATATAACCTTTCTGATTGAATGTAAAGCCACGTAATTAAGACTGCTCGTTACATTTTGAAAGCTTGAAGAGCTTACTAAAGATTGCTTTAAGTTTTGAGAGGGCAAGGGTGATTTGGACCTTTAGCTGCAGATAGGGACTCATAAGGGATCGAGCTGCTCGCTCTTTCCAGATGAGATGGATTTTTCTCTCGTTTCTTTGTTTTACTGATTTAGTCTGCCCAGACACTTGACTGTTCCATCTGCTGAGTATCCTTCCTTCCCTTTGTGGAGGTCACGCTGCCAAGTCTCTAACTTGCAGTCACTTGCAGTGACTGAAAAGAAAAAAAAATAACCTCCGATAATCTGTCTCAAATCTGCACTCATCTCTTTTAAATGAATATGAAACTGAACATAATTTGACCTTCACTGGTTCACTGATCAAAGGCACAGAGCAGTGAGAACAGTAACACTGAGAAAAGAGGTAGAATAGCTAAGAGAAGCAGAATCACATTTCCCAGAGTTTTACTTTTTACTTAGATGGGGTCAGGATCATAGAATCATATCATAGAATCATAGAATGGCGTGCGTTGAAAAGGACCACAATGATCATCAAGTTTCAACCCCCCTGCTATGTGCAGGGTCGCCAACCACCAGACCAGTCTGCCCAGAGCCACATCCAGCCTGGCCTTGAATGCCTCCAGGGATGGGGCATCCACAACCTCCTTGGGCAACCTGTTCCAGTGCGTCACCACCCTCTGTGTGAAAAACTTCCTCCTAATATCTAACCTAAACCTCCTCTGTCTCAGTTTAAAGCCATTCCCCCTTGTCCTATCACTATCCATCCTCATAAACAGGCATCCCTTCTCCTGTTTATATGCTTCCTTCAAGTATTGGAAGTCCACAATGAGGTCTCCCGTTCTCTTCTCTAAAGGATTAAGTGACAAGTGAACCAGTACAAATTCATGAGGAAATATCACTCTAATTCGCTGTGCTGTTAACTTTGAGTTAACTATGACATATGGAATTTATTTATTTATTTATTGTGGAAGAAAGTAGTGTTGTGGGTTTTTTTTTTAGTTGTTATTTTTTTCCTCCTCTGATTTAACTTCAGCATTAGCAAAGCCTTCATACTTATGCATTTGTGGAAATTTTTGTGTGGTATGTTTTCTCATGGCAATGACCTGGTCTATTAGTGCTGATATTTTTGTATGTCAAGAACAGAGTGTAAGAGTTTGGCTCGTGTCTGACTTGGTGACATTTCAGAAGTATAAATTATTTGTTTAACAAGCATAAGACTGTCTGTGTCATCCAGGCACCTTCTGGCTGAGGGAAGCTGAATAATTTTCACAGTGAGAGAAGGCAGGTTGGCGGAATCCACAAATAGGAAATTAATTTGATCACACACAGTGCAAGATTGTATGAAAGAGGGAGGTATTTTCATTCTGCAAAGTCTGCAAACTAGTTGGTTTTACCAACTACTTGGTCTTACACCTACATGCTCACAAGCATCAGTCTTGTGTGTGGTGGTCTGCCCAGGATTGCTCATGCACAGCACTTGAAGGCAGAAGGGCCTTGACTGTGAAGCCCACAGTGCATTTCCTGGGTTCCTTGTGTCTGAAGATGATAAACTTCTTTTAATACAGGTTCTTCCACACCTTTAGGATCCAAAATCTATACTAGCTTGATTCTTTTTGCCAAATATCTTGGTTAGTTCAGTCTCCAAATATATTAGACAAATCTGCTGTCTGTCTGTGTATTCTCATGTTGAAATTTTTGAGACAGTGTTCTGACTTCCTGCACCATCAGTGTGCATGGAATGTGCTGTGATAGCATGCTGCTGTTGCTGCTGTTTTCCTGTGGTCAAGGTTTTCCTTTTAAGTTGAGCTCAGGTCTGCTGCTCTCTGTAATCACGACTATTTTTCTTTCCAATTTTTCTACAGTCAGTACTGTGTTACCAGTGCAAGCTGTTCTCTTTATATTTCTATCTTTTTCTTCTGGTATATATATTTCCAGTCATAGCTCATTCATACCAGTCCACATCTTTTACAAGACTCTATAAGCATACACTGGAAAAATCAAAGTTGTGATAGTTCCTAGGAACATTGTGTGAAGAACTGTAGAACAAATATCTAAATGCAAAAAAAAAAACCCAAACCAAAACAACAACAAAAAACCCACTCAAAATTACAACAGTGCTAACTTAGATGAGTTATTTAACAGTCCTTGTGTATATTATATTACAGCCTGGAAAAATCTGATAGCTAATTCAATGAGATACTGAAGTAGAGGAAAACTATCTCAGATTCTCTAATGACCATCAGTATTACTCTTTTAATTGAGCAATAAATGCACAAAAATTAAACAGTATCCTTAAAAATGTTTTCAATTTAATATTTCAACTAAGTCTTCAATTTAAAGAGCAAGTAGTATTCTCTACAAAGTGTGATGCAACCAAGATTATGAAAAATTAAGATAAAAAATAGACCATCTTCTACTTGTTTATGCTCCTGTATTGCAAAAGCTTTCAGATTATTTCTTTTTTTTTTTTTGCACGAAAAGACCCTTATGTAAGAAGTGTCTGAGCATGGACTGAAAATATGTTTTTGTTTGTCTCCTTATAAGCATCAGAGATACTCCACATAACAGACTTCCCTGTGGAAAGCGGAGATGCTGACAGTTCTTTAGAAAAAGTTCTGTAGACAATCTCTTCCTGTGAAGAATGCTATGTCTCCAACTTGCTGTTCCAAATCAGGACCAAGAGTGAAAATTATCTGTTATTTAAAGATCTCTCTCCTGGGAAAGTATTTTCATTGCAGCACTGTCAGGAGTTGAGTACACCTTGAAGGGTTTTCTGTCCTGTGCAGCTGCAGCACATCAGGATTTTATGTGAGTGTTTCTTGTCTCCATCACTTTTTTCCATGGAACAGACAGGTAGCAATTAGTGCGGAAATCTCCATCCCCCTTTGCCAAATTTAGTTGAAGTTAACCAGAAGGTTCAAATTGTGTTAGAAGAAGGGATACTAGGATGGATGCATGATGAAACAAAGTCAAAAGCCTGAGGGAGAGAAGATATCCAGGTCAGAGGAGCTACTGGGAGGGACAGTGGGAAGGCATTCCTTCCTGAAAGCTTTGGCACAACAGTGAGATCATAGCAGTGATTGTTGTGCTTTAAGTCTGCTTTGAGCAGTGAAATGTATGGAAACGAGCAAACTTGGAGCACTTGGAGTAGGAAGGAATAAGATTGTTTCCACATTGTCTTGAGGCACTATAAATGGGCCTGGCTGGCAGTGGGGCTGACTGACGCACAAGGAAAAGGAGAGAATGCCAATATTGCTACCATTTTGGTTCAGCCCCTTCTTGGGAATGGGTGTCAGCAGCCAATTCTGATGGCTTTTAAGTCTCTTTCAGTTCCAGACCCCATGAACAAAGAAAATACTCATACAGGATTCTGGAAACTCTAAAAGCCTGAAAAACAGCTACTTGCCCCTTTAGGAAGGTTTCCAAAACAATGGCTGGCAATGAGAACAAATGATCTAAATATATTTCCAGAAAAAAATATTTGCTGCATAAGTAAGCGCGGATTTTACTGATCGTATGGTTTGAATTCAAAATCATGCCCAAACTTTTAAAGCTCCTATTAGATTCTTGAGGGTTTTCCCTGTTTGGGGTTGCCAAAATGCTAGTATTATGAATTTGGTATGGTTAAGGAGTTGTGGACATTATTCTCCAGACCATTACATAAATATATAATCCATTACATAAATATATAATTATTTTGAGAGATTAACATTATTGTCATAGACAATTGAATATAAATTTATTTATAAATAGAGCAAAATAAACTAAGGCTTTTATCCAAAATATGTTGTAAATAAGCAGTAGCGTTAGAGTGTTTTCTGACAACCACACGTTGTTCTAGTGGCCTGTCTCTTTTTAATCCATTGTCCAGTATTTGCCTCCAACGCTCAGTGACAAATCTGAAGTTACAGAGTTACCATCACTCTTCTCAGCATTTTCTGTCCTTAACAGAAAAAGGAAAGATGCCTTTGAATTTGTGTCCAGTTGGATTGCGATTCAGACTGCCTACGTGACTTCAAGAGTCTAAGTTCCAAGTACACAAACTGATGTGGGTGATGAAACAGGATTTATGAGGGAGAGAAGTTGTCTGAATCATCACTTTTTAGGGATGATTTATAATTTTTTTAATCAGCTACCAGTGACAGAGCCCAAAGAGATGAAAGAGAGGAATTTGCAGCTACAAGATACTTGCTTGCTGGAATCCAGCAGTCCTAGCCAGATTACTGAAGCCAAGCTACTGTTACCAGAGAAATATTTTCCAGAGCATGAAAATAGTTAAGAATTTTGTAGGGCATTGCACTGAGGATCAGTGTATTTCTGATATTCATTTATTTTCTGTGTGTTTCTAGTCTAGGCCTAAATCTGTATTTTCTTGAAGTTATGACACTGATGCTCACTGGTAAAGTTCTTTCTTTGGTAATTTGTATCACCTTTCAATTTGAACATGCATGTCAGTTATGTACTTCCCAACTTTCCCACTTATCCCCTATGTATACCTGGGTGAGGCATAGTGATGTGTAAATGTTGTTTCTATTTCAGGCAAGTGATAAAGTGTGATATGTTAGATGTGACTCAGACTTACAGCACTGCAGGATCATCATATAGGATGTTTGCTTGCTTCCATGACTCTGTTTTTACTGATGCATTCAAATTAGAAAGATTCCAGGTTGTATTTTGAATGGTATGTCTTAAAGTTTCAAATATGAAGATGAAATTCTCTTAAAGCGTGTGATGATTGACTTCAGCTACTTAGATAAGCAATATACAGATTAATAACTTCATTTCATGCTATAGCATTATGTATTCCTCAGCTTTTAAAATATAGAGAAATATCTCTTAAAACTTTTTCTATCTTGACAGGCACTTGTTTGAAGGACTTTGCCTCCTAAGCTTCTTGTTCTTTCTGGAGCTGCTGGCACTCAGCTGTAGGCCTTTTCCCTTTACCTTGCCCCATGTAATAGTCAGCCACAACCATTAAACATATTTTTTTAATCTGATTATTTTGTTTGTAGCAAATCTCACTTCCTTCTGAACCTTCCTGAGTCACTGTGTGTCATCTGAGGAAACTCAGTGAAGTCAATCTGTGCTGTATCTGTGTAAAGAATTGATGAACAGATGTTAAGAGTGTTATGCCTTAGGAAGTTACTGTCAACAGTTTGGGCCTTAATAAAGTTCTGTGACTAAATGGGGCAGGGGAAACCATGGACCCATGCTCTGAGATGGGGGAAAGGAGGAAAAGTAAAAGGTAGGGAGATAGGTCTAAGAACAAAACAGCAGCAATGAGCCAAGGGAGAAAACTAAGTTACTAAATATGATAGCAGAATGCAAGATAACACAATATAATACAATGTGATTGGAATTGAAGCTAATAAATAAAATAAAATGAGAGAGTGTCCAAAACCCAAGGCCTTATTCTAATGTGAATGCAAGACAGCTGGGGAGTATAAACCATGGAGACAAGCAATAAAATAAGTGGCAATCTCATGACTCATGAGCAGTTTTATCTTTCCTTCTGAATGGAAAATGGAAACAAACAGTGAAGTCTTCTGGGGGCTGTAGTTCTTCTCTTCAGTAAAAGGTACCCTGGAACTATTTACAGTCCATGGAACTAGAGCATTAACTATTTAACTCCTAGTGCACTACATGATGTTGTGATGTCACAGAATCACAGAATGGCCAGGATTGGAAGGGACCTTAAGGATCATGAATCTCCAACCCCTCTGCCACATGCAGGGCCACCAACCTCCCCATTTAATACTAGACCAGGCTGCCCAGGGCCCCATCCGATCTGGCCTTGAACACCTCCAGGGAGGGGGCATCCAAAAACTCGTGATGAAGTGATATGAGGTGCAAAAAAGAGAAACATTCCATTTTCATGGGAGTTGATTCAAACAGTTTCTTTCATAGTGGAAAAATCTCTAACTAAAACCATTCAAAAGCCAGTTAATTACTGCAAGGGGGTTTTCTGAATTGCCAGAGATTTTCTCTTCTGCGTTGCTTCATTTGCATTTATCGCCAGTTAGTGGTTTTAAATAGCAGGTGCAACTGGGAGCAGGAGTGCTCAAGGAGAGAAATGCTACCTTTTTCTCGGCTGTCATGGATGCCAGTGACTGAACTTAGCTGGACTTCTCTGATGCACAAATGCTAAACCTTCACAAACCTCATGAAGTACTACTAGTCATGAGCACCACCAAGGCTTTTACTTTGGTCTCATATATATTACTTGCATTGAATAAAAATGAGACGTATAATTTTCTTCTGCTGTAATGTCAAAATTTGAGAGGCCCAGGATTAGACTGTCATTTGTTGGGCCTTTTTCCTCCTATTTTAATCAATCAGGCAAAGTATCTTGCTCAGAGAATTAGTGTGGGTAGTGTGCTCAGTACAGAGTGACTGTTTTCTATTGAGACTCTAATTTAATGTATATCACAGAGGGTTTTGATATGTGTCTAGAAAGACAGCAAATAAGAAAATAGAGAAAAATCAAATGCAGATGAGAAAACTGAATGTTTTACTTGGTAAAGAATGTCATAATATCATCCGAAAAGCACTTCAACCAAGTTCTGGGGCTTGAGAGTGTTAATCTCATTAGCTTCAAATTATTATCCAACTGTTAGCTCCTGGGTCCTTATGGAATCACAGCAACTCATGTCAGATACTGAATAGGGTTAGAGATTTAAGTTAATTTTTGAAAAGTAGCTTTATTTTCTTCTCTTATTTGAACTCAGCTGTGGTTTACTATACTCAATTACTGACTAGCCAAGTTGTATTTTAATGGTTGTCTGTCATGCTGCTGAAGAAGCCCAGGTTTTTCCATAAAAGCTGAAGATACATTTATTTTAAGCAGGGATTACCATTCTTGCCAGAGGAATCTTTCTAGTTTTGTTTAATTGTAATGTGGGTGTAAACATATGATATCCATGGAAATTAATTTAGTTACAGGAGTTTTTTGCACTTTCTATACTGATGTCTATGCTAAATGCAGCTGACAAACATACGACAGTTTAAAGAAAACTCAATTGCCATTAGAGCAGAGTATAGTGAACTGCTCAGTATATGTACGTATTGCTTTTCTGGATGAAGCAGGAACTGCTTGAGATCTTGTCTGCTTACTCTCTAATGGCAATAATTTCATAACAAAACCTTACTTCAGTACTCCTTAAAAGTTTTAAACAGAAAGTCTCTTACTCTTAGTGAACTGACATTAGATTTACTGAAGTATAAAACACTTTTTAAAGAACTTCTAATATTATTCCAGGGTAGGATAAAGTTTATGTGATATTTCCAAACCTCTACAGGCAGTTTTAGTACTGACCCTACATTTTAAACTTCTGAAATTGTACTCTTTTTTCCCCCTTGTGTAAGTATTCCAGTTATGTTTTTTGTTTTGTGTTTTTTTTTCTGTTGCTAACATGCTCTGCTGCAAACGCATACTATAATTTCAAAATATGGTGTATTCATATAGCGTATGCAGATGTTTTCAACATACTATAGAAAATGTCAGTTTGAATTATTTCATTATCTAGGAGGACAACAAAGTGTTGAAATTGGTGATAGCTTTGCTTCTGAGTGCATTATTTAAGAAAGGTTTCAAATTTGTGTCAGACAATCTGTTCTGACAACCCAGTCAAACAGTAGATGTAATATTTAGATAACATTTTGCTGCGTATATACAAAGTTTTCTTATATTTTAGCCAAGTGTAACTCTATTCAAACTCTCAACTATTGGTTTCCTTCCTTAACGTGTTGTCATATGTTTACCATTTGTCTAGATTAACTATATTGCTACTAAAAGCTTACTTTATAACAGGAATGGTCTAGTGTGGCACTGGATGAGTGACGTTGAGCTGCTGATCTGTAAAACAACATTAAAATAAAATCTACATTCTGAATGTGTTACTTCCTTACTGCCCTTCCTATAGGGCCGATCTTTTTACTCATTAGCTGATTGCTCTATGAAGACTGCTGCTGAGATGTCTGCAGGCCTTTTCCCTGATCTTTTATTTTTAACCTAGAACTGAGCAAAGAACATTAGCACTCTAATTATGTCTTGTAGATAATTTATATTAGCATGTAGATACAGAATGTTACAGAAATGTATTAGCAGATGTTATCATATTATATCATCATATAATACTTGTATTCAAAATCTGTTTGCAAATATTAGTAGCCTTATAATACACAATTACATATTTTCATAATAAAATGCACTTTCTATTTTGTCTTTCCAGTTATGGCATGAACTGTCTCATTCAATTTGAGGATTTTGCTAATGTTAATGCATTCCGCCTGCTGCATAAGTACCGTAACAAGTATTGCACTTTCAATGATGACATTCAAGGTAACAAACTCTTTTTCTTCTGTTCTGATGCTTACATGTCAGAGAAATAATTTTCCCTATGCTACTTGAGGATGTTAGTATGGGGTCACATTTAGCCTTGGGTTTCCTCAGCATGGCTTTCTGATGAGCTGTCTTTGACCTTAACCTTTCCTCTCTCATTTATTTCCCTTCTCATGCTTTATTTAGATGTTCACTCTTCAGGGATTTTTTAGTAATTCAATGTGTGCTTAGCTTTCTCATATAAACGATTTACTTCTACTACTTATCTTTAGGCAAATGTCAAGTTTCAAGCCTGGACTGCACTTCTCTCAGGCTTTTTTTTTTTTTTTTTTTTCTTTCCAGTTACAGCTACCATTTCCCTGTGCAACAGAGCTTTCTTGATAAATGTCAACACTTATTTCAGTTCTTACACTGACAACACAGCTAAGTATCCTTCTGATTTGTGTTGCAGTCTCAGCGCCGCATTCAATTTTAGAGGGAAATTATCCCCCTGACTCTGACTCTGCTTTCTAGTCTGAGTCATTTGTAGCAACTGACGAAAGGAAAAGATCACGGATGAGAATAAAGATCTCCAATGAGAAAAGTCAGCAGCAGAAGTCAGAGCCTGTGTGACTGTGCTCTGCTGTGAGTTCTGGGGTTTTGCCAGTAAGCAAGGGGGTTGCCTCAGTTCTCAGTGTGGTAAGCCTTGCAATCTTTTCCTCCCAAGAAAGGAGACAAGTTCCTTTGTGAGTTGTCGAACTTCTTGTCAGGAAAACAGCACTGGAAAATGACTTCTTCAGGCCCTTCAGTGCACGATTTCCTTGCCAAGAGATTGAAGATGGAAGTACTAGGGAGAGGCATTCAGGGAAGGAAGGAGCTGTACACCCAGCTGCCTCTTGCCCCTTCATGATTTCAGGTGTTCTCAGCATAAATGAGATCAAAACTGGGAGCTGAGGTGTCTTAATTTCCAGCACCTCTCAGGGACACAATGCCAAGCAGTAGGTGCTTCAGTTTTTGAAATTGTTTTTGTGATGCTCATGGGACCTAGACTCTATTTCAGGGACTCATGAGTTCCTTAGTCATGCAACCACACAGAGTCTTGAAATTTATTCAGTTTCTGCAATTTAATTTGTCTTTGTGGGTCTTTTAGTATTTCCCTTGGTGAAATTTTGGACTTCGGGGTGACCTCCAGCCATAATACTTATATATCTTCCAGAAGGTGAAGGAGGATGCAGTTAGGCTGCCTTAGCTCTCTGTCATTTGTTCTCGTATCTCCACAAAAAAGCCTTCAGTACCTTTTTTGTAGATTGCCATCTTCCCCTGTAATGTGGAAGTGGAATAACAGCCCAAATACAGATCCAGGGATCTCTTCTTCCTATTCCCTCTATCTCTTCCAAGTGTGTAGCACCTTAGGATCTCTCACCTGACCACATTACTGAGGGAGATGGTGGTAATCTCTATAGCAATCCTCAGGGGTTTTCCTTTTCTAAACAGTGTGATTTTTCCAGGCTACTTCAATAACTGGAATGGGTTGGCCTGTGAGGCTGGGCATATCCCCTCCCTGGAAGCATTAATGGCCAGGCTGGATGGGGCTTTGAGCAACCCGGTCTAGAGGGAGGTGTCCCTGCCTATAGCAGGGGAATTGAAACTAGATGATCTTAAAAGGTCCCTTTCAGTACAAAGCATTCTATAATTCTCCAATACTGACATGTTTTTATTAGTAATCTTATATATGGGAGAAATGTTAGTATTTTCATGTCAAGCTTTACAAAATTTTTAAATGCCTCATTTAAATTAGGTTCAAAAATCTGATTGTCTCCAGTATATTTAGGAAAGAGAGATTGTAAGGATAGCGTGGATTTTTCTTTAAGACACAGGGTTTTTTTTCTCTCCCAAAGTTCTGCCTTGCACCAATGCTACAAAATGAATCAGGGCTTCTGACACAAAGCAAGCAGATTATTAGGGTGGAAGATGGTCTCCACTTGTTGAGCCTCCCTGGAAGGAGACAGTGTTGGGATTCCCAGTTCAGGAGCCTGAAAAATCCCCGCAGAAAAACCATCCTGTTCTGTTTCCTGCCCCAAGGTTGTTGAAGAAACCTGTTAATGCCAGTTAAAGATGCAGATCTGGAATAAGAAATCCTGAGTCCTTTGCTTAGCACCTAAGCAGGTGGCATGCTGCGTATACAGTCAGGAGCAGCCTTGGTGCCTGTAGTTGTGCCCCTGCTGCTCTGGCAGCCTGGGTGCTGTGTGCCTGACTGCTGGGGGCCTCTGCAATGGTGGAGCCCCTCATAATGCCCAGCTGTGGGCAAAGCAGGACGCCATAGCGCTCCCTTCCCACTTCTGGTCTGGTTTTGCTGTTCCTGTTGAAAGACTTTTTGCTACTCAAGCACAACCAGTGGCTCAAGTCAAGTTTCCATGACTTAGGAGTTGAGCATTCATTTTATGTGGGTCTCTCAATGTTTGTCACACAGTGATTGCTTTTAGTCACTGCTGATGTGGATGAATTTCTCCAGGTTGCCAATTATTTCAGCCAACTCTTGTGATTTTCCCCACCTTTGTACTTCAGAATTGCCTCAATGGGAAATGACAAAATTCTAGAGCGTAAGCCAATCTATGTAAAATGTTTCTATGTGCAGATAATTCCGTAAGTTTTTATTTAGCATTCTAGCACTAATTTATTGTGCCATTTTGGGCACAGAACCTGTACTTTATGCCAACAAAAATAATTTCAATACAGTGTAATTTCTCCATGTAAATAACATCACTATTCCTCATGATCTTAGATGTCATTTGTTTTTAACAGCTGTGTGCTGTTTAATTGAGTCAAAACTTTATTAAAAACAACAAACCTAAAGTAAAAATGTAGAACATATAGAGTTTAATATTATTATTTCATTTTCTGTGTTTTGATTTAAATTAAATGATAAATTTTTAGCAGACCACTTCAATAATTGGGGAAATAAGACCTGAAAGTTATATTATGACCAATTCAACATTTAGTCAGTGCAGTTCTCAGAAATCTGAATTCTCTGTGAAAAATATTCTCCTTTTCAAAATGTAATTCTTTTTAATGCTAACATTGAAAATGTTTCACTTAGTAACTGGAAATTCCAGTCCTTGAAATCAATTGGAAAAAAGGTTTTGTTTTTTGTTGTGATGGGTGTGGAGAGTCAAATCCATTCTCTTACAAGGAATTTGGGAAATATGAAATTGGGAGATATATAGTAATTGAAATGTCACCTGTTCACGCTGGTAAATCCACGCTGAAATTAACATGTTTTCAAACAAGTCCCCCAGAGTAGCTTTTGTATACCTTTCCAAGTGTATGTACAAGAATGTGCATATACAAGTATTCCTCTCTTTCATTTTTCCATCATTATGGGTGAAAAAATCTTGCCTCCAGGCAGCCTGTTCCAGGTGGCTTTGGTTGGGCAAGGGCTTGGCACTCCCATCACTTCCTTTCAGCCTCAGCCAACAGCAACTCTTTGCTTCATCGCTCCTCAAAGATATCATTTTTGCTCTTTTTCAAAGGCTCCTCTCCTTCCCTGCACGTTCCCACTCTCCTTGCACTGCTCGTGCTGCAGCATGGAGCAGGGATAGGATTTCTATGGGATGTGAACTACCCTTAGCCTTTACCTCACTACTAAATGAGATTGCATCATTTAGATAGGACATTTACTCTCACGTTTGTTTTTTTTTTTTTTTTTTTTCCCAGTAGGAGTAAAAGAGGACAATGCATTTTTTCCAGCACTCTGTGTCAGTTGGAAGAATGACACTGTTAACATATGATTTCTATTATGTCGTGTTTTGAGAAATACAAGTTTTGGTTTTACCACTTCCTAATACTTCAGCCCAGAATGAATACTTAAGATCTTAAGATGTTTTGCAAAGCTTCCTCTCCTTTTGTTTGCTTTGTTTGCTAGCATTTAAAGATGCTGTTGAGAAAACAAAATAAAGGAAATAATGATCTGATTACATATTTTTTTTTTAATTCAAATAATGTGTAAGTGCTTCAGTGCCATAAATCAGTTATTGCTTATTTAAATTAAACTGCATCCAATAAAAATTAAGTTTCCCATCCTTTTGTTTTGGGGCCTTTCCTCTCTTTTTTTTTTTTTTTTAATTGTTGCATCTACTGAAAGAAAACTGCTCTGTAAAGCATTTTCAATGTGCCAGTCCTGAAGTCTGTGGTGTCTAGGAATTTCTGTAACATATTCATGCTCAATCGTATTGTTTACAGTACCAAGCAAGACTAAGCATCTTGGATTGAACACAAAAACTTCTTAAAGAATAGTGCACTTCCAAATTTCACATCTAAATTTACATTTCCTTAGAAGAATACCTTTCATTATTAATCTTGCTATGGCTGTTGTGTAGAAAATTTGGGACAAAGGAATCCATTTTCAAAACAATACCAGTGTCCGTTTTTATCTGTACAGAGTGGATTTAACCTATGCTTTGTGAGAGAGGGAAGGAAAGCCACTTCTCATCACGAAAGAGCGAGCAGAAAAACAGTAAGATTCTTTTTCTGCACTGTAACATCCTCCAGAACCAGTTAGGCTCTGGCAGTTCGATGTGAATTGCATTTTGATCCTTTTCAAAAACCTGACTTGGTGTTCACAGTGAAATGGAAGATGGGAGCAGTTCCGGTCAGACAGATCGGCCTTTCACTCAGCCAGCTGCCCTCCTTCCATGAGGAATGAACGAGGGAAGCTGCTGATGAGGAGTGATGACAGCTGCTGCCATCAGCAAACAGTGATAGAGAACTCAGTGCTCTAATAAATAGGGTCATTATGCTTTCTGGAGGCAAATGGCTGAAAAAAACAATACAGGGTACGTCTGAATTACCATTTTCAGGGCAGTTCTTCTGTAAAAATTGTAATTCATGAGAAATGCAGAATATTTGTATGTTGCTATCCTAAACTTTCTGAATCGTCCTCAGAATGGACATATGGATAGCAAAAGCTCACATAACGTGCAAAATTTAATTGACTTTCAACTTAGTATAGGGTCTCTTTCAACTCAAATGATTCCATGATTCATTTTTTGTATTTTGTCTCTTTTTCCTTAAAACACAAGATGGTATTGTAGTTGACTCTCTAAAAATATTCCAACTGATCAGATATAATCACAGTTCATTTTTCCAGCTAAAAAAACTTAGCAATACATCAGCCAGGAAGATAAGCATTCCCATTCATGATAAATTAACACTGTTTTGTTTTGTCTCCATCACTAGCAAGCAGCCTGGAGAGATTTCCTGGCTCTCCAAGAGCTCCACTGCTGTCAGGGAGGGCCGTGCCGTGATTTCTGGCCATCTCCTGCCTGACAGAAGGGACTACAGGAGCTGGGAATGGGGCCTTCTTTTTCAGGGGGGCAGATCAATGGCTTTAGGAGTCAGCTATGTTATGTCAGCTTCCTCCTCCTCTCCTGCAAACACAGCTGTGTAACATAAAATAGAAGAAAGCACTTGGCATCCAAAGAGAGGATGGGGTTTTATTGAAGGTTATGAGGATTGTTTGGTAGAGTACCAAGGGAAACTGAGAAGGAGGTCTGACTTCTCTGGTTTGCCATTATTGGTCTTTGCCAACTTGGCACTTTCCAGAGGAAGACTTAAATTCGTCTGGGAAAGAAACAAACTAACTCTTGGACACTGCTGGGTGGAAGTGTCTCAGCCTGACACTTGGTGTTCCTGAAGCTATGCCTCAGAGGAACCATTTTTTATTTTTATTTTTTAAAAATGCAGGAGAAGAGAGTAAATGATCTCAGCTCTGAACAAGTAATAAAAATGACTAAAAATGACAAAACTGTATGGTCTAAACATTAAGTGGGCTAAGAACAAGATGTCCTGTATTCCTGAGGATTGAAGGGAAACATCATAATCAAAAGCACACAACAAATAATTTTTTCTTTAGTCCTATAGGCATGCTTTTTAACTGTTCAGATGGACCTCTTAGCTTTAAAATATTTGCTCAATTTTTACCAAGGGTTACATTTTTTTTAACTATTTATTTATGAAAACTAGATGTTCCTACATAAAAACCACTGATTCAAACCAAGCTTTCAACACCAAATGATGTCTTTTAAGAACAGGTTTACCTACTCCCAGGTTTTCTACTACTGCTATTTTTTTTAACTTCTTCGCTACCTGTGTTTGACACTTAGAGGTTTGTGTGCCTACAATGTGAAAACCTGTTTTGACCATCTCCTTGAGCTTAAAATAGAGGTTACAGCTTTAAACTTGTCTTTGCTTGTGGGAAAGCGAGCTTGTGAATAGCAAAAGTACCTCACGCAGGGGAACTGTATGTTGAGGGGAAATGGCCAATGTGCTTTTGAAGGGCTCAAGTTCCTCTGAAGGAAAAATCAGTAGTAATGTGAACCATACCCTCAAAAGAATTATTACAGAAGTTTTCAGATGCAGTGGGAGGGTTGGTTGCTCAAGTAAGCTGATCTTATCCTTTCAACTCCCTTGGTTTCTCTGTAAATGTTTGCAACTTGCTTTTCTACTCTGACAACATCTACATGAGAAGTAAGGGTTTATTATTATGTAGTAGTATGGCCATTATAGCATTATCAGTTCTCAACAGTTCCAAAGAACTGTTATCTTCTGTAGGTTTGGTGCAGATGCCTGTTTCAAGAGTGACTCATTCTTAATTTTCACTATATGGAACCATTCAGAATACTTCTTTCTGGGCTATCCAGTTTTTTTCTTCCTGAAAAAGACTGAAACTATTATATGACTATATTTTGTCATATTTTGATTGCACCAGTCATGATGCCCATTCAATAGAATCAATTGATCAATTGATCATATTTTATTTAGTGTTAGAATGAATATATTTCCACCTGCATCTTATTTTCATAAAGACAAAATACAGAAAACTGCAGTTCCATTGAATGTTTTCTTACTAGGCCAAGTATCTGTATTTTAGCTGAATGAGACTGTGAATGAGACATATGAAATGTATGCCTAATGCCTTGTAGTTCTTTGTGGACTAATAAAAGACAACCATTTATTTCTTCAGGAACAGCATCTGTGGCAGTTGCAGGTCTTCTCGCAGCTCTGCGTATCACTAAGAACAGGTTATCAGATCACACAGTGTTGTTCCAGGGAGCTGGAGAGGTATGTGTTCTTAGACAGCAGGAGTTCTACTTTGAAAATGTTTCTTAATATCTATTTAAGTTATAAAGCATCCAATTTGCAAGGAGATAAAATAGGCAGAATTATCACCGAAACCTGATGAAAGTCACTGCTTAATTCAAAAGTAAACTTACAAAAAATCTTCTCTGATCATGCAGTCAGGTCTCATATTTCTCACAAGAAATTTTGAGGTCTGTTCTCTTTTTAAACGTGAGGTTTTAGCTCTTCAGCTGTAAATCACCGAACTGCTCTCAGTAGAAACTTAAAAAACAAAAAAACAAAAACAAAAAAACTTGGATAAATGAGGAAATATATCAGACAGTCGAAGAGATATAAATAGCATATATTTTCTTCTATGTGTTATTTAGTAAAAAGCAGTGCCCCTGTAAATTTTTCCTGTCGTTAATTATAGTTCTCTACTATTCTTCATGTGAAGATCATGAATTTCTGAAGATTTTTATGAACACTTATTTTTTGACACTAGTTCTTCCACATACATTCCCAAGCTGCTGACACACAAGTCGAAGCTGTACTTATTCATAGTGTGGCTGTCAACTGGTATATGAAGTAAGACTATGGTGCCATGAAAACTTGAGAAAAATATTATTCATGGTCACAAATCCCCTTTGTAGGGGCACTAGATTAACTCACCTTTGTGTAGTCCAGATATTTTTAATGTGATTCAATATTGGCTTTACTGAAATAGATCAGGTACGTGGAGAATGCCTGGTGTATGTCAGTGCCTTTTTCCATCAAGACTGTCAATCTCTAATGCTCTTTCTCCTGACTTTGCTCCATGTTCAACAGACAGATGAATTCACAGTCAAATATTTTGGGGTTCTCTTAGCAGTTTTTTTCAGTGTTTCTGTGCTGCAAAGAGGTTATTGTATATATCCTCCCAGCCATGTGAGCTCATTCCTAATAAAAGTACATATTTCTTAACTGTTAGGTAGAAAAAGGGAATCTTACTCAGTTGATTCTCAGTGAAACTGAAAAATAAAGAACAAGAATTGGAATCAACAGCATTAATATATATGAGTTAGTAATCAAAAATACTGAGCAGACTGTTGGCTCATTTTGTTGCCTGCTTTTCAATCTATTCCTATATTTGATCTGTTGGCTGAAATATAAAATCCATTAAGAATGGTATGTTTCAGCAAAATATTGATAAGTGATTTTTTTTTCTTGCCACTGCATTCACTGGGAGCACAGCCAAGTCTACAGTTACAAAACGCATGAACAGTAGGTAAAAGGAGATTACTTTCTTGATGGACATTTTAAAGAAAGATAAGGAACAAAAATTCTTTTAGGACTGCATTTTACTTTCTGGTAGAATGTGGTTTCCTTTGGTTTAAATTACAAAGAAAAACAAACCTTTGTGAACAACAACAAAAAAAAAAACCTACAATTTTATATGATTGTATGGAATAAGTTCTAGTTTTTCAACATTTAAATTAGAGTTTGGTTATTATGCTACCCACACTTCAATTGCCACCCTAAGGTGTATCTGTGCTTTTCAATATGGTTTCTAATTACTATTAGTGCCCATTCATTACTGTTTTATTATTAAATAAAATGAGGTGACTTATTGAAAATAATGGTTAGAGGAAACAAGTCACTAGGGGATTTCTTTCATTTCTAGTTTCATATAGTTATTTTATTTTTCCTGCAGGCTGCACTGGGGATAGCAAACCTAATTGTTATGGCTATGGAAAAAGAAGGGATGTCTAAAGATGCAGCTGTCAAAAGGATATGGATGGTTGACTCAAAGGGATTGATAGTGAAGGTAATACGCTTTTCTTATTCCTCTAAATGTTGTGATAGTTACTAGCAGTCTGTAGATAAAGGCAAAAACATATTTTTTATAACAGTAACTACAGCAGTTCTTCTCTCTTGACATAGCAAGCTTTTTTTTTTTTTTTTTTTTTTTTTAAGTGTATTAAATAAATAACAGGCTTCCATTTTACTTCAAGGGAAGGTAGATTATGCTTGGAGATCCTGCACCATTTCTGTTAGGGATGAGAAAAGAATTTCTCAGCAGTTCATTAAAAAAAAACAGTGCAGGAAATAAGTGTTCAACTTGTGAGTTTAATATTTCCCATGTTCACACTACTTTTATTTGTTAGTGCAGTCTTGTATGAAGATGTTTGTATATGTGCTATTAGCAAGGCATTCAATGATTTTTTTTAAAAGAAAGAAAATATTTTCAAAGAGAATGTTTTCCTGGTGTTGCAAACATATCTTCCTTCTTTGAGAATGGAGATATATTGCTTTGAATAACTTCTATGCACAGTGATAGAGCTCATATTGCAGATGTGGTCTGCAGTGCTATCAACACTGGTCAGGATTTGAAATTGCTGAGAGACTGCATCAGTCACCCTTACTTCATTCCTTCTGTGTGCCAAAATAAGGAAACATATGTATTCCATGTGCCAGAATAAAGAAACTGGGTATGTTTTAAAAGGTGGTTATGTATTTAATGGTTTGTGAGCTACTTAAAAGAAATGTATGAAAGGCTCATTGACTCTGCTTTTTCACCCTACTTTTTGGATAGCATTGTTTGTGGCCATCTTTATTGGCATTGTACTCTTTTGTGGTGTTCTCCAGTTGTCTAGTATTTAGGATATTTTCGAATTAATATGCATTTGCATGAGGAGCATGAATTCAGCACTGTGTATGTGAGTTAGTTTATTAAACAGTATCACAACACCTTTTGTTCGTCTTACTACAGGAAAAATAGTAGGATCACAGACATTGAGATATGAAAACACTGTAGAAGTCATTTTGGACATTTTTTGCTAGACAGCATAAAAATTGTCTGATTGGGTACAGAAGAAAGCTGTAACTTGCTACAGTTTAAGATACAGATGTTCTTCTGTTTATTTTGGGTTTTTTAAGCAAAGGTTTGTAATGCTTTTGGTTTTCATCTAATATGTGTAATGTGTTCTGGGTCCAGACACAGATAAGTGAAGGGCTGTGTATCTGCTGTATCTGATGAAACTTAGAGGTTGCCTAAGACGAACAATGCATTGCTCAATTTCCTCCACTGTAGTGACTGGGAATATAATTACAAAAATAATACAACTGGTGGTGGGTTCATGGGTAGAAATATAACAGCTTCATGGCCCCAAAGCAGTAAACCTGGCCTTGTAGCATGGCTGTGCTGCTGAGGTTGTTAAGCAGTCTTTCTTCCCTCCTGCTTCTCTTACACCTCTCACTTCTGCCGCTAATTTGCTAGTCAGCCGAGAAGCCAGGTTGTTGCTCTTGGTACTCACAACTCATTCCTTTCACAGTTTCTAATTTTTTAGTGCTTCAGTGACCGTATACTTTCCTCAACGCCTTCTAGCTTCAGAGCTCTCAAGCAGGGCCAAAACCAATCATTCTCTTACACAGTTCGTAAGTTCCTTTCTTCTGCTTGTTCTTTCTGGTGGGGCTTTACTTGGGTTTTGTCCAAAGAGCAGTCCACTGAATTTCATGTCCTGCCTGAAGTATATTTGTGAACTGTTCGTGATAGCCAGACATAACAGTTGTCTGAGATAGATTAGGGCTGACCACTACTTGGCTTGCTGGGGAATTTGGGACCAGATGTTGATGCAAGCAGTGGGAGTTAACAGTGCACATTTCAAGACCATGCTGGTTGTCCTGGAAGATCTGTGGGCAATGGTCACCAAGCCGGGCAGAGGTGGAGAGGTTTGAGAAGGGGTGGCCACTTCCAGCTGTGGTATATTTTGTGGCAGAGCCAGCTGGAACTAGAGGTTGGTGACACTACAGTGCCAAGCCTGAGCTGAGTGTGAGGAAACTTGTTCTTGGTCAAAAGCTCTGCAAATCTTGCCTTGGCTTTCTTCTGATGCTGGATGTCCTAAACAAAAATTATAAATAAATAAATATTAAAAAATCTTAGGCCTCTTGAGGCTGGTGTTTTAACTGCCAGGAAGTCATATTTACTGTATGTAAGTAAATAATTAAGTTCTTCCTGGTACCATTTTTCTGGTCTGAGAAGGAATGCCGTGCTTTACATACAGTTAGGAAATTACTCTGGCTTTAGCTGACTGAGGAAAAGTGTTGCAAGAGTCAAGAAGCTTTCCAAACTCTTAGAAATGAGATAAGAGAACAGGAACATTTTTGAAAAAGCTGAACAATAGGAAGGATTCTATTCCTAGAAACCTTTTCATTATTGCTAACAGAAGATTTCTCAAACCACAGAATAGCTCACCCATTAAACAACTTTTGCTTAACCTAAACTGACTCTTATTTCTTACTGCTATCAAAGGTCTATCAAGAAAACCTGTACAGTGAGAGTCCCTTAAGATTTGTCTTATCAAAAACTGCCTGATCAAAAGTAGTGTCCTGGAAACCAGGAGACCCTTTCAGTCCCAGAAATATTCTGATCTCTTGCTTTAACAGTATGAAGAATAACAGAACCTCTAAAGACTCAGCAATTATTTTGTCCAAGTAAATTATTTTTTACATCTATTTTTTTTTTCTGTTCTGTCCTTTGATCACTGATTTTGTAATGCATGGTTATAGATTTAATCATTGTTTCTCCTTTCATCTCCTCTGAACAGCATTTCAACAAGTATAATCCAAAGAAAAATAACCTTGGGAATTTTGTTGACCTGAGTATGAACATCTTCCATCTTTTCTCCCTCCACCAGCCCCAAAAGTTGCCACGAAGTCACTTACTAGGCTTTTGCAGCTGATTTTTCCTTTGTGGGTTTTTAATTGTTCAAGTACAGCTGTGTTTTCATTTTCTTGTATATTATGCTTTTCTTTTTCCCTTGGGAGCAATTTTTCTTCATTAAACTGAGTTTGATGACCAGCTTTTCTGCTATGTTGTGGTGAAAGAGCTGGTGTGAGGGTTACGTTTATTATACTGTCTACAGTTTTGCTCTCTGATTCATTCTGAATACCTTGTAATTCTCATATTCTAGAGAGCATGTTTTGTTTATGCTATTTATTTATTTGTTAACCAGCTTATGTTGTTGCTTTTGCACTCTTGTGTGCTAGGAGGTTCTGTCATGTAGTTGGGACTCATCTTTAACTCTGAATTTTGTCACAGGGACTGACTGGTATATGTATATTGGACTATATTAACACATCAATATATATTGTCTCCCAAATTCTTTTTCTTTCCTATTTACTATCCTCATTTTCTTCACTTAATGATACTACACATAAGTGTGATATGTTCTGAATGCATTTGATCTTCTTTAAAGCTGCCATAATGTCATGCTTAGCTACGTCAGTGACAAAATCTTCACCCATAATCCTGAAAGACAATGCGTTCATTTGTGTCAAGTAGCTGAGAAAACTTAAGAAGAGTTTTATGATGTTCATTTGAGGGGGTTGATCCCAACAAAATAAAAAGATGATGCTCACCATTGTTTATATTTTAGTTAAGTCCTGCAAAAAATTCCTGCAGGGTAGTTCTTGAGCTGCCTAGAGTGATTGTGCAAATAATAAATAAGTTTTAATATTTAAAGGGAGTGTACCTATGCTGCAAAATATAATCTAATTCTTTTGTGAAGTTTACCTGTAATTTGCAAGATTGTTTGTATGCCACCTAATTTCCAGTGAAAAAATGAAATTCCATAACATGGGAATAAATATCATCCTTCGTTTGGAAGAGTATATCAACATGAAGTATATTGGTCTTGGCAATTTTTCACTCTGTGTTTTGTACTTCAGCACATCAACACTTTTGTCTAATTGAGTACTTTGTATTTTAAATGTCCATCAGATACGTGATTTCATCCCCTGTAAGACTTCTGGGCAATCTGGATGAAGTGGTGCTCAGGGACATGATTTAGTGGAGGGTTTTTAAAGTTAGGGTAGCATGGTTAGGTTGTGGTTGGACGGTTGGACTTGATGATCTTGAAGATCTTTTCCAACCTGAGTGATTCTATGATTCTATGATTGTAAGTCCAAACTGAATAGCAAGGTCAGTGCTCCAAAATACTGAACTCTAAGAGGAGGACAACAACAGACACCAAAATGTTAGTTTTCTGTGGTCTTAATTATTTAGAATGAAGATTCCAAAGTAATCCTGTGGATAATCCTCTAAAACATTTTAGGAGGGGCATAGACTTTCACAGTTCCCCTTTTCCTACTCACTTTTGAATATCTCTGGCAATCTTATTTGGAAACGTTACTCATAACTAGTTAATTGACAGTGGGAACAATCGTCTTTAAAATTCATGGCTTAGTCAAAATTTGATACATACATAGTTCAATCTTGTCTTAGAGGTTGGTGGAAAACAAAGGACATTTGAGATTGACAGAATTACAGTGCCATCTAGGTGTGGTTGCTCACCTTACAAACAGCGCAACTCGTAGCACGTGAGTGATCATTTAGTGCTCAGAATCCAATCTTGACTGACTGTCAAGATTGTCTGAATGTTACTGATTTTTTTTTAGTATGCTTCTAATCAGTTTTGTAAATAATTGCTTAAAGAAAACCTTTGAACTTTATTCTAGGTTTTAAAACCATTTTATAATGGGTTTAATGTTCCATATGTTGTTTTATGTTATGTCTGCTTCTTCTGTGAACTTTTTAGTAATCTCTGCCTTCCTGTTTATCAACAGTCAATTGTTCTGACTCTACTTCTGTCCTTTATCAGATCATTTATGTCTGACTGCAACTGCCCCTAACTTTTTGAGCCAAAAGACTCTTGCATCTTAGCAAAGATGCAATGTCTGGGATATCTCCAAGCATCATAGTCACTTAAAGCAGTCTCTGTCTTATTTTACTCATGTACTGACTCAGTGATGTACTCTCTGTTTGTTTTTTCTGTTATTCTCATGACACTCAAAACTGTGCAGTTTCATCTTGAATTTATCTTGTTTTATATGAAGTATAAATTTTGCAGAAGGAAAATGCATTAATTTGTCTTTGAGTGCTTATGAATCATTATACTTGTGACTCGTACTTGAAAAGTAATCTATGAAAACAGTTGAAGAGAAGGCAAAAGGCTGATTGGTGGGGTGTATTCAATTAACACCCACATTATTTTCTTAAAAAGTGACACCACCAAATATTTGGATGTTAAATTTGTTGCCATGCAGCTATTTCCTCTTTGACACCGTATGCATTGGATGTCCGGATGAATTGATGACCTAATCTAGATGGTTTATGATTTCTTATGCTTTGATATTGCAGTGAAGGATAGTTTTGCTCCATTTTATTTCTGTTGTTCTGTAGGCTCCCAACTTGCTCTACTTCTCAGATCTTCTTGAAATAATTGTCCTGCCTGTTATTCTTTTATGCTTATCTATGGAAAGTGTATTTTGTTGCTCAGAAGGACTTACATCTTCTGACAGTGTGTTTTTAAGTTGACATCAGAATTATAGTTCTTACCTAAATCTTATGTTTTACTGCCAACTGCCAATTATGACATTATCTGGTCAAAATGTGGTGGGTTGCTCTTATATTTTTTTGTTTGATTGGTCGTTTGCTTTTGTTTTCTCTATCACAGGAATTGGTATCAAATTATGTTAACTGTGTGTTCAGGATTTTTGTTTCTAAATGAGGTAACATAGGAGTGCCTGTCACCTGCAATTCCTTGATCTTCAGTGACATCAGTGACATGCTCATATCCAAACTTTGTTGTTTTTTTTTTTTCTGTTTGCTAAGTTTGGTAATTGATATTAACCTTGAGTTCTGCCTACATAGGGCATCCCATAGTTGATGCCTACAGACATGGAGTTGAAGCCATGTAAAGATTATCTCCCAACAGAGGGATGTTTCACCCTTTCTCCTATGATTCCTAACTGCATTTTTCCCCCTTTTTCCTTGATGCTTTAATTATTGTTTTGCTTAGAACTCTGCAATAAAGAATTCATTTAAGAAAGAAAAGAAACCACAACATTTTTCCTGTTGGAAATGCTATGCTTTTTCACTTTTTATTTATTTATTTATTTATTTATTTATTTATTTTTGGCTATAGTTCTCATGTTCTTCTGTGGTTCTCATGTCTCCAACATTGAGGAAACCTTAGATGAATTTATTAATTTATCTGAGTACTGATCTCTGTTCTCTTGTTTAAATAAGCTGCAGTTGACACAGCCAAATGGAGGCAAGTATTTATATAAATAGATTTGTGCCTCCCTGGTTGAGAGATGGGACCAGTGCCAGTGCAGCGTCTAATGTGGGACAGAGCAGTCATCAGGGTGCTCTGGCTTGCTCTCATCTGCCTCTGAGATGATGGAAATAGCGAGTCTTGGAGAGCTTCCAGCCATGCCACTTGCCTGCCTTATGTAAAGCTGCTCTGCTCTTTAGCATTGGTACGCAGGGCAACTCCTGGAGGACCAGCTCAAACAGGCCATGGCATTAGATTTCTAATTGGTAGCATTCATGAGATTTGCCTCTTCATTTTTTCTATTTCCCATATATATTTTTGCTGTGCGGCCTGGGCTCCTGTTTTTACAGCTGTTTTTGATGAGTTTTCTCAGGGTTTTTGATGGGTCAGTTTTGTTTGTTATCTGACCCTCCATGTGATTCTGTGGTACGATGATATGAACAATTTTCTCTGGAAACTGATGTACGTTTGCATGAAGCCCGATCCAGGGATATCCTTTCCTTGTGATGTTTATCAATCATTGTAACTAACATCTAATATTAAAAAAACAACAAGAAACCCTCTAAAGCTGAAAACTGCTTCCAGTTCACATCCAAAATGCAAGCAGTTTTTCATAAAACTGTTAACTATTGAGTTACGCGACTTCACTGTTCTCCTTGGATTCCAAATCCCAGTGTACAAATCACTTGTTTTACTATTTTTAATGACATGTAATATCAATGACTCTTTCTTATCCATTAGAAAGTATAGATGTTTTAGGTTTGCCAAGATCTTTCGTTCATAATGTCACCATCAGAGAATGCTGCTATTGTTTCTTTATCTCTGTACTTTGTCTGATGAAGTAACACAGTCCACATTGTAACGCATTTGCTAATAAAGAATTTAGCTCATATTACTTTCCATCTGAGATACTACAGTGGCTTCTAATATAGCAACCTGTCTGTTTTGAGGTGCCTTTGTGCTCTTTTGTTCAAATCCAAAATATACCATTGGTTTCTCGATTCTAAATGATACTGTGATACAAGCAATATTATTCTCCTCTGAAGTCATTTCTGGTATTTTCATTGATTCTTTGGACTGAGGTTTTGTCAATCTTTTGAGAATAACTCTCTTCACCTTCAGCAGTTTGGAGAAAATGCATTGTACTATTTATCTAGGCAGGCTGAGAATGCATTAAAGATACTGTGGTTGTCTTCCTAGTATTTCAGTACTTAGTTTGGGGCTTTTTATTCAAGCAAATTTTGCATGATACACAAGGAAAATTACCTATTCTATAAAAGTTAATGAAATACTGTGAGAATATGTGCCATTCAGAAAGACTTGCAAAATGAAAAGTTGTCTTTCTTTCCTTTTCTTCTATGTATTTATTTTTATTAACTTCCTGGGATGCTGAATACATTTAAGAAGCTAAAACAAGGAGAATATACAACCTCTTTTCTAACTTTACCTTCTTTCTTCTGTAGAAAGAGTGTCTTCCCATTTGAATAACTGCACAGCTATCATGAAGGGTCTGTTGGTTTGGCTGTGAATTTCAGTGTAAAAGACTTTCTGCTTGTATTCAGGGAGTGTTATCTGATGCAGGAAACATGCTTGATATAAATCATAGATAACAAGAAATTCAAGATTATTACTGTCTGTTGCAGATGAGTCTTCAAAGCTCTGTCTGAACAGTGGTGCAATAACATCCTTTGATGGGAATCCCTGCTAAAATTCCTCCCCTGTGTGGCAATTCTTTAGTCCTGCAGTAAAACAACGAGAATGTATTCAGACTTGGTGTGCTAAAAGGGATGCATCTTTAGATCACAGATTTTCTGAGCACTTTTCATTGACTGAGTGAATTTTTAATGCTAAATGATCGAGACAGTGGACTCAGAAAGCAAATACGTATGTTACCAAAGATATTTCAACTTAAAAGTATTGGGGCTTCATATAGAGTCCATTGGAACTCTTTCTTAGTGTTAGAATATTTTGCCTATTGAAAGAAGTACCAGTGAGCTGCATGCCATGTTACTGTTAGGATTATGCCAGGAGGCAGGCTTGAGGCTTCTGGAAAACATTTGATTGCCATGCTGACAGGTCTGTCTGAGTTGTATCTCTCCTGAGTCAGGAGTGAGAGGGTACAGAAAATGGCAGGAAGCCAGAATGGGCACCCCTGAATTTTAGTTTCATCCTTTTCCATCTATGGTGCGACAAAATCTCAGTGAGTTCCCTTTTTTTTTCTGTAGGTGTTCTGGGGGGCACATTTGTAGGCCTCTACTAAACAGACTTGCATCTCCCTAGTCTAAAGTCAAGCACACAGAAATTAATTGTTTCTTCCTTCCTGCACATTTCTTCCTTCATGCAAAGCTTCTCTGTTGGCAGGGCACTAAAGGGTGCTTGCAGTGCTTTTCTCAAACTTTGTATTTTTGCTGAACTTAGAATTTATATTCCCCAGATTGGTGAATTCTTAGCTAAAGCACTGTTCTCTAAATCATCAGAGTTTTGTAACCAAATTTCAGAGAAAGTTTTTGAGAAGGCATTGTGTAGCTCCTTTACGATCACTGAATTAACAACTAAAAATATTTCTTCAAATCTATTATAATATATACACATGTAAAGTGCATATATGTATATATATATATAACCCTAGATTTCTCTTACAGACATTTTCCAAGCAAAAATCTCTATGTACATAGCTGTTGTTATTTTTGCTAAGCCACAGAATTGAGTATTACATTTTCAGTTAACATGCTAGAAAAATATTTACTTGGAGATGTGATTCACTCTGACTAATGGGATCTAACTAATTGAGGTCAAAGCCAAATAAAGAAGTTTAACTTTTCATTTTTCTTTTCTTTTTTTTTTAGAATGGTAGAAATTAAATGTGTGAAATTGAGATAGGTTAGAAGTGATAGCCAACGGCTTGCAAAGGGATGCAGTGGATCACATCTAGCTTACTGTTTGAGTACCCTCTCATAGCTAAGTTAATGAGATGATCATTAGTGTCAGTAGGAAATGGGGTCTGGAATCCTTGGGGTTATGTCAATAGGGGGCAGTTCTTCCATGATTTTGGTTTTGAAATGTTGGAGTTCCTCCTCAGTAGCCAACCAAACATAAGACTGTACAAAGAAAAGAGTGCCAATGTATTTCTCCATAAGTAAGTCAGCCTCTGGCCTCTTAGCTATTACTGATTATGGAAAAACAGAGCATTTCATTTCCCCATCAATCTGCATGTTCCCATGACCAGAGCTGCAGACCTGTATGCTCTGAGGGCCTGGGGCAGGCTGAGGAGTGGGCCAGCCAGTATCATAGCTCTTAGAGGAGATTTATTTTATATTGGGTAGCCTCTGGGGGACTGAATTCAAAGACCAGTTTGAAAATTGGCTTCCCTAATAGCTGTCTGATAAGCCATCAAAAAACAGGTTAAAGGAGAAGAAGGGGATGAGAGTTTTCCACAGCGCCCATTTCCAGCTCCCACAAAAAAAAAAAAAAACAACCTTCCTTGATGTCAGGCTCTTTGTAGCACCTCAATTTCAAGCAACTTGCCCATCCCAATGTATTTCATTACTGCATTCTAAATTATTCCTAGCAACAAGCTTTTAGCCAGGAGGTTATATGTACAGTTGTTCTTTAATGGCTTAAGAAAGTCATACTTTCCCCCTGTGAATATGAAGGGAGACTGTTTTGAAATGGATGCAACTCAGATGTGTGTGCACAGACTGTGGTGACATCTGCTGGAGTACTGGAAAATGGCAGATTCAAAATGCATGTTGATTGGGAAGTGATTGAAGCACAAATATGTCAAAAATTGTCTGTAATTGCAGCACTCTCTCAAGGCTGAGAAGTTTACACTTTACCCACAAAGGAAACTAATTGCCTGTATGGCGGGATTTCTCTGGTAATATTTCCAAGAGAACCCTTAAGACCTGTATATATACACACAAATATAAGCCTCTTAATTAGAAAACTGTATTTTGGTTACTAAAAAAAAGGACCCGAGGAGTATAAATCTCTGGAAATTCGTTGTCATCAGGGATGAGTCAAGAGGAGCTGGCACCCTGAGGCAGAACAGCTGACCACATAACAGATGTACCCTGCTTCCTGTGGTACCATCTGGAAACTTTACATACAGCTGAACATAAAAATTTGCCTTTCATTTGGTGTACCAGTTCCTGTGGTTGCTGTTCAAGGAGCAGCAGAGGAACTCCAGCATTGCCACACTCCATTGTCTAATGTGTACTAACAGATCGTTCATTCTTGTTAAAATTAAGCAAAAAATGCCACTTAAAAAATGACTTGAACCCAACAGTATGTGCAGTACTAAGCTGAGTTAAAATAGTCAGATTAGCAGACTTCAGTGAATTCTGTTACAAAACTTTCTGGGATTAAGGAAACTTTTTGTATTATTGGTAGGATAAGGCATGGCTATGGAGGCAAGGATACACATCTGTATACAGCTAAATTATATTTCACATCCTATTTTCCTCCTGCACTTCCCTACATATCTGTATCCTCTTCTACCTCCTTGAAGGGTAAGGTGTTTGAAGGTCTGGCACTGTCTCTGAGATTTGAGTTTGAAAATGCCCACACGGCAGTGGGACTGGAAGAGGCATACATTCTTTAAACAGCTGTTCTGCTGTGTGTGTATAGACAAAGGTCCATGCATTTAGGCAATGAATGTAATGTTTACAAATGCGGTGCCCTTCATGCCCCCATTCCATGCCACTTACACTGAGCTCTGAGCCTGTCAATGTGCTATCCTGTATAGCCCCTTTTCCTGCATCTGCCATGGAAACCCTGTTGGGCACCAAAGGAAATTGCCAGTGTAGATCACACTGAAGTTTGTTCCACAGCTAAGGCAATTTTGTTAATTAAAAAACAGTGCACTGAGCAAGTGGTTAGAATATTTTTTATCCTTAAGAATGAATGAATGAAGTACAAAGAAGTGTGAAGTAAAATAGTCTTCCTTATACTTTCCCCTGTATAATCTCTATTTTTAGGCAAGAACAAACCTGAAAAAAACTGAAAAAAGCTTCCTGTCCTGGCACTTCTGTGTTGTTTGTTGTATAACAAAGAGTTTGAGCAAAAGTATGACAACTTTAAAAATGCTTAAAAGAAATCTGTGATGCATTCGCTTAATTGTTAATACAGTTGGTTTCTAGAGCTTTTATGAATATAAAGTAAAATTATTGAATTTAATTCCTCTGCTTCTTAGAGAAATAGATTTCTCCTGAGCTATCCTAAGTGTGTTAGCTGTAAACAATGTAACTTGTTCTAATATGGTATTTCTTGACAGATGCAGAAGCAGAAGTGAAAATAGGACGTGTAGAACCAGATACTTCGTAAACTGATTATCCCAGGATATTAGGTTCCAGAAAGTTTACAGTAAATATCTTTTTCTTTTCCCTTTCTCAGGGCCGTGCCTCATTAACAGAAGAGAAAAGTCGTTTTGCACATGAACATGCTGAAATGAGAAATCTAGAAGATATTGTTAAAGATATAAAACCATCTGTGCTAATAGGTAATTTCTTTTACTTTAAAGCAATGACCTTATTCTTTGTTTGAAGAAAAAAACAAACAGAGATGTGGCTTTGTCTGAAGACAAGATCAAGTTCCTCTGAACAGAGTTTGCCTTTGTGGTTTTTTAAAAAACACCAGGAACATAATGGGCTCTATTAAGCAACCGAACAAATATCAGCTATCCAAGCATGTAACACTGCTCTCACTCCAAACCATCAGTTTTACGGGAAAAATAATCCAACTTGTTTTAAGCATCTAATAGAGAAGCTTATCACTTTCCTAAATTACTTCTGATCTAATGAGGACAATGTAATACAAATGACCTCAAACTTGGACTGAGAAAACAGAGTTAAACAAATGCAAAGCTGTGTAATTATGAGCCACTTGTATCTGAATATTCTTTTCCTTCACATTTAGGTCCTTAGCCACCAGTCCTTTGTGAAGACCAAAACACAGGTTTTACAAAGGCTTTTGGTTTTGTAAAAGTTGCAGGGTTTTGATCTCAGTGAAGAATTGTTCAACTATCCGCAGTTTGGTTGTTGTATTTCAGGAAAGAACAGCAAGTACTCTTGAATTGTTACTTAATATGTAAAACTTGAACAATTATCTGCCTAGTAAAATCATTTAGGAGATGCTAGAAAATCTGAAATGCCACGGTGATAATTATGCTATGTTTTGGCTATGCCTTGAACACACGGCCCTTATGCAGTAAAATCTGCTTTTTGACAGTGATCATAAATGAGGCAAAAAATTTGGCGTGGGTTTGCGTGCTCTCCTTGTGCAGGCACCAAGCTGATCTTTAGAATGGGCAGTGTTGGTATGCACCTTTAGGCATGAGTGATGAGAAGTTATAGTGCTGACCCAGGAGAGACCCAAGCTGCAGACTTTCATCTCCTGGCCTGCATTTGGATCCTTTCCTACTCCCCCACCTGAGCACTCTTTCCTGCTGTGGAAACTCAGAATGCTGTGTGGAAAGCAGAGCCAGGTGTCAGGACTCTGAGCAAGGAAGAGGCCACCTTCTCTATAGCCTGTGTGAGAGGTTTTCCTGAGAATATGGACAAATAAAGTTCACTCAAAGGACTGTTTATCTGTTTCCCATGGAAAGCATGGCAATCAGAAGCCTGACTCTCGGATTCCCAGCTCTTACAGGTTAGGCAGAAATACACATTTACATTGACATCCCAAAAACATGATTTCCTTCTCCCCTCCTCATTTTTGGTTAGTGAAGCATCTGAGATACTATACAGAAGCTACACGTCTACACTGCAGCAGAATCCAACTTAAATTAGATGCTTTCATGCCACAAGACTGGCACTTAGTCCTTCTGGAAAGCATTTATAAGTGTGGACAGGACTGGGGAAAGAAAACCATTACTTTTAATCTCTGGTAGGATGGAAAGTGTTGTATTTTAAAAGATTGTTGCTGTCAGGGAAGCCTTAGACTTTTAACTGAAATTATCTGACAGTTGAGGCTGGAGATGACAGCATGACCAGCTGTAGGAAACAGAGGCTGTCATTTATCCTCTTCTTGTCGCACAAAAAATTGAACACTTATAAACTCTGAGAAGTCATGAGACTTAACAGACAGAGGTACACCTATTTACTCAGTAAAGTGAAAAGTTCACCAAAACTCTCGGGGATGTATAGACCCTCTCTTACGTTGGAGATAACACTTAAGTTTCACAATTGCAAAATCTTGTATACAAAGCCTTTTATTTTAACCACATGTGTTAAGAAAAGGGTAGAGTTACATTTTAGAAATGAAGGTATGCAGTAAAAGAAATACTGTTCTTCTAAGTGTGGCATGTGTTACTTACCTGGCACTAATTACATTTTCTGCTTGTTGTGTGTTTTTCTTCCTTAGGAGTTGCTGCAATTGGTGGTGCTTTCACTAAACAAATTCTTCAGGATATGGCTGCTTTCAACAAAAATCCTATTATTTTTGCTCTCAGCAATCCTACCAGCAAAGCAGAGTGTACTGCTGAGCAGTGCTACAAATATACAGAGGTAACCAGAGAGTAATATGTAGTATTATGTAGTTTAAAGTAAACTTCAAATTTAGAATGGGGAAAAGGTAGAGGGTGAAATAACTGATAATGTTGCTACCTGTAGCTAAGATTTAATTGAATTAAGTGACAGATTTTATCGAGACAATTTCACTGAAGTCAATACAAGCTTACACTCTCATTTAAAAAAAAAAAAGCATAATATTTGTTATAACTGAAGGATCAGTAACTGTCAGTTATTGAAGTCTTATGCCTGTTTTTGTACAGTACCATTTGTTTACTGCTGTGTTAATAGCAGTATGCACTTCATTTGAGACATTACAAATACACTTTACAGTAAGAAAGTATGTCAGTAAAGGAAGAAAATCATTCAAATATTTCTTTATTAATAATTACTCCACGTGGAGTAATTGACTCCTCTTACAAGGATTTCTATGGAAATATAGGTGAAAATAATTTATTATTGTCTTATGGAAGTGCTAATGCACACATTATCCCATAATTCAGTCTGGAATTTGCCATGTATGAGTAGTTGACTGTATGTATTTTATGGTGGCTCCTGTTTGGATTTCTTTCTGAATGCAGGGCAGTTTGAATGACTGCTTCGGTGTTTAAAAGACAAATTTAGCATGGCCATTGCCCACTGAAACGTACACAATTACAGTGCAGTGCAAGAATCAGGGAAGCAGACTGCATGAAGGGCTGGCTATAATGGGTAACAGCATCTGGCAGGCAGAGAAAGGGATACACTGAAGCATTTGATCTCTCACCAAAACATATAATAAACAGGCCAGGAAAATACTGCATGACACCAAACTAAACAGAATTATCTTCTGAAGAGCAAATACAGTATATTTTAAAATGCACACTTTCAATTCTCTAAAATAGGCATGGATATTTCTGATACAAAGTGCCTCTGAAGTTTTAACATGACATTTATCACCTCAGTAATGCTAGCATAAATGAAGGCCAGCTTCTCTTCCCCACCTCAATTTACTGCTTAAATACTAGGGTGCTCTTTCCTCAGTTAGGCAGGAGCTCAGAACCTTTGGTGCAGAGCCTCTGAGATATCACTTCTGTGATATCTGTGCTCTGAAACTGAAACTGATTGATACCAAGCCTGGTACTCCAGCTGTCTGTCAGTGCTAAGCTATTAGTAACATCAGCCTTGCTTCTCCCTCTGGCCACCCCATGTGCTTCTGCCTCTATCTGATGGCAGCACCAGAGCAGGCCCAATGTAGCCTCCCTCCTGGTCAGCAAGGAGGGTGCTCAGAGCATGCAGCACTCAGGTTCAGTCCCATGTGCTCTGCCATGTAAAATGAGTTGGCTGTTCTTTTCATCCTCAGGACAAGTGATATGGCATAGTTTGTATCATCCACACAGCTAAGCTCACTGATACCCCCAAACAGGTTAGGTCTTCCGTGTTGCCTGCTGGTTCCAACCTGTGTTTGGTGCCTGGGATCTGTCTGGGACAGCAGCACCATCTGGATCACTTGGCACTACCCAAAAGTCTGCTAGAAAACAGGTGTAGGTCTATTAGAATTGGGTGTTCACACACTAGCTCCTGAGCTGGTGTCCAAGCCCTACTAAGTGTGTTACAGTAGGTGAATCCACACAGTTCTAACAGAGAAAATCCCATCACCAAACTGTGCTATAGGTGCACTGTGGAATGGCATTCCTGGGACAGAACTGGCAACTCTGTCCTCCACTGAGCTGTGGGGTCACTGGAGAGGCCTAGAGGTGAGATTAGCAGCTCTGCCTTTCACAGCTCCTTAGAAATTGCCCTGTCTTTCACAGAAATGTGCAACACTTGCTGGCATTGGTGCCATTTTTGTGGTAACGTTGCTGTTGTTTTGGGAAAAAAAGTCCAGTAGCATCAACCATTGTTACTGTGACAGTATTGTACCTTCCTCTCTTACAGCTGTAGGTATCTACTTTCTTCCCATGCACCCTTCTTCTGGCGTGGACTCACAGAATGAATAATTGGTGCCAGCCTTCACCTCTTCCTCCTCTAAACTGTACAGATAGCTATCATTCCTGAGCATGGCAGTATGTACTCTGTGGCATCAGGTAGAAACAGACAATCACAAGTAATTTCTATGCTGTTGAAAATTTCTCAGTCAAACTAACACTCTCCCAGAAGAAAGATTAACTTGAATAAACCAAGCTTCCACAGGGGTCAATATTTAAAAGGGTATATGAAATATATGAACAATGTACTTTCAAATAACATTTCTTTGGTTTTCTCTTTACAACGTAGGGACGTGGCATTTTTGCCAGTGGAAGTCCTTTTGATCCTGTCACTCTTCCAAACGGAAAAACTCTATATCCTGGGCAGGGTAACAATTCCTACGTGTTCCCTGGAGTTGCTCTTGGTGTTATTTCATGTGGAATGAAACATATTGGTGAGGATGTGTTCCTCACAACTGCTGAGGTACTGTATTAAAAATTATACTAATTAAAAATATAAACTAAACTGGTAATAATAAAAAATTATACAGAAATAACTAAATATTATCTTTAAAACTGAGAAAAGACTTTTTTTTTTTTTTTTTTTTTTTTGCTAGGGTCTTTATTTACAAGGATAGGATATTTATTTTAACAAGGTAATACTTGGTCCAAAGGACATCTGATGTAAACTTCATGTTCTGTTAGAGAAGAAATGAGAGAAACCCTTTGGCATTGTACTGTCATGGGTGCCCATGTACAGTTCACATACATGTGCATACAAGTTTAATTTTAGACTTGTATTCTGATGTTGGTAGCTTTGGGTGACTTTTGTGGGTGTTCTGCTTGCAAAAACTATTTGAATTTCTTTTTTTTTTTTTTTCTCCCTTTTTGTTAATGTTGAGTAGAGTTGTTGGTATCATTTCTGGACCTCTCCTGTCAACAGCTGGTGAACGTGCTCCATTGCTTTCTGGTTATTTGCACCTCAGCTTGAGGTGATGTTATTCTTCCCACTTTGATTCCTATCCATTTCTGCACTGGTTCTTCTCTTTCCTCAAGCAATATATTATCATCTCTGTTCATCATTATTATCCAGTTTTTTTGTCTGTTCTCCTTTATTTCCATTTGGTAGGTGAGAGACAGAGCAAACACATTTCATTTTGGGAAGTCATTGATCTCTTCTAAAAATTGTTCAAAATCTGACATCTACAGTCTTACAGTATGACACTGCAAATGCACAGGATTGTCTCTTCAGCACACATCAGAGAAGAATCTGGCTAGAGGCCCTTCATCTAAACAAACAAAATAACCAAGAGCTGTTGAAATCAAATGCTTTTACACAGGTGTTTTTTTATGTATTTTTTAAAAATTTTTATTTTTAACAAAAACTCCCCCAAGGCCATAAGTCAATCTTTCTGTAGCTGATATTTTTGCTTAAGAAGATTGTAAGTTTCTATGCTTTTCTGCATCCAACATCTTTGCTCATCTTCTATAGGCAGATAGCATCCTTACCACTCTGCTCTGACCTTATCCTTGTCTCTGCATTCTCCTGCCTTCTTGCACTGTCCTGAAGTTCCTGCCTCCACTGCACCTGCACCAATGTAATGAGCCTCTCAACGTTCAGCTCTGTCCATGCACATTCATTCAAAGCCTAATGCTTTTTTCTTTCCTTTGTTAATAGTACAGAAAAAAGCATGGCTAGCCCCAGTTTACCAAGGTAACTGTCATTAATCTTCATTCTGTGCAATGGTGATTTTTACCCAGTGCAGTTTGTATCCATTTGCCATCCAAACAAGTTCATGAAATTGCAGTGTCCTGATCCTTAAAGAAGCTGTATGAGAAGATGGAGAACACATCAGTAGTGGCTTACACAGAATAAGCCCATAAGCAATGAAGTTAGAAATTACAGAATAATCAAAAAAGAAAAAGTTGCACCAGATAGCAAAAAAAAAAATGCCTGATGCAACTCTAAAGGATATTGCATTCCAGCATCCTTGCTCCTTGTGTCCTCTTCATGGATTAAAGGGAAGAAAGTGGCCCTTTACCATCACCCTGAGGCAATTTGTAGGCAACATATTTCTTTGACTGATGGTATGTGGTATGAAGCTTTCTTCAAGGGCAGACACTTGCATGCTGCCATTGCTGGGTTTCTGATATTTTGTTTGAAGGTGCATACTACAGCATCTTTTAAAAGGTTTGCCAGCAGCTTGCCCTCTATGAAAAAGACATTCACAATTTCCATCTTTAAAATTAGTAGAAGGCCCAGACTGTCTCCACTAGCTTTAACCATCCTAGAAGTAATGATCCATCTCATAAGTCTTTGGGTAATTATATCCTCCCTTTAAATCCTCCCCTGTAATTTCAGTTGGACACGGTGATCTTCACTTGCTGGTCTAAACTGCTGTGTTAAACAGTTGTCTTATTTCATTCTAGATGTTGCTTTTGGTTTGGGTGAAATGACTCCATGAATGTTGACAAATGAAAGGTGACACGTGTAGATCAAACTGTGTTTTAAGTTGCAGTCTGCTAAGTCACCAAAAACTCATTTTGAACCAAGAAACTTAACTGGAAATAAAATGGTATCAGAAATATTGAGGAAGTTCTGAAATGCTATCTTGAAATAGATGTTCTCTCCCAACTCTTACTCTCTGCTAAAGATTTCCCTACACAAAGTACCCTCCCCCCTAATAAAATCCCTAGTAATGCTTGACATGTGAAACTATTTTTTCCTGCATAGAGAATCTATATTGGCTCCAGGTCCAATGAGTAGCTATTTGCAACACACCTGGAACTGAAAGAATTCACATTTGGTCTTCTTCACTATGTGAGAGGCATTTTATTACTGGGGATTCAGTGAGCTCAAGGCAGATTACTGAGAAAGGACAGACCTGGCAGATCAAAGGATCTTTGCCCAAAGAGTTATCAGAGATGTTAAGGACAGGAGGGCTGCTTAGGCCCTTAGCTGAAATTACAGTACAAAGCAAAGGTAAAATTTTTAACTGATTTTTTTTTTTTCCTCTAGATGTTTTCCAGTGGAAAGAAAGCAATCAAAATAGTCCCCTGTATTTGTTAGAACATTTGTTAGTACTCTACATTTGAAATGGAAGGGCCCAAGATGCTGCAGAAGTTATGGAGCCAAAAAGATGCTTTTTAAGTAAAGGAACCTTCTTGGTTTGTAGTGGTAACTTACTTGAAAAAGTGTAAAATCCAAGCAGCCCAGGCTGCATGCCTGCTGCTGCTTCTTTGTGCTTTGCTGCCCCTCCGATTAAATCTGATAAGTCACAAATAGTTTATTGTAACTACAACAAATTCTACTTTCAGTGTTCTTTTCTTCATGCCAAGTAAAACAGAATGTAACTTGGATTTAGGTTTGATAAAGTTAAGGTGCTGTAAGGCTGTAATATCTCTTAACTGTAGGCAATTTCTCTGGATGACAAGGGATGTTACCTATTTTATGTCTTACCTAACACAACAGAAGGAAAAGAAAATTATGAACCAACTGAATATTCCTGACGTGTTACTTATAAGTTACTCCTTCCAACATAGAATTTATGTCCTATAAAAGTCAGGGCGCTCCTATTTGTTTTATTCCATTTGTCCAATCTTGGCTCCCTTTCACTTCTTCTGTTAAAAACTGTAATTAACTAAACTTTGAACAATGAAAAGCTGTCCTACTGGTTTGGACTTAAGACCCAAAGAACCCTGTACTCTTCTGTAAAAGGAATGAGAGCAGAAGCTGAGGAAGAGAGGATAAATAAGGGGAAAGGATTGAGTGATCCTTCTGCTGAAAATGTCTTCTCAGCAATCTGTACAGCCTTTTGAGTTGGAAGTTTTATCCCTGCACAGCTTTCTCTCACAAATGAGACCGACGACTTTTTAAACATTTGAATATTCCAACATCTTTTAGCAATTAGTATCACAATTTAATTATGAGTTCCATGGAAAAAGAAACTCCTTTCATGATTTCCTGCTGCCTGATGATTAGGGTTTCCTATAGCATGATGAGAAATAATAACCTTCAGTTGTCTTTTTTTTTTTTTTTTTTTTTTTTTGTATTCTCTTGCAGTCTTCCCTTCTCTTCTTTCAGGAAATCTGTCTGATATCCTTGTACAAAACCTAACCTTCTGATTGCCCTTATTATTCTTTATACCATTCACGATTCTACCCTATTCTTGCTTGAAGCAGGTAAAGAAACATGCACAAGTGATCTTGCATCCCGGATTTATGCACTGATGATAATTGCATTTTCTTCATTGCCTCACATTTTCTTAATAACTCCAATTGTTGATTCATCATTTTTTTTTCCATTGCCATTGACCTAATGGTCTCAAAGAACATCCTTTCAGAGACCACATGAAGAAAGTGTCATTCACTTCAAAAATGTTTCCATACTTTTGCTTATATAGGAAAAAGTCAGAAAGAACAGCATGCCATCTGTACAGGCTAAGCTTACCAACTCTCCTGCTTTAAGCATCACCTTCATGTTTTATGGCTTGCTTTCTATCAGCCCTGTCACAAAACAGAAATACTCTGTCCCTGACCTTTCTTTTCAGTGATGTATTTCATTGACAACTTGCTGTTGATCATTTCAGATTTCTGCAGAATCTCATTGAACTGTGAACAGCAAAATTCTCTTTTTGTAAGCAACTCCTTACACACGTGGTGTATATCTTGTTTTATCAAAGGGCTGTGCACCATTTTTGGATAACCTAGCTGCTGTAATGGAAAGCAAGCAGTAGATCTTATGTTATCATAGCTCCCCCTAGTGGGTTGTTATGTCTGCTGTATTTATCAATATCAGATTAAAAGGTAAACAGATAATCTTCTTTTACCTGTTTTACTGAACTGGAGTATGTAACCTCTTGCTGCGCTCGTTACAATTTCCCCTCCATATGGAAAACACTGCTGCACCTAGCAGGGTGTCAGGTAGATTACAAAAAACAACAACAGGATCCCTTTGAACCTGGAGTTACTGTCGTGTTAGTCCTTTAATTCAAACATTTTATCTGCTGCTGTCAGCAGGGTGAACTGATGATTGCCAGCTATCTTTTCTGGTGCAGTCCTCATCACATATAAGCAGTGTGCACGAGGTCCCGTTTCCCACATACACCACAAGCTGTAGGAACTACTTGTTGCTCTTTTACAAGTATGCTAATTCCTTCTCTCAGAGACACACTTCTTGCTTTCTGTTTGGGGCATGTTAGCAGAAGGATAAATTCCAGGGGCAACCTTGTACTAAACTGCAATTGAAGCTGCTTATGAAATGTAACAGATTTAAAAAACATGAACTTGTGCTGTATGAAAAGACTCCTTTTCTTGTTACTACTTTGTGCTCCCAGCACTTCAAAGAGCAAGCAATGTCCACAACAGGGTACATTCTTTCTGTCCCCAAGTAAGACAGACATATATATTTATTTGCTTTCTTAAAATAATTTAACATTTTCATAATATTTGAAAAAGATTCTGTTTTGAGAACTGTAATAGTGAATGCTAGAGAAGACAGCTTTTAGCTTTTAAACTACTTGAAGCCAGACCATGTCTAATATACAAGTTTTGTGCTTAGTTTGCTTAGAAGTTATTTAGATTTGTTTCTGGCTATCAGCTCCCTAGAAGATACAAAGGTGGACAGCTAAAGAACTGAAACCATCAAGTCCACCAAAAAGATTCCAGAATAGAAGCCAGGTTAGTGAACTGACCCCAGCTGACTCTCAGGCTCAGCAAACCCAAGGCTGGATTATCATGAAATGCTGTTCTCTATTTCAGACCCACAAATGACAAATAAATTTTAGTTAGCAATAACAAGAATACCATTAGACCCAAAGGCAGTCTAATCTAAGATCCTTTGCTGCTTAAAAGTTATCTGTGGTAGTAATAGAGGAAGTTCATGAAAAAAATAGAGGGAGTTCATGAAAAAGTGCGCTGTGTCTCTTCACTCTGTTGCGAATGCCTCACACTGCATGGTGATAGGTTTTTCATGGGGTCAATGAGGAAATGGTCAAATTTTCTCCAGAAAATGCTTTCCTGACCTGATTATTACTGGAGACGACTGTAAAATGCTTCCAGTCTTGATGGACGGACCAAGCAAGAATATCCAGGCTGTAGAGGAGACGCTTGGATGTGAATCAGAACTTCTGTGTCATTGTTTCCCCTCATCAGTCTGGCGGAAATAATAAATCAGAGATTCAAAATAATTTCTCTATTAATCTGCTGTGGCTGAGGTGACAGACTTGCTGCATCATTCAAGTGGAGTGGACAGACCCTCTAGCAGCAGTGGGTTTGTTGTCCCAGCAAGCCAGAATTTAGATCTTCTCTTTATCAATCTGCTTGCAGTGACTTCAGAAAGCCTGGATAATCTTACTTTGCCTTTACTTTGCTCTGTGGTTGACTATTTCCTTCTCTGATCTCATACAGACTAGACTGGTGAGCTGGATGTATAAGAAACCTAGTTAGCTGCTAGTATTTTTATTCAAAGCATTTTACACTTAAGATTTCATCACTATTTTCTGCACAGGATGACCTAACAACCATCAGAATAACAGGTGCTTCTATAATTTTAGAAGTCTATGACCCAACTAAAATCAGTGGCTGGAATTCATATGTCTTAGTGAACAATTTGCCACGATCTCACTCAAGATCCTGTTCAGTGCCTCCTGTTTTGTTCATTGCACAGCCTGTCAATGCTTTTATGCCAAAGATTTCCTGTTACCTAAAAAAAAATTAACTAACTAATATCAGATTTGATAATAATAAATATTTATTTCCCTTCTACTCTATCTACAGGCATATAAGTGATTCAGGGTTCAATATAATCAGAGTGAGAAAAGGGCAAAGCAGGACCATTTATTTGTGTAAGACTAGATCAGTGTCTCATAAAGCTACAACTGTGTCTGCGTTTAAAGTTAAACATGCCTGCCTTATTTCTAGGTAATAGCTCAGCAAGTTTCAGAGGAGAATTTACAGGAAGGTCGCCTGTATCCTCCTTTAGTCACAATTCAGCAGGTGTCACTGAAGATTGCTGTGAGGGTAAGTCATTTCAGTCTTTCCTGGCTTCTTTTCTTCCCATGCTGAACATTAGATTTGATCAGCTGACACATCTTCACACAAGTTGATTTACAGCAATCTTGGTCTAGTAATAAAAATAAATTTATTTAATTTCAATTCCTAAATGTAACTCCAAATTTAACCCCAATACAAGGAGGAAAGAGTCAGAACTCCAGAAAATTTGTTTACTCATGTAAACAAATACATTCCAGTTACTGAATATCCTTTTGAAACAGTAACAAGGAGCCTTCATGCATCAAACACTTCCCCTATCTTCACTTAGTCTACATTTAAATTAATAATAATAATAATAATAATAATAATAATAATAATAATAATAATAATAATAATAATATCCTTCTTGCCCCTCATGTCTTCTTAGGCAAATGATAACTCGGTCCTGTAAATGTTAAAATGTTACCAAGATTCCTCAGGCTACATTCTGCCTGTGTGGCAGAAACACAGTGATGGAAACTCCTCTGTTGTCTCTGATGAGATAACTTGAATGTATATTGAAAAAGGAAAATGTTACTGAACAAGTCTTTCTGCCTGATCTCTGCTGAAATGTTATTCCTACAAGTACCTACTCTGGCTTGTACAGCACTAAAGGCTAAGTGATGGCCTCTGTCCTTTCCAGGGAAGGAATACTCTGAAAATTTTTGGAATACCAAATGCAGAACATAAATACAGACCTCATTCAGCTGTGATTATTGTGCATGCAGACCTGAAGAGAAACTCTTACACAAACACGCACATCTCAGTCAGCTCTGGTTGGGGCTTCAGATGAATCCTAAAAGGGAAGCCAACATACTGTAGCTCTTCCCCTTGGAGTACTGGCTTCTCACCAAGCTAAAGTATTTATGTTTTAAAGTGATGCCTAAAGAGAGCAGAAAGAAGACTTTGTCTTCCCTTCATTTAAAGTAAGAGCTTCCATCTGTTTGCCAGTTGCAGTTGAAGCAGATCTTACTGAAGATCACTGCTTTAAACTAGTGTGTAACCCTTCTTTTGTTTCACAAAGGAACATCCAGTCAAATGATGCATATATCTCAAGTTGGTGTTCTTCAGATGTGACAGTATGCTTTGATGCATTCAGTGAGCTCCAGTCCCTTCCAAACGTCACTTTTCTGCCACAGCCATATGTAGGAGGCAACTGATTCTGATCTTGTTTTCTCAGTGACAAAGTACACAGACTTTCCCCAGTCATACATAGAATTTAAACCTATACACCTTGTTTAGCTTTTCCCTTTGAGAAATATTTTACCAAACTAAGGCAAATAATAAGCTTCCCTCATATGCAGGGGGCATGGAGGCTTGGAATAAATCATACTTGTCTTATGTGCTTTATAGAAGGTGGTAATCCAGGGTAGCCTGCTCAGAATGTAATCCTGTAAGAATTTAAAAGCAGCACGAATCAGACAAATAAATGCATGCATCATCATATTCTTAATCTTTTTTGCATTATGTTAGCCCAGATCCAGTGTAACTTGACGTGACTGTCAGCATCAAAGATGTCATCTTGATTTTGACCTAATTCCTACTTTAAAATTCTGTTAAATGTATTCAAATAAAGCACTAATTGGGATTTTAATGCAACTTTCTAGATTGCAGAAGAAGCCTACAGGAATAACAGTGCCACCACCTACCCTCAGCCCAAGGACCTTGAAGCCTTCATCCGTTCGCAGATGTACAGCACTGATTATAACAGCTTTGTGGCTGACTCATACACCTGGCCTGAAGAAGCCATGAAAGTGAAACTGTAAATACTTCACGAAGAAATAAGCAAATCAGCAGCAATGGAAAAGCACTAAAATATTCAGAATGTTTCTGCCTAGAGAGCCGAAGAGTAGATAATTTTGTAAGATTCAGAACAAGTTTTCTAAATCGTAATATTTGATTAGAAACTCAGATTAAGAAGTCATAATGAATTATAAATGAAAAAATAAAAATTAATCTGAGAACTGTATTTGTGTTGCTTGTTTTCTGATTGTTATTGTACTTGATGTGTCCAACACGATGGCTGTACACATTTTTTTTATATCAAAATGAGTGGTTGTACCTTGAATTCAAAGATTTGTCATACATGTCAATGAGAACTTCAGCAGAAGAATGGTACAGTGGAAAATTAAGAAATACATACAATGACTGTTTAATCCATTACAAGTCAGGATGTAATTTGTGTAAATTGTCAAGCTGTTATTGAAAAAGAACAGTAAGTTTAGAAATATTTTCCTCCACATAAAAGCCTTACTGGTCACTCCTGTGTGCAGCAATGAGAATTTTCTAATGAGAATTGAACCTGCAGAACCTTTGTTGACAAATAATTGTTTTGCAGCATTAAAATATTCTAACAAAGCCACAGTCCTGTGAATTATCATTTCCCCCAACAAGATAACTGTGCTGCAATTGTTCAGCATAAAGGCACTCAATGTCCTTCACAAAGAGAGAATATCAGAGTATTATAAATAGGCAGCCAAAGAATCCTCATTTTTAATATTGTAGTCATCAGGGGAGTGTACTGAAACACAGCTTTTAAATAGCTGCTAACCAAATAGCTTGATTTTTAGATTTGGTCATCCATACCTCAACAGTAAGGGTGGTTTTATTGCTGTGTACCAATTTTCCTATTATGGTGCTTAGAGAGAAAGCAGAAGGCAGCGCTGTGCTGGTTCCTTAAGGCACAGCTATTTCAGACTTGTCAGACACAGCCTTCACCTACTGATAACATTTGAATATGACAATCCTTTTATATCAATATAGACACACACACAACATATATATTTCCTTATTTAGTATCTTCAACACCTTTCAATATGCTAGACCTAGCAATACAAATACAAAAAAGCACGAGTTGAGCAACTGTTACCATTCAATATAACCATTAATGTAAACGGACCCTAATGAGATGAGAAGAAGAAGCTATTGGAAATGTGGGCAGTAACACTATCACTGTAAAGACATACCACCCAAAGCTTCCAAATGATAGGGTGGAAGCTTTGGGTAGTATGTCTTTACAGTGATAGGGTGATGTAGGCTTACTTCCCTCCTCCCACCCCACCATTCCTCTGTTTTAAATGCAAAACTTGGTGCTGTGGTTGGGCACAAGAGTCTTTGCTTTTCTTGGATCAGCTGAATTAAGTGAGAGCAGATGTTTCACACAGCAATAAAAGATAGTGAATGCAGCAAATCTTGACTCCCTTTGGTGGGGTGTACTTTTATATTGGAAATTGTATTAATCTCTGACTGCAGCCACCTTGGTGACCCACAACTAAATGAAGAAGTTAACTAAAGCTCTGCGCCTCAGCTTGGTAACACAGCACAGTATGGATGATTGCAGACCAGTGTAATTCAGGATACTACCAAGTGGGATTTTTATCACCTTGCAAGCACTTCTGTGAGATGTGGCTCAGTGATAAATGCTGCTTTTAAGGTCTCTGAAAGTAAGAAGCACCTCTTTCAAAAAATACACTGCAATTCAGAACAGAGCCAGGAACATCTACTTGAACTGTCCTTCTGTGTTAAACACTGGGTTTCCCTTTTCACAACAGCCATAGCTTAAGGACAAATGTTAATGTCAGCTTCATCTCTTGCTGTTCAAAGTTAGCATTCTTTTACATGTTTTTTCTTATTTGTCTGCAAGTTTGCCTTCAACACCAAATAAAATCTGAAAAATATGTCCACTTTGATGCTGCTTCAGGAATTCAAGGAACTGGCCCAGGTCCATGTGATAGTCGTTCCTCAGGCCATAATCACCATGGGCCTGAAACTGCAAGTCTTCAAAAGTCTGAAAGAGGCGCAGATTATCAATACTTCCCTCTGCTTCTACAGTCTCCACATGTTTGCATGAAATATGCTTCCAGTTGGGATATCTGATAGCACGCCAGAACTCCTCACAGTTTTCTCTGATTCCCTCCACACAGATCACTCCAGGTTTTCCTGTCAAGCAGAAGCCAGTCAGGTTTAATTTCTTTGCACACTCAAAGATCTTCTTCCTCAATTCCTGCCTGTATATATGATGGCTGTAGATCCACATACGTTGAATTGTTTCTTTAACTACTGTTTCCTTTGAAACACTTTCAGCAGAGACCTTGCTATTTTCTAAATAAGGCAGGCTGTTCTCTTTCAGCCACTGCACAGCTTCACATACGCACAGTTCACCTGAATCCAAAGAGCTGATGTGAGAAGTGAGAAGAGTGTTGAGCTGCAACTGTTGCTGTCTGTGCAGGGCATCTGATCTTGCAAAAAGCTGAGGAGCCACATGGGGATACATATGAGGCAACTGTACCTGCAATTCCACTTTTACCTTAAAAACAGAGCACAAAAACACAAAAAGAAAATGAATTCCACAGCTAAGAGAGACACGCTAGATTCCTTTCCCTGCCACAGGCAGATTATGAGGAGATGTAATTGAGATTGCGGTATCCTAAAAACTGGAATTACTACTTATGTCTTCCTTTTGTCCCCATAACCTATTCTTTCCTCTGGTCCTTCTGTTGTATCTCACTTTCCCAGCGTATCAAATGTTATCACAGCTGCTCTCTTCTGCCATCTACAGAAATGGTGCTATGGCTTGAAAGAAGGTACACAGGTGCTACTTACGGGACACCCCTATTTCCACTGCACGTTTTGAGTATGTGCTCAGTTTTGTTATAGTGACAAAATACAAGGCCCTCAGAGGAAAGTGGCTTTGAGAATCTTTCCCTTTACCGAACATGCATCTGAACAATGAATTCAGTCAAGGTGCTGAATGTATTCCCAGAAAATAGAGCTACATGAAGATTGCTTATGATTATACACACTATGCATAGAGGTATTATTATTACTATTTTAAGCAAATACTCACCCTAGGAGATGAAGCATTCTCTTCATTACAGACAATAAAAAGGATTAGGTACATGTTAGGCCGTGGAAACCTTGAGATTATCCTGCCTGATCTCTACCAACTGCAGGCAGTTGAATTTCCCTTGGTTATTCCTACAGTGTTGTAAGATACCGTAGCACTTCAGTTCTCTGGAAACCAAATTCTGCCTATAGGCAGAGAGCAGGAAAGGATTCAAAAGTCCTCAGTGCTCAATGCTCCGCCCCTGGAGGTGTTCAAGAGGAGGTTGGATGGGGCAATCTGGTCTAGTATTAAATGTGGAGGTTGGGGGCCCTGCCTGTGGCAGAGGTGGAAGCTTGATGATCCGTGGGGTCCCGTCCAACCCAGGCCATTCTATGATTCTATGATTCTATGAAATGGTTAAAAACAAGATCACAGACTCATGGAGGTTGGAAGGGACCTCTGAAGATGGTCCAGTCCAACTCCCTGCTTACAGGAGGTTGCACAGGAGAGCATCCAGGCGGGTTTTGATTACCTACAGAGAAGACTCTACAATTTCTCCGGGCAGGGCGCAGTTTTATCACTCAGCTTTTGAAACAGCAAACTTTCTCCCACTCCCCCCTTTAGGGCAGACGTTCAGCACCTGCACCACGAGTAAGGCAGGCGCAGGGACCCGCCCAGGGGCAGCTCTCACCTCCGGCTCCCCGACACCGACGGCGACCGAGTACTCGAGCCGCGGGGGCAGGGATCCGCCGCCGTCCCTCAGGTAGCGCTGCAGGGCGGGCACGGCAGCCCCGTCCAGGCTGATCTCCCCTTTCTTGGGGAACATGGAAAGGAGCATTTCCAGCTCCAGCAGCTGGAGCTCCAGGCACTCCTGCACAGCGGCAGCCATGGCACCGCGCTGATACGTGACGGCCGGGGGTGGGAACCTGAAATCTGCGTGACGTGTGCGAGGCCGTGCCAGACCTCAGCGGCGTCGCTGCTGTTAAAGGAAAATCTGCCTTGCTCGAGAAGGCGGCCAACAGCTCCGCGTTTCCCCTCTGCTTTCTGTAGCCTGGCGGGGCGTTATGAAAACCCGGGAAGACACAGGGAACCGGTGAGTAACTGCCAGAAACCACAGCACTGCTTTGGCTTCCATTTCGTGTCCACGCGTATCAGCGCGGTGCCTGACACGCGTCACGCTTTCATTCACACGGGTAAAACGGCATCGTCAGCTCAGCGAGGAGATACCGTACCGTTTATAACACGGCATTCTCGTTTAAAGGGCTGATCCCATCCACCCTCAGTGCCGAGCATTGGGTTTTTCCATCGGAACGGCGGAGGGCAGGGCTCAGCAGCCTCGTAACACTCTACCAAGCTGCGGGACGTTGCCGCAGCACCGCTGCCGGCTCCGCCCTCTGCCCTACGGCCTCACCCCGCGGACTGATCCGACTGCCGCGTGGCGGCTACTTGCCCCGCCCACCGCGCTGCCATTGGATGGCTCCTCGGAGGGGGCGTGGCCTCGCCGGACCCGGAAGGAGAGCGCGGAGGTGGCGGGTGGGCGGCCGGGTGAGGTGGTGTGCGGTTGCGTTCCTTTGGGGCACGGCGGCAGTGTGGCGGTGCGCAGGGGGCGGGTGGTGCGTGGTTTGCAGCGGGAGGCGGGCTGGTTACGGTCTGGATGGTGAACGAATGGAGTTGTGTGGCTGTGTGAAGCGTGTGACTCGCGTTAGCTCTTCGCGGGAGCGTTGTTGGGAGCCCTGGAGGGACACGAATGATAATGCGAGATCTGCTCATCCAGGTCACTTCGGCTCTTCGTGATCTAGTCGAGCTCTGTTGGGGTAGTGTTGTACTGGGAATGTAGAGGCTCCGGTAGTGGTCCTCCCCGCAGCCCCACACAGGGGTGTGTGGGGTACAAGCAGAGCTATAGAGTCATAGAATTGCTTAGATAGAAGGTCATTGAGTTCTGCCTACTGCCATGGACGGGGCTGCTTCCCACCAGCTCAGCTGCACTGGGCCCATCCAACCTGGTCTGGAACACCTCCAGGGATGGGGCACCCACAGCTGTGCCAGCACCTCACCGCCTAACATAACTTCCTCCTAAATTTTCACTCTTTTAGTTGAAGGCCGTTCTCACTTGTCTTACCGCTATCAGACTGTTTAAAAAGTCAGGCCCCTCCTGGTTATAAGCTCCCTTTAAGTACTGTAAGGCTGCAGCGAGGTCTCCAGCATCGTGTTGGCCCCAGTTTGAGATAGGATTCAAACTCAAATGAAGTACAAGATGTGAAACAAATTTAGATGACTCTGTTTCTCTTACAAGCGCTTGTGTTACTTCTTTCTCCAGAAATGGATGTTGAAGGACTTAAAAAATACTCGGCTTTGCATCCCAAGCCTGCTGGACTTACTCTTCAGTATGGCACCGCTGGATTTCGCAGCAAGGCGCAGCAGCTCGAGCACATCATGTTCCGCATGGGCATGCTGGCAGCGCTCAGGTCCAGGGCCACAGGAGCTACTATTGGTGTCATGGTTACAGCATCTCACAATCCTGAAGTAAGAGCAGCCTTTTGTTTGAAGAAAAAATCGATGTGGCTTGGTGGAATCAAAGCTCATCGTAATAACGGGAGCAAGAGGTTTCCATGAGCTGCATCCTGCAGGCACCTCCATCTACTTAAGAGATGTGTTTATAGTGTTTCATGTGAACTCTGGCACGTTCAGAGTTACCTTTCCACATGCATAGGGTGGTCGTTTCCTCTCATGTGGAAAAGTCAATGCTGTGATGTAGGATGTTTGTAAGATGGGCAAGGCTAGGAGTGCCCATCAAGAGATGAGCCTTTGAGCAAAATCTGCCAGTAGAAAAAACGAAGCAGTTACAAATCAAGCACTTCAGACTTCTGCTGCTGTGGAGTATTCCCTAGTATTGGCATTTTCCCTTCGGTCACTTTAATGTCAGATGAACTTCATGCCAAGATTACAATGGGGCGGTGTGGGGGGTGGGGAAATAAATGACTTGATACACTGCTTACTTTAGTTATTTGGGCTTGCTGGAGGCTGGAATAAATAGCTGATCTATGATTTCCTAAAAATATGCCATGTTGACAGAGCTAGTATGGTTAAACCTTACCTCGACTGCCTTCAATTTTAAGTTTCCCACTCTTAAGCTGAGTGTGTTTTGTTCTCTTTTCTTCTAAGGAAGATAATGGTGTGAAGTTGGTTGATCCTCTTGGTGAAATGCTGCACCCATCCTGGGAAGAATACGCTACGCAGCTAGCAAATGCAGAGGACCAAGAGTTACAGAAAATAGTAACTGAGATCTGCCAAAAAGCAGCAGTGAACCAGCAAAAAGATGCTTCAGTTTTTATTGGTAGAGATACCAGGTAATTAGAAAACACTGTTAGATGTGTGCTCCCTTTAGCAGAAGTGGCAGCAGTTTGTTCATGAGTGCTACTGAGTGCTTAGCTCTCTATAGCCAGGTTTGCTACCCATGCCCAGTCTGTTACCTGGTGAAGTCACTTAAGACTATAGCAATCCACAGCCATTTTCTAATGTTATTCCATTATGAGCTTCTCTGATAATTATGAGAGCTTCCTAGCACTTCTGATCAGGATGTCTTATTGTTCTTTTTTGTGAGCACTGTGTCACATCCATGACACAAAAGTTCATCAGGAGTTCACTCATCTTCACAATTCTTTAGGGTAGTGACTTTCAGGCTTCTTTATTGTTGGCCCCTTCAATTGGGAAAGGCGTGGATGTTGAATCAAAGTCTGCTGGCAGGAAACTTGCTTTTCATAGTCATCTTCCCCATGCTCCTTTTTTCCAAACCCACGTATAAAGGTTTTCTGTAAAGGGCTTTTTATTTTCCAGACCAAGCAGCAAGGAACTTTCACAGGCAGTAATAGATGGCATCTCCATTCTGGGTGGTCAGTACTATGGTAGGTCAAGCTTTTGCTATTCTAGTTTATTATCAAGGTTTTTTTGTAAATGTGTCTCTGTTATATGGCCTTAAAGCAGTAGCCCAGGTTCCATTTTCCATTTGTCTGTAATAGTTGGATTGCTTTATGGTAAAGGGGTTCATATTTTTTTAACAGAGCTTAATTTTCTTTCTGTTTCCTGCACTGCCTTTGTCTGTTTAATGTAGAATAGCAGATATATTTTGTATAATATACTTTGAAGAAAAAGTTAATTTAGTGTTCAATTTCTTAATATTGAAGGCTTTGTTTTCTGTTAGATTATGGTCTAGTGACCACACCACAGCTGCATTATGTGGTCTGCTGCCAAAACACCCAGGGGCAGTATGGGAAACCAACGCTGGAAGGTTATTACCAAAAGTTATCCAAGGCCTTTACGGAGCTGATAAAAAAGGTAAATATTGGTAATTATCTTCTTCCTGCAAATGTACAAAGTGGGTATCTTTTGCTGTTATTTTGTTTGGGTCTGAAGCTTTAAATTCAGCATATGTATAGGTGGGGTGGCGGAGCCTATGGCTTCACTCAGGTGTGAGTTCACTTTGCCCTTTCTTTCTGTGTTCAAAGTCTCTCAGCTCTGGAGAGGCTCAGCGGCAATTGAAGATTGATTGTGCCAATGGCATAGGAGCTTTGAAACTGGCAGAGATGGAGACCTATTTTCCAAAGGAGGTACAAATTCAGGTATATAATGATGGAACGAAGGAGAAGCTCAACCACCTATGTGGGGCAGATTTTGTAAAGGTTCATCAAAAACCACCTAAAGGTACGCAGTCAGTCATTTTATATCCTTTTACATCCTCTCTAGATCTAAACATGCAGGGTGTAGCAGTGGTGTATCAGCTTCAGATGAGCTGAGTTCCCTTGTTTCTTACTAAGTGAGTGATTGTAAGACTGGTTGTGCTTGTGTGATGGAAAGAAAGAATCCTAGGATGGGTTTTGACGCAATCTTAGATTATTATTCTAAAGTGTTTGGTGGACTACAGCATGTTTCAGCACATCAGAGACATGTTTGACAAACTGATACGAATGTTAAGCTGATGGAGCCCACGGGTCAGCCATGACTAGCTTTGTTTTCACAGAATCACAGAATTGCCAGGGTTGGAAGGGACCTCAAGGATCATGAATCTCCAACCCCCCTGCCACATGCAGGGCCACCAACCATCCCACCTAATGCTAGACCAGGCTGCCCAGGGCCCCATCCAATCTGGCCTCCAGGGACGGGGCATCCACAGCCTCTCTGGGCAGCCTGTTCCAGTACCTCACCACTCTCTCTGTAAAGAACTTCCCCCTGACGTCCAACCTAAATCTCCCTTCCCTCAGCTTAAAACCAAGCTTTTACCTCCCTTTACATTAACAAGAAGTATTTACGTTGTGGCCTAGCATTACAAATCCTTTTCCATGTTCCCAAGGAAGAGCATAATTAACACTTTGGTGCCAGCAAACTGACAGCTTGACATACACCACAGAGGTAGTTATTTCAACCAAATTCCTGCAGAGTGCTTAAAAGAAAATCCCCAAACTGGGAGAATGAACTGATTTGAATATTAGATTATTTGAGGCTAAACTGAGCTGTCTGTTCAACAACTGCTTCCTGACTGAAGCTGTCAGCCAAACCTGAACATCAAGGTATGGTGGCATTTCCTCTTTGTCATGCTGCTTGCGGGGACAAGTTTTGGGGTATGGTTTCCTATGCTCTGAAGGATAGAAGGTGTCAGCAGCATGGGCTAGTTTCCCTGTCCACCTGTGTGCTAAACTGTGTCCCTCCATGAAGGGGGATAAAGGATGCAATGTCCTTTGAGGCTCTGCCAAGTTCCCAAATATCTCCAAATGAGCCTAGGAATGGCCAGCTGCTGTTTCTGACATACGAACTCCATGGTTAATGGCAAGGTCAGCATTTTGGACAAGAGAAAGATTTGCATTGATAAAATGGCAGTTTGTTTTACTGAGGCATTGCTCTGTCAGGTGACAACTGCTTTCCAGCTAATTCCGTCTTGGCATTAAGCCTAGAAATGTTTTGAGGCAGGAACTCCTCATTTGTTTTATACATGTACACACTTAGTGTACACACACTTAGCAAATGCAATGGCAGTTTGGTGCATCTGTTTTGTGTGTTTGCAAGGAACTAATTTTGTTTCTTTATTCCTATCTCTAACTTGCATTTCTGACTCTTTATGCATTAGGGCTAGACATGAAGCCTAATGAGAGCTGCTGCTCATTTGATGGTGATGCAGATAGAATTGTTTATTACTACATGGACACAGCTGGCCATTTTCACCTCATCGATGGAGATAAAATAGCAACTTTATTTAGTATCTTCCTTAAAGAACTTCTTGCTAAGGTAACTTTGATGTGTCAAATGAATGCTTGCACTTAAAAGGAAAAGTGTAAAATAATAGTCTAAAAGGACTGTGTTGATTTTTTCATAGGTGGTCTTTCTATGCTTGCCTGAAGTGCACCCACTTTAAAAAGAACATGGCAAAAACTGTTGCTTTGACAGGGCTGTAATTTCCTTATTCCAAATAAAAATCCAAATACTGAAATTTTAAACTTACAGTTTTTAGTGAGAGAGAATTTTCCTTTTTAAATGCTCAATGTACTGATAGTCCATTCTTTCACTTTTTTTTATCTTTCTTGAATTTTGGGGGATGTCAATCCTTCCCCCACTGTTTCTCTGAAACTTTATGAAGGTGAGCATGAGAACATGTGACAGTCACAGGGTTTGCTTGTCATCATTCCCAAACCAGTACCTGCAGCAAAGCATCCTCCTCCTCCCGGGAAGAGAGAGAGAAAACTTTTCTTTTTCAAACGTTCTCTTGGACTTGTTGATGGTTAGCCTAGATGAGTTACCCTGGTTTTCTTCTCTTTGACACCAGCTAATTTCTTGCACCATGGCAGACAAGCCAGTGAGGAGAACTTGTGCTTGCCATCTACCAGCCTTTGCTTGCTTTGCACTGAAGCTTTCAATTTATTGCTCGTGTAATTCCATGTGTCTGGCCAGTGAGCTGAGCTTGCTGAATCTGAACAGTGGTTTGAAAGTCTAAGGAGAACTGCTTCAAGCTTGCTACAACCCTTGTGGTACACAAAGGCTTAGCAGAATTCATGCTGTCTTACATGTGTCCATATTCTCTTATCTCTGATACTCAGGGGTTTAAAGTGTCTGCAGGAGAGCGTAGGTTTAGTCCTGTATGTTTTTTCTGGTTATCCAGCTGTTCAGCCTTCTATACACGCCCATTGCACAGTAAAGTGCTTTGCTTCTTGGTTTGCTCAGGTGGGACAGACCTTAAAGATGGCAGTGGTACAAACAGCCTATGCCAATGGGAGTTCAACGCGCTACCTGGAGGAGACGGTGCAGGTATTCTTGACTTTATATCTGGTAGTATTCTGCAAATGTTCTTTACTGTTTTTACTTAGTACTACTATAATATGATTCCTAGGAAGGCTTAAGCTGTGCTAAAATCAACAACTGATGATTTTTTTCAAAAACTACAGCAGTCATTAGTTTATTAGTGGCAAAGAAGATTGGAGAGAGGAAATCTGGAAAGTTTGACTTTTACTAGTTAAAATCTAGTTTGGCAAAAGTTAAGCAAAATCCTTTGTTACTCCTGGAATGACATGAGGAATTTATGGCTTTGCAGGAAAGGGCTCCTTGATACTTAGACACCGATTCTTTCATTTTTATCTAGCAACCGGCTCACTGTTGTTCAATAGGAATATGTGGCTTAAGGTCGGTTGGCAAAAACTGAGTTAGGTCATTTAAAGTTTGGATAGAAATCTGTTATGTTCCCTGAAATAATAAAATGAATTAGGATTTACAAATATTTTTAAATCAATCATAGAATTCTAGAATGGTTTGGCTTGGAAGGTATCTTTAAGATCATCTAGTTCCAACTCTCTATTATAGGCAGGGACACCTCCCACTAGACCAGGTTGCTCATAGCCCCATTCAGCCTGGCCTTGAATGCTTCCATGGAGGGGGCATCCACACCTGTTCCAGTGTCTCACCATCCTCACAGGAAATAATTTCTTCCTGATATCTAGTCTAAATCTACCCTCTTCCAGTTTAAAGCCATTTCCCCTCCAGCTGCCATCAGTAGATGGTAACACAGTTTACATTCTTTGTATGCCCTTGGTTGTAGGTACCTGTTCACTGTGTCAAAACAGGAGTGAAACACTTGCATCACAAGGCCCAGGAGTTTGATGTTGGAATTTATTTTGAGGCAAATGGACATGGCACAGTAAGTATGAGCATGCCATATATATACATATATATATATAAATATAATATTTGCAGCCAGTGCATAAAATCTAAGTTAAAATTAGCCTTTGAGGGAAATCTCTTCATAGTCTGCTTACATTTGTAACCAAGACTTTTCTTCTCTCATATGTTGAGAACAGGCTTGTTTCTGCCTTTATCATACCACAGCCACCATCTCTTCTGTTTTGTGAGGGGAATGGGAATTAACGGAGGCAAACCTTAATGATTATTATCTGGGCTTAAAGGGTGAAAAGCTTTTTTTCTTATATCATAGTTCTTGATGAGGGCTGGTCTTGACAAGTTCTCATCTTTTTTATTCTAGGTACTCTTCAGTAAGGCTGCTGAAAACACAATCAGACAACTGGCAAAAGAGGAGAAAGATGATGCAAAAAGAGAAGCAGCGAAGGTGCTTGAGAACATGATTGACCTGATTAATCAGGTAAAAGCCAAGAGGAACAAAGCCCCATGCCTGTCAGCACAGTGATAACCCCATTTGTTAGGACTTTCCAGGCTCCTGCCAGGGACTGCTGGAGCAGGAGGGGGTGTGCCATGATGGAAGGGACCAAGAGGAAGAGAGCAGTAGTAGTCATCAGAGATGTGATAGCTTCTCAGGAATGGATGTAGGATACTTTTGATCCAGAATCAAGAGGGAATGAAATGACTGGAGAATCGAGTGAGAGCATGGACTTGTTCCTGACTCAATAGCAATTTTTTATCTGATGTTTTTCATTGATCTTTGTAGTATGAGAGGATGGGGATGTTCCAATGCCCATGACAATCCCTTGTCATGGCATACAGATCATTCCTCCAGGAGCAGGACCAAGTCACATTTCACAGGCCAGCTCCGAGCATTCTGACCCTGAAACAAAAGTGAGGTGCCAGTCCTCATTAGGAAAGGTGAGGGCTAGCACTTGCCCTTGGCAAGTCAAAATTAAAAAACCTAAAAAACACCAACTATCCTGACCAAGGCAAGTCAGCTGGCTGCATGATGATTTGCTACATGTGGGAGCTTACTGATCAAAGCATGCCTTCATTTCTTCTCTGATGAGTTCTCCAGGTCTTCCCTTTCCCCTCTCTGTTAACAGACGGTTGGTGATGCCATCTCAGACATGTTGGTTATCGAAGCAATCTTGGCTCTGAAAGGTCTGACTGTGCAGCAGTGGGATGCCCTATACACTGACTTTCCAAGTCGGCTGCTCAAAGTTCAGGTTAGTTGCACTTCACACTGGCTCATGCTACAGCAGTATCTTTCTTTGTAAAATTCGTACATCCATTTCACTTTTGCCTCTGGTTGAAAATTGGAACATTAATGTGAGAGAGACAGGCTTAAGTCTTGCTCTGCTGTAAGTCAGATTTTAACTCTGTCCCATTTTTCTGGATTTTTCTGCCACTTGTATAACTAGAATATTCAAGTTCTTTCTCCTTCCTTTTCCACTGTTTGAAGAGCCTGGGGAAAACTGGCTCCCAGCTGATAACATTGTCTTACACTTAAGAACACAGTAAGAGAGCTTTGGGCTTTAACATTAACCAAAGACAAGAAGTTATGTGTTCTGATCTACTGAGAAAAGCTCCAGCATTAGTTGAGCAGCGAACCAAGGAGGCATGTTCAGAACTGACCTGTTTTTCCAAACCAGAAGCTGAGTCCTATCAGGACTTGGTTACCACATACTGAGCAGCAGCTGAACAGGGGATTCCTAGTGATTCCAAAGCCTTTGAGTTAGCAGGCAGCTCTCAAAGTGAGCTCTTATTCTGATATTGAAACAAACCAAAACCTAAAGGTCTGTCTTAACAGTCACCTGTTTCATTCTGCTCTCACCATACTGCTACAGCATGGAAATTAATTGTCTGTTTCTGATGTTGAAGGTTGCAGACAGACAGGTTATTGACACAACAGATGCCGAAAGACGTGCTGTTACACCTCCAGGGCTACAAGAGAAAATTGATGCTCTGGTAAAGAAGTACAAGCTGTCACGAGCTTTCGTCCGTCCGTCAGGAACAGAAGATGTTGTGAGGGTCTATGCAGAAGCAGACACACAGGTCAGAGCCTAGACTGTTTGTTTGTTCTGCAATGTTTTGCTCCATAGTGGGTGCTATTTAATCAAATGCAATAGGTACTAAATTTGGAGGAGGGAGGGAAACAGTGGTTAAAAAAAAAAGTCACTTCAGCTTTCATTATATCTAAAAATGTTTAATGTTCTTAACATTTAAGAGTTTATGAAGGCAGATTTGATATTAAGTGATTTTGAAAAGACAGCCTTCTGAGAACTCAAGAATAAAGTTAGCAAGGCAGCCAGTAACTGCGTGATTTCTTAAAAGGCAAAAAGTCCAGAATAAATTTCAGGTGCTAATAAGAATTAGTCCAAATGAGGACTTAAAGTTGTCACCACAAGCAATAGTCCAGCTCTTCCCATGGTCACACGCTCCTACTCTCTTCTTCCTGTCAGCTTGACCATGGTGGCAAAAGATACTTTAACATGACAGCAACATGAGGAAAAGTGTTTGCATGAGAACTTTGGTTATGGTGTTGCACATTCATTCTAAATTTCTAATACTGATAAAGAGATTACTAACTAACTTCTACAATATCCCACAGGAGAACGCTGATGCCCTTGCCCATGAAGTAAGCCTGGCTGTTTATCACCTTGCTGGGGGAAAAGGAGCACCGCCCCAACCTATTTAACAACTGAAGTTCACGACCGGACCTATTTTTTAATGCTATTTTCTTTACTCTGTACTAGCGTGGATGTTTCAAAACCTTCCTGATTGTAGCAGGGATTAATGAGAACTAGGCAGAATACTACTTCACTTATTTCTTACCTTGGTTGGCAGCTTACCTCTTAATGAGATGTTGTTGCTGCAGTATGTTCTCCTCCTCTCCAAGTCTAACTACTGAAGCTGAATGGATTTAAAGGTGGCAGGTGCCTTGGATGCCATTTCTTAGCAGCCACTGGTCTATTTGGGGCCATAGGGGAGCTACATCTCCGGTCTCTTAAGGCTAAAGAGCCATCTTTTGTACTGGCAGCAGTCTGGTTATCAGCTTTTCCCAGACAGCATGCAGGGAAGATGAGCTCTGCAGCCTGGGCCAGTGAAGACTCTAGAGAGCCTTGCCAAAGCAGAGGCTCCCTTCAGCTGTAGCACCTTGCTGCTACCAGGCAGCCAAAAACCTTTAACAGCGACAGCAGCCCATCTCCTTCAGCCAGTCATGCCAAGCAGATACTTCTGTACTCTGATGTGAGGTGGCTACAAATATGTAACAGAACTACAGCTTTCAGCTGCTGTTAATTAAAGGGATGCCTCCAGCTTTCATTAATTACAAGGATTCTAGTTAGGTAACTGTTAATTTCATATTTTAGTGTTACTGTGATCAAATTCCTTTCTACCCCCCACTTCCCAGCTTATCATCATGTTATACCTCCAGGTTGACCTCCCCCATCAGTGCAGCCACAGTTGTGGCACAGCCTTGCTGCATGCACACCTCTCCTGCATGCCTACAGCATGTGTGGGGGAGCAGCAAGCCCTAAAAGTCAGTTCAGCTGAAGGCAGGGACACCGAAGTGACAAGAGAGCACTTGCAAATACTACAACTTATTATTGCAGAAATATTTAAGTAGATTTTTTTATGAAATTAAGAACATGAAATTAACAGAAATTAACACTTTTGATCATTTTTAAGGTGGACTTCTGTGACCCCTTTCACTCCCCAGTGGGGTGACGGGGCTAAGCCAGGGGGGAGTAACACTTCATATGCACACACATCACTCATCCATGTATTCCAGTTTAAGGTATCTACCTCTGACAAAAATATTACCTGTATTAACTCTTGGCATGGCTTTTTTTTATATTGTCAAATAAGCACAAGTGCCAATGGATCCCCCAAACCCTAAGACAAATAAACTGGAAGCAAATTGAAAAAAATGTGCACTTTGTATTTTTTAGGTGTTTTTTTTTTTTTTTGAAGACAGAACTCAAGACAACAGAAAGTGTACTGTAAATAGTAGGCACCATAATCAATATGAGCCACCAATAATTACACTTGATTCAGGCCACATCCAGAACTCTTATTTACAAATATGTAACTTAAATACAACATTAATTATTTCATTACATACAAAGTAAGAAAAGAATAATATACAACTGGGAAAGATAAAGTATTTCATTGGAATACATACATTACACATAAGCGGGACAGTACCAGTTTGGTTCACGTTTTTATGACACCTTCCAGAAAATCCTTCTCAACCATTTCTTCTATCTTTTGCCTTGCTTTGCTGGAGAATGTCTTGAGGTTCTCCATTTTTATGTCCTTACTCGGAAAGCAGTTGGGGTAAAGGACAGGGCTCCCTGAGTGTCCAGCGCATCTGCTTGTGACTTTGCTGTTAAAAACTTGGCTGAGTACATTAAAGAAAGGCAAAAGCTGCTCAATGCTGCGAACGGTGTAGATGGTTAGAAGCAGGTGACCCGGTTCCCAACTTAGTGTTTTCCCTGAGCTGTCCTCTTCTGGGTTTTTCTGTAAGTACAGAGAAATAGGAAATAATGCAGGACAAAACAGAAGAAGTATAGCTAAACATAGAAGATGTGTCAATACATTATTTTTCCATATTCCATTAAAAAAAAAATGACCAAGGCATGAAACACACCAGGGTGCAGCTTTTGAAGCAGATCACTGCATACTGTGTACTTGAAGGGAGCATATAAACAGGAGCTGTTTACAAGGGTGGATAGTGATAGGACAAGGAGGAATGGTTTTAAACTGATACAGGGAAGGTTTAGGTTAGATGTTAGGAGGAAGTTTTTCCACACAGAGGGGGTTAAGGACTGGAACAGGTTGCCCAAGGAGGTTGTGGATGCCCCATCCCTGGAGGCATTCAAGTCCAGGCTGGATGTGGCTCTGGGCAGCCTGGTCTGGTGGTTGGCGACCCTGCACATAGCAGGGGGGGGAGTTGAAACTAGATGATCATTGTGGTCCTTTTCAACCCAGGCTCCTCTATGATTCTGATTCAGATCTGTTCCTCCCTGCCATCATGTGTGGTAGCACCGCTGGCCGCAAAGGGACAGCTGACACCCACATGAAAGCAGTGCTAGATGTTCAGTCCAGAGCAACCCTCTGTGAGGCCACAGCCCAGTGGGTGCCCTGAACACAGCTTGAGTTGCTGCAAAGCTGTGGGAGTTGCAGCTGCTGGGAGAAGTTGTGCACTAGTTGCTCTCTAAAGCGGGCTGCCTTCTGATGGCAGCCCTCACCCTGTGCCCTACTGCTAGCGTTAGGGACAACAAAGTCCTGAGGAAATTAAGATAAAACCAAAGGATTTTCAATTTGAAGGCAGAGTTCAGAGTTTTCAGAAGTGCATAAGCAGTGTTGTTTTAAGTATCAGCGGTAACAGGTCCAGAGGCTCTGAGCAGACACCAATGTTTCACACAGGAAACCAGATCACTGCTTGTATGTGATCTCAGCAGACTTTGTTTACACAGCTTCCACCTCACAGGGAAGATCTCCAGGGTGAGGACATGAGGAACTCCAGCAGCACAGGCAGCAGTCACACCCCCACTGCTCGCAGGCACCAGCAGTGACCCTTGAGGGTTGCCTTAAATATCTGCACATCGAAACATCTCAGCACTGACACACAGCTGCTTACATAGTCAACTTCCTTCCTTTTTTTTTTTAACTCGAAAAAACACATTTAAACCTATGCAACAAGGTAATATCAACTCCAGAAATGCCTTGTTTGGACAACTATTGACAAACCAGTACAAAAGACCAACTACCATGAAAGCAGTGTTCCACAATGCATTTTTTTTTCATTCCTGGAGGCAGGAGAAAAGCAGCAGAGGTCACTTATAAGTGAGGGCCCATCCCAGTTGGCCCCTGAGCAGCTCCTTGCTGCCCACACAGGCAGTGCATTGAGGTGGGGGCTAAGGGCACCACCAGCAGGCCCTGCTCCTCCTGAGCTGACTCAGTAACCGAATGACAGGAGAGCAGAGCGCAAGGAAAGCACTATTGATTGCACAGCCTTTGAGCAAACACATTTCTTCAAGAAACAGCATTTCACAAATACCATTTTTATCCTTTACATGAAAGCAACAGCCTGATCCAATTCAGGAGCCTATGACATCTGTTTCACAAAGAGCAGTCAGATGAAACATGAACATAGGTAGTATTTCACTGTGTGACTCCCTGCTTCCGGAGATGACTACTCCACCTGTGCTGTTTATTCTCTACAACAGTTCAAGAAAAGAAAGGCCACAAAACAGACTCGAGCAAAGGGAAGCCTCCTATTTTTACAAGAGTTTTTAGCCTTATGATTTCTCCCTCAGAGCTTTCACATTGGATTCAGAGAAGGGAGACATTTCAGCACTGGTCTCTGCAGCACTTGGCACAACCCAGTGATGGCTGCAGCCCACCCCCAGCATGCAGCGAGCAGTAGTGCTACACAGCAGCCAACCAAATGGATGCACGTGCAATTACTGCTGCTCCCTCTGAGCAGTAAAATACACTTTGTCCATGCCTCATTGCAGTACCTTTGCAAACACCACTGATTCCTCAGATACTCAGAGCAACAGTTAATTTGACAGAGATTGGATCAGGGATTGTGTTCCACGCTAGCCCGTTGGCAGAAATAATTATTTCATTTTATAATGATTTGTGAAGATGACTCATTTTAGAACGAAAACTGTTAAATTATGTAGGAAAACAAAAATAAATTCATGTGGTGTCTATAAAAATGAGGGCCCTTACAGTTTCTTCCCTTCAAAAACCCCTTAACCCTGAAGAGACTCATCTCCTTCAGTTCCATCTGGAAGTTAAATGCTACCCTGGGCCTTGAGGTGATGGTAGTATTATGGTGAGCTTATTTCACAACTCAAGCATCAAAGGCCACCCTCACCTGATGCTTGGCCATCTCCAATCCCTCCAAAACCATCGTTTTAAAGTCCTCCTGTTTGTCCTGTGGAAGGAAAGAGGAGAACTTTCAGACTGCATTTCACATATCATACTAAGACTTTGCCATGAAGGCTGTGCAGTTGCTTGGTTGGGTGCTGTGTTTCAGCAGGAAAAAAAAAAAAGTAAAATTCACCTGCCCCAAAGAGCCCATCATCTAGAAACCACAGACTATGGGGCTCTGGGACACTGCTAGACAGTAATAGTGACTGTGAGTTTGTTCTTCTGTGCATTGCAGCCGAAGGAAGGTTTTAAGCACATTTGTTTCAGACAGAGCCTGAGAAATACCACACGAAGCAAACAAGAGCATTAGTCAGAGAGCTCCAAGAAAAAGTTGAAGTCAATTGAAACAGTTTGCTCAGAAACTATATTTTCTAAGAAAAATGCACAGCTATATGCAATAGAGTTCTCCTCCATGCAATGAAGAAGTGGTCTGGAAATCAGTATTCACCACCTCATGTTCATCTCATCCTCATACCTCCAGTTACGGCTCACAATGTGCATCTACTACCACAACTGGCAGGCTGTGAAAATCTCAGGAAGCCTTCTGCATTCTGGACGCATGCTGTGGAAGTCCTGACTTCAAGTTCCTATCTCAACATACAGTACTTACCAGCATGTATATGTCACACATTACATGTATTTCCTAATTTGTGCAAAGAGATTATTTGGAATGCGAGAACCTTCTAACAGGTACAGCATGTTAGATTGAACATGAAAGTTAGAGGACCTTGGTTAAAACAGTCAGTTAGAGCTATTATTCATTTTTACAGGTGAGAGGAAGAGAGTTTTATTGTCCAAAGAAAATAAAATAAGAATGTGGATGTGCTTCAAGTAGTTTCTTTACCCCTACAACATGAGCTTTGCTAGCTCAGACCTGCTTGCAACTAAGTTATCCCTAAACCTATTTATTTACTTGTATATCAGCAATTGTTTATTTGCTCAGAGAAAACATTTAATAGACTATAAACACAGTAAGCTACCCCTGCTACAGCCCTGACCATGCAGGATACCTAAGAATGAAACTTCAAAGCTTCCTCCCAGGTACCTTTGAGCTTCCCTCCTCATTTCCCAGGCCTACATAGCAACTTGCCCCACTTGAGAGCCTGCGTGGGGGGTCCTCACAGCAGGAGCAGCAAGGTATCTGACAGCAATGCTCTGTCCCTGTGGCAGCAGACAGGAGCTCCTCTGGACAGTTTGGTCAGCTTCCAATGGCTGACCAGGCTTCTGCCACAGCCAAACTTGGGTTTTGACATACCTCATAATGACAGCTCTAATTCTGCTCCCATTTTAGAAGTTATGCAAATAAGATTCCCTCTAGAACCACTTCCATTGCTCTACGCCTTCTTCCATTCACAGTAACTACTCTGAGGAAAAACTCATTCTGTCCTGTCCTGATTCTGCACTGCTTCAATACTGTTCTGTCATTTTTAGAAATGCAATGGTTTTCTAGATACTTAAATGCAATTATTATAAACAAAAAAGCTTTACTGTTTCAAAAGGTAATTATTCTACTACCTACATATACAACTGGCTATCTAAAAATGACTTACGTCTATATTAGACTTTTAATTGAGAAACTCTGGGCTATTACTGACCATAGTAACTCTTTTAAAATACCTATTTAAAAGTTTTTGCCTGATGCTGGCCTGAGATTACTCTAATGAAAATCTCCCATGCTATGTATACTCCTGTCTATTTGACAACATCACAAAACAGTGCTGCAAGTTTCTGTACTTGCAAGTTTTCAGTGCAAGGAGAGCTGGATGGAAGTGGCATACCTTTGCTTTTTTTCGCAGCAGTTTTGCTAGGCGCACCACATAAGGTTTGAATTCCCTCTGATGCGTTCCCTGTCTTCGTACCTCCAAGCCTGAATCATCTGATGCTTCTGGAATAAAAGCCCAGCGATACCTGCCATGAGATAACACAAGCAGACATTATCTTTACTGAATGCACAGGCTCTTCAGCTAGATCTAAGAACATGAGATGCTGAGAAAATCTAGTGAAACATCAAAGAGAGGAACAAAAGCCAAAACAGTATTTGACAAGAGAGAACAGCAAAATCATATTCTGAAAAGTAGAAATACAGCCAAGAAAAGTGGAGTTATCTTATTCTATTAGAGTTTCTTAAAGTATTTACGGATACTGCCAAAACTGAGGCAGTGAAGCTAGAAGTGCTTATATTCACATCTTTGTTGTGTCTAAGGGAACCAAAATTACAAAAATTACAGAATTACAAAGTATGTAAGTTACATAAAACGTGCACATTTGTAATACTTACTATAACACACCAAATGTTCTCAGCACATTTGTGATACTATAACACATCAAATGTACTCAATATACTGTGTCGATAACAAGAATTCATTTCTGTTATCTATTCATAGGCCAAAAGAACAAAAGGGACTATTCCCTCCTCTTCTGCTTACTGCACTGTAAAAACTGGCAGCTTGAATTTTACACTGAAAAGGAAATCAAAGTTTCTGCCCTGAAAGCTTCAGTCCCAGTCTGTGAGAATGCTATAAGACAGCTATCCAGCATGACTAGTGTGTCTCCAGAAATGTGCAGCAATGACCTCAATAACACTGTTTTGCCTAATGGTGGAGATTAGGATATCATAGAAAGCTTGGAAAAAATTATGAATCAAATCTCCAGCACATAAAATAAGAAACTCTTAAGATTAGCTTTAGATTTAGAAATACTGTGGGGTATAATTGGACAGTGTGTGCACAAGTCCTTGCACCATCTAGCACACATGAGAATCTTTTCAACAATAGGACAACTTGAGCCATCCAAGTATCTGCAGGGCTGTGCCAGGGACAGTCACCACTGTGCCATTTATAGGAAGAGACGAGATGCTTTGTTTTGTCCTGGGTTGCCTCTTCTATAATCCCCAGCATTGTTTTGCATTCAGTTCTTCCAGCAGATAGGACTACAGAAGCACTGAGAAAGCAGTTTGCACATATGAACACAGCTGCCCAGAAGCAACTTATGGGATCCCTTAACAAACAGGGTTGTTGCAACATATTTCAGTCAGATCACACAGAGGTAAATTTAAGAGAAGTCATACTGAGATCATACCATCAGTCATCTGACCTGATGACTCACTCACTGAGACACATTGGGTGTATTTTAAGTTCTTGGACATTACCTCAACTAAGTACTGGAAAAGCAAAGTATTTTAATAAATTGCTGTTACTGATTAACTCAGAGTTGTAGAGAATCTCCAACCAGAGGCTAAATCAAACCAGCCTGAAATCATCTGCTGCATAGCACTATTTGCTCTGGGGGCCATTCTGACACTAGGAGGGGATGGACTGCAGGCTACCCTGGATGAAGGCCAGAAATGGAAAGGAAATAGGAAAATGAAGATTTTAAACAGCAGAATTTTACCAAGAGGCACAGTAAAACATCCAGAAACTCACATAGTAGCATCTTCTACTCACATCTGAAATTGAGGAAGATTTTCTGATGGTAAAGCTAGGGCCAAATCCAGAAATTTGCAAGCAGACAAATATAGATTCAGCCATCTCTGGCTATTGTAGGATGTGGAGAAACCATTGCCTCCTGTGTACGTTGTCTCCAGACCAGCAACAGATGGGCCAGAAGTCCTAAAATAAAGTACCACAGACAGGTGAGCCCAATGTTGCCTCTCACTCTCTGGGACAATCCTCATGTACTTGCCTTTATAAAGATTAAAAACATTTTACTTCCCAAAATAATTCCAAATCCATAAATCAAAGTAGAATATTGCATGGTTACGCTATTGCTGGAGTTTTGTAAGAGTGTGTGTATGTGTACAAAAATCATATGAATATGTATATAAAAATACAAAAGTATCTGATTCCTGTCAGTCATCAAAATTAAGAAGGAGCTTTAACTTGCCAGCCAAGTGGATATTACTTTATTTTACAGAATATTATTCAAAAGAATAAAGAGAAGCTAGGAAAAAAGTAAAGAACAAGACTTGGGCAAATATCCCTCTTTGTTCTTTTGAGAAATCAATTTCTATTGCTAGCATTGACTGAAAATGCATCATACTATGCAGAAGGTAGATGCAATAGAAATTAACAATAAAACAAGATAGAAAGATCTAGTTCATCTTTGTGTCTAACACTAGAAGATGTTACCTTTTTATTAAAGAAAAATAACAACTTTGCAATCTTATTCTAAATATATGTGTGAAACAGAAAACTAAAGTCATGCCATGCCTATTTGAATTGAAAAAGCAGTGTCATTTTAGCATGGAAGATACTAAGAACTGACACACTTGTGTTGTATAGTTTACCCTAGATGTTTTGAACAAGTTAGGAGTGGTACTTTTGCTTGTTTGTTTTACTCTGATCGTGTTCCCGGTCAGACTGGAGTACTCTTCACTTGTACTTTTCATTTGGGCTTGGCAATTGTAAGACAAACTACTCTAACAAATGACAGCCCACCAACATGCCAGGACATTTAACAAGCTAGAAGAGTGGAAGTTCATAAGTTTACCTGGAAATGTCTTCGTCTGCAGTGAGCTCCTGTTCCATCAGTAAAAACACTTGCACCTGAAGATCAAATATATTTTAATACAACTTTTTAAGGACTGCTACCCAGGAAAATGCTGTAAGGAGGTGTGAGTAATAAGCCTTAAAGCTCTGAAGAACAGTTCCTCTATTTCCATTCTTGGATGACAAAATAACTCTCTGTACTGCAAGTGGAAATTGGAACCGATATGTATGTGGAAATTGAAACTCATATATAGCCCAAGTAGCATAAAGACCTGACTCTTACAATCAGGATTTCCTAGAAAGGGAGCCCAGCAGAGAGCAAGACCTAAAGGAAATGACAATAAAGAATTATACAAAAAAGCAGTCAAGCTCAGGTGTGAATGCCTGAAGATGACACAGTTTTGTCTGATGGAGACAATTTCTTGACTGAGGCAGCTTGCATAAATACCAGTGTACAACACAGAAACAAGACAGCCACACTGCTCTCACTCTTAACGATATTTCTACTATGATATTTCTACTATTTATACTGCTGACAAGCTTAAAACCAAATACATGTACTACTTTAAATAAATAAATGTTCTTGATCTTTAAAATACTCCGTAGAGCTTTTCTAATTCATTGCTTAGATCTGTGGTTAACTATGGGTTAGGTTAGGCACCAACAGATATCAGAAAAATCTCAAGTGATTCTGATTGCCAGTTTGTGTTAATGCCTTACAAACTACTTTACCTACAGGTTCATGGACCAGCGTCGATTACTGGACACAGTCATTTGAGTTTTGGCTTTGGGAATAGGAATAGCTCTGAATGACCATTAACTGCCAACGCAGCATGGATTCCAACTCTTTCTTTAAGAGTTTTTTCAGCTTTGTTGTTGGAGAAAAAGGGTGGAATGACCATGGAAGTAGCTACAAGGACTAGGAATGGTGGAAAAGTTACATGTATGTAAGTAAAAATTGAAGCAGAAACCACAAAGGTAAATACAAATTTAAGTCAGGAGACACCTGAAGGGCTTCAGTAACGTAAGCTAACAGGTGTTCTATTTGGTTGGAAAACATAGACTACAAAAATAAGTTTTTTGTTTATGTCTATTTTGTGTAGTTACATGCATAGTAACTAAGGAAGATTTTTTAAAAATCACTGTGGATATGGGTTTCATCTCCAGCTTGCACCAGTCTTCCAAATAATGTGTGCTAACTGCAACTCACCAGTTCAGTGATCATTGTAGGCCAAAGAGAAGTAAGGTGCTGTGGAGACATTCTTAAAAGTAATACTCTGAAAAACAGGAACACTTGGGAATGAAGGGTGGGCACCTGTGGCAAACGAAGACTTTCTACCAATCTTTCTGAAACAAAAAGCCAAGAAAGCTTCCTCAGTTCAGAATAATAGAGTAACTTCAACTAGTATTTTCTTATTCCTGCATTTGCTCTCACTGGCATTGTTTTTGTTTTGTTTTGAATATTTTTCATTACTTCCTTATATTGACGGAATAAAGCTGTAGCAAAGAGCCACTTTCACCAGACAAGGAATTTCAGAACTGCAGTATATTTTTATTAAACTTCTCCATACCAAATGCAATATTTCATCTGCTCATTTTATGCAGTTTCACTCGTTCCAAAAAGAGGAGTAAAGAGATTCAAAAAAAATATAACAGCTCAAACAACTAAAATATATATTACTGAAAAAGCTGCATAGCTTTTTTTTATTTCACAGTACATTAAATATTATGCAGGGATAATACACTATTTAACTATAAGCACCATTGTGCATTCAATATGGAGGCAATACTTAAAGAAATGTTTCAGTCAAGCCAATACATGCACTTTGCAGTTCAGAGCAGCAAAACCATTTGTATCTTGAACATAATAAATCAGCTACTGACAGACTGGGAAAAACAAAACAAAACAAAAAACAACTCCAAAGAATAAATCCTGGAATAAACGTAATCAGAAAGATGATGTAACTGACTATCTGTATGGAGGAAGAGATCAAGGTGCCTGCTTTGGTAGCATTAGCAGACAACATCAATCGGGAAGAAGATGCCATAATTATTTGCATCATCTTAGAAGAAAACCAACCAGACTTTATTCCCAATCATGTAAAAATGTCAGTTAAAGAGATATTCTTCAGAAATAAATGGGATATATATATATACAGAGCAGCTGAAAAAAGTAAAAGAATTCAAAAACACTTCAAGATCAGCTTTTGTATTCATCCCTAGTTGAACATTCAAGATATAAGCACCTACCATCTCAAAGAGCACTTTTTGGGTGTCTGAGGACATTGATCAAGGTATAAAATGACAAATAAGTAAATAATCTGTTAGAGAACTGGTAATGAAAGTCCATGTACTTTGTAATCATGTAAGATTAAAAGTGCTCTGAAGAAAATCTGTAGTAATTGCATACACAGTATACACAGATATTCATTCCAGGGAACAAATTTACCTGCTGTTATCCTGCTATACTGTTATACAAAATAATACTGTTATACTGTTACACAAATACTTCCTCAGGCAATCAGATTCCAGAAGAACTCCATGAACTGCTACATTTTTACTGACCTTGTATATCTGGAAGGTATTTCTGGTATTGGTCTATCTCACTACTAAAAATTGCAAAAGCCAGTCTCTTCAGGAGCATAGCACGCTGTTCTAGCTCTGCTTCTCTATTAGCAAAGAGATTGAGAGAACTGCTCTGAGCCACAGCCACTCGTGCTGAAAGAGAAAATGAGTAACACAGATTAACATTAAATTTCCCTTCCGTTTCACTTAGAAGAGCAAATAACTCTTACATTCATTGCATTAATGTAGCTCAAAAGCAGCCATTAAGAAGATGCGTATTTTGCAATTTGCATTCTTAAAAACAGTGATTTCAAATATATGTTTGAAAGAAAACTCATAGGTATACACAATGCAGATGGGCTTGGCTGCTCACTTCAAAAGATCTTATGTATGTATCACTAGAAACAAGTAGTTGAAAGAAAGAAAGAAACATATTGGATAATTCAAATAAACTGGAATAAACACTGAACAACAGCTTTCTTCAAAATACTTATTCCTCTTCCCCACCCTCTTCCCTTCTTTTCTTCCTCTACAAACTTTCCTTGGAGAAAAGTCACTGCTACATCACTGAATACTTACTCATCAAATCTCTGAATGTGGTTTTGTCATGTGTCATCAAATTATCCATAATAGCTCTCCAGCTAAAAGAGAAAGATTTCACTCAAGTAAAAAATGTGAGAAATACAGGAAGCATTTCTTGTTCTTTTAACTAATACCAGCTCCAACCTCTCTACAGTACCACTTATATTGTGCAGTTTGATCTGAAACTATAAATGTTTATCGTTTTTTCTCACAAAAAATACTTTAAAAAAATCTTAAAATTGAAAAAAAAAGAAGGAGGAATACACATTAGGTAAATGAGTTTCATAATTTAAGTGGTAATCTACAACAGTACATTCCTCCATATTTCTCTCAATACAAGGCTGTTAGAAATTTTTGGTCTGCATACACAAAACTTGTAGTAATTCTTGATATAGGCAGAAAAAGAAAAGTCTTACTGGTTAACACAAGAAGCATCCATCTGGAAGAAGCTAGAATCCATGAAGAGATCAAATGCTTCCTTCTTCCATGCTCTCCTTGTATACTGATACCCACTTAGACTGCTTAATAACTGAACACACGCTCGATAGCTGGATGCATTGTGAGCACTAAACAAAATAATTCAACATGAAAGAAATGTAAATTGTTGGCAAACACTCATCAAATTTCAACTGGCTGTTGAGATTTACGTATATTGAATACATTCTAAAGATACCTGTGATTACGGAGGTAGGGTACAACATAGTGCATGATATTTACAAGCAAAGGAATAACCCTCTCCTTTTCATCACTGTAGAAAACCATATCCAAGAGATGAGCCAAAACCTGCAACAGGTGAGGAAGTTATGTTATTGTGCACTCCCAATCTACTTTTTATTTACTACACAGCAACTTATACTATAATGTCCTTCACTGAACATCCAAGTTTATGATAGAACTGATCAACTTTCAGGTACTATCCAAAATCCAGAAGTATAAACATCCCTTAATTGTTTTTAGAACAAACAAATGTTAAAACACAGAAGCATCAGCTCTTGGACAAATCATTCCACAAAACAACCTGTGAAAGAAAATTCCATGTGATTATCATTAGTAAATAACACAAAACACCTATTAACATGTGAAGTCTTCCACCACAACAGCAACCCATACCACACATCTGAAAAGGCATGCTCTACTTCACATTAATCTCATTGTATATTTATAACTGGCTTCATAACAAAGTTTCATTTATTGTTATATGACAGGAACCAGAATCCATTCACATCAGTGTTTCCCACCAAAGCTCATTCTCCAAGCCCTTCACAGTGAAAAAAAACCAGATTATTATAAGGCAGTATTTATTACACTTGAGGAGATACTTACCTCAGAAAGTAGGGTCAATGCATGGACACTATAAACTGATGGAGTTATGCTTGAAGTTTCCATTGCTGGAGACAACATATCTAAATGAAGATAATAGTAATATGAAGTCCAAAGTTACTTTTCTTAAGCCATTATTCACCTTGTAAGCATATTTTAACAACATATGTTTTGAAGGTATGCAGACTTCACCAGATGCACTGTGTAAGGCAATAAAGCTTCAACGATACTGAAGCATTTTTAATGTATACAAGTATGGTAGAGCTGTTCTCTTTGTCCATTCTGGTGTGATAATTAATATTTATTTAAAAGTTTCATTTAGAATTAAAAGAATGAAAACAAAACTACCTTCAACATCTGATTCTAAGTTGTTTCCATCAACCATAATCTTAGGGGAAGGCTTGACCTCTAAGTTTCGTCTTAACCAAGTAGTCTGTTCCAATGAAGAACCAGCAATGGCCCCAATAGCATCCACTATCTTGTGTGTAACATCCTGATAGAAAAAAAAAGACAAACAAGATTTTAGGAACTTTGAGCAAAAGAAATACACTATTGTCCTGATAGATGTTTCTGTAGAAAATCTCTTCACTACTTAGGTAAAGAACTGCTTTAAAAATCACTTCTATTTAATACTATTCAGTTCATTCTGTGATTAAGAACATCACAGAAAACGAGATAGTCTTCAACAGATTATGAACAGTACTAAGTAGAAGATACTAGAGATTCACTTAAGAGTACAGAACTGATATATGAGATAATTCTAGTACATTCAAGAAAGCCAATAGAATAAAAATCGGTGCTGAAAACATCCTTCTGTGAGAAAGGTGGACTAGAGTGTTTTAATAAAATCCCTTCCAACCACATGCACTGACTACAGCTCTGAACACGCAGCCAGCTGTGGCAGCAACATTCTCATAATAAGATAAGAAAGATACTGAAAGAGAAATGTAAGCTTTGATCTACTGGCATTTCTTGTATTTGGACAACAGCAGGAAGCTGTATTCTGTCTACAAACAATTGCCTAACTCAGGATGGACTCTGCATGTTTTCCAACAGGACATTATCACATCACCTTGAACCACAGCCATATCTAACCAAACACTTTTGCTTATTAACCAAGAAAAATGTGAATTAGTAATTAGGTACTTGGGAACAAGCCACAGCATAATTTGAACATGAGCTTATAAATGCATGCTGCTACATACGTATTAAAACAGAGTTGAGTATTTTAATAACAGAACACCTATTGTGATAGGGAGAAAATAATTCTTTTATACCCTTCTCCCCAGTCAGAATTTTTCAAGCTATTGTTCTAAGAAGAAAAGAATTCAGGAAACCTAGTAAAAATGAATATTTCAGAAACTAAAAATTAGGACAAAATTAAAAGAACAGGCAAGGCCCTGCTGACTAAAACCATAAAATAAGAACACGCACAAAGAGAATAATACACAAACACTTAATTGGAGGAAATAAGTATTAAATAAAACAGCAAAGAGCACACTGCTTCAAGGCTAGCAAGTTTAATACAGGCTGTTCTACTACAAACATGGTTTTGATGTTTGTCTTTCTCTCAGTCCGCGTTCCAGCCTCACAACCCTTTGGCTAGTGACCACCTCTCTAACAGCTCCCACCCTCTGCCTTTTCCACATCCCCCAGTGACATTCCCCTGCAACTCCCTCTTGCTTCCCAAACTGTTTCACTGGAAAACAGCAGCACCTGGTTGCTGCCTCTCCCTGAAAAGGGGCACTAATCAACTCTACAGAACAGTCAATTCTCAGAAGTTACAATATTTTTCAGGACATCTCAGCCCAAAATTGAGCAACAGTCCTTGGACAGATAGAAAACTTTCTTCAGAAGCTACAATAAATAAAGCAATCAACTAATAAGTGAAATTTATCTATTAATTGCCTTATTAATTGCTTAAAGAACGCTTTTATAGAGTATTGAGTAAAGCACTGTCATTCAAATAATTCTTCCAACTTCAGCATTTATTCCTCAACATTTTCAAAGAGTCAAACACGTAAAAATTTCTTACCTGAAGATCTCTTTGGTCTTTCTTATTCTCCAGACTTGGATTTTTCATAATAAACTCATTAAGAACACTGAAAATATATTGAAGTAGACATGAATTCTATAATAAGTTATTCAGTAATTTTGAAACCCAGGGCAAATCAGAATCAGTACAAATTTCACACGCTTATACTGAGCTTCTTTAGGAGCTTCTCTTCATGGAGAAGAGAAAGTTCATGGGAGACCTCACTGTGGTCTTCCAGTATGTAGAGGGAGCTTAGAAACAGGTAGGAGACAGGTTTTTTTATTGAGCAGATAGTGAACAAGGGAGAATGGCTTTAAACAAAAAAAGAGGGGAGGTTTAGGCTAGATGTTAGGATCCTTGGAGGCACTCAAGGCCAGGTTGGATGAGGCTCTGGGTAGCCTGATCTGGTGGGTGGCAACCCTGCCCACAGCAGGAGGGTTAGAACTGAATGGAATTTAAGGTTCCTTCTGACCTAAGCCATTTCATGATTCTATGATTCTTTAGAAACTGCAAACATCAAATGCACTTACCCAAGTATGAGGAACTGTCCTGGAGCTGGAAGACCAACCTGGATGGAATCCTTCAACAGAAGTAGCAGTGCTGCCCAGCTATCTACTAAGCTGGTCACTGGAATCCTAAAATATAGAACAATGATGGCAATAAAAATAGCAACATCTTGCTCAGGTATTCCCCAGGTATTTCTTTTTACCTCACAATTCTCGTGTCAGATAATGTTAATCAACACAGAAGTTTTTGTAGGATTGTTTTTTTCCCCGCTTATTATTAGGGAGCTACATCAGGAAAAGGAGCAAGGAGGAAGAACAATATAATCAAGACTGGAGTAGAACCAACGAATTATAGCACAATTAACATCAGTTTTCTTTATGCTGCAAGGAGATTTCCTGCAGGATTTTTAGACATGGGAAGAAAGATGATACAGAATTAGGAAACTCACAAAATCCCTTTTCATTTTTTTTGTAATACCTTCAATTCAAAATTATTTATATTGCACTGGCAATTTATCTTCCTAGAGGTCATAAAACATTCAGATTGTCCACCTACTTCTGTCATCAAGACAGATTTAACTTTTTGTCTTACCTTTGAGTATAAGCATAGAAAAACTGCAACATGCAGACTTCCAGTGAAAGATGTTTCTGGAAAAAAAAGATATGAAAACTGTCAGAAGAACGAACTGATTTGTTCCTCACTTGCTATAGCAAAAATGAAAACACTATGTTATCATAACGTCTGAAGATGCAACTTAATTAATTAACAGAGTTTTATGAATATCTATTGAGACATCTCTCTATAAAATTTGTCTTGCTTCTTCTTTTCCTCGTCTCCCTCAACCTGAGACTAGGGCATGCATCTGTTTCCTTAGAATTGCTCAGGTTGTAAAAGACCTGAAAGATCATCAAGATCATTAAGTATTGATGGATACTACCCTAACTCTAACAACCCTCCACTAAATCATGTCCCTGAGCACCACAACCAAATGGTTTTTAAACATATCCAGGGATGGTGACTCAACCACCTCCCTGGGGAGCCTATTCCAGTGTTTAAAAATCCTTTCCGTAAAGAAATTTTTCCTGATATCCAACCTAAACTTACCCTGGCGCAACTTAAAGCCACTTCCTCTTGTCCTGTCACCTGTGACCAGTGAGAAGAGACCAACCCCACTCTCACTGTAAGCACCTTTCAGGCATTTGAAGAGAGCAATAAGGTCTCCCCTCAGCCTCCTTCTTCCCCAGACTACACAGCCCCAGTTCCTTCAGTCACTTCATCTCTCTTTGTGCCAAGCAAGGATTTTGCACATCCTCACAGGCTTTTTGGGAGTTAGTTTTAGAGCAGATCATTTATCTTATCTTGTTCACCATTAGATCAACACTGCCTGGGTGACCAAATGTTTGGCAAGAGAGGATTTGAAAGGAAAAGAAGCGGAATGCCAAGGTGAAACAAGAAGACAGACTTCTTAACCCTCCATTGGACACTCTATAATAATTAACATCCTTCTCATATTTTTAATTTGGATACAAATTATAAAACCACATATAAATGAATCAAGTCATTAAAATTATTTTAGCCTGGCTTTTAAGAATGAAATTATTGAAATACTGTAATTAAATATGTAAAAATAGAGTAAACGATGTACTGTTGCAAGCAGATGATGCTAATCTGTTTTCTCTAATACAGTCACTTTTATAGATCTGTTGACCACGTGAATAAACAGAAATAGAGGGGAAAAAAAAAATTCTGATGGTTTTGTTAGAAAAGGGCATATTTTTCTCTCGGGCAATCTCAGCATAAAAAGGTAACTGCACTGAATGAAACTTGCTTTGTTTTCACAATACTCTTAAGTCTTAAATGTGTTTGCATCTAGAAAAATATTTCACTCTTTTTACCTGCACCATTATATTCACTAAAAATACAATGACTTGTGGTCAGTGAGAATTGCATTAGGTATAATTCTCAAATATGCTGGCATACATCCTCAATAAAAGTACTATTTCCAAAGTCTATTCAACATTTGCATTTCATATCTAATATGAAGGAAATTAACAATATGGGTTTCCAATCATCTGCACAAAACAACCAAAATTGCAAAGCACTAATCTTACATATGTACACTACATAACCTCCGCATCTTTAAAATTGATTTAGATATTCCCAAACAATATCTTTTAGATAACACACCTACTTTTTTTCCTTAAATTATAGACTTATACATAACTTCAGAAAGAAATTCTACTATAAAAAGAAGTATGCCAGTTTGGATACATATTTAAGTCACGGCATTTTCAGCCAAGTGTCATATATTGAAGTCACTATGATGACACATGGGCACCATGGTGATGTTTGAGCCTCTCCCACTGGAGCCTCTCAGTTCTACGGGATTTCACTTGCCAAGTGAAAGAGTAAAGTTTGGCTCCCCTGTAGAACCAGTTATGAGCACAAACCACAGTCAAACTGAGATAGCAGATGCTAGAAGTGAGCTGTCTGCAGTAGGAACCTCTGTTTCTGACCCAGAGGGTCCAGCTGCGTCCCCAGGCTCTCCTGATCTTCCAGATCAGGACAAAGGAACAGCCTGGGCATCAAAAATGGATTAAAAAGATATACTAACTCATCCCGATGAGGAGGAAATCAAATGTATACCTTGTGCTTCTTACAAGGAGAAGCACACACAAAGATACTATTATCTCTGCAGCCCTCAATTTTCCAGAGAAACTCTGGGTACTGATTGAAAGTCACCAATTTAAGAGCATTTGGTGGGATCATAATGGAAGCTGTGTTGTAATTGACAAAGAAATGTTTCAGATTGAAGTACTGGGAAAGAAAGGATCTTTGAGAGTCTTTGGGACAGAAAGCATGAAAAGCTTTATTCATCAACTTAATGTGTATGGATTCACAAAAATGCAGCATGACTTCAAAAGATCTTCTTTGCTTCCTGAGTTTCTGGCAGGGGAAGAGGCATTTGCAGCTCATAGAAAGGTAAGTTAGTTGCTCCACACATGAAGAAACTTCTCACCATTTCTCTGGTGGAAGAGATGGAGGGTCCAATAAAATAAGACTTGGTAATAGAGGAGATGGGGATGACGGTAAATGTTCTGATTCTAATTTCTTCTTCTGGCTGTTTGCAAAAATTTTATAGGTAGAATTGTTGAGTACCAGAAACGTGGGTAAAATATATTTGGGTTTTATCCAGTGAGTCTGAACACAAGGAATGGAAAGATAAATAAGTGAGGGCATGATGAGTCTATTTCAATGTATCTTGCTTTGGTCAGCCTGTAAGCTGTACATTTAAACTGGCCAACAGACATTTTAATATCCACATTTGTCTTTAGCAATTAAAAGTTTAAGTTTCTGTACTTTGCTCTCTCTAATGACTTCTGAGGGAAAGCAGAGACTAATTAAACACCAGCATTTTAATTACTGAAGACTCAAAAAGAGAATGTCACCTTAGTAGGATGACTGCTGATAAGATACTATGCCTGATAGTGTAGAGCAATAACTCTTGATTTAATTTCTGGGCTAACATTTACCAAGGGTCTGATAAATCAAGTGCTTTGGAGAGGCCTTCTCTAGAAAATCAGAGAACACTATTCAGAAAACCTAGAAAGATAGGTTATAATGGATATAAATTTGACAACTGTCTTAAATTTTTAAAATCTCATTTCTTTAATATCCTAAACCCTATGCGTTGTATCAAGAAGGCAGTTCAAGAAATAAAGTAACCTTCATGAAAGTAACCTATTCCTACAAAACAGTTAGTATAGAAACAGGACTTTAGAGTTGTTCAAAAAATGGTATTCACTTAATGACTTCCCTCCAAAAGTTGATCCATCTACAAGATATTCAAAATTCCTGTACTTACTGTGAGAATAACTACTTGCTCAATATTGTCCATGAAGTATCTATATTACCAGTGTCCTAAGTTCTGGTAAGAAGACATTAAATAAACAAACAGCATTTCCTCAGTTTTCATACCTTGTCCTTTGCTATGGCTGGAGGCTGCTTCAAAACTTCTTTCACTGTTTGTATAACAGTCTCAGTTCTCATAACACTGATAGACCGAACTAGTTCGACCAGCAGAAGCTGTTCTTCACCTGCTGTAGGTATAACCTGGAAGAATCAGATGTGTTGCATTATCATCACAAAGCCTATATTAAAATTAAGACAATTTGCCTCATGGGCTTGCTTCTGAAGTAAATGGAATGAGACCAACTATATTGACGGAGGAGAAACAGGATCCTGATCACAAATGCCGTGCAGAGCATCAAGTTTTTATAGTCTACACAAAGCATCTTAGGAAGTTATCTTTCCTGTTCAGCTTTTAAGAAAGCTCTACAAAGGAGTAAATTTCTAGGAAGCAAAGAACAATATTCTGACAATTTAAGAGTTGAAGTAAAAATAGCTATACTTGGTATGTTAGGGGCAACTTTACAGTAGACGTTTCTAGCCAGGGCATGATACAAGTCAAAAGCTCCTACAAAGTCATCACCAAACTGAGAGTATTATCTCAAAAAGATGCACTACAGAGGTTGAGAAGGACGTTGAAGCAGAGAACGTAAGTTCTGCTGCAGCATCTGTGATAATTACATAAATAAAGCTGGAAGTATAACATATATGCAGCAGCGTCATAATTGTGGCTTCAAAAGCAAAAAGGCAGCAAATATTCTATTTGAGTAAATCAAATAAAAAGGATAGAGATTAAACTCTGACATCTGACTACGAATATGGTGAACTATAACTTATGCAACAAAATCATGCTTTTGACAGACTGTGGCTGTCAAAATAGGAACAAAAAAATCTCAACTATTTATGAAGGTATTTATCATGTCTCCACATTACTAAGTCTGTGAACAAACTGTTACTTTCTAGTTTTGCTACAGTGCAGCTTTGCTGGCACACATAGTTTTTGAGTCTAGAAAGGTATAGGAAAAAAAATGCAAGGTTTTAAACTGGTAATTCCCTAAAGATACAGATGCTAGGTATTAAAAATATTTTCCACTTCACTAGAATGCTGAAATCTTAGCCCTTGCATTTCTAAATCACTTAAAGCTATAACTGCTATTTAAAGGAACTACGTTAATATAAACATACCTTTGTTCTGGAAGTGTTTTTATTTTGTCTCCTTTCATTCCATACAAATGCAATGGCAGCCATGAAGTGAACACCATGATTCATTGAAATTGGTCCCAACAACTCAAGAATCTGTTGCCTCAAATTCTGAAACACGAAATAACACAAACATTTAGATAAGCACTCCTGCACTATGTGTAGAACAACTAGCACTAAAGCCAGACTTGGACAGCAACTATTGCTAATTCTTTGTGAAAATGGAAGAATGCACTCAGAGGGTTCATAAAGCTCTGCTTTACATGTGGTACTCTTCAATCATTTTACTAATGACTAAGATGAGGGAAGAGAAAATACACTTTGTAAATTTGCAAATGATAATGAAGAGGGAAGAGACTGAAAGGAAAATACAGAAAGCAAAGTGATCTGACAAATTGGAAAAATGTCCTGAAAAAGGTAGACTACAGTAACAAACTTGAGCTTTGCATGCAAAGGAAGAGGAAAAACAACTAATTATTCAGGATGAAAAAGTATTTAGATAGCAGTGCTGCATAAAAATAAAATGTTTGGATTACAGCGGATCACAAAGTCACTGTGACAACTTTGCAAGGGAAGAGAAAAAAAAGAGCATTCATAAACAGCAGCACTTCATGACAGACATAAAATATTTACCCTGAAAGAAGATACCATGTACCATGTCCAGTTTTGGACACCTTACTTCAAGAAATGTACACAAGCTGAGAGAACTCAAACTATAAAAAACAAGAAAGATTAGTGATACAGAAAGTGACCTATAAGAGGAAGAAATGGGTATGTATAGTCAGGAGATGAACATAAGTGGAGACATAATTATCAACTGTGTATGAGAATTATGAAGAAGAAAGAAAACATTTGCATCTACAAATAGGGATAGACTTTACTGTAAGTGAGATAAAAATTAAGTAGTGGGAAAAGAATTATATAAAAAAAGAACACGTTACTCTAGGAGACTGAAATATTTACTATTTAAACTCTCAACAGCATGTGTGTGCCATCGTTCTTTAGGCAGAAAAGTCTGGGTCAGAAAAAAGAACATTTTTTTTTCTTACACTACTTTCTCATCCTGTCCTTCATCCAGGGTTTTTTTTTTTTTTTTTTTAATGAGAGGAAGATTTCGGAGAAAAATGCACTTCATCTGTTTTCTGAAAGTCATTTCTAGTCTGACCAGATACGTTCAAGCAGAAATTGTATAAGCCTGCAAGAAACTGTTATACAGAATCCTTGAGTTTGACTATGCACTTGCCACAAGTGTAGTTGCCAGGCTTAAAAAGGATTTCTTCATGCATAGCATACTATGGATTTGGGCAAAATAAAGAAAATCTGGGATTTACAGAAAAGAACTGGAACATAAAAGCTTTTCTTATTTTCACAGAAGCAGTGTATATCACGTGCCATCCAGAAGCACAGACTCTTCACCTTCCATTGAGTAGGAAGCCCTACTGGAAGCCCAGATAGAACCATGGATAATGTCTGTGGAAAATGCATGCAATCTTAAGACAAGGAGTTATGACTCCTGAATGACAAAGGTTGAAAGGGATGTAAAATAGAATCATCAAAAACAGTACTTGGTGTACTTGGATTAACTATAAGGAAAACATTTTTAAACATTTCAGATTTAAATGATAATTTCATATTTAAGAACGTCCAGTATTAGAAGTCTGAATTGCTTCCAATAAGAGGCCTAGTACAGTCCTACTTGATTCCTTTCTCAGATTGTCTTCATTATAATTGCTGGCTTACTGCTTGCTAGGATATTTCTCCCCATGCATAGTGACACCACTGTATGGGCACTGAATAAACAAAGGAACTAGTTAAAAAATGTCCAAGTTCAAGGTGTTTTCAGAGGAGAGCTCTCTTACCAAGATTTTAGATGAATATTTTACATCTGTTGAGGCATAAAAGGGTGGCTTAAATGGTTCAAGTATTATTCAGAATGGATGTAATTTTTTCGTAGAAAAACAGGGGAGATGCATTGTTGTCATCTGGTAACACTTAGGTTTAAAAGTAGATTCAATACCTGTTTATGAAAGCATTGTTTTTGGGGAGGATGGGTAGATTAGGACAAATGTGTTAAAAGTCAGTTTACATTTAAAAGATGCAAGTGAATTTACTTTGACAAAAAGCATTCAGGAACACTTTAAATGATGTTATCCCTGATATTCTGACCTTTGTTGACCCAAGATTAATAGTGGTAACGGATGCAGCAGCAGCAGCAGCAGTTTTCTCTGAGGAGTCTGCTAGGTGAAGAATGTTCCACAGCAATGTCACAGAAGACATGATCATATGCAGGATAGACAGAATCCCATTGCGTGCTTCAATCAAGTGCTTCTGATCTACATTAACCAAAAGCTAGTAGATTTCAGGGGAAAAGAGGAGGAAGAGTATTAAATATCAACATTAAACAACATTAGTAAAATAGCATAAATTAAAACAACGTACAAGAAAGCTCTACATCTTGCCTTTTTTTCAAAACACTGTTCCAATCATTTGTACAATATGTACAAGTTGAGTCTACCAAATAATCAATTAAAGAATCTTTTGATTCTCAGTCATTCAGTACAGAATGCATTCTGAACACATGGTACCTCATGAGTATAGCAATCAATTTTGTATCATGTCAAAACCTTTGCAAAACATTTATCTCAGAATTTGAGATTTGCACATACAAACACTTTTCAGTTATTTCTAAATGAACAGAAGGCAAATAAGAACAAAAATAAAACAACAAAGGAAAAACAAGATAGCAGAAACAGGAGGACAAAAGTTTTGTTGTAGGATGCGGGTCAAGTTTCTAAGAGACTATGTTCATATTATGAGATTAAAAATATTGCTTGACTAAAAGAAAAACCAGAATATAAAAAAGAAAAAAGATAACATTTTGATACATTGCATGATGAATACAATCCAGTCAGAATCTAGCAGATAGATATCAGCATGGAAATGGACTGCATAGGAACCTCTGACATGACCAAGTTTACCTGATGATACTGTGTTGATGGATCTAGGAGGCAGTAATGAATTATTGTTGTAATCCCTTCCAATAAGGTAAGAACCATATCTGGAGGAGTGACTGATGCCATCCAAATAGGTCTAAAACAGATAATATATTTTTTTAAATGTATTTCTCAATAGGCAAAGTAATTCAACACAATCAAATACATTTTACAAGATTATACGCCTCTACATACACATACCTATTATCAGATAATCCCGTCTCATATTTATATTGTTGAATTAAATTATCCAAGTTCCTGCAGAGCTGAAGAGTCACAGAAACAACCACCCTCTGAAGAACTTTTCCCATGTAAGGCAAAGTGGAAGTGATAAGGCCGATCCACTGAGGATGCATTTTACAGGCACAGTGTTGATGTAAAGCTCTTATCACTGCACAAAGAAACATGCCTTGGCAGGTTATTGGCTGGGAATGTAAATATTGAAGAGAAGTCATTGGCTGCTGGGGACCAATGTGCTCCAAGTCTGTTATGACAAAGTCAAAGCCTGTTTCATTTTCCTCAGGCACAGTCATTACTTTATGTTCCAGCACAATCAGCCGTTGAAGTACTTTTAGAAGCTGTGACTGTAGAGTACTGCCATTGTCAAATTCATCTTCAGAAAAGTTTATAAGGCTGTCTTCAGAAAAACCTTCTTCTACAGCCACTATGTTTTTCCCAGCCATCTTTTCACTGTGCCATTTCTGCGCGCTAAAGATAGACGAGAGCAGACAATGCAGGATCACTTTCTGAACCTTGCACTTGGATAACATGTCTGAAATGAAACTAGGAAAACCCTTTGCAGAGCTTTCTATAACTTTTGCCAACTCAGCAAAGAGAAGCGTCAAAATTTCTATACTCATCATTTGCATATTACGGTTTCCTATTAGATCTTGTGAGGTCACTTTAACATGAGTAGGGTAGTGGCTTCGCATATAATACAAACACAAGGAGATAAGAATTTCTATGTACATAGAACTCCGAAAGTTATGGTTAGAATCAACCGGGATGTGACTGTAGAAATCCTTGCCCATAACAGATATCCGATGCCTGGCTAGAAGATTCTGGAGCAGTGATAGCTGAGGAGTGTATGCATTGTTGACACTGGTAGTGGAGATAGCACTTACAAAAGCTGAAGGATTTGTTTTCAGAATTGCTTTAATTGCAGAAAAAGCATATAAAGTTCTTGAAGAGTCATACAGCTGAAGATAAAGCAGCACATGTTGATATAATGGATGGATATTAAAGTTGGGAGATTTTCGCATTCCTGGGGAACCCACATCACTTTCAATTTCTGAAATTTCTCCTTCCCCACAACTGTACCAATTTTCTAGATCAAGACCATCGCTGAAGAACACATTTGTTTGTTTAAGCTTTTCTGTTTGTGCTTTCTTCTTCTCTTCATCTTTCTTTTTGGCTATTTTCACCTTCGGTTTTGCACCTGGTTGCTTACCAGCCTCTTTAACAATTGTTTCCTTCTCTGACATTTTTTCTGGTAGTTTTCCTTTGAAATTGAACTGAATACTACTGTGGCTTCGCTTCCTGGACTTGGATTCTGTGGAACTAAGAGTAAGATCAGAGAGGGATTGCTGGCTTGCTGTTATACAGGGTGAAGAGTTATTTCTTGAAATTTCATCTCGTAAGCTCTCAAGTCCAGTCTCAGTTGATGCTGATAATAATTGGGAGCTGTCATTACTAACCAAACTACTTTGGCTACTTTGAATATTTTGTTCTTCACTTTTAGTCACCTCTTCAGGATTATCCAAAGGACTGAATTTACATGAAATATCCTCAGAGTGCAGACTGTATTTAACTGGTTCATTCTCCTCTCCAAGACTGCTCACAACTTTGCATATAAGATCAGTAACCACTTGCTGCACAATTTCATCAGGTGAATCTTCTCTGAGAGTCTGAGAGCTATCTTGAGCACTCAGGCTTTCTGTTTCCACCTCATAACTGATATTATCTCCAGTAGATGACTGAGAGCAGCCTGAGTCAGAACTCTGCAGTATTTCAACCTGATTGTCAGGAAGGTCAAAATCAGACACAACCATTGGAATGGTCTCACTGCTGGTACTTAACAAGGAAAGTCTGTCACTCAGAGGGTTGACAGTCAGGCTGAAGTTCTCCATTTCATCCATAGTAAGTTGTTTTTCATTGCCTTCTTTAGGTATGATAAGTTGTCCTTGGCTTACAGGCACATGAGTAAATGCTTGAAGAGAAACAAACAATAAATTACACGCACCATATTTTGTTATTCAGAATAGAATTTAAAATTAAAATTTAGAATTTTATCTATTATTAAGACTTTAATTATATAAAAGCATGGTCAACAGATCTTTTTTCTACTTGGAAGCAGAAAAACATGAATAAGAAAGCAATACGTGCACATAAACAAAGCAAGATTACTTTAGTACTAGACCTTAGTAAAACAACGCAATTCCCTCAGGAGAAATAACAGTCATACCTACTTGTGATTTAATTTAAAAAAAAAATTGGTATGTTGCTAAAAATATACAATAAACAGAAAGATATTAAAACTGAATTAGTATGTTTTCAGTCAGGTCAGCTCCACATTATTTGTTCTAACTCACAAAAGCATTTCACTTCTTTGCTAAGCTTCTACTGAAGTCCGTAAGACATAAAACATACTTTGCATGAGAATACAAATATATTGCCTTAATATATTACAGCAATTAAACTTCAAAAGTACTTGGGACACTTAGATTTGAATTAAAAAACACACAAATGCATACGTAAGCAGCAGTCACACTTTATTTCTCCAATTACGCTAAACAAAATTTGTATTTTAAATACGTAAATAACAAATTAAAGAATTAACTAATGAACTTTGTGGAGTTTCCTTTCGTACGTACCATCAGCACAGCTAAACTTCTGCATAAAGTGTTTTTCATTTTCTTCTTCAGGGTGATAGGGAGACTTAGTCCAGTAACACTCAGCCTGTACTCGCTGAACAGAAACACGTTGAGTTTTTGGATGAAGAAGCAGTAGGAGCAAAGGCTCAAGGACCCTTGCAATATCATGTCTTTGAAGTACTTGATTTAACCAAGCCTGTCCCACTGACCAAGTAGAACCATCCAAGCTGTTAAGGCTGTCCAGCATGATAAACAGAGATCTAGAACAGGAAGAAGAACGACCCTCACATGTTTTGTACTACCTAATATAATCTAGTTTGAATCTGATACATGACAAATCTCTATGCATTAGAACATATTCCAGTATACTTTCCATATAAAACACTATTGTCTTTGGAACTCCACAAGTCCTAGGTTTTGCATTTTAGTCTAATCTACTTAAGAAACTGCCAGGAGAAGCTAGTAATAAAGTCAGTTAACATAGCTCTCGTAGTAATAGTAGTATAGTCAAAGTATTTGTTCAGCTCTGAGCGTAGCAAGGTTTGGTTGCCTATAAATGCAATCGTAGCACAAAACAATAAAATGCTAATTCACACAGTTACACAGAAAAGAAGACAATTCATTAAAGGACCTTCTCTTCAAGAACTCATAGAAGTGTATTTGGCTTCTCGGTTTTTCCTACCATCATTATTTTCTTCTTTTTATAGTTTTAGCTCTTATTACCCTTTCCTAAATTTGGAAAAAATAATATGTATATATATATATATATATAGGACTCCGAATTTTACCAACTGTTCCACGTCTTCCAGTGATACAAGTTCAAAAGCTCTGCTCTTAGAGTGAAGTACAGAATTTATCACCACTTCTGCAGTGAGTCACAGAATCAAGACAAAGAGATAACCCTTTTCATCTGCTTCGTACAGTTAAGTATGCACTAGAAAAATCAAGTAAGGATTTTCCCACAACAATTGTGTTATCTGAGGAAGATGAGTCTAGTTCAAAGTCTAGATCATTCAGTTCTTTCTAAGGTAGCCTGACATCAGAGATCAGGAGATCCCTTGCTGTTTGTGTGACACTGTACACAAATCACAGATTAAACAAAATAACTTTTATTGCTAACTTGCAAATGTTCTTTAGTTTTCTTGTTACTTTCTATTTTCATGTAATTCATTTTTGTGTGGACTTATCTTGCCTTTTTTTTTCTTTTTTTTTAAACTAAATCACAGTAATAATTTATAATCACAGTAATATTACATTCAATATATAAATAGCAAACCAGTCCGGGAATCAATCATTATATGACCATTCCCTGTCCTACTCTATCACCAACAAAAAAAACAGCTTCCATAATCATCACTGTGAAAATAGTTTGCTTAACTGTTTTATTTGCTTCCTTTCTGGCTCTCAGTTACATTGTATTTCCTAAGTGCTAAACATTATATGCTGCCAGTATGACTTAGTTAAAGCAATTTTGCCTCAAAGCTTTTAACTGGATCACACTTGCCATCACTAACCTGTCAAAGGTACGGCCAAAGGAAGATGACTTGTTAATATGAAGATCACGAGTGAGATGCCATAGCACTGCAAACTTTGCATGAGCTTCCATTCTTACCTTCTGTGAATCAAATTATAAGTTAGATCTATCACAGTATAGCAACTTTTGACAACAACTGGAGAAAAAGGGTATAGAGCAATCTAAAATATATCAAGTGCGTATTTTTAACAACTTTATATATTCAAATCCTGTCTTCTAATAGTAAAAGCAATAAAAGAGAACATATCTTTGTGAGCAACTTCAGCAACATTAAAGATTGTCCCCTCTCTTCATCTTGACCTTGTCTGCCTTAGTTTCCAGGTATTTTCAAGTCATACTCAATGTATTAGCTTGAACAATACTTATCTTATTCTCATGAGCTACATGTCTCTGTTTTCAGTTAGTTTATCTACATCTCCACTAGAACGTTGGTAAAGAGAGAGCAGGAAAAAACATACGTGCTCTTAAACAGGAAAACTCAAGGATACAGAAGCAGAGTAGCAGACAGAAAAAAGTACTTATGGATAGTTAACCAGCTTGTACTGTCTGGAATCATGAGATTAAACGCAGTAACCAAGGAAACAAGGGAATGAAAATGTACTGGCAAGGGAGACATACAAATTCCCTCGCTGTATATGATAGAATTTATCAAGAAGATACCAATTTTCACTAGAGAACTCATAGTTTTGTTTTTTACAAAGAAAACATGATTACTGCAGCAGATGACTTCCAATGACTGCTAATAACTTGAAGAATATTTAATGGTGAAAATGGTATTAAACTAACAATTTTATGCCTTTCTCTCTTCACTGCAGCTGATCAAGGAACGAGTTATTAAGCAAAACTGTAAACACAAGAGTGAATGCCACATCATGATAAAAACATATGGGTAAATCTGTTAAAAATAGCTTTATTAAAAAGCCAAGGAAGCTACTAATCACTTGCAGGACTGAACAAGCAAAGTATGAAAATCAGGATGGGTATACTGAAAAAAAAAAAAAAGTCAAATACAATCAGCATTATACTAAGTTAACAAAAGTCAGACAAGATGCTGATTGATATTTTCACTGTTTCTTTTTAAAGCTTACAAAAATGAGACCAAATCACAGACTGTGATAACTGTTATAATCTGGCATATTTCCACACCTCTTATATAACATGCAGTTTATGCTTTGCAACAACTAACACCTGCTGCCACTTTAACACAAGTTTTAAGTAAAAGCTACAAAAAATAAAAACTAAAAAACGTACATTGTTTGATGTTCATTAAAAAAAAAAAAAAGAAACAGGACTTTGGAAAGAAAAGCATTTATTTAGAAAAAAATGTGATTTCTGGGAAGAAAAAAAATAAAAGCTGCTGCAATATTTACAGTTGCACAAAACTTTTTGCTAAAACTTACTGAATAAAGCGAAAATTCCACTTTCACAAGGACTCCATGGAAGCCCTTGCAATCCATGCTGGTAAGATGCAAGTTATTCTCTTCACTTTACATTTAACAAAAATGACTGTATGTCCCACAGCAGTTCGCAGACCAGTAAAATACTTTAAAACTATAACTCATTAGCAGTTTTATCAAAATGCCAAACTGTGAACTGCAGTGATTAACAAATTGGCTCACAGTTGCTTTTGTTGACCTGGTTACCCTGGTAGAAAGGCAGAAAGGTAACTTCTGCTAAATGACACAGCCTGAAAACTTCAATGCATTTAAGCAAGGAGTGACCTATAATTCATTCACAAAGGTCACTTATTTAAGAGTTTAAAACACTAGCTAAAATGACAGCAAAACAGAAGCTATCATTATGATAGTCAAGGTAATTTTTAAAAAACAGCCAGCAGTGAGTCAAGCAACCTCTGAACAGCAAAAGAAAATGGGAGAAATCCACTGAGGTGTATCAGAAGCAAACATGATAGCCTGTGCCAGCAGAACAAGAGATAGGACAAGTTGCAAAATAATAACCAGAAACCAAACATCTGCCATATAGGCAAAAAAGCAGCATTCTTTTCACTAAGAGGTTCTTTTCAAATTGTACTCCATGGCTGTTTACAGGAGGCAGTGATGGAAGATAAAGACCTTCAAGGAAAGAGAAGTTTTAGCAGCATACTGAAGAAAGGCACACAGACAACTCAAATCTCAGGTGCCATGTCACTTAGAGAGGATTAGGCAAGCACCATATTTCCCATGGACAGATGCAAAACAAACAAACAAACCCTAACAATTACAGCAGGTTAGTAGATAGCCTGTAGAACAGACAAATCTGAACACTTAGCATTTAACTCTTTCAATGATACAACTACAAAAGAGAGGGGCCACATAACTGTAAAGAAGATTCTTCAATGAGGATACCTAGTTACTGTAACATCCTTGCTTCCTAAAAGGGAAAAAGAATCTCACAGGAATGCAAATAATTAATGAAGAGAAATGTCAGAAGATGAAGCTCAAGCATACAGCACAGCTCTTGGGATCTGCAAGTAAAATACACTTACAACTACTCTTTTCTCTGGTATGTACATTTATTTTTACAGAAAGAACCATAATCAGATAACGCATGAATGGCCAGAAAGACAAGAAAAGACTTGCTGCCAAAAGAAGAGAAAGGATATATGGCAGAAGTGACACAAGGCAGAAACAAAATAATACCATCAGACTCAGCAGACTCACTAAGTTTCTCACTGTAAGGGAAGGAACTGAAAGCAAATCTCATGCTTTACATGGAAGACAGTGACAAACAGAAAGGCAGTTAAGGAGGGCACCTTGACCCAGAGACAGGGACCCACACAGTGTTGAGAGAAGAAATTGAAGTCTCCCGTCTCCCCTATGAAAAAAGTGACAAAGTAGTTACCAAAAAAAAAAAAAAAAAGTAAAAATAAATTCCTCTCTCTTTCTCCACATATTGTGCAGGTAAAGAAGGAGAAAAGCACAGACACTACTTTAGACAAATTGTTAGAACAAGATGCAAGAGTCAGGTGAAACAGGAAAGAGTATACTAGGTCAGAAAAAAAAGGTGGTAAGGATGCAGCAAAATGAAGGGACCTTAAAAATAAAGAAGCTGTTCAGGGAAAGAGGAGTTTGTTAGAAGAATTGCCATTAAGAACACTTTTTATATATTTCTGAAACACCAAGACATCATGGAAACAGGGATCAGATACAGAGATTAGGTTAAAATTTCTTGCCAGTGAGAATATAGGAAAGAAGGTATGGACGGTGGATCGAATATTCTGCATGTAAGATAAGAATATTTTTAACATTTGAAACATACTTACCAACACAATGCAACATTTTTAAAATGCTGAAGTTTATTTAGATCCTCCACTGAGGTACCAAGTCCTTTTTCCAAATATATTTCACTAGTATCAAACACATACATAAAGCCATCTTTCAGTAACCACACATACAACTTACCTTGTCTCTATGAGTCAGCTGCTGACTAATAACATCTTCACAAATGCTAGAAGATGGAACAAGGTTGTGCAGCTGGTAGAAGAGCTCCACACTCTTCTGATGATGCTGAGGAGTTCCATCACCCAGCTGGTCCCAAAGAGTTAAAGCTATATGCTTTGGACATGAAAACAGAAGTTGCAAGAGAGACAAGTGAATGAGTATCATGCCTTGTTTTGTTCTGAACTATGCTGAGTTCTATGCAGTTATGGGAAATGCATATGATGATGGCTTATGACAAAAAGGCAATCTATAAAACTGTTCTGTTTTAATTGTATGAACATACACAGCTATTTGAAACACTGCAATAGCTAACCACACAAAGAAATTCTGTTATGAGTCAGAACTCACAGGTATCTCCAGAAATAAATTTCCACTTGAATATAATTAACTACATAATATACCCTGCTCCTGATTTACATTTGTAATTTACAAAAGGTAATAAAAAAATGCAAAGCGTGGTCTACCAGAGTCATAAATCATGTATATCTATCTCCACTTCATACCTTTGGTAGTTAATGATTATGTTCAATCAGCTCTCATTTACATTTGAATTTGTATTTTGAAAATAAGTTTTTTTTTGAAAATAAGGTTTTCACCCAAGCAGCCAGTAAAACAATCACAGTGGGAAAAATTACTACACATGTTCATTTAGAAGTCAACACAGATTACAACTCAGAACACTCAGCAAGGAAAACTTTTTTATCAAATCAAGAACGGCCAAATGGCAACAACTGTCAGTCCTCATCAGTCAAGAAAAAAGTATAAAGAAAGCATCAGTGAGGCGCTGCGCTGTACCTTAAAGAAATCTGTCTTTTCAGCCATGTATCTTAGATTGCCTTGTGTGAGAGGAGGTCTGATGACCACAGCCACTCTTCCCTGGTTAGGACTAAGAGGCTGAGCTGTTTCCACATTGTTCAAATTTTCTCCAGTGACGAGTGCAACAGATTGAGTCAATCCAACCAAGTCCATCACAAGGGAAATAGTTACACCTTGAACGCTGAAATCACTTGCTTGCTTGCAAGCATTCATTAAAGTCTGAAGCCACAGTGGGGGCTGCACTTGTTCACAGTCTGAAATAAAAATCAGATATATATTTTTGTTTAACAACAACTTTGCTATGAATTTTTCCTTCTATATTTCATAGCCATCAGCACATTTGTACTTTTTCTTTCATTTTTCAACCTTGTCACCAAACCTGTTTAGTAAAGTCCACACAGAAGAGATACTTCCTGATGTATCTGTCTGAAAAATTAGCTAATCAAGAATGTAATCTTGTAACACTTCAAATATTTAGTAACTAAAAAACAGAAAATTTGAAGAAGGAAGAGCAAAATACATTGTATAGAATTGCATCCACACAACTTCATACTTAAAGCAAAACTGAACTTTTAGTAGATTGCATCTCTCTGCATTCACTGCCCGTCTTCAGGGCATCCTTAATTGGTAAATCACGTTTCAATACTGCTGCTTATAGTCTGTAATAATTCACACACAAACATGAGTTGGTTCATACTTATACATACACACAGAAACATATCCACATAAAGCCTTTTCTGACAAAAAAAATTGAAAGAATGTACTGGAAACATGTAAATGTAGAAGCATCCACAAAAAATGATGCTTTCAGTGTCAGAAAATTGATCCTACTGGATGAGACTTTGTTTTCTGTGTTGGCTGTTGCTTTCTCCTTCTAACTGTTCCCACATTTAATACTACACACTATCCTAATAATCTAAGAGTTTTTCTCTGAATTCAGTATCTTTATAGACAGTCAACTCAAGTGAATAATGCACCCTTTTACCTTAGGGATACCAAACTATTTTTTCTTAAAACGCCAGAAAAGCTTTTTAATAGGTAAACAGTTCTACAATTAGGCACACATGAAGACATGTTATTTTTAAAGTACAAATACAGCATCTTCTTAGAATTAAGGTGATTTCTAATCTGTATAATAATTCTGCCAAATAATTTAGAGCAAATATATACCTAACAATCCCAGATAACATTCTATTGTTTACAGATACAAATATTGTTTTGAGACTGAAGATGTTAAAAATGGAATTGAGTCAATTAATAATAGCACACTTACTTGAGAAAATGAGAACGCAGCAAATTTTAAGTACAGTTATATTCTCTCAATACAAGATTAATTTGGCTCCTTCACATAAATAGATTGATGACTCTCACTATTGATTAAAAGCAATTGAATCATCATCATTATAACTCAAAAGCATTTTCCAAACTTAGGAACCCTTCAATACTAACAGCTTCCACTGCAGTAAAGAAACATAGCAATAGATAAAGAAAAGGCTGGCGTGTGAATTACAAGAAGTACCTTCTCCTGTTTTCCAGCCAGCAGCACCTATAGAAAGCAGGGCTCCCTGGAAAGCTTTACAGTCCCATTCCCACTGCTACTCCTGTCTGCCATTCTGCACAATTTATGTTCACATCTGAAGCAAAACCAAACCCTTTCACCAAACCTCAACCACCTGCAATTTATGTCTACTCCTTAAAGCCAAACTGCATAACAGACTCCAAATGCAACACTACAAATGAGAAAGCTCAGCTGGCTAATGAGCAATACAAATTTAAGACACTTAGCAAAGTATTGCCTTCATGTTCATGAGATACAAGTTATTATTCAAGTTCTATGGGTTTTCTCCTTTGGAATTCATAAGACAATGATGACCAGAAGTGTACAGAAATGTAATAAACAGGTTGCTGATATTTCAAAGTTTTCTCAATCATCTGCCACAACACTCAGTGGTAGGCTAGTAATATTTGGGAAAAAAAAAAAAAAAACCACCAAACCATTAATTATATATTTCACAGTCACATTACACAAGGTTATTACAAAACATTCTTGGATTCACTCAGTAAAAAGGAACACTTGAAAGTCTAGGTCCTACTCTAAGGCGTCAGTTTGTATAATTTATATTTGTTATCCCAATTCTAACTGGTTTCAAATCCCATCCCAGCATTGTTACTGAGGAAATCTATGAAGAAAGAGTTAATTTTCAAAAAGCAAACAAATCGATAAAGAAGGAAACTTGTATTTCTGAGGGAAATGGTAAACAGGAGCACACACAAAGAATTAACACTATTATTTTAAAAATGTTTTGAAAGCAAGAACTTTAGAAAGGAAGAACAGAGTCCAGCTTACCAACTTCAGGCTTGCCAGGATGTAATTCTGAAGTACGGTTTCCCTCAGCAATGTAAACGGGAAAGCTTGAACATTCAAGATAAAGCTGACAAGCAGCAATAAAGGCAGGAAGGTATTCTTTTGGTGAATTTCTCTTGTTTGTTTTTTTCACCTTAGCGTCTCCTTGTGGTTCTCTATCCCATTTTGTCTGTCTTTGTTCTCTAGCAGGGTCTACCGGAAGCTCTGTCCCTAAGGGCTGAGACGAGGAATTGCTCTGACTGATATACAGGTTGATAAATCTGGTAAGAAACTGTTGAACATACTCCAGACAACACTGCATTGCGGTCTTCTGTACCGTTTTCCCACTTCGAGTTGCTGTTCCCTGTGTTACTATGGAAGGAGGCTGTACAACAGTTTCCTCAGATCCCACGGTTGATGCTGTCTCAGTCTCTGAGGATGTGCTACCTATAATAGGAATGCCAGGTGCACCATGACCTTCATTTAGTGCTCTGTCAATGTCATCAGTAGTATCTGCCTGGTACTGTACAAACTCTGTGAAGCCACTTTCTGATGATCGACTGCTCGGAGGATTTTCACCATCTTCAAACACATCATTAGGATTCTCGAGAGAAACTGATGGCACCTAATTAAGATAGAATTTAAATGACTGTTTAAAATTGGTTATTTATTATTAAGAAAATATTTGTCACAAATGTATCACTCAGTTTTAAATCTATTCCTATAAACACATTTTCTGCAAAATAATGTAGATTGTTAAGGGCTTTTATGGGCTCTTTCAGTAAGCTTGGCAGATCAAATGATAAAAAACAATTTGAAAAGCACTGTTTATCAAGCAAAATAGTTTAAGAATAGAAGTGCTTATGATATGAAAAAACTTTAACAAAAATAATAGTCAAGAACTGTGAAATGCACAGGTACTATTTATTTATAATGTGTCATGAACCAAAATATTCATACATAAAAGAAATACCCTGAATTCTAGCAGGAAGCAAAAGACAAACAATGCTGCCTACGGTCACCTGAGCTGGTAAGATTCTTGTTGTACTTTAGATTTTAGCATGTTCATCTATAAAAAGGAGAGATATCTTAGGACTGCAGTCCTGGGCAGTCTGGTCTAGCATTAGGTGGAATGGTTGGTAGCCCTACGTGTGGCAGGGGGGTTGGAGATTCATGATCCTTGAGGTCCCTTCCAACCCTGGCAATTCTGTGATTCTGTGTGATACAGCAGTTTTCTGATCAGAGTAAAGAATGACCGCACGCAAATGAGGTAAAAAAGATATCAGGAAAGAAGAATGCAAAGACTTAAGGGTAGAAATGTATACACTTCTTTGATAATGCTTTTGAAGATCCCATTGTACAAGCAAAGCATTAGACATTTCATCGTTGAAATCTAAAAGTAGTTTACATATACACTAGCAATACAAGAACAACAACTACTAAATTTCTTATCATTGGGAAGGCAGGATCAATCAATATCAACCAACATCACAATGATATATTGCCAAAATAAAAAAAAAGAGATGAGCTATGTTGATGTAAATGAAGGATAACAGCTTTCATAATGTAAAAAAAATTCTTCACACTTCCATAGTTATACCAGTACATTCACTTTGCATTACAAGTAATCTATTAACTTGGGATGGGAATCTTAATTCTTAAATGCATGCACAGTTTAACTTTAGCTTCTTTCCTTTTCTGTACCTATTCTGAGGCCTGGAAACTCAGGATATATCTCAAATAAAATATTATAATTACTAGGGAAAAAAACAAAACAAAACAAAACAACAAACCTTTCATTTAAGAACTATTTTTTCTTTCTAATTGGAAATGTTTAACAATCCCAAAGATACAAGAAGGGCTGCTCCAGATACAACAGCTCTTCATGATGCATTACGTTTCTCAATTTTGTATCAGTTCAGAACATGTGCATAACTAATGAATAAACTCAAAAAGATCCCACAGTGGCTTTCTGTGCTGCTGTAGCCTCCTGTAGCCTTGTTGGGAACTGTTAGCACAGTCTCTATTTGCTGGTGAGCACAAGGTGAATAGAGACACAGTTCAAACAAATGAATTCATTAAAAGGACTAAATGCAGGCAAAGAACATGCCTACAGGCTTCTTGTTGAGCTCTTTTACCAGAGACAACAGATTCTGGCTGAGATCTAACAGGCCCAGAAGTCCTGTACTTGATAAGATGTCAGACAGCAAGACAAGTCTTAGATACAGGGTTTGGGCATAACCTAAAAATCCAAACAAGTAAAAACAACATAGATATCATAATACATAGTGCATTACATCTTGCTTTACTAGAGATTAAGTAAGAATCATCAAGAAAATTTGCTTGAGATGGCTTTCACTATCTCCATGTTAATACATACTAAAATGCTTGGAAAGATTTAACAGGTGACTCTCTCTTTTGAATTATAGCGTACAAGAGACTAGAAATATGGAAATTAATTTCATTGTTTCTTTCAGCAAAAGCCATGATCACACATCAGACAGTTATAATTGAAAGAAAAAAAGACAGTGAAGGTTCAAGAGACAACCCAATCAAAACAGACTTTTATTAAAAAGAAAATCACTGCAAGCTGGCTAGAAAGGCCACTAAGTTGGCTAGAAAGGATAGGGATAGGATTCTAAATAAAGGATGGATAACGGACAAGCTGAACATGAGTCAGCAGAAGATCCTTTTGGTGAAGTCCACACACTGGACTGTATTAGAAGTGTAACCAGCTTGTCAAGGGAAGAGATTATTCCCTTTTGTACAGCAGTTTTAAGGCCACATCTAGAATACTGTGCTCAAGTTTGTGTACTGGAGGGAGTAATCTCTAACATATGGAAATCCCAGTCCTCATTAAGATAATCTAACAGTGCAAACAAACTGTACAGAAGAAGTCACGGAATCTTCATTTTTGGAGATACTCCAAACCAAGTTAGATACGATCCCAAGCAACCTAACCTAATTTTAAAGTAGAATCTAACTTTGAAATCATTCTTGCTTTGAGCAGTGACCTCCACCTATCACTTGCAATCTTTGTGACTGCATGATGTTCCTCTACTTTTTTCAGCTGGATCTGCATTCACACAGATCACACAGTGAATGCAGATCTGTCGGAGAGGAAGGATTTCAGGGCATGCCACTTAACATACCTTGAAGTGGCCTGGTTGCATGAAACACATTAAAAATGTTGGAAGAGAAATAATTGCTCGTTGGTTTGTACCTTCTATTTCTTTATTCAATGTTTATTTATTCAAATTATTCTAAGAACTTGACAGTAAAACAACTGATAAGCATTAATCTGATGCACATAAGTTGAGTGAGAGGAGAATTAACATGTGCCAGACAGATAAGCAAAGTGGAGAATTCTTTCAAGTCCAGTTACTCTACAAGATCAGACTACTGAAGTGCATTCAGTGAACTTCAAACAGCAATTTTAGTTAATTACTCTGAAACACTTCCAAATCATAAAATTATATATATGTAATATTAAATCTAGGTAAAAACCCTTAAGAATCAAGACTGTTTACAATTACAATGATGTAATTTCTTTTGATGATCCAAGTTTTATATGTATATTCCTTTATATTAAGCTAAATATAATGAAAGCTAGTAGTCCAACACTGACTTAGAAAACCCGCTTTTCATTAAAGGAAAACAGACAAACAAAAAAAGTACCATTTTTTTTTTATATGCACAATATAATCACTTACCTTTTTATTTTCCCATTCTTTGATGGAGCTGCTGTGTCCACTAGGAAGCTGCAATGTACCATCCATACCAGCAGAGAGCAGTGGAGGTTGAACCTTACTAAGGATCTTCGAGCAGAGTCTGAGAGAATCTGTAAGCTCAGACAAGTGCAAAGTGTGAAGATGGCTCGTCAATGCAGAAATCATTCTGAGCAACAGCTGAGGCAAGTGTTCTGTCTGTATTTCAATATAGGTCTCCTGAAAAAGAAATAGTACATCTCAGGTGTTGGAACACAAACTCTACCTTAAAATTATTTGCTATAACAAAGTTACTTGCCATCTGATTAACTGTGTTCTAAATGCACTGAAAATAAAAAAAATAAAATAAACAAAAATTAAAATGAAAATCTTAACAAATAAGAACTACGTACTTACAAAAATTTAGAAAATTAACTTTACAAGCAAGTAACCAACAAATACACTTATTTCTTTCAGAATTGTACATCACGCTCACTATATATGTTACAATGTATTTTAATAAGATAATATTAATAAGATAAAAATAATACTATTATTTTAATAACCATAACATACAAATTTAAGAACAACAACAACAAAAAAGATAAACAAAAGTGTAATAAGTATAAATAAATGGAAAACAGGCCGATTGCCATACCTGACACAGCACTCTCATGCTTCTAGTAGGCTTTGAAATGAGAAAGCAAAGAATTGAAGAAAGACAGTATAGAAAGCAAAACAGTTTCAACAGTCATTGCTACATTAAGCAATGCCAACAGATGATACATTATCATGACATTTAAAGGAGTCTTAAAAGAAAGTTGCGTATCTAAACTGACAAATAAATAGTTACAGAAGACTATGCTTGTAATTAATACAATGCCATTTTGAGAAAAAAAAACAGAGGACAAACAACAAAAAAAAAGGTTCAGGTATAAGCATCATAACTTCATTTAAAGATGCCCAACAATTAAATCAATTTAACAAAGCAGATATGCTATTTCCGTAGACTTAAAACATATGGTATTCCAGTATTAGCAACAGATAAAGCAGTTCTTACCAAAGAAACTATATCCAACAAAAAATCCACTAACAAGCAGAAATTTGTCAGGGGTAACTCAGACTGTTCATTACCACCTGCAGGCCCAGTCTGAAGTCTGGCATGTAATGTCCTCCTGCAAAATTCAAACAAAGTTTAAACGTCATTTTTTTTCTCCTCTTATATTAACCATGTTACTGTAATACTAAGCTGTGCACACGAAAGACAATCCTTAACAGAAAAAGAAGACTTCTTGTTTGTTTGTAAGTACCTCACTTGACCCCACTGTGACTTCTACTGGAAGCACGCAACAATTCCTTCACTGTAGAAGGGTCTTTATTCATAAAATAATGAAATGCAAGCTGAAAAAAATTGTATTTGCACACCACCACTTACAGCAACACTTTATGCCACAAGCATGGTCACCAATAACAGAATTAAAGGAATGGGGCTACTGAAAATTGTTATTTTGAAGAGATCTAAAGCCAAGGCATTAAAAATTTAAGATAAAAATAACCAAAAATAAAATAAAAGGCCCATGAAGCTTTAAACCTGCACAAAATGAAAACAAAACAAGCTCATCTGAACATTCACTTCACTGTCAAATACCTGCATTGCTTTACTATGAACAAGATGACTTTTATAATTTAGACAAAACAAAAACACCCTCCAAAAGCATGTTGCTATCTGAAAGTATGATAAAGGATATGAACAAAGGAATTTGTTTTTCCAATTCATTCACGAGGCTGGTGAGACATAAGTTCAGCCAAAGTTTTGTTTAGCAGTCAAGAAAGCTGCAATGCTTCCAGGTGCAGTCCCACCAATGCAGAGGAAAGGGACAATCACTTCCCTAGCTTTGCTGGCCACACAATTCCTGATGCAGGCTTGGATACCGTTGGCCTTCTTGGCCACATGGGCATGCTGCTGGATCACATTCACCAGCTGTCAATCATCAACCCTAGGTCCTTTTCTGCCAGGCATCTTTCCATCCACTCTTCCCCGTGCCCATAGCACTGTATATGGTTGCTGTGACCCAAGTGTAGGACCTAGCATTGAGCCTTGGTGAATGTTCTGTGACTGGACTCAGCTCACTGATCCATCCTATCCAGATTCCTCTGCAGTGAATTTCTACCCTCAAGATCAACAGCCCATCCCCTCATCTAGATCTGATAAAAATGTTAAACAAAACTGTCTCCAGCACTGAGCCCTGGGGAATGCCACAGGTCAGTTGCAACTGAATCTAAACTTCGATCACGTGGACTCCTTGAGCCTGGTCAATGAGGCAGTTCTTTACCAAACTGTATACTTTTCCAAGCAATGAGCAGCCAGCTTCTCTAGAATACTGTGAAAAACTGTGTCAAACGCTGTACTAAAATTCAGATAAACAACATTCACAGCTTTTCCCTCATCTATTAAGTGGGTCATCTTGTCATAGAAGATAATCAGGTTAGTCAGGCTTACGGCCTAGATGATCACATTTACATTAGGTTAAATTCTATGAAGAAAACAAAAAGAAAAAAAAACAAACAGCTATAAAACAAAAGATAACTTCAATTTTACATACACAGACAGAAAGTATTATGTCCTACCTACAACACTCTTCAAACCAACGAGCAATGTAATCCCACATATAATAAGGCTCAAAGGAATTGAATAGGAGATTGGCAGTTTTGATCAATTCTGCTGTTTTCTTGTTTTCCCTCAGTTTGCTAAAAAAAAAATAAAAGAAACATTTAATATTTTTATGCTTCATTTCTGAGTTACTTAACCACACACCAAGTTTATCCACCAACAGCTGATACTGATGAATCACCATCTCCCCCAACTCCAACCCTGCCTTAGGGTTCAGTATACCAGTAGGCTCTGTACACCCATGTCTATTCATGGTTGCCAACCTCCTGTCTGTTTTCTCATTATCACTCCCCTAGTTGTCCCTTCCACACTTGGGGGCTTCCCTCTTCTGCATCTTAAGACAGTCATCTGAAATCTTAAAATACTTTCTATACTTCTATCTTCAATTTTATTCTGTGATAAAGCCCAGCAAAATACTGAATTTCAGCTGTATCAAGCAAGCATTTTTGACAAAAAAGAAAAAAAAAAGGAGTAAATTTCATTCTAAATATTGAAGAAAAAAAAAGGGAAAAAAAAAAAGCGATATCCCTGCAGACCTTAGCACAGAACACAGAAGTTGCAATTGCTATCAATGGAACCCATATCAGGAAGAAAACAAGGTCATAGTCTCACAGGCTTTGCAATCATGGCCTAAATACAGCATGGTTTCAAACATGAAAAGGCTTTTTTTTTATTTTTAAATACAAAATACATTCCACATATCGTTCACCTGCTTAGCTGCGTGTGATCTTTGTTGAAAGAAGGCTCTGCCTGAAGCTCCAGCTCTGTTTTGCACTGTGTATATAATGTTCGAAATACTTCAATCAACACATCCTCTAGGATGGCAGGGCCTAAAGAAAAATATCAGCAATTATAGTCTTGTAAGTTATAACACCACAGCAATCCACATGTGAAATTTAACAAATAATTAGCTACCTGTGGTTGCTGAAGCCACAGAATTCCTTTAATTCAATTTCATAAACTACACAAATTTCAGAAAGTTTTTTTTTTCTCTTTGCTTTCTAGAAATAAACAGGCAATTACAATAACCAGAACTATAATAAATCACAAGAGAAATCTTTTTCTCATATGTATACAATGATTGCTCGCATACAAACACATCTAGTTCAAAAGCAAAACACAATAGCATAGCACCTGTTCAAGCAGACTCCCAGGTATTATTAGCTTCATGTAAATGTGACTTCATAGGTTCCTAATCAGAGGTAGCTTTTAAACAACTATTTTGGAATACCTGCTCAGAAGCTAGCTCATGCTGTTAATACACAAAAAATATATTCAAACATTTTAAAGCAAATAATGCAAGATATAATATTTTGAACATCTTCCTTATAATCAAGGCATGTTTTGTTTAATTCCATCTGGAATTATTATTATTTCTATCTAGAAATATGGGATTTTTTTTATTAAATATATATATTTTTTAATACTGTCAGCTTTAAATCTGAGCTAAATTCTGAATTTTACGGGAATAAAAATAATTAACAACCAAACAACTCCTTTGAGATTAATCAATCAGTTCAAAAAGTGATCCTGATGAAATATTTGCCTTCTGGTCACGTCGTTTAGCCTCATTTAACTGCCTTCAGTGACAGTACGATCACTGAGTCAAGCTGAAATTCTACTAGCTTCTTCTGTGTCACTTTGCTGAAAGAATTCTCAGAGCTGCACTTACCTTATGAAAACATCATGTGCACATTGCCTCTGAAAATATAAACTGACCCCAGAAATCAAAAATTATCAGGAAGACAACAAATTCTTGCCAGATATTTTGTTCTTTGTAGTCTGTCTTAAACACTTCCTTCTCAAGTTGTATCCTTACAAGTGATGCATTTTTAAGCTTTTATTATTCTGCTCTCAAGTCTTAGGGCAGACACAGAAAATTCTGCTGATTTTTAGTCACCTTCAAAACTGTTGTAGTACAGAAAAAGGCTTAATTGTTGTCAGTTCTTTCATCTGACCTACTTTCATTCTCAGTCCTTTGCACTTACCTGCTTAAAACTGCATGTTAACAATTAAAAGAGTGGAAAACATAAAAATAAAAATCAAGTAATACTTGGTTCATTTACAGATAGTAATTTTGTAATGAAGTGTTTTGTTGCTAATATCTCTGATCTCTATGTGTAGGTTAGCAGAAGGAACATATTATTCCCAAAAGCAACACCAGAGATTTAAAACAGTAAAGTCACTATTTGAATAAAGAAACGAGAAATAGTGTATTTGCATTTCTTTCAACATGCATTTATTTCTGCCTATGACTTCAGCTTCCTGTTCCCAGTGGTGAATGTAGAAGAAAATGATTATGAATGAGGATAAATCTAACAACCACATTAAATAATTGGCTTGGAAGATCTAGAAATCCAGCTAACTGGCTGATACTAATGCTGTCATTAGGAATACAGCTTTGTTTTAATTTGACCAACAGAAGAAAAAAAACAGTTATGCAAAGTCATGTAAAACAAAATAAAGACTAGAAGTAGTAAAATGAAAATTACCCAGTTCAGGCTTATCCAGCAAACTGATAAGAATTCGAAAAGGCTTTAAGTCTTGCATTAACGTGCTTTCTTCTCCATGTCCATTAATTTGTAATATTCCAGTCATGGCCTACAAAGAACAATAGTGTAAGAGAAAAAAGAAAAACCAAACAGAAAATAGTTTTTGAAGAAATCAGCAGGGCTGCATATAAATGGAAAATTCTCAGTACTGGAAACTGGAAATTATCTCACAGCAGCTCATTGTCTCCAAGCTTTAACATTCTCTCAGTTTTGTCTAGGAGATAAAATTCTCATCTAGAGAAATATTAACAAATATATAGTATAAGTCAAAAGAAAATTGAGAACACCCAGTAACTTATTTTAAATAGGTAACATCTCACAGTTTCTTGAAAATAAAAAAGACAACAAGAAAATTAATGAAGAAACTGGTTGAGAATGTAAGGCAGGCAGATGTAGAATTTAAGGAACAAATAAAAAATAATCTGTCCATCTAGCACACACACATCTATATTGTATATCACTTTCTTGACTAAGTTGAAGAGACAGCAATGACAACTTCAAAACAAACAGAAAAACTGAGTTGCTACACTGAAGCAGTTGAGGGTACAAGCTGTAGAATTAAAAAACTAAACTGCACAGATTCAGTTCAGTTTTCTCTGCTGCTGACATTCCTTTTTTTTTTTTTTTTTTTTTTCAGCTCCTGCAGAAGAGAAAGAAGGGAGAGAGGAAATGAGGCAGGAAAACAGACTCAGCTTTTATATCCACTATAAATCAGATGGTATAAGCCAGTTTTGAAAGAGAAGTCTTCTGTACCGCAATGTGCCTTTGGAAGGTCAGAATTCTCATTACATTATCTCAGTGAGATGGGAGGAATAAATGAATAGGTAGACTGATAGAGAAGGCAGCAAAAAAGAATATTTTGAAGTCTTTTGAAAGACAGCAAATGGTTGTTACAAGGCATATTAAGGCATAAGGCATACAATTCATATTACATAGACCAAATAATTGCTTTTGATGTCATGAAAACGTTTTAAAGCAAAAAAAAATAAGACAATGATCTTCATTGCCAAAAATTGTCACTTCCCACTCTAGTGTAGCAGTAGGGCCTGCTTAAAGATCTACATCAACTCTACGTTGCTTTTAGTCTTTTCAGACAGGAAAGCTTTTATGAAACACTGAGACACACGTACAGATTTAGAAGGACAATCAGAACTTTCTAACAGGTGCTGAAAAGATGCTAAAAGCCTACCAGATTTTGTACAGAAAGAAAATTGTGAATAATTTCTGAATTATCTGGCACAGGAGGCAGAAGGATGACAAGAAAAAGGTGAGAGAGGGCCAGCAATGTCCTTGCTTCATTAGAATTCAGGTCACTTTCTCATCAGTAAAACAGCAGATCTCATTAACTTCATTTTAAACTGGAAGTGCTTATTCTCCACTGGATCTCACCTTTAAGTCATTGAGAGCTAAATATGCTTTTGTCAGCAAGTCAGATTGAAATCCTCACTATAATTCCTATACATAGTACTGCAATTCTTACTATCAGAAAAACTCCAACCGTATCAATTTGCCTTAATAAGAAAACTTCTACCTGATTTCAAGATCAGACACAGCATCTTGAAAAACATCTGTATCCTTCAATTACTGTGAGAGAAGAAACACCAGTCCTCAAGACCAGGTAAACTCAGCACATTTAGCAAGGCTTTAAGGGTCAAACAGCATGACAGTCAACTTGCTGAACTATTCCTAACTATCAATGGACAGCCAAAAAGACCTTCCCCTTGCCTGGAGGGAAAGAAGATTATTTATGCCCAGGCCTTCTGAGTAACATTTATCTAATCAAAATTTTATGATTCCCAAAGTATTTTCTGAATCTACATCAGTAAAACTAAGTCCCCAGTTCTGTCTTGTTATAGAACAAGCTTCAATTTGTTGGGCTTACAATCAAATACCTGTCATGTATGCTGCATTCATGGAAGAACAGGACAGGCAAGAAACTAATATTTGTTCTGATCATACTGTTATTTTAAAGAATGACATTACCTCATATTTACTATGTTTTTCATTGAGATGGTTTCAGAAGAGGAAGACAAAATACCACAGTAAGACAGAAATTGAAATGTCAACTCAAAAGACAAAAATAGTAATTTTGATCAGTATCTACTTATATGTGCTACGATAAAATACTGTATGCCTACCTGGACTAACATTTCCTTAGAGAAGGTGTTGAAATAATAAGTAGCATGCTCCTCGGGATTGCTGTGCCTTGTACTTCTGGGTCCTATAAGGGCACCATTGTTATCAAAACCTTCAAGCAAACAGAAGACAAGGCAATAAATACTTGTCTCTTAATAGAATATTTTGTCAATTTCTTTAAACTACAAATCAACACACTAGCACTGATAACTTACCAAGGTGATGTCCAAGTAACGTTGGCAAGAGAGAGATGATTTAAAAGAGTTTAATATAGGAACTAATTGATACTTCCATACAAGCAGTTTGCATACAAGTTACAGAATTTAACTTCACACAACACCACCAATCAAATTACTTATCACACAAAATAAGTGTTCAAAGCCTGCATAGTTCTAAGAAAACATTCTAGGACTATGTCTCATAATAATATGTCAATATTAATAATAAGAGAACACAAAATTTGGTATTTTAAATATAAACAGATAATCACTGAAAACACTCTGATGTGACTAAAATACCTATTCAGAGAGAATATTAGTCATCTACTAATCATTCATACTCCAAAAAAAACAACTTTGTTATTATAAATTTAAAAGATGATAAACTTTCACTTTGAAAGGTTTCTCAATTTTACCAATTTATTTTATTTTTTGGTTCTTTTTTTTTTTTTTTTTTTAGAAAAGCCTTGTGAATATCACTCCATTCCTCAATTTTTGTTCAGAATTAACAAAAATAAATAAATAAATAAATAAAACAAGGAAGGAAAATCTAAGAAGATGAATTCCAGTTAGCAGCAACTTAAAACAACCATTGTTATCAATGGTTAACCTAGCCCAGGTTCAAAGAGACAGAACGTCATATTTACACCTAGAGACATAAAAAGATTATCTCCTGCTATAAAACAGTAAGAAGGAATAGCCATCACCAGAATTAAATAATCTCATGCACAATATAAGAGTTCAGAGAGTCCTCAAATATAACCGACTCCCTTACGCACACACAAAAAGTAGCACAATATAAAAATAAAAAAATAAAAAAACCAAGCAAAGCCATATTTGTCAATTACTCTCTCCAAAGATATACAAAATGGAGGCACCAGCAATTCATAAAACAGGACCAGAAAAATTCATTTTGAAACCATTTTCTGAAGTTTCAGCATCTTTCTGTGGAGACAGCTATAGAAACTTACACAACTGAAAAAAAACACTGATTTTAAAAAAAAGCATGAATTATCTTCTTTGATGACAGTAGATGATGCATCTAATCCCCCAAACTTAGCTGAAATGTTGGTACAGTGCTTACTTTGGGAATTACTGTTCCCTAAATTGGATAATGTAGGTATCTGAATGCATGATTGTGCATTTCACTGTCATTCTTTAAAAGATGAACAATTTGCAAGTACAGACTTCAGAGGTTATTAAGGCATTACTAAAGATTTTAGCTGAAGTTCGTACACCTAGTCATATAATGGATTAAATCCATTTGGCAATAAGTTATGTGAATTTAAGATACAGTATTAAAAATAAACTATCTATTTAGTTCTATAAACAGCAAAACTAAAGAAATACAGAAAGATTTTTTTTTTCATATTAATCCATTAAATCCCTGCAACTTCTTCTGCAACAAAGCTAATTCCCATATGCAAAATTTTGCTGATCTCATCCCTCCCTTACTACTTTCAGTTCTCTCTTTCATGTTCTCTGACTATTTACCCACAAGCTACCTGCCTTTCATGTCATATCTACCAGCTGGGAAATATACAACAGTTGCCAGGAAGGGCTCTGGGTAGCCTGAGAAGCTCATATGTATTGGCTGGTGAGCTGGAAAACTAAACAAAAAAGGTAAAAGCAGAACACGAAACAGTCTTCCCTCCAGTTTCCCTCCACTCAGTCTCCAGATTCTATGACAGTTTTAAGAACTTACACGTCAGAGGTGCCGACTTCCATATTAAAGTGCTCTGACAGTGATCATAAAGAATAACAAGCCAGCTGCATGCAACCACCGATTTCATTTTCTCAAAACAAGACTGAATAAAAGTTTGTTGGTTTGGTTTTTTTTTTTTTTTTTTTTTTTTTTTTTTTTTTTAAGTTTTCTCATTTTCTAAATACTACCCAAAGTAGTTACTGAAGTCTTCTAAACATCTCTCCTTCTCTATCACTCTTTTTTGATTATGAACTACTTTCATATAAAAGAATAAACACATATTACATTAATAATCTATCATTTGATAGAAGTGAAAGTCTGTGATGTCCTCATTCCATTTTCATTCCCCAAAAGGGGTTGAAGTTCTGTATTAGCACCTGGAAGGCCAATTAAAGTGATTGGTGATTTGTTAATTCAACCACACAAATATTTAACAAAGCTTAAAGTTAAGGTTTGCATATTCAGTCCTCCATCAATATAGTATCAACACATTTTGACATTGTTTTACTTTCATCCCCTCCTTCCTACTATGCTCCAACTGTCTGATGCTGTGATGTCTGTTATCATTTCTTCCACTGTAAGATCTTAGGGAGACAAAACTTGCCTTTCAATGTCCATTTATGCAGGCCTATTACACTGGGCTTTCTTCCTGAATGTGGCCCATATAACCACTGCTATAGGAAAATGCACAAATAATTTATGTAACAGGAAGTAGTTCCAGAATGACATTCTTCATTGGTTATGCCAACAGAGAAGGATGCTGCTCGTCTTCCTAACAATACAAAAGATATTTCCCTTTTCCAATAATCATTTTCTCCATAACAGAAAATGCAGCCAATGAACAAATGATTTTTCTTCACCTTTCAGTCAAAAACAAAACAAATTAGCTACTAAAACAAACCTACCCAGAAGCCATGCATAAAGCCTTCGGTTGAGTGACATATCCCTGCGCAGTACTACATGTAGGGCTGCTGACAAAATTCTGATCATGTCAGGACGTGTTGCCTGAAGAAGTTAGAAACATGACTCAATTTAATTATGAAAAGTAACACTTTTTCTAATCTAGCAGCTTAGCATACATAAAAACAGTTAATTTCATGTTCCAGAATACAGTTATTATTTGGTAGACTCTTAGTAATATTATGCACCCTTTATGAACAGCAAAAATACTTGGCTTCATTAACAGCTCATTTTTTTCTAATTAATGAAAATACCTTGTAAAAAAATCTTATGAAGCAAATTACAATGTCTAGTTAAAAAAATAAAAAGTTATTTAAAATTCTTTTGTCTATCCATTATCGTTTTGAAGGGTTGTATGAGTCTTTAATATTAAAATCAGAAATAAATAAGCATCCTAGTATCTAAACAGACAGTCAACATACTCATGTAGCAACTTATAAATGTGAACAACAGTTCCACAAAGGAAGAATACAGTTCTTTTTACAGCAAAGTAAGAAATTTCCATAATTTCTGAGAAAGTATGAATCAACTTCATGGACATATATTAAAAAATAGTAATTGAAAAAAAAAATTAAAATGAGACCTTATATCAATAAACAATTCATCTTTAATTCTCTCATGTTCTGAAGCACTTATTCTAAGAGGATCAACTTTAACTGCTTTTCAACACTTAGAACTCAAAACAGAACATGAACAGGTAACTTGTTTGCAGATCAAATTAGGACAAATCAAAAGCTCCTGATTAGACATAAATCTACATTGGGTTTGTGGACACAAAAGTTAAAAGGTTATGCATAAAGTTAGAAAGAACAAGGGCCAAGATCATGACATGAGAATAACCAAATCTATCAGAGCAACTCTTACACTTTAGTCTATTCAATCATGGAATAAATCATTAATAAACACGTCTAAGTACTACTAATAATTAAGCAGTAGAGTACACTTAGGAGTCTGCTAATTAGTATCTCTTATATTAATAGCCTACCTGGCTCATATGGAAAGGAAAACAAAAAAGGATAAGGTCCAGTGTGCTCCGTTGTACTAAAACACTTGTATCCTGCACTGATGTGCTCACCGCTTCCACCTGAAGTAACAGAATTGTTGCAAGTAGATGTAACTGAACATTCACCAAATAAAAATAGTCACTTATAAATACAGTGATATGTGTAATATAGCTATTTTGAAATTATTTTGAATAATTAAACAAGATAAAAACGAAATAGTTATTTTACCACTGAATCACAGAATCATAGATTGGCCTGGGTAGAAAAGGACCACAATGATCATCTAGTTTCAAGCCCCCTGCTATGTGCAGGGTCATTAACCACTAGACCAGGCTGCCCAGAGGAAACAGAATCAATAGATTCCATGTACGATATAAACATTAAACTTTTGCCCTATAGTAACAGTATATTAAAGGACAAAACGATACTGTATATTTTTCAGAAATACAAAAAAAAAAAAAAAAAAAGAAAATTAACTGATAAGTAACGGACAGTTTTACACAAAACCTAAGCAGTTCTGAAACGTTAATTCAGCTTTGTAACATTTATTAAATCCCAAAACATCAGTTTAATTGGAAGTAGAACTCCTTTTTTATTTTTTATTTTTAATTTTCAAAGATACAGAAGACATCTAAGCCACCCTGGAAGTATGTTATTGCATAACCAAGTCTAACACCAATGTTACTGGCGTCAATAAAACATTACCATTAATTCAATATCGCTGCCAATTATATAGAGTTGATCTTCCATTGAAAGCTTCCTATTCAAATGGGAGAGAACGTAAGTGATTCCAGGCAAGCGAACCGCAGGGCTTGTGAGAAGACTACCCCAGAGAGCACTATAGAACGCCGACTGATCCACAGCTGAGGCAACCTTCTCCAATAGCGTGTTTGTTCTGCAGAATGAAGTCATCAGCTGAATTAGGTCATGCATTGCAGTCCTTGCCACTATCCCCAATTCTAATAAATAAATAATCAAGTCTTACTGGAAGACTAACACTGTATTTTGGGTGGCTGATTATGTTCTGAACCACCAAAAGCAACCTGGACACAATCATCTAAGCTAGCAAGCAAGCCCGGCTTACAAAACGCTTCTGGTTGCCTACAGAAAGTCCAACTATTCCTCATGTTTGAACAGGTTTTTCATCTGCTACTTACGGCAACTGTTGCTGAACACAGAATAGGAGAGTACATCTACTTAAGAATTAAGGATACAGCTTTTGTTCCCTTGCACCAAGCATTTCTGGCAAAATAGGGCATAACAACTGTTTGAACAAGAGCAATCCCTTCCACTACCCTCATTTCTGCCATGTCCTGTGGCACCTTCACACAACTATGACAGACCTGGGAGGCAAGCTGAGTGGCCCCTGGAGAGTCATGGAAACTACGTAGCAAAGAAGTAGCCCCTTGCCCACTGAAATAGGTACACCAACTACACTGTATCTACAGGAAAGAGGTACAGTTACAATTGTGCTTCACCTACACATTGTAAAATCCCAGCTTCTGAAGCTCCAAGCAACATTCTTGGAAATATCCAGAATATGTAAGCACATTAACAATTCCACTAAGACAATGACTTGGGCTGCAACTTATCCTTTGCTTTGTTAAGATCCCAATGCACCAGACACCATGGTCAAGATACCCAGAAAGCCTAAGTCCACTTAAGGTAAGAACTATTACCTCCCAGGCCACTCTGCTCAAAATATATTAATAACGTATGCAGATAAGTGGATTATTGCTGTCTGACTCTAATGTAGGTATTTTAATGATACTTTAGATATGGTAAAGAATAAATGTTAATGATAGAAGCTTGGGCTGCGCATCCTGAATTCAGTTACATATTTTAGACTAGGACTATAGCAAATATAACTTCAGTGGAAAGAAACAAGCAGTAAGTTCACACTATCTCAGAACAGCTAAGGTTGAAAGGGCCCTGTGAACATGTGGTCCAGGCAATGCCCAAGCAAGGATGCCCAGAGCAGGGTGCAAATCAACTCATCAAGACAGCTTCTGAAGAGCAACAAGGAGAAGACCCCACAGTCTCTGGGCACACTGAGTCAGCGCTCCATCACCTGCACAGTAACAAAGTGCTTCTAGATTCAAGTGGTTCCTAGTTTCTCTAGTTCCTAACATGCTATACATCTCCAGAACTGAATTATAACACTAAGTCTACTTAATGTCAATTCTCTTTCAACATCAGGAACAATTAAAAGTTAATCTATCATAAGTAATGTTAGACATCTTACATCATAACACTCAGTTGCAATTAATATGAATGAAATTAAATATTGTATCTTCAAAAAAAATCTACAAATATTTAACAAAGAATTGCAAGAAAAATAATCAGTCACATTGCTTTATTAGCATATCCATTCTTACCTTTCATAATACTCTGACCCCTCCTCTAAACCAGGCAGAATTCCAGTTAACAGTCCTTGCAGACCTGGTTTCAGTGTTTTCCCCAAAGGGAGGTAGTAAATCTCATACAGACTCAGTAACGTTGGCTTGACAGACATAGCGGCATTGGCAAGGAGTGGAAATAGCCCAGAACTGTGGGGAAAAATTTCTATATACATATATATGTATTTGAAAATTGCTTAAGTGAGACAGTTTATGTTTACAATGAAATACTTAAAGGAAATATATACATATATATATATAAGTTTCTGAGTTTAACTTGAAAAATCAAAGTTCATGAAAGGTACAAATACAATCAGCTAAATAAAAGAGAGCTTTCTACATACTAAAAACATTTTTGCTATTGGTACTAAATATAATAAATGATTACAAACGATGCGCATATAATGCAATCTTCATTGATCTGTGATGAAAAATCATTGATGACTGATGTTAAGAGACTGAAGACCCTTGTCTCAAACTCTTTTTCATTTTCCTCATCAAAATGTTCGTTCATCTTCTTCTCTATGTGTTATAAAATATATTCCTGTAGGTCTACTATTAAAAATCATTTTGGATACAAATTTTATATATGTTACAGAAAAATGAAAGTCTTTGCAAACTGCAAAATTGTATAATCTATTTTTGCCTTACCATTCTCAATTGGTTTGTTTTTCTACAGAAAAGGCCTTTTTGTTCAATAACTAAAACACTATTCCACAGCCTTTCTTTGTAAGGCTACTTCTCATCCTTCAAGATGCTTAGACACAGTCATCCTGCTTACATGAAAAATACTGGCATCTTTGATAATGCAATAATGTAAATGTCTTAGTCTCCCCCCAGGCATCAGCAACAATGGCTCTTAGTTACATTACACAAGGTAGCATTTTTCTCTGTCCTAGAACTTACTGTTACTGAGATACAGCAGCTACTGAAATCAAAGCACAAACAAAAAAAAAATTGAGCTACAAGTTCAAAAAAATTTAAAAAAAAACAACAACCAACATAGAACTGAGATTCCTCCTTTCAAAAAAAAGCAACTATTTGTGAGCATATTGCCCATGCAAGTCAGAATAGCTGAATTTAAGGTAAACAATTTGTTTCCAAGCATTAGTATATGCTTCTACTACCTCACCAGAATTCTTCTTTCATTCTACAGATTCTCAAATTGATAAAATTTCAATCTCTAGGGATAGCTAAAAATTAATAACCACGTGTGACTCTATGTGTGCACACATATATTGATTTCTTGCATATAAATAGCTAACATCCTGCTTTCCATCAGACAGAACCTGCTGGAGGTTTGGGAATCAGAATATTTTCACAACACTTTCTTTTCAAGGTCCTTTCACCCTCGTTATCTTCAATCCTAGAGACTGACAGCAAGATGTTTTGTACTTGCCCAGCATTCCAGCAAAAGAAACAGTCTTTCTGTATCACTGTTTTGATTGCTCAGAAGAGTAAATTTCTTGTAATAAGCTATACTCAAGTAATGGAAAAAAGTAAATACATTGAAATAAGTTTTAACACTCCAATTGCTGTATATATTTGCACAAAGTTTTGTTTATTTCAGTGAAGAAATAATGAATTCTAGGTTTCTTAGCAAAAGAGAGCTTGTTCCTGGGAAAACTTAGGCGACCTGTACGTCTTCTGATATACAGTACTCAGAATAACAGTATTACACAAACATCAGTAACTTGAGCAAAAGAAATTGCTTGATTCTTGCCATATAACAAAGCAATATTATTAACATAAAATGCATAAAAACAAGAAAATTTCAATGACACATTTGGAATAGAGTTGCTTAAACTGAAGTACCTGTAGAGGAAAAGATCTTTGGCCAAACGTTTGGGCCCAATGATTTTGAAGATGATTTCATACGTTTCAAGAGCCTTCCGATGAACTCCACCTGGCAGAGCTGGATGAAGGCACTGTGCTAAGCGCTTTCCTATAGTCAGCTTTTTAGGAACTACCTGGTACTTCGCATTGTTCTGTAGTACCTGATAAACAAATCAGAACATTAAGAAAAACAGAACAAAGGTAAGTTAAAGATCACAGGCATATTTTCCAAATTAGTTCCCAAACATGGCCAGTAAATCACAACACACAGCAAACCAACCTTTCAAGATGTACTTTGGAGCTTTTTCTTTGCAATGCCTTTCACCTGTACAAGACATCTGCTACAACTGGAAATGCCAAGGCATTTAAAACTTCACTTGCAACAGGCTCCACACTTACAGCTTATTTGCTTAATTTTACTAGGCCTTTTCTGCCATAATCATGTTATGGCAGTTCAGGATGAAAATGACAGTCTACATTCATCAAACACATTGCCAGTAACTCAGAGAGAACTACTAAAATTATCCCCAAAAAACCTCACAACTGAAAGGTTCAAAACTGCCATAAAGTAAGGCAACATACAAGTTTACCACTGTCTAAAAATTGCATGAACACTTCAAGACACAGATTAATATTTCTGTATTTCTATTTTTTATCCCAAATATCATAGCTTTCTCTATGAAAGGCAGAGTTTATACAAAAGAACTATCCTGCTGATGTTGCCAAGAGTATTGTTGATCTTGATTTTCCATAGGGTTAAAAGCACAGGATGTAATTGCTTCAGATCTGTATTTTTCTGTTCCAAATTCTGTAGAGCTTCACACTGGTAAAAAGTGCATATGTAAAGGGAACTTCATGACCCTGACTGAAGATACCTAGAAACTCCTCAATAGACTGATCAGAACAAGATCTTTCAGAACCTGCATACATTTGTAAATAGCTATTAAAGATCACAGTGATAGTACACATTGAACATACTATCGGCATGAATCAGAATAGTATTCTCTGGTCAACAAATGGTTTACAAATTCTGTAACTCATATATCATATTAAAATATTTAAACAGGCTTCTATCTTTCAAACTATTTTAAGTAAAATTAAATGAGATCAAAAGTACGTGTTTATGAAAAAGATGTTACACTTAGTTCCATCAGAAACACAGACAACATTCCCTCTTACTTACAAGAGAGCACTGTACTGTAAGATTCAGAAAGTCATTTGTTTGATTTAATGCTCCCTGCCCATACTCAACATACAATTCAAATTGTATAATATTTCCAGGCATGTTGGAGCCCTGCTGAAATCTTACCCTTCCGCATTATTACCCTTTTACAAACTCCTTGTCAATTCCTGATTTTGTTTCCAAAGGCACCTGATGGACATACCTTGTTCAGCTTTCCAAGTGCTGATATTAAATCCGCCCATTCACTAGAATATTCAAAGTTCTTCAGTGCTTTGTCAACTGCTGCTACATAGTTTCTGTATTTGGAATCTGTCAGTAGCTCCAGCTCTTCTGTGTTCATCCTCCCACAGTGTCCCCACTAAAGACCAGCTTGTAATTCATGTACAATCATTACCTGTTCAAAATACATAAGCGAATCAAAACACAGACACATGACTAAAACAATTTCATTCAGAGAACAAGACATTTTCCTCATGAAAGGTATTACAGAAATATCAAACTGAAGTTAGGCTATTTACAGCAAATCCTACAAAAAAAGCATACATACTGCCCACAAATATTTAAAATATATCCTAGAGAGTGCATTGAGAATCAAATCTTCATTAAAAAAAATAAGAGACATTTGGAAAATTAATGCCTTGCCCCTCGCCCCAAAAGCTGCTTATTTTAAACAGTACAAGAGGATTCCTATTTTATTTTTCCCCACCTCTGAGTCCATCAGCAGAAGGAAAAGCAAACAAAACAAAAAAAACCTAACCAAAAACACCACCACTCTGCCACAAATCAGCCTTTCTGAAAACAGAGAACACCATTTTATTTATTTTAGAATTACTTCCAAGTAGAAGACTGAAGCACACACATTAGGTCACACATTATTCTGAAGTACTTTCATGCCTCAACCCATCTACAACACTCGTATTCCAATTCAGAAATACCACCCTACTTAGTGGTTTTTATTATCACTCACACTCACCAAAAGTATAAGTCTAACAGTGCCCTGTAATCAGACGTATTTGAAATTTTCCCTGTATATTTTAATCCCATGTTATTTACATGAGGTAATTAAGATGTTCCATTTTGTGAAACAGCACCTTGTAAATAATTTATGTCCTACAAAAGTACTTCATGAAATTCCAATCACTATTTTTACTTTTTTTTCCACCCACTCTCTCTCTCCACACACACACACACACACACGTACTTTTAATGCTACTTCAGCCTCGAGCGCTTATGATCCATAATGGGAAATTCAATTCTAGCATTTCTATGAAAGGAGACTTTTGAGTCCCTTTTAACTGAAGCCATTTGGGAACTTTCTGATATTCAACTTCAGAAAAGACTTCACACTCAACAAATGCTGCTCTCGTCTCTCTTGATTAAAGTAATGCACGAAAAAAATTACGTGTTGCTTTTATCCGCAGATAAAAAACAACCATGAAATAGCAATAACAATAAAGAAATTGCATTCATAAGACTGCCTACCAGGTACAATAAATAGAAATCGTGCTGAAAACAACAGTTTCAGTGAGATCTTTCACTGTGACTGAAGAGCCAGCCTCACTGGCACCAATTCTGCAAGCAGCAGTATGGCAAAATTGTAGTAATGTTTGAAATTAAAAGAGTCTATGAAATAACAGAGCAGAAACACTAACAGAAATAAAAAGTGCTGTTCTGATGTCTGGTGGTTCTCCAGCTGAGGGATATAAAAATGTATTTTTTAATTCTACCAGGTAAAGTTCAAGGTTTTGAATGAGACCAAGATGACTAAAAATTCAATTTGTATTATTTCATGCAACAAACATGTTGTACAACATAGATCCAAAACACATACACACTTTTCTACCTTTTATCATGCATTATCAGTTTAAAACTCCTAATGAGGACACAAAATCCTTAAATTTATATTCTATCTACCACTCCCTTCAAGTAGCACTCCACCCAAAACAGTGTGCTATCTCCTAACTTCATCAATAGGTTTCTTAAGAGCTCACCACCATCTAAACATTGAAGCATTGGGATCAACCGCTTGCTATTTGCAGCTACCTGAAAGCCAACTCTTAACCAAGTTCTTACAAAAACCCCCAACTCTACAAGCTACAGTGGTACTTGTAGCAGAAATGCTAAGTCATGGCCTGAAACAGTGATTGAGCACCTAGTGGGAAGGCAGAGCCAACCCACAGGAGCTCAGGTGCGTGCAACAAATCTGGGTGACCAGAAAGGGTGGAGTCAGGATAGACCCCCCTCTCAGATCTCATTTAAGGGTTGGCAGTGGAAGTGAGCATATCTTGCTGGAGATCCCTACCTATCTGAGGCCTTCTAAAGGTAAGTGGTTTTTCTTCCTTTGTTTTTGTATTTCTGGCTACTGTACTTGGGTTGTCCTCATTTGCTGTAGTCTAGGATTATACCAGCCCACTACTATTGCTGTACTTTTCATCACATTACAGCATCACAGTACATTTTCTCTCTTCAGCACTCCATAAGGTAAATGTGAAGAAAGCCACATTCCAACATACCCATATTAGAGACAGCCATAAATCAGACTTAAAATGTCATGACTGTATCAAGCTTATCAGATAAGTACTCTAGCAGATTTTTGCTCCTTCTTTTTTGTCCCTTTACTTAGCAGTTGCTTCTGAAAATCAATCCAAATCCATCTTTAATCCTCCTGAGCTTCTTTTTTTTTTTTTCTCAGAAGAACTTTTTATAAAAAGTATAACCTTAGAGGCAGCACAGCACCATGCTAGGCGATGCAGAGGGAACTTTGAGAAGCCACTAACCTCCAACCTTCATGACACAGTACATACAAAGTATCAGATATTCTCTCTTCTTCATTCCTCTTATTGACCTTATCTCTTCCAGAACAACTGAGATTCCACATTACTTTTTTTTTTTGTCTTTGTTACTACTTTATTTCTCACATTGTTCACACGCTGCTCACATCTCTACATTACAAGGAAAGTAGCAAAAAGAAGAAAATAATTATATAGGTTTTATACTCTTTTTGTCTGTAACTAGCATAGCAGGAGTGAATAAAGAAGTCTATACCTACTAACTTTTTACACTTCTGGTTCTGATGTCAGGCTAATGACAAATTGTCTCCAAGGCAGAATAGAAATACAGAGTATTACTTCAAAATATATTGAGTGCCAAACCAATAGTTTTCCTTATACCCCAATGGCACAAAGGACTTAGACCTCATTTTTTTTTACTGAAAAGTTTATTGTGTGGTTTCATCTTATAATAACCATATTCTCTTTGGATTAAAATCAGAAAGAGAACAGTTTTGCTTTGAAATAGTTATAGAATACCAACAAATTTCTCAAAGAGACTGTTGCAAGGCTGCCAGCATCTGATCTCCAAATGTAAAGTAAAATGTTAACGCTAAAAAGAAGAAAGGACCAACACACAAAAGCAGTATGATTCTCCTTTTCCCTGGCACAAAGGATTGAGGAAGAACTTAACACAGTGAATAATGCTTTTTTTTTTTTTTTTTTTTTGAATCAAAGTATCATTATCATCTTTTATTCAGCTAATACATAAATGTAACCTCTTTTGGCTGTGTGGAAAACAGGACTCTGGCTTCCTCAAGTGCTTCAAAAATCCGAAAGCCAACAATTTGGATTGATTCAAGATTATCAAAGGTTAGACAAAAACAGCAGGAACACTGTATTAAAAGAACAGTGTGTTTTTGTCTTAATAAACTGGTCAAAATATTCTGTTCCTATTAGGAAAAAACACAAACAACCAAATTAATAATCTGTATTCTTAAACAACAGTTTGCCTACCAGCTGATACTAATGAAATTATCCTGGTCTTCTAGTTTATATTTTCACTTATGTATACAATATCAGTCAATTTAACCATTCTGAAGTCCTGTATAGAGAAGAAAAATGTATTTCTTACTACTCTATGGTTATGATCATGTTTTCTTGAATTTTTATTTTTATATAATATATAAATATAAAACGTAATATATTAATCTTTAAAATGAAGAGCATTTATCTTTGTTTTGATTGTGGGATTTTTTTCCCCCTTCTGGCATATACCCCACAAAGTGAGATTAAATCTTTCAGACTGAAGGCTTGCCTGGTCTCCTGGAGAGTCTGTCAGGACATGGACAACAACTGACTAGTTAGATGACCATGCCTCTTAACAGATGAAATAAAGGAAACAGCAGTGTATAAGAACAACACTTATTCATGATGAATATTTACATTATCTGAGAAATGCTATCTACTTTCAAACTATTTGATAATACCACCTTTAAATCACAAAAGCAGGTCTTGATGCTTTACTACCTTCTACTTTAACTTCAAGGGAATTAAAAAAACAAGAGAATGAACAGACACACACAATTCTGGATACATCTAGATACCTGTACTCTTAAGGCATGTCCTTGTCAAAGAAAGCGGTTACCTGGCCTGTGGATCTCCTTTTGCTGAGGGTTACGTAAGCCTGCAGTTCCCTTCATCACTGAGGCAGTACCATCTTTCCTTTGTGTCATGTTAGGATGCTACTCCTACAACTGTATTTTTCACAGCAAATGATCATCTTTCCCGAACTTATGTGCTTGAGAGCCTTCTGTGTCACATCAAGGCAAACTATTGGACCATTTATGAGACTCTAAATGGCTTTGGCTGAAGCTAAAGAAACTAAAGAGAAGTATGTTTTCATTAACGCATTCAGTATAAGTACATCTTTATCACAAGATAGAAAGTCTTTCAAACTGCTCATAAACACTCCAGCAGCTGTTGTACCCCAAAACTCCTCTCCAGGTTTGATTTGCTGCTGTTCCATTCTCACATTTTTTTTTTTTTCAAGCTTCACAGAACTCATACGCTTACCTTCTTTCCACCCACCTGCAATACAGAACAGGTCACTTGCTGGTGCAAGCCAAGGGACTGATCATTGTGAAGTTCAGATGTACTTATACTTTCCCCAAGATCTGTCCCTAGTACAGCATGAACCTTAGCTAACAATCCTGCTTACTTGGAATTCAGAGCTCTAGCAGTTCAATGCCTATTCAAGTCTATTTCTGAAGTTATCTGGTGATTCAAGCTATGAATGTATAGCAAAAGAAAAAACCTAGCAGATAAGAAAAACTTCATATTTCACAGTACTGTTTGATTTAAGCTGTGTACAGTGCCCACATACCAAGCTGATAACTGCAGAAACACCTTTAACTATACTCAATACAAACAGATTTGAATACGCAGAGAACAGAAGTCCTGTCACTTGACAATTCATTATACTTCACTTTTCCTCAGAAATGTTTAAAAGCATAAACAGCAAACTACTGTAAATTCCAAGCTAGTGTCTTAATACAAAAAATCTTGCACTGGAAATATATATTTTCTTCTACCAATAAATATATAGTTGAAAAGTCTAATTTTAGAAACAGATTAGAGTCCTTTTATATTCAGAATGTGCCAAATGTACATCTTAATGCCTTCTGAAGAGCAGCTTGAGCTTGTTACTTCAGCCAGTTGTTATTAAATACAGCAATGAAAGATATAAAAGATGAGGCATGACTAACAACTGTATATTCACTGTATGTTGAACTAGCCCAAACCTCAATGCTATCCTGCAGGAATGTAGAGAACTCTATGAAAGATATTACTGTGATAAGTAATTACAGAACTAGTACACTTTTCTATCAAATAAAAATTCACAGGTAAGAACTATTCTTCCACAGAAAGAAATGATACCAAGTCAGGTTTATATTCCTTTTAATGTCACTATCCATATTGACAACCTCTAAATCAACATGAAATGTTTTTCTGAGAGACCCTCATTTCATTCTTGTTTGAACGAGAATCAAGCACAGATGACCTGTAATACAAAGACTAGATTAAACAACTAAATAGATTCTGAAGCCAGTAGGGAGCACATCCATGAACCGAGCTTATCACTATGTTTAAAAAAAAATGCCTGCCTATAGAAACACATTAAGTACTCTTTTTCTTTTTTTGGATATATATGGGAAGTCACAGAAGGAAGAATGAAAGATTCTCAATTTACCACTGAGAGAATTCTGATGGGAATAGATAAGATATGCAAATGTTCTTCCTGCTTTTGCTCTTTTATGGTATTCTAGAGTCTGACATACACCAGATATGAGTTCATCAAGAGTAATAAGTAACAAGTTCAAAAATTCTTAAGGACCATCCAGCAAGCCTTCTCATAATCAGCTTCCTCATTCAATATTTAAGAACATAAATCAAGAGCTTGACTTAGATCTAGAACTGGTCAGCATTTCCCTCTAACTCACTCAGATACACATTTGCAGGAAAGAAGAGAAAAGCACTCAGAATTCGACCTCTACTGTTTTGACATTCTTGCAGAGTTTTCCTCCTTAAATTTCATTTCACCTCAGCTTACAGAACTATCATCTTTATAATTCAAATTCTAACAGCAAAGCATCTGTTCAAAAAAGAGTAAACAATATAGGCAAAGGCATTTTCGATTGTCTTCTATAATAGAGTAACGTTCATTTAAATCCCTATGCTGACATTTCAGTAATTCCAGTGGCAAGATATAATATCTTATTGATTGATTTAAACATGAAAAGTAACCACCTAGAGCAAACCAGTCACTGTGACAATGTCAAGACAAAGGGAAACATTAAATCCTACCTCAGAAGTGTAACATATGTAGCCTATCACCTATTCTCTGCAGCAGAAGCAGTTGCTACCGGGTTGATGTGGCTTGGCTCACCCACCTTGTATTGGTGCAGCCTTCTTCAGTTGTCCACAATCAAATTGACAACGTCACAGTTAGCAATTTCCCGACCTTCATAAAAAGATTACAAGTCTGTATATTGGAAAGTAGGTTGTCTGTGTTACTTTGAACAGAACACGTTAAGTATTTATCTGACATCGTACATCCATGGTAAACACACAAATTTGGAAGGCTGGAGAAAACAGCAAGAAAGTGAGTGCTTGTGCTGCAGTGTGCATGCACCTGCACCCCTTCTGTGCAACATCACTGCCTCTACCCACAGTGACCTCTGTGCTCTCCCTGCCATGCGGTGCCATTACCCAGCTCCCATGTGTTCACTTGGCTCCTGCCCACCCTACCATGCAGCAACTGGTAGATATGTCATTTGAAAGAGTCACCTTCTTTCCAGGTATCTGACCACAGGAACAAGAAAAGGTTTCTAAAACGAACTGCAATTCATTTTTGCTCTTATGTTTCAGCCTCATTGCTTGAAGTAAACATTACACCCTTAATTGGAAAGACTTTCTAGTTAGCTAGCTCTTCTGACCTCCTCCAACCATTTACTGACTGAAGACTTAGCTTAAGGTACTCTTTTTTCTTGCTTATGTTTTACTTCAGTGAACTAGTAAATCCTATTAATGCAGTAAGGAAGTTTAAAAACAATACAAACAAAAAAACACCACAGCAACAATAACAACTCAAACCCATTTAAACCCAAATTTGTACTGCATTTGCTTTAAAGAAGTTTGCCAATTCATAGATACATTTCAGCCTGGAAAACAAGAAAGGACCACATGAGTTTCATTACCTTACACTGAGTACGTGGTATTCTCCTCCTCAAAGAGGAGCCTTGCTTCTAGCCTAGCACCGAGTTCACATTGTGACATCTTCAGCATTCCAACACTGAATTGAAAGTAAAATCCACCAACTTCAAAAAAAAAAAAAAAAAAGCCTATGTATTTTTTATTCTTTGCTCACAATAACTTTAAAATTGAAGAATTCAACCTTTTATTCATCCATTCCTGTTGTTTAAATACATAGCTTCAGGTGAATTTGGCTTCCTGTCTCCAAACAGTGCTGATATTTCTTTTCAGTGCTCACAAAAGTGTTTAGCCATAAGTTCTCCATACTGAGTCTTACCAATGCCAAGCTTGGGTTACACTCTGTCCAATCTCCTTTTTTATATACTTTGAAATCTTAAGATGTTACTAATTCATTTATTTCTTATTTCTACCAATTTCTATCTTTTGATGCTCATTTAAATTCTGAAGTAACAATACAAGCCATATGTATACCCATACATAACCTAGATCGTGGCTGTATTTTGCCATGTGTTTGATTGCACATGTTCTGGAGACGGATTACAGAGAGCTTTGTAAAGTAGAGTCTTCTGATGACTGCTCTGGAAACAAATCTGTTGGACCAAAACTCGTTTGCCTTCTCGTTGTCAGAAGTAAACCAGAAAGGACATAAATGATGAAATTCTCTCTGATTTACAAAGATACTAGAAATCAAATTAGATAAAACAACATTGCTTAGCTTCACTTTTTTAAAAATGGTTATATTCAAGTACAAGTTTCTAGTGTTCCTCCTGATCACAGAAAATGTTACTAATGGAAAAATCCATCAATGCTTCCAGTTATGCATGCTCAACTACACAGATGCTCTAAAATCTCTCTAGTGAGGAAGCACATACCATAGAACATAAGCAAATTAAAATATAAATGATAAAAATAGTGTTGCACTGACCAGCAAAACCATCTCCTGAGTAGCTTTGGTGTTGTATTCTTCTTTTTTCAGATACTGGGGATAAATGGTTGATCCTGCACTGCTTCTCTCAAAGAGCGTGGGGAAAAGGAGAAGAAACCTGTTTCTATTTTTATTATTTGTAGTTTAAAACATTCTCAGCTACAAGTCAAGGCAACGTGATTATTAATCTGAAATGCAATTTAAATTCATACAAGTAAATTCTACTGTATAAAAGTTCTGCTCTTTCATTCTATACTTAAGCAGGTGCTATCTGTTTTTGTCTCTAAGTTCTGCCTCTGTTCTATTTCCTATTTTTCTCAACTGTTTTCAAAAAAAAAATTTTTTTTTAAGCAACAACAAAGGTAAAACAGTAATACATATCTTCAGTCAGTCTCACCCAAGCAATCCTCCCCAGATAAGTGAGAGAAAAATAAAGGTGGGGAACAGTAAAACTGGTCAAGACAACTTAAGCTTAATGAAGTAAGAGAATCATTCCCCCTCCCCTTATTCAAGTGAGTAATACTGGCAGATGAATACAATTTAAGTCCACCTACACCAGACAGACTGCATTCTTACCAGTTTAGTTTGCAGTGCATGTGATGAGTGTTTCTAGTGGTCATTGTAGTATACCAGTACTTATGCACAAGAAAAGCACTGCCAAAATAAATATAACCTCCCCTATGAACAAAACCATGCACTAAAATGCACAGCCACAGCCCTACTGGAAGATGTATGATTACTTGTTTGTGCAAGATGCTGTTTAAATACCTGCTGTCACAAGTGTCACCAACAGGTGGGGAAAATATGACATGCAGTTAAGTCAGAAATGCAGCCCTCTTCACCTATTTCTCATTTACAGGCTACTTAGATTCCAGAAGTGCCTATTCTCATTTCAGTTAGAAGAAAACCAGGAATTATGCTGCTGACATTTTGCCTTTTTCTACTGGCATTCACCCTTATAACATTCATCCATGTTATATTAAAGGTGACTGTACTTTTTGGATAACCACAGTGTCGAGGCATCATACTATCATTAGACATGAGGAAGGATATTATTGTATTACATCCTGTTTTATGGAAATTTATCCACACTTAGAAGAAAAGCACATTTGATATGTAAACATTTAGATACATAGGTATTTAGAACAGGTACAGATGGAGGCCTGGCAACAAAATTACAATGCTCAACCTTACACAGTGCCCTGGCAAGCATCTAGAAGATTACAGTTTAAGAGTCTTCCATCCCTTCCCAGTCCTGTAGGCAGAACTCAGGTAACAAACTGCGCAGTTATCTGAGACCCATAACATTACTGCATATGGGAAGAAGGCACAGGAATGATAATTACTCAGCAATGAGAACGCAAGGACTCCTCCAAAGCAAGCTCACCAGAAGCAAGCTCATCTCCAGCAGATTTTAGGACATTTAAAGAGGCAAATTACTTAGGCCTCTCTGAATATTGTAACAGGTGTGCAAATGCTATTAGTAAAAATGTTCAACACAGAAGCCGTTGTACAAGTGGGCATCGCAAGATGAAATTTAACCACCACAAAATCTAAGGCCACTCCAGCATCAACAGATGGAGTTTAACCCCGTGCTGCACAAACGGCTGACGTACGGCGCTGCCCACCAAACATCACACGCTGAGGCCAGCGGGACCAAACAGCGGCCCACATCCCTGGCGTGCTCAAGGTCAAAGCGGGACAGCCCCGTGCTCGGGCCCGGGTAGCAGGACGTCTCCCCGGGCAGGATAGCTGCTCCCCAGGCACGGCGTCTGCCCGCCCCTCAGGCAGGGCACGGCCGTGCGCCGGCGCTCCGCACCGCGGGGCCCGCTCAGCGCTGCCGGGCAGCCCGCGGGGCGCAGCGGGCAGGACCGGCCGCCACAGGTGAGCCGCCGCACGGCGCCCAGCGGGCCGGCCGCGTTCCCCCGCACCTGCAGCCCGCCCTCGGGCGGACGCGCCGCCGGCCCGGCCCTCCTCGGCGAGCCGGTAGGGAAGGCGGCGGCAAGCGGGCCCGTCTGCGGGGAGAGGAGGGCGGGTTCGGCTCCCGCTGCCCGCCGAAGGGGGAAAGGGAAAGAAACAGAGAACGGCGGGGAGCCGCCTTACCTCAGCGACCCCGCCGGAAGAGCCGCGCCGCCACCGGCCGCCCCGCGCCACCCTGACAGCTCCCGGCGTGCCCCGCGCGCCGACACACCGCGCCGCCTGGCGGAGCGCCGCGCCAGCAGCGGGTGGGGGGGTTGTCGCAGCGAGCCTGGAGGGACTTCTCACGGCTCTAAGGCTGCCTGCTCGTGGCTTGTGTTAACAGCCAGCAGCTGAAGGAGCCCGGCTTTGCTCTCACGGTGTGCGGTAACGCAGAGGAGATGGGAATCCTTTCCTCATGGAATTATTTCAGGACTCAGTACTGCATAAATTCAGGTTCAGCTCTGGAAGGCCCGCAGTTCCCTGGGATGTAGGCAGGCGCCGAGTACAGCCACAGACCCTGTATTTCCAATTAAAGCAGTGTGTTGGCCCTTACTTCTTGTTACAGGGCAATACAAATGCACCTGAGATTTAATTCTTACCCAGAGGTCAGCAGTGCATATGGGGCTGGAGACCAACTTCTTAAGCAGAGAGTGATAGGACCAGGGGAAATGGTTTTAAACTGAGAGAGGGTAGATTAAGTTTGATGTTAAGAGGAAGTTCTTTACTCAGAAGGCAGTGAGGTGCTGGCACAGCTGTCCAGAGTGCTGTGGGTACCCCATCTCTGGAGGCACTCGAGGCCAGGTTGGACGGACCCTGGGCAGCTGAGCTGGTGGGGGGCAGCCCTGCTCATGGCTGGTGACTTCAGGCAACAGGAGAATGCTGTCTTCTCTACCTGCAGATCTGCAATTGGAGAACAGGCTCTGTGCTATGGTAGCAGATGACAGGATGAAAGGCACCTCTGAAGAAGCACTGGAGCTCTCCAAGCCCCGTGTACTTGGCAGGACCACTATGAGGAAGCAGCGAATGATGGCAGCTGGTGACTGTTGTGGAGGATGGAGGACACCATCCGCCACCTGGACTTTTGGCCTACTGCTCCCAACCGCTTGTACACAGAGGCACCGATGATGCTGCTTTCTCTGTGGAGCAGCATCATGGATGTGGGGAACTCTTCATAGAATCTCAGAATGGCCTGGGTTGGAAGAGACCTCAAGGATCATAAATCTCTAACTCCCCTGCCACATGCAGGGCTACCAACCCCACATTTAATACTAGACCAGCCTGCCCAGGGCCCTATCCAACCTGGCCTTGAACACCTCCAGGGACGGGGCATCCAGTTCCAGCACCTCACCACTCTCATAGTAAAGAACTTCTCCCTGACATCAAGCCTAAATCTTCTCTCCCTCAACTTAAAACCATTTCCCCTTGTCCTGCTGTTATCTACCCTTCCAAAGTGTTGACTCCCCTCCTGTTTATAGACTCCCTTTAGGTACTGAAAGGCTGCCATGAGGTCACCATGCAGCCTTCTTTTCTCCAGGCTGAACAAGCCCAGCTCCCTCAGCCTGAACTCTTGTATGGGATGGACAACGGGCTGTGTGACAGCTTGTGATTCAGGATCAGAAGAGAGACTGGTAAGAGTGGCAGCTTGGCGGCCACTTAGTGAAGATAAAAAATCATAGAATCATGAAGGTTGGAAAAGACCACTAAGATGATCTAGTCCAACCACTGACCCATATCCACAATATCCTCAGTGACACATCCACATGGTTCTTAAATATCTCCAGAGACAGTGACTGCACTGCGTCCCTGGGCAGCCTGTGCCACTGCGTCACCACTCTTTCCGAGAAGTTATCCTAATATCCAACCAGAACTTGTCCTGGCGCAATGTGAGGCCATTCCTTCTTGTCCTATCGCTGTTACTTGGGAGAGGAGGCTGACTCCCACCTAACCACAACCTCCTTTCAGGGAATTATAGAGAGCAATGAAGTCTTTCCTGAGCCTCCTCTTCTCCAAACAGAACTATCCCAGTGCAAGCCTCGTGCTCCAGATCCTTCACCAGCTTCTGGACACACCCTAGCACTTCAAAGTCTTCCTCGCCGTGAGGGGCCCAAACCTGAACACAATACGCGAGGTAGGAGTTGATGCAGGGAGTCCTCTGTCGTCCTCTGTCGTCCTAGCGTCTGCTTATGGCTGCTGCCCTCGGGACGAACCAGCGGGGGCAAAAGAGAGCAGCGGGGCAGAGGAGAGCAGCGCTGTGAGGCGGCCGCCAGGCCGGACAGCGCCGGCGCCCAGCTGCAGGCGGCGCTGCGGCGGGAGGCCGCGGTTGCAGCGCTCGAGCGGCGGAAGAAGCAGCCGCTTCCTTCCTGCGCGGGCTGTTGGAGCCGCTGTGCCGGCATGGCGTGCGCGTTCCTGCTGGAGATCCGGCGGGGGACGCAGAGCGCCTTGCTCGTTATCCGGTAGCACGGGAACTCCTCCGCCCTCCTTCTCTCCCTCCCTCCTCTTGGGGCTGAGCGGGGCCTGCGCATTGCGCGGCGCTAGATAGCAGTTCCTTATGCGGGATAAAAAAACAATAATAATAATAATAATACGAAAATTGCTTTGCCTTTCCAGCGAGGCGAGCCTGCGGAACCTGCCGGCCGACATCTCGGTGGCCCCGGACCGGCTGGAAGTGAGGAGCGGCTCCGCCTGCGGGGCGGCTGCGCTGCCGCCAGGGGTCAGCCTGGCTCCGTCCTCCTGCCGCGGGCTGCGGCGCCTGCACGGGGACGGCCTGCACCTGCGGCTGCGGCTGCGCGATGTGCCCCGCGCCCCGGGTAAGGCTGCGCGCCGGCGGGCGGTGCTGATAGTCGCGGCTTCTGAGGGCTTCGGAAGCGGTGTGCTCTAAACAGCAAAGCTGCGTGAGGTGACGCAGAGAGGGAGGTTTGCTGAGTAACTTCTGCGTGGGAGTTTAAGAGCTGCGTTCGACTCCCTCCCCGTGTTTTCCCTCTCCTATTTCACATTTAGTAGCTGAAAATGCAATAATATGACTCATTCTGGCTATAATGCAGAAGTTGTCAATGGCCGTTTGTATAAGTATGTTTTATATAAGTTTTATGTTTTATATCAGTTTGCAAAATTTGTCTCTTATGTATCTGGAAGTTCTTAAGGGCCTTCTTTTTGTGGTTGCAATCTAATTCTAAAATACCAACTACAGAATCACAGAATTGCCAGGGTTGGAAGGGACCTCAAGGATCATGAATCTCCAACCCCCCTGCCACATGCAGGGCCACCAATCATCCCACCTAATGCTAGACCAGGCTGCTCAGGGCCCCATCCAATCTGGCCTTGAACACCCCCAGCAATGGGGCATCCACAGCCTCTCTGGGCAGCCTGTTCCAGTACCTCACCTCTGCTTTTGTAGTCTTTGTTGTTTTTTTTTTAATTTAGAAACTTGTATTTTAAGCTATCTGAGCTGCCCCCTGAGACTGTGTTCTCTTTACTAGCCTGTAGAGGGTACTGCTGACTGTCTGTTCTTTGAATGGTACCACCACAACTGTGTATCTTACCTGGCTGAGAATTGAAGACTGCTGCCTTTTTTTTTTTTTTTTTTTCCTAAGCACCCGGATATTTTTTGTTGCGTATTGGGAAATACCATCGTACCATAGAGACACTCACTAGTAGGCCAGGCTGGATGTGGCTCTGGGCAGCCTGGTTTGGTGGTTGGCGACTCTGCACATAGCAGGGGGTTGAAATTAGATGATCATTATGGTCCTTTTCAACCCAGGCCATTCTATGCTTCTATGATTATTACACTAGAGAAGCATTGAATTTTAATTTGTACAATCTCTGTAATGATACTCAGCTCCTCCAACTGAGTGAGTACACACAATAAAAATAATTAGTCACGTGTCCTGCAGCATGGAGCATGAGGTGGAGGTGGCAAGTTTATCCAAAATCTCATTACTTGTTTCTACAGGTAAATAAATTCAGGTTGTGTTTAGAATGTTTTGCTTTGTTTTTTATATTCTTATCTTGCTTAAGAGTGGTGTTCTTGGGAAGATTTTTTACGAGTGAAAACTTTGCCCAACCTTGAAGTTTACTGTCTTCTCTTGTTTCTAGAATTGGTTTATAATCTGAGGGAAAGCCTGAAACCACAGAAGAATTACATCTTTTACTGCCAGTCCTGTGGTGGCGTCATAGTAAAAGAACGGTAAGCACTGCAGTGTCTTGCACTTATGCCAGTAACTGCCATACTGATTGGTGTTTGTATTATTTTCTCTAATTAGGTAGTTAAAAGATATTGATTTTGAACTTGTTAGTTGAGAATACCTTGAAACACTTCTACAGATGACTAAAATCAAAATTATCTGAAAGAACTTTTATTTATTTATTCATTTTGGCTTAGAAGGTAGAAATAGCTAACAGCATATGGTACATTGCCCTGCAAGGTGGGAAATCTGAATTCTTTTCTTGGTTGTCTGCAGTGCCTCAAATGAGACATTTCTTTTTGTGTCTGGACTTTGCTGTGCATAAAAACAAAACACTGAAATATTTTGAATTGCAAATATTGCAAATAAAAAGTTCAACACATTTTTAATTTTCATTGTTTTGAAAATGCTCATAGCCTATATTTAGCTGACAGCTCTGGTGTATCTAAGGGACTCTGTTCATTGCAGAGAAGTTGGCCTACATGACCTTTAATGGTCCCTTCCAACTCAAAACAATTCTCTGAACACTGTAACCTAGACTTCTTTCTTCTTGTGTACTTTGAGAGATCCTTTTCAATTCTGCCCACTCTGTTATGAATTTTCTTCAGTCACTGTGCTGTTGTTATAGAGTAGCTGGCCAGGATGGAGGTGTTGTGAGCAGCTCTCTTCTATCTTTTTAAGCAAAGCTGGCTTCCACATTACTTTGGAAATGTTGAATTTGGGAAGTACAGGAGCTGTTTCTTAGCTGTATGACTTGACCTTCTCTACTCCTTACAAATACAGAATGAATGAATCATAGAATGTCTTGGGTTGGAAAGGATCTCAAAGATCATCTAGTTCAAACTCCCCTCCCAAGACAGGGCTGCTAGCCACTGAATCAGCTGATAGATCGGGCTGCTCAGGTCTCCATCCAGTCTGTCATTAAACATCTTCAGGAATGAGTGTAGAGGAAATGCTAAGTCATAGCTTGAAATGGGTGGGAAGACAGGACCAACCCAGAGGAGCTCAGGTGCATGCAATGTATCTGAGCGACCGGAAGGAGTGGAGCCAGGATCGACCTCCCCCTCCCAGACCTCATTTAAGGGTTGGCAGTGGAGGTGAGGGTGTCTCACTGGAGATCCCTGCCTACTTGAGTCCTTCTAAAGGTAAGCATATTTTTTTCCTTTGTGTCTGTGGCTGCTGCGTTTAGGCTTATTCTCACTTGCTGTAGCATAGGACTTTGCTGTTCCGCTATTGTTGCTGTGCATTGTTGCATTGCAATGAGGTATTCACAACCTCTTTGGGCTACCTGTGCTGGTGCCTCACCACCCCCTTAGTGAAAAACTTCTCTTGAGCATCTACTCTAAATCTCTCCTCTTATCATTGAAAACTGTCCCTTCTTGTCCTGTTAATATCTATCCATGTAAAAAGTTGGTTTTCCTTCTCCTTATAAGCTCCCTTCAAGTACTGGAAGGCCACAGTGAGGTCTCCCTGGAGCCTTCTCTCCTCCAAGCTAAAACAGTGCAGGTCCCTCAGCCTTTCTTCACTGGATGGTGATCCAGCCCTTTTATCATCCTTCTGGTGCTCCTCTGGATCAGTTCTACATTCTTCCTGTACTGGGGTCCCAGGCCTGGTCACAGTACTCCAAATGGGGCAGAATAAAGAGGGACAATCATTTCCTTCAGTCTCCTGGCCACCCTCCCTTTGATGTATCTCAGGATACTGTTGGCCTTCCAGGCTACAAGCACACTGTACTGTCTCATGGTAAGTTTTCATCTACTAGGACTCCAAAGTCCTTCTCCACAGGGCTGCTCTCAATGAGTTCTTTCAGTCCTTATAGATATTTAGGATTGCCCCAACCCAAGTACAGCATCTTGCGCTTGGCCTTATTGAACCTCATTAAGTTCACATGGGCCCACCTTTCAAATTTCTTCAGGTCCCTTTGGATGGCATTTGTCCCATCTGTTGTAACAACTGCGTCTCTGAGCTAGGTGCAACCCACAGACTTGCTCAGTCTCATTATTTATGTCACTGATAAAGATGTTAAAGATTACTGGTGCCAAGATGGACCCACTGAGGGACATGACTTTTGACTGACCTCTACCTGGACATAGAGCCATTGACCACAACCCTCTGGCTGCAACTTTCCAGCAAGTTCCTTGTCTAGTCCACTGTTTGAACCCATATCTCCAATTTGGAAATAAGAATGTTGCGTGGGACCTTGTCAAAAGCCTTGCAGAAGTCCAGGTAGTCTGCAGAGTGAATGAGAATTTTAATAAAAAGCTGCTGCATTTTCTGGATCTTGTGATGAAGAATTTCGACAGCTTCAGCTGGATATGTATAAAGTGTTAGAGACACACTTGCAGCCTTTTATGATCTGTGTCACTCCTAATACTCAAAATGGTAATGCAAATGTAAATCAGTAAATGTCTTTTTTTTTTTTTTTTGTCATACATAAAGATTTATGGTTGGCCTGAACATAAAGGAGGGAGGGTTTGGGGCTTTCTCCGATGAAATGTCTCATCAGAAAGTCTAGCAGTAAGTCTTTGATACATTTATAGGGTAATGAAACTTACGATTTCTAGTCAGAAGCATTTGCTTTCAAAAGATCTTGTGCCTTTTACATTTTCATCTCGGAGTGGGTATTTTCCTGAATTTCAGCACACCAAATTCTTATGTGTGGAATTTACATATTTTGGTTCCACATCCTACAGTGTAATGTAATTTGAATTTTTACGAAGGAAAAAAAAGACATGATAATACATCACACGTAAAACATTTCTCCTTGCAGAAGACCTCTGACCCCCTTGAATGTTATCTCTAAATTATATTGACTCAGGTAAGGATAGAAGGTTGGAGCTGTCAGTGTGTCCAGCAGTTTCTGTTTTACCACTCCTGTTCTTCCAAAAAAAGACAGTACTTTCAGAAATAAAAATTGTTTGTTGTTCACTGCATAGTCCAGAGGCCTTGGTAATGACAACAGAGGTGATGGGATTGAAGGGAAGTTGAATAACTGTGTAAGAGAGAACTCAATAAAGTGTGTATTGTTTGAAAAGCGTCTGTAATAAGATCAATCTGATACCTAGAAAAGGATATCTTTACAAAGAAATTGAAAGAAATGGAATTTAGTTGCGATGTCTCCTAGGAGACATAAGAGTCGCCTGGTATGTGCATAGTTGCTGCAACAGTGGTAGTTATGGTCTTTAGCTGAAGCAAGAGGATTTTAGGTTAAAATGAAAAAACGTACTCTAAAGCTTGTTTTTTATACCACTAGAGATAGGAAGTCTGCAGTTTCTATCACTTTGAAGAGCAGATGAGAAAAGTATGTCTGGAATGGTTTAAGTGTTGTGAATCCTTTCTTGAGACAAGGAAGTGGACTGGATGAGAGTTCAGCTCAGTTTATTCCCTCTGTGTTTTCTGAGATCCACTGGATTAGTCTGTCTCCTTCGGGAGTCTTGATGGCTCTTTAGGCATAAGGGTTATGCTCTCTGTTTCTTCCACATTATCCTCACAGTAGAGGAAGTGGTTAGATTTTTTTTTTTTCCCATAATTTTAAGAGTTGCAAAGAATTTGGGGTATTTTCTTCTTTCTCTCCTTATGGTTATACATAATACAATGTTAGTGTAGCTCACAGATAAAAATAATTCTCTAAGACTTTGTAATGTATGAAAGGCTGAATGTTGCAGAAAATAACATTTATAAATTGACTATTAAGAAATTACTGTTTTAATTAGTCCAAGCCTGAGCTACTTTACTACACAAGTATTTTATTGAAAAACTGATTTTAGGAGAAGTCTTCTAATCAGACTTTTCATTTAATGGTAGCTTTAAGCTTGACAGCTGTCTAGCCAAGCTGGTCTTTCCAAAAAGATGGCTGCTCCTAAAGGAATCCAGTTGGATCTCCTATCTTTTCTTCCTCTCTAGAACTGAAGAGTTAAATACTTATTTTTACTGTCTGTTTTTCTTTTTGTTTAAGGCATTTTCAATAAATAGGATGATGTGATTGGCTGCTGAAATATGAATTAATAATTATGATAAAGAATGTTTATACTGTTTTACAAGAATCTCTATGGCTAAATCCTCACCTTAGTAAGGAAGCCCATTACTGCAGTTGTCTTAGATTAGTGCCAAACTTTTGGCTTTTTAAAACTTAAGCACCTAGACTTCCTGTTTGGAGACAGAGCTATCTCTGAAGGGAGGTTTAGGTTTATTAGATGCTTTCAGAAGGGGATTGTGTCTCTTAATTTCTCTCTGGCTATATAACTACTGTAAAGTAGAAACTTAGTTATTAGTTATCAAGGTTATAAGTTTTATTTACTGAGTGAATTTTATTATTGTATTTAGCAGCTTTAAGAGAATCAGTACCTGGTAGACTTCAGGCTTCTTTTTTTATTGTTGTTGTTTCCTGGAAAGCTAATTTCAAGTAAGTGTTAACATTTTTCCAGTTCTAGAGTCAGGATCTAGAATAAGGCTTCTCAACTCTGAATGGTGAAAGCCTAAAATAAAGTGGAAAAGCTGTATTTTCTGTATAGCATAGCTGGGAGGAACCTGTTAAGGAACTTCTCACTGATTGGAGTAACTGCTTTTTGTTTGGCAAGAATTCAGGATCTTAATGCAATTCACAAAGCTCCAGGCTATGAGGGTAAAGAAAGAGTAATGTAAAGAAACTGGACGGCACTGATCTGCAGCCTAAGGTAATCTTTTTTTTCTTCTTCAACACTTTAAAAAGTATTGCTTGCAATACCAACTTTTTGTTGCTGTAATATGAGGAATGGTATAAGGGAATGAAAACCTTTTTCAGTGTTAGTCCAGGTGTTAGCACTAACTGTGTAAGACTGGGAAGAATAATCAGTCTTTAGACCTCCATCTGAACCATGATAATATCTCTGCTGATACAAAGGACTACAAAGAGTGAAGTCAGGGATGCATAGTGCCAGAAGGTGATGTTACTCATAATGCTAAAGCTGAGCAGGAATACCAGTTATTCCAAGTTCCATCTGAAGATGGGGCAAACGCAGTTTGAAATGTATTGCAGATGGAGAAAGAAGGAAGACTGTATACAAAGTTTTACTTTGACTAAGTCAAAAAAACAGAAAGCACAATAACTGCAATGGGAAAGCAGGCATCTTCAGAAAAGAGCAGTCTCTGAAATGCAAGAAAAGGAGGATGTCTAATTGCTGTCTCATTAGTTCTCTGATGATTTCCAAAGTGAGATTGTATTTGCAAGTTTTCAACTAGGAGTGGAATCGAGAAATGATGTGTGAGGAGTTTGGGTAAGATCAGACAAAATATGAGAGCAAAAATAAAACACTCGAAGAAACTAGACAGATAACAAAACATTGTGACAAACTACGTGTAGAAAATTGTTGGAGAGCATGCAGTTAAAGCTATTGTCTGTTGTTTTGGTAAAGAAGCAGAATTTTTTCCCAGTGCAGCAAAAAACACAGATTAAAGCAAATGTAAATATGTGGACAGTATTCATCAATGCTTTTAAATTGTTAATAAAATCATGTGTGGTGAGACTACAGAATGGTTATAGGAACTCCATGCAGAAAGTATTGACTACTGAGCATAATGATTAAGGCAGCATTCATATAGTCACATGTATTTATTCCAGCTATCGGAGGGTGTTCTACACTTTTAAACAGTGCTTCAAAAGTTTGGCTTTTAAAATCCTCAGTCACTGTGGGTAACCAAAGAAAGGAAGTTAAAAACAAAATGGATAAAGAACACAAGGTGTGGTATTGCCTGTGGCAGACACCTTGATCCATATAGCAGCCCAGGAGAAGAGGATTTGATTTAGTGGGTTGGTTGGTGGTTTTTTGTTTTTGTTTGTTTGTTTTGCCTGTGTGTTTTGAAATTTGAATCTGAATCTAAATTAAGAATGCATTGTTTCATCCTTTTTTCTTTTTAATGGATATACACTCTGGTATTTTTGTCAGGATTTAGCTTTGTTTCGAAGTCTAATATCTGACTTTGAGAGGCTTTGAAAGGCATTCTGTGGCAAGTTTTTTTTTGTTTTTCCTTTGTTTCTTTGTATATATTAAAACTTGGTGCAAGGAAACTTTGAAGTAATAAAAATAACTGCATAATCTCTGTTGTTATATTTTTCTTGTCTGAGCAGATCTGTTTTATTTTTACCATGTGATTAGTTACAAGGAAGTTATGCCAAATTCTGCTGTATAATCATTGAAGATTCACCCGTGGGAAAAACTTGATCACAAACTTGGCAGGAATCACTTGGCCATTGCTTTCTCAGAATTCATCCAAAGAAAATGCCTTTGACTGAAAAGAGAGTCAAGCACCTCCTTTTGGAGAAAGTGCCATAGTTTTTTCTTTCTGTTTTGTAAGGAGTCCAGTCTCTTAGTGTCTTAGAGTGTCTTAGGAAATAATATATAAAAATATTTCTTTTTCTCTGTTAGGAAATTTCTCAGAGTTCTTCCTCTACCGAGTGAAAACTGGAATGCTTTAGTAGAAGAGTGGTGTTGTCACCCTAATCCCTTTGCAAGAAGCACTTTACACCCTCAGCGTGATGACTGTTTTCTTGGAGAGACTTTTCTCCTGTTGAATTCAAGAAATGAATCATATGTGCCTGAATGTCTCAAGTGCAGCTCAGAGACTGAACATCACACTTCTCAGAATGACTCTACCTTGGTAAAGTAGTTTGTTTTAATAATTCTTAAGGGAATGTATTTGATTATTTTTTTTCTTGTGAAACACATTTTTATCACTGGCTTATTTAACTTATAAATATTACAAGGGTGTTTTGAAGGTCAGAGAGGGTTGTTGGCATTCAGCTGCACAGAAGCCAGACAATATATGCACCATGTCATGACACTGACCTGGGTATGAATCATTTAACAATATAGTTCTGGAACCAAGTATTCCCCCTTCCTCCCCAAAAAATATTCTCAGTGGAGAACAACAACATTTATTGAAATCATAACTGTGATTGGTTAGGTGTTTGTCAAGGTACAGTGAAACAAAGCAAAAGGAGAAAACTAGACTAGCTGTGCTTTTTTTCCTCCAAATACAACCGAACGCATAACTATAAATATGATCAAAGGAAAGTGTGGGTTTTGTGTTTGGTTTTTTTGTTTTGTTTTGTTTTTTGTCTTATTTTAGTAAGATTTAAAAAAATCAGAATGTGTTTCAGATATAGCTCCCTTATGCTGGCAGAATGAAAGAAGAATGTTGAGCTCATTTGAGGGCTCTTTGTCTGGTAAAAAGGATCTGCCACTCCAGACTGTAACTGCTGAAGGTGACTTCTGTAAAGTGTTCCAGGAGGAGATATCCATCAGCTGAGTCTGAAGGAATAGGGCTACCATTTGGCTTAGAAACATCAAAATTTGTTGTTGCTCAGGAAAAAAAAAGTGTTTGTAGGCTGCTACTGTTATTTCAGTAGTGAGACAAGGAAATAAAATAGATTGCTTTACTTGTCTTGGAAATCCAGCACTCATAAAAGTTTGAGCAATAATTACTTCTGCCACCAAAAGAGCATCAAGTAATTTAGCTTGCATTTCCATAAAATATTTTCCGTTAATGTACAGCTTGTCTGTATTTGTGCTAAGACTGATCCTGCAGATCAGTCCCATACTATATATTAAACTTAATAGTTTGAAGTTCTTCAGCAGTTTTTGAAACTGTTACTGCCTTGTGTGTCTGTAATTAACAGCTGATATGCAGATTCCCTGCACCAAATTCTTCATCTATTAAAAATAACATGATAGGCTCTGATTCTTATACAGTGCTGCTGTTTACCATTGCATGGGATTTGTATTATCTCCTTTTTAAATCACCAGGATTCCAGCAGATCAGTTGCCAATGGTGTGATGCATCAGAGTGAGCCATCTGTTTTGAGAACAGTTCTGTCCTCCTGTCTGTATCTGCAAGTCCTGAAGCTATGGTCTCTCTAGTTTCTTGTTCTGTTGTTCTTTGAAAAGCAGAATCTGGGGAAGGGAATACAAGAACTGATATCCTGAAAGGATTTCAGCATGAGAGAAGCAGATTAATCTGGATTAGCTCTTGGAGTTATTTGACAATTGAAGTTATGTCTTCTAAGTATTCTTAAGAAGGCGGATAAGTAGAAGATTTTAAATTTCCAAGAGGACAATGCCTTCTGTCAGAGGTCCCCAAAATTAATTATCTCACATTTCAGTAGTCTCAAAAGGATCATGGAACAATGGCAACAAAGATGAGAAGAGGCAGTCTCTATGGAATTCATATTGCAGCCCAGAGAAAGAGGAGAAATCTGCCCAGCATACTTTTAAAATCAATCAAAGAAATGTTTGACAGGGAAATGTTGCCTTTGAGGCAGAAATATAATAAAAAAGATACAGAACAAAAATGTTACTGAGATATGGGTCAAACCAGAATAATAACATAACTTTGAATGAGGGAGGAGGCTATTTTCTATCAGAAACTTACAATACTAATTTAGTGCAATTAATCTTCAGATTGGCTTTCTTGTTTAGAATTTGAGAATTCTTTCCTTGTTTGTGTCAACTCCCTCTTTCTACATCTTTCAAGCTTACAGTAATTCCAATTTCCATGTTTTCTTACTTCTAGCATCGCTCAGTTGCCAAGCAAATGAGCAGAAAACTGTAAGATCAAGCAGAAGCTGGATTAATAAGGGAAAAAGCTCTCATACTGAAACAGAAAATTCTTCCATAATATGAGAGGAGTAGAAACAAGATAGATTGCTATTGGCATAAATGTTCTCATTTTAGAGAATACCATTGCAGTTTGTCTCAGTATGAAAGTTCTTTTTTAATTGCATTGCAGTTCTTTGGAAAGTGTTTGCGTATGACCAAAATAGTAGCAGGAATATACTAGATATGCTTAAACAATCTTTTCCATTCTCCTGTGGGACCAAGACAGCATCCTTCCATATTTCTCACATCTATTATTCTTCCAGTGTAACATAGTTTTTAAATGTCACATGGTTCTGCAGCATCCTAATAGTATCTCTTGGGGAAAATATTTTTCCCCGATGCCGTATCAGGGATCTTTAGGAATAGAAGCAGAAAATACTGGGCTGGTGATCCACCTCCATCTGCAGGTTGCCTGTAGCTGCAAGTTATCAAATAGATATATTGATTTAATTAGCCTAGCTAGAGGTATTGCTTTTGCTGTTGAAGCGTGATATGGTGAGTTAGTGGTGGTTTATAGGTACAGTACTGTATGGTTCTCAGCTACCTGTAACCATAGTCAGGAAAAAACATCTGAGTTGTAGCTTTCAAATAAGTGCTTCTATATACAGTTTACTGTGCAGTTTTTCTACCATCCTCAATACTCTTTCTCACAAAGGACAGTTTCCTTAGCTTTGCTCTTCATGTTAAGCAATTTTTCTGTATATGTTTAAGAGCAGGAATTAGGAAAGGGAATAACTCTGTAAATATAAATGATGTTTTCTGTGATCTTTGTAACAAGGGGGCTGCACTTCTGACATAGCTCTTTGAAGCTTTCACGGAGGCTGTAGGGCTCTCCCTTGAACTTTATTTGGACTCCTAGTTTATGAGGAGGGGGAATTTGCTATTGCAGTCTGTTTAGAGCTTAATAGAGAGTGCAGAGAATCAGGACTTTATCATCATGAGTTCAGATTCTGTGGGCCACTTCCTTGCTTTTGGGGAGCTAGAACAGTCCTTTCTGTTTTAGTACATTTTAGTATTTGCATAATACAGATCAGAGAACTCTTGCTAGACATTCCCAGCATCAAATCCTTGATTTCTGTTTGAGCTATAGCGTGACTTTGAGAAAGATGTCAAGTACTGATTTAATAGTCAAATGAGGGCAACTTTATCATTCTTTGGTAAACTGTTTCAGTGATTAATCAACCTGAATCCTTGCTGCCTACTTATTAAACACATTAAGAATTGTAACTCTGTATCACTTTTCCTGACTATTTATTTGCTGGAAAATATTTTTGTAAGTTTTCCAATTATTTTTAACACTCCCTATAGGTGCATTTTAGCAATAATCATGGTACTAATTCTGGATAATTAAATTCTCTATATTACCCTTGTAGTGGAAATGCTAAGTCATGTCCTGAAGCAGTGATTGAGCACCTGTTAGGAAGGCAGGGTCAACCCAGGGGTGATCAGGTGCATGCAATGCACCTGAGTAACCAGAAGGGGTGGAGCCAGGATCCACCTGTTCTGAGACCTCATATAAGGGCTAGCAGTGGAGGTGAGGGTATCTCACTGGACATCCCTGCTTACCTGAGGTCTTCTAAAGGTAAGCAGTTTTTCTTTCTTCATTTCTCTTTCTATGGCTGCTGTATTTGGGTTGTCCTCATTTGCTGCATAGGACTTTGCTGCACTGCTGTTGTTGCTGTGCTTTCTACTGCATTATAACATTACAGTCCTTATCAACGATTCAATTGCTTATACATTCAGAAATCATTTTTTCTCTTTCTTCTGCAGCATCTCATTAGTAACTCATGTTTAGCTAGTTACTATCATCTAAATTCTTTTAATTTTTGCTGCCATTTGCTGTTTGAGCACGTGCTTTGGACTAAGTGTAACTTCATGATCTAGACTGATACTTATAATTCGTTTGTCTTCCATGTGTAACTTTCCCTGTCATTGTAGCAAGAGGTACCTGCTAAAAAAATTGGCCCAATGTATGTATTTTAGTCATCTGTGGTCTCCTCCTTCATCTCTTCCATGGCTCCTGAATCAGAATGGATCAAATAATAATGTATTATTTAATGGTGACAAGGATAATTAGGCTTGGATATCTTCATAATCATAAGCCTGTCATCTAGGTTCTGAAGACAATCTGTAAGAGACATACCTCAGCATTTTCCTTCAGAAAATGAAAAGTGTACCTAAGACTATAGGATGTATTTTATACAACTCTTTTTTTTTTTTTTTTTTTAATTCTGTAATGTGATGGGCCTCAAGTTCCAAATTTGTGTTCTGGACAGTAGTCCATGAGAACTGTCTTGCATCACACATTTTAAAATTTGAGAACTATAGTGGTGGCGATGAATATAAACCATACTTCCCAAGAGGGGTGTGTGTGTATTCTCTCCAGTTGAAATGTATGGGAACTGTAGGCATCTCTTAGGCTGCAGAAAAAGATAAATGCAGAGTGGAAATACTATAATTTAATTTGCTCTAAAGTTAGACAGTCTTATGTAGGCAAATCCTGTGGTATGATTTCTTAAGTTGGTTGTGGCTTGTTTCGACTTTACGAAGCCTGTAAGGCAGTAGTTGTTCAACTACTAGTTGGTATTTTTATGCACTGTGTATTGAGTTAACAATTATGAAAGTATTTGTACAAAGACAATTTAGAGGTCGTCTCATTAGTTTCCAGAATTTTTAGTTCCAGAGAGGTTTTTTTAACTCAGGAACATCATTGTGTTTGGCTACACATGTTACTTCCAGATCAGAGTTGTATTGTGCTACAGCCAGGCTCATAACCTGACATAGAACCAATTCTGGAGTTTATATTTTGTGTTCAAGTAGAGTTGTGCTTACTTGTATCCATCTACTGATAATGAGTTTAAATATGAATGCTGGAATTAATAGAATAGAGCTGAATCCACATCGCCTTTCTGAAATACCATAATACATTGTGTTCTGAAGTTCTTTCCTAGTTCTTTCCTTTCCTGCATACTCTAAAAACCTTTTCTACTCTGCTGAACATTAAACTGGCTATTCCTACAATCCTGTCTACAGTGGCTAAAACTTTCTACTGAGTGATGGTAGTGTATGGGAGCTGTTAAGTCACAGCCTGAACCACATGATGATCCCCTGGGGAAAGGACCCAGTCAGCCCTGGGAGCACAGGTGAAGGCAACTCAGCTGTGTGACTGGAAGGGATGAAGCCTGGCTACACCTCTCTTATATCACACTCCCCCTTCCCCCCCAATTTAAGGGATGACTGCCTCTGGGGAAGGGTCTCTGGTTGGAGGTCCCTCCCTTGTGGATTTTTTCCCCATGAGCCTAGATCCTCAGAGATGGGTGAGGATTCCTTTCCTGTTTGTCTCTTTTGCCATTCCACTTCTGTATTGCCTTTCCACTGCACTAATCTTTCTGACTGTAACAGGTAGTCACTTTACAGAGTAATATTTTGTATATATACATTAGGAATAGTTCTTGTGTGCATTACTTTGCCGTTATCAAACTGAATTTACCTCATCATTTTATCATACAGTCACTGAATATTATGAGATTCTCTTGTTATCTGATGCAGGTTGTCCTATGTGATTGGTAATACTGCCAGATGTAAAAATTGGTATGAAACTTGAAAGTATGTCGAAGTGTAAAAGACTGAAGTAGTAAATGCACATCTTTGTATATGTGAACATAAAGGGAACAAAGTACAAAGTTCACTATACATTCCTGGGAGTACGTTAAAATTATACAGTTCTTTTTCAGAATAACTGAGCAGCATTTAAATAACTTTTTTTCTTTGTCCTACAGAAATCAAAGGAAAATACCAGAGTAATTTGTGAGCGCTGCAAGACAACGCTGGGAGAAACAGTATCATCAGGTATTGCATGTGCAATCTTAACTATACTTGCCTGCATCAGCTAACGAGCATCAGAGGTTGAAAACTCCAGAGGAATGTTGTTTATCAGAAAAAATGTAATGCTAGTGCCAGTGTATTTGTGTCATTCCCTTCTGGAATTGCTCTCTCTATGAGACCTTGAGCTACTGACTTACTGCAGGGATGCTCCTTGTTTTGGTTTTTGTGGCATATTTGGTTAATTCTAAAGCTTTGAAAGACGGGAAGCATGGTTCCAGTTTAGTAGGAATCCCAGTCAAACAGGAGACCTGAAAATTTGCAGATCGTTTCTTTTGTTGTCAATCATATGGAATGATGGAAAGGTTAATTCTTAACTTATGTTAAGCTTCTAGTGCTTTGTTAACTATTAGTGCTAACAACAAGTCTGGTTTCATGGAAAGGAAGTCTCTCATCATTTGATGATGAAATTGTGAGATTCTTGGTTTTCTGAAAGCTGTTGTGACATTGAGTATTTAGGGTTTACCTGAAGTATTCAGATGTTCTTCAAAATGCCATTTTTAATAGAGAGATAAGCAGTGATAAGACTGTTTCTAGCAGGATTTTTTCTTTCGTTCTCCCTCTGCTCTACTGCAGATGTGCGAGTCCATCTCAGTTCAGAGAATATAAAAATGTAGCAGGAAATGCAAAGCCTGTTTCAGAAATAAGTCATGAGGAGATAGAAGACAGAAGTTTGATTATTCTGTACAGAGATCTAAAAAATACAAGCACTAAGAAAAGTACTTTTAAGGTAAGGCATTTGAAATCCTACAAAGCAAGATGTAAGACTTTGCAAAATCAGGGACTAGAAAAGATCTTTATAAATCCTCACGAATTAATGCCCTCATCTAAGCCTTCAGACAACTCTAGCAGCCTATAGTTGATATCGTTGGTATAGGAAACAGTAAACAGTGTAGACGTGCAGGGAATTGTTCTGGACTCTATATTTTGGTGGAGTTAGAAAGCTTGTTCGTTGTTTTCAGCATATTTCATCAGCACTGTAGGAACTTTATGGAGAATTCAAAGGACAGACACAAATCTGTTCTTTTCCCCACCTCTATTCCCATATATGCATAGGCTTTTTTGTGGTGTGTGTGTGGGGGAATTCCCACCTTCTATTTCTGCAGACAAACATCTTCTCAATTCCCAGTGCCTTTTGCAGCAGTGGAACCTATTCCTTGCTTAGGGTAAGCCTTCTTGGACAGGCACGGCATGGAGCAGACAAGAATTAGCTCAGAGGTAACATATAATTTCTTAACAGTGAGGATGATTAAATAAACTATAATACTTACCTAGACAAGGGGTGGAGTTGCCAAGCCATTAGAGTCGTTAAAGCAGGATTAAGTGTCTTACTGAGAATCATAGAATGGATTGGGTTAGGAGGGACCTTAAAGACTGTCTGGTTCCAATTTCCTTGCTGTGAGCAGAGAAGCTTATTTTCATCTGATTTTTTTGGTGTGTCTGGACAGCTGTCAAATGATGCAATCCATTCTACTCTTGAAATTTATGGAACTGACGAATCTTTACTATTGCTCATATGTTAAGGCTTAGTGGAATTAATTTCTTTGTATGTGTAACTTTTTCTGCTTGCTGTTTGGTTAGGCTGTGTGTATAGCCTAGAATTGGAGCTTCAGTGTGATAGTTTTTGATGTTCTTGATGAAGACTGAATTCTGAACTCAAAACACTTCCATTTGGTGTTAAAAGAATGTCTTACTGGAGCTTTTTGGAAACGCATTGGAACCTGGAATGTGTGTTTCATATATTAACGTTATGTTAGTGCAGTTTTTGGAAAGAGATTCTACCCTGCCTCTTTGAGCAAAGAAGAAAATTATTCCCGTGTGTAATGTTACTAAAACTCTTGTGGTTCACTGCAGCATTACTGAGCAGCAGAGAGTACTGAAATACTATGTAAGCTATGCTGATTTCAGTAATTTAGGAAAGTTTTTTTTCACTGTGTCTTACAGGTTTGTCTTGATAGCAGTGCATAGTGGACAGGAGTTAATTGACACCAGCAAACATCAGTATATAAGACATTTCAGTCCAGGTGTTTGGGTTCTTGCATACTTTATTTCAAGGTGATTGTTCCTACTGTTAAACAGGGATCAATTGAAATGATAAACTGCTGATTGTGTAATTATTTCAGAGCAGCATTCTAGCAATGTTTTCTTTTATCAGAACTTCTCCCACAGACCCAAGCAGGAATTTGATCACATGCTGCACGTCCTAATTGACTGCGGAACAAGAAACTAATTATAGTGTAATTAAATATAATGATACTGTGACTTACAGTCTATTTGTAAAAAGAAGTCTTGGTTCTTTAAAGGTGTTTTTCATTTTAGATACTGTTAAATACTATGTCACTGAGGTGATTATTTGGCCAGCTGAGGAATGCTTCAGCACAATACCAAGGTAAAAAAAAAAAAAAAAAAAAGATGCTTAGTTTTTTATATTCTGGAAAGGACACTAGCAACCTAGTAAAATTTTAATATTGAAAATTTTAAGTATAACAAAGTGCTGCTTTTTAAAGGTAATGTATTCTGTATTCACTCATGCACAATTTTTTGTGTATATAATAAGGAGATTACAATTTGTTACAGTATTTCACTGTTCAGCCAATAAACAAAAATAAAATACTTATTTGAATTTAAGTTTTCATGGCATTTGGTGACTAATTATTGAAACTGAAGATTGTTATGTAGAGTGAAGTAAGCTTGTAATGTTTCATTCCAATGAAGTTGGGCTTTTAGATTCTCAAGTAATTCAATTTATAGCTAAGATGGCATGGAGCTTGATCCAATTATCTTGTATCATATACTTTGTTTTAGTCATTGGTCTTTCTATTTGTGAATTATATTTTAAGTATGTACATTTTCCTGAACTTTGTGTTTTTATGTATAAAGTATAAGGAAAAGCATTTACTCATCATTTGATGTTTGGTGTTGGTTAAAGTAAAGGATATGGAGGAATTTAGACTGCTGATCTGTTAAATAGTTCCTGTTGCAGGAGATAGAAAGTGGTTTATGTGGAGGCAAAGATAAAGAAACTCAATTTCTTTGTAAAAATAAATAGTAAGATTGTAGTGGAATTGACGGTATGAAGTTGCTCATACTTGCACTGCATTGGTATGAATGACCTTACCTGTGTAGTTGCCATTAAAATGTACAACGTGTTTAATTCTTTAACAGGTCTCAATTCATACAGAGCATGGTTGCTCAGTGTCTTGTGGAATTGTCCTCTGCTAAAAGCACATTTAGATTCACTATAAAAGGTGACAATGGAAGGATCTATATTCTGGTAAGTTTTTTATCTTGAAAAAAGTTTGCTAGGTAAAGCAAAAGCTGTGTCTGTAAGCAAGGCAAAAAAGGGAATCCATTTAGTACTTTCAATCAGCAGGCTGGTATTCAGCCAGTTCTAGGAAGGCGGGGCTCCTCGTATGTAGCAGTTTCTTGGGAATATAAACACCATTACTCCCAAGGGCACTTTCCTGCCTCCTTTCCCCTGTCTTTTGTTCCTGTGCATGACGCCCTGTGGCCAGTTCAGATCAGCTGTCCTGGCTGTGTCCCCTCACAGCACTTTGTGCATCCCGGTCTCCTTGCTACGAGGGCAACATGGGAAGAAGATATGTCCTTGTTCTGTGTAGGCATTGCTCAGCAACAATGAAAACATCACTGTGATACTGCCTAAATCTGGAACATAGCACTGTACTAGCTACTGTGGAGAAAATTAACCCTATCCCAGTCAAAACCAGAACAAAGAACTAACTAGAATTTCTACTAAAAATATATGGAAAGCTTAGATCTTGGCTTTGTAGAATAGATCTCATCTTTTTGTTCCAGTGTTTGCTGTCTTTAATTGCTACAAATTCATCAAATTGTATGGCATCTTTCACAAATGCTTTCTTAGATCAGGAGAAATTATTCATGTAGTCAACATATTGCATTGGAAAGTGAAATGCAAACAATAGTAATATTTCCGATTATACTTGATGATTTAATGCTGTTAAGCTTTCCTATTTAGATAGTAACAGCTAAATTCTTCAAACTTTTAAGGTGGATGGGGATTTGAGTCTGGAGTTTAATAATAGGGGCCAGCTTAGCATTTTAATGCTCATTAATAATCAGTATGAGGTTGAGTTAACATAGGGACTAGCTTCTAATTGGAATGCCTTCGTGTGTGTGTGTGTTTTGAACATCAAAAAGGCATTGTTCATTTCCATGCTGATACTCTGGGAACAGTACACACACCAACAGGTGTTCCAGAGGTACAGCTTAAGTTTTGAGACTCAGAGACTTTGTGGATACAAATGTAATGTGAGCAGTGTTTATACTGATGTTTGCAAATTAAAAAGAAAAAAAAAAAGTAACTGCTTAGGGCTGTGGTCTCATCACTGATGTATAGTGGGCCAGCTGTTCCACTTGTTTGTATTGAAAATGAACTTGTCAAAGATTTCCATTTGTGATGTTTGTGCTTATATACCTGAATGTACACAGCCTAGGCTGTGTATTTAATAATTAAGGTTGAGGTCCTTCAGAAGTCTTTTTTTGAAATGTTTTTTAAAGCACAAGTTTATATATATACTCAGTGTTCTTACTTTCTCTGTGTATATCACTTAACATTATACAGTTACGTTATCTAAGGAGATCATAACTTGAGTTTCTGTTTAAATTGGTGATAACTTGGTGATAACCAAGTTTTTGAAAGCTGTGTACTTAAGGATTTTTTTTAAAGACTGAGAATAAATAAAACTAAAAAAGACTAAAATGTGGCTCAGGCAAATCTTTACTTATCCTGTCTGTATCATCTCCTAGATGGGATTCACCTAATAAAATTCCAAAAGGTACAGTGTGAAAATTTTATGGTAGGGTCCTGGGTAGTTGAGTACTAACTCCAGTCTTAATGAAGTTGTTCTTTGAAGTAGGATTAGGTAAGTTAGCTTGTATTTTGGCACTGAGTCGGAAGGGAGTGGGAAGATTACCCAAGAAAAGAAATGAGACAAATGGGAGGGACTTGTCAGTCAGATACTGATTCTTCGATCGTGCTTTTGAGGGCTTGAGCAGAATGAGTTTGTATTTATCAGGGCTAGGGAAGGGGATGTTGCAACAGTCAAGATGTGATGACTACCTTATTGAGACTTAGCTAACCATCTCTTTTAGCGAGTTGTATTCTCTGTGAGGTATGAAGAAGACCACATTTAATCCATTAGTTTAAATGTGAGGGCAGAGGTGTTGTAATGGAGTGTATGTACACTATGAACCCATGTGATGCTAAAAGTAGTGGTAATGTCCGCAATAGCTGTGAGTGAGGAAGAACAACAGCTGTTTCTAGCCATCTAGTTAAATCAGAATTTATGCCTTATTGTTCTCAAAGGGAAGCTGAAGACAAAGGTTGAGATTTTGGGAAACTTGCGGAATGTAGATTGCTGTATTTTACTTATTTGGATCAAGTCCCACCACGTATAACTGAGATTTGTTGCACCTCTTTTCCTGACAGTATCTTTGAAAGTTACTGGCAGGATGATTTAAAAAGGAAAAAACATGAAAATACTTTCTCTGAAACTGCCATTTGAGAAAAGGTCATCAATCTGCATTATGAATAAATTCTAAACTTTATCTATCTTTGTTTGAAAGCTCTTTTCTTACTGGAGTTAACGTCAAAGGAATTTGGTTCAGCAGGCACTGTTTTTCTACAAAATAGTAGAAAGATTGTCTGTTGTCAACAGAATGGTTGAAAGCACAGATGAAAATTTGCATGCTGTGCTAGCCACAAATAACATGTATAAGCTTCTTTGAGTCACTGCGCTCAGCTTAGTGAGCGGTTGTTCATTCACACCAAAAGCAGGATTTGAAAATAATTTATTCATAGTTGATAGTTGTAGAATATACTTTTTTTTCCCTCATAGCAAAGTGTTTATTCTTCCCTTCTAAAGATTCATTTGATAGTAATTTAGCCCACAGTGGAAAACAAATACAGACCTGTGGTGTCACTTGAGAAAACGACGTTCTTTGAATAAATGGTAGGAAGTTGCTGTCAGAAATCACACATCAGCACTTTTGATAGAAGTACTTTTCACATAGTTCATGTTGAAAATTAAATGGATTAATTGCTTTCTCTAAAGAAAGATACAGGAAAATTCTGACAGGTACAACTGTTCCATAGACTGATTGTAAGGATAGTCACCTTCTAAAAAGCATCCAAAGGGGACTTCTTAAAAAGGAAGTCTTAATTTCAAATCTAAGAAACGCTGTTTAATTAAAGCTAATTGTGGTGGTAATGGCCTTTGTGTTTAGGTTGCTTCTCTTCTGTCCCCATTTTCTCCAACATTTTCAACATGCAACTTGAAGCACTGTGTGTAATAGCCTGAGCTGTGAGGTATATTTTGCCGTTCAGTTTATGAATGAATGTGTACTTTGAGTTACAAGAGCAATACTGATAAACAGCTACTTGTTAAGTATGAAGTGCAGTTGCTTGTCATCATTTACGTGTGTAAGCTAAATTGATCGTTCTCTCTCAAAACTTCTTTATCCATTCATCTCTATACTTACTTGTGAAATTTTCACTGATATTCTGAACTTTGATCTCTAAACTGTGATTGTCACATTCAATTATGACATATGCTATGTGTCCTGTTACCAGTGTTTTTTTTTCCCTCACTGGGCATGTCATACACCTGCTACCAGCCTTACCTTAGACCGTTTTAATTGCTATTTTTCTCATTGTATTTCTTAGCTCTATCCAGTCGTAAGTAAATGTTTTGTAAAACTTCTTAATTGTTCCCACTTCTAGTGGGCAGTCTTTCAGTTCCCTGTCTGTAGCATGCAATCATTCAAAATGATGTGCTCTACTAGAGAGAAAGAGATCTTAATAGTGAATAACTGTATTAACTCCTGGTTTTCTTCTCTAGGGGCTGTGATTTGTAATAGTGAAAATAAAATGTCAGTTTGCTGTTTTTTTGACGCTTCCTTAGAAACTGTCACGTTGTGTTAGTATCAGCTGTTCATGGTACATCAGATTTAGAGTAGAAGAAGAAATTGATGTCATCCTCAGTAAAATAATTTTTCTTTATTTATAGATATGGCTTTTAAATTCTGACACGTTGCTGGTGGAATCCTCAGGAAGTTCCTCTTCCTACAGTGTCTTTACACTGTTTGGCAACAATTTCATTCCTAGCTGTGGACCGTCAGGGATGTGGAATGCTGTTAAAGTTCTCTACCAGCCGTGCATTAAGAACAAGAATAAAGAGTAAGTATGGCCTTTTCTAACCTCAGATTGTGATTTTTGATTCATTTTGCTTTTCAGGTCAGAAATATTTCTTTGAGGTCCTTTAGACAGTCCAGTAATGTCAGAGGTGTATGTACCTTTTCAGAATTTTTTACTCATGTTTTACTCTTTTTCGTTTTGTTACCAAAAGGAAAAATAATAGTTTAGATTTTCTCAAAGGGAAAACCAATGGTTAAATTTTTGCAGCATAATATTAATGTGTGGACAAGAGAGTAATGCTTTTCTTAGAGGCACACACATAAATGATACAAATAAAGTTATCTCCCTTACATGGGAGAATGATTTACTTTTTCACTTCTTCATTCTTTCCCTTTCTGAACTCACTGTGTACTTTTAGAGCTTGGTCTTTTCTTCAGCTCTATTGACGGATGCTGGAAAGATTGTGGTGCCATGAATTCTAAGGAGGAGGAGTGAGGTCTCTTCATACTGTCTCAGACATGCTGCTCTATGGCTGTAGCTCTGGGCAGCATAATTGAGGGAGGAGGGAAAATTGAAGGAAGGTGAACATGGGCTGCTGCTTGAATGATGCTTGAGTTTAGCCAGATCTTTATCTTTGACTTTTTGTCAAATTTCTGTGTTTTACATGAAAATGCAATCTCATCTGTCAAGGTACTTAAAGGATTAATCCCCTCTGGTTCCCCAGTAAAGAATTTGGGCACCTTTGGTACAGCTGAAATCAAGAGAGCAGAGGTGGGTTGCTCATAGTTCAGCAGATTTTATCTGCCTGTTCCAACTTCAGTCTTGACCATTAAAATTGTGTTTTGCTTTGTAAGAGGTAGAGTTGTGTACAGGACTGGAATGTCTTAACCCAAGCTACCTTTTGCTATCTTTCTAGTGTGTCGCAATAAATTAGTATTAGAATAATCTGTTTAGGAATGACGACACCAAGCTGAGTGGTGTGGTTGACACGGTTGAAGGACGGGATGCCATTCAGAGGGACCTTGAGAGGCTAGAAAGGTGGGCCCGGGTGAACCTGATGAGGTTCAACACGGCAAAGTGCAGAGTTTTGCACTTGGGCCGGAGGAGTCCCAAGCATCCCTACAGATTGGAAGGAGCGGTCCTTGAGAGCAGCCCTGTGGAGAAGGACCTGGGGGTCTTGGTAGACGAAAAACTTAACATGAGCCAGCAGTGTGCTCTTGCGGCTCGGAAGGCAAATGGTATCCTGGGCTCCATCAGAAGAGGGCTGGCCAGCAAGGACAGGGAGGTGATTGTTCCCCTCTACTCTGCTCTTGTGAGGCCCCATCTGGAATACTGTGTCCAGGTCTGGAGCCCCCAGTACAAGAAAGACAGGGAGCTGTTGGAGAGGGTCCAGAGGAGGGCCACGAAGATGATCAGGGGACTGGAGCACCTCCCCTACGAGGACAGGCTGAGAGAGCTGGGCTTGTTCAGCCTGGAGAAAAGAAGGCTGCGGGGTGACCTCATTGCAGCCTTTCAGTACCTAAAGGGAGCCTACAAAGAGGAGGGGAATCAACTCTTTGAAAGGGTGAGTGACAGCAGGACAAGGGGAAATGGTTTTATGCTGAGGGAAGGGAGATTTAGGTTGGACGTCAGGGGGAAATTCTTTACGGAGAGAGTGGTGAGGTACTGGAACAGGCTGCCCAGGGAGGTTGTGGATGCCCCATCCCTGGAGGTGTTCAAAGCCAGATTGGATGGGGCCCTGGGCAGTCTGGTCTAGCATTAGGTGGAATGCTGGTGGCCCTGCATGTGGCAGGGGGGTTGGAGATTCATGATCCTTGAGGTCCCTTCCAACCCTGGCAATTCTGTGATTCTATGTGGACAGTGTGTTTAGCAATGCCACTGTTAAGATATACTTCTTGTAACCGAGAAGAATATGAATAATGCCATACAATAAACCTCTGCTTTTTGCATTACTTATTTGTGAAAGAGATGTCCTTTTTAGATGATTCAGAAATTAATCGAGATAACAAATTAGCCTGAGTGCGTGTAACTATAACTTGCATTCAAACCAGTGGTGACAGTATCTCAAGCACAAATAAGGCCTAGAGGAAAGGGGAAAGAGAAGAGGTAAGGAAGGTGGTTGAGTTGAGTGCCATACCAATATTTATGTTTCAAGTCTGCTAGAGTCCTTAGAAAGGAAAAATTTTATTTGAGCAAACTTTGAGAAGTCATTATGACAAATGTCCTACCTAATGTATTAAGGCTGTAACTGTTAGAAAGCAAAGATATGAGAATACTGATTAAGCAGTGACTGACGTTTGCAGGTGATAGAAAACTTTTAACGTAATTTCTTGCTTTTAGTTCTGTAGTGATAGAACAGAGAGATGTTTTTGTGTAGGTTACCCTTAAATAGTGGTTTGTTGTTCTTATTTTTCCTTCAAATTTTGGAGATAAGATGAAAGTTTTAAAGAGCTATGTATATATTTAAAATGTAGAAGGTGTTCCGTGAAGATTCAGAGAGTACATGACTAACTTATAGTCCAAGAGCTCATAAAAGTACAACAAAATGTCTTGCATAGACAAGGAGGTATGCATACATCATACATGTTTAAATGTTTTCATGGGAGAAATGTACACCTTGCAAAAATGTGATGTATTATAGTTGCCAAGATTATCTGTCTTAATTTTCAAACAGATTCCAGTATTGATAATGAAATAAACTCTCTAACACAGGGAATAAATTCGAAGTGGAACTATTTAAATAAAAAGATGATACTACAGGAAAAACTATTACTGTTATTCATACAAGAGAAAAGATTACCTTTAAGAATGGTATAGCTTTGGAAGTTGACATTGGAAATATGTGATCTAGAATGTTATTTAGTGAGCAAAAATATATCTTGAAGGATTTACTTTTAAATTGCTTATTGTTAGAATGGGGGATATTAGAAGAATCACTACTTGCTCTTAAAGATGCTCAGTTTACAACTTTTAAGTCATAGAGTTATAACTCACAATTTTGAGGCATACTTTTACATAAATTGAGGTAAAAGTCGCATCTTTTTAGTCACTTACCTAGTGTTTAAAAATGCTTTTCTTGAATAGTGTTCTCAGCAGCAAAATTCTATTATGTCATTGTATTTGGTTCTATTTTCCCAGGTAGACTGGTTACAGTTCACTTTTTTTTTTTTGAAGATTACCTTGTATATTTATCTCTGGAATTTGATGGTGAACCTAAGGTACAACTCAGGTTTTAATACTCCTCTAGCAGTAACTGTTCTCTCCTTGACTTATAATTTAAAAACAGAAGAGAGAGGACCATAGAGGTTTGCTGTAATTTTATTCTTTCAAGCGTGTTGGGAGCTTTTGTATGTTTTGGTGTAGGTGTGGTATAAGAAATTAAAATACAGTCCATTTAATACTGTTATCTCTGACCATTTGTATCTTCTTGCATGCTTGTACCAAACTGTTTGATATTTAAGTACATTGTTGTCATTTCTTCCGGTTAGGGATTTTTAAAAAGCAGAAGAAAACTGCAGATGTGCCTACAGGTTTGTGTACAAGCTGTTATTAACTGTGCTAATTCATTCTTGTTCCAAAGTTAATGTGCTGGAGCAAGATTCTTCTTGCTTAGCACTGTGGCACATTTTGCATGTGTGGTAGCCCAGTGTGCTTTATGGAACAGAATCATTTGGCTCGTTTTTGGAACAAGTGCACGGTGGTTTAAAAGAATGGTTTGTTTTTGTTTGATTCAGTCTACATCAGTATTGCCTGTAAATGTCAGATCACTGAAACCCAGTATGGTTGAGGTTGGAAAAGAGACCTGTGGTGGCCATCTGGCCCAGTGCTCTGCTCAAGCATGGACACCTATGGTCAGCTGCATAGCAAGGGTGACTGGGTAGCTACACCTCAAACTACCTGAAGTTTCCTCTGTGGGAAAACTACTACTTCTGAAGGTTGTGTTTGCTGTTTGCACTGACAGCCTAGAGGATTTGAGCTCTACCTTTTAAAATAACAGTGTATGGTAAAGAATTAGTGAGGGTGAAAAAAAATATTACTTTTGAATCTGAACATAGCAAACGAGTATATCTAAACTAGTGTGATTAAATCTACTGTTTTATTTCCTGTAACATTAACTCAAAAGAATATATTTAAGTGCCACATCAGATGTGGGTGTACAGTTGAAATTGCTCTGATTCATAGGCATTAGCAGCAATATATTTTCTTTTGCACACTATTGATTTTGGTGTCTACTGATTTGATTAAAGGTTTGGATTCTTTTGTCTGAAGTTGCTGTTTTGGTACTTGAAAGAACCTTGTGGTATAAAATGTGTAAAGCAGATATTGGAGGTGAATTTTTTTCTATGTGACTCAAATATCTTAGAGGCTTAGAGGGACCAACTAATTTTAAAATAACTTGGACATCCAGCAAGTAAATTCACCTGCTCACTGTGGAAAGGTGGGGAGGGTTGTGTTTTTGACAGGCAACTTCTGCTGAGCTGCTTTTTCCGTGTAGTGATCACAGCTCCCAGTTCTGCCCTTACTGAAATAAATACAAGTTTTTGGACTTCGAGATGGAAGAACAAAAATATTCAAACTGATACAATGGCATGTATCTTTAGTCTGTTGCACTTACCTAGAAAAACGCATGTATGTTGAGGGGAAGGGAGAGCTGGTTGTTCTGTTTCGTATCAGTTGACGTGTGACTGTATTCTTTCCTGCAGAGGTGCAGAAACCAAAGTTATTGTTGGCTTAGCACTGTTTTTCCTTTCTTAGCTGTTCTAGTAAAGCACAGTAAAAATATGTTTCAACCTGTTTCCACATTTATCATTTGGCTTGAAATAGTGCCTCAGTGCACAGTAAGAATGAAATCTTTATGCATTGAACAGTAATGTAAACACAACAGAGGAGAAAGCATCAAAAACAGTGCAACTTGTTTAATGCAATGTACTTGTTTAGTTCTCGTATTTATTTCAAGAATTTTGAAGAAAATGTCTAATTTCTCAAATAGTGTTTCAGGTATCACATTCCAATAGTAATTACAATACTTAAATTGCTTGTTTCTGCGTACACATCTACCTTTGAAATACTGCACGGCTTTTGGAACCTGTAGTCTGTTGTAAGGGATGAGAATATTGTTCTGAGCTTTATGTTGCCTGTGAATGAAAGAAGCATCTCTGTTTGTTCCATTCTCCAGGATACTGACTGAAGTAGTGAATAGAACAGATCTGAGAACATATCATGTAGAGCCTTGGCAATGAATTATTAACAGCTGTGCTCTGGGTATTTTTTCCAACAAGCTCTGGATTTTAGAAGAACGTTCAGCAGCTAATAAGGCAGAGTGAAGTTAAGACGTGGGTAGATATATCCAGACATGCTATTTATAGTGTAGCCCTTGGCACTTTTCCTTGCAGAGCCCTATTCTGCTGATCTTTCTGAGGATTGCCTTTTAAGTGTTGTATTGACGTAACCTTTGCATCTTACTTCTTCGGCTATTAAGCAGGGCTGGAAATACATCTCCTATGAGTGATAGCATGAGTCCTGAGTAGATTTGCCAACAGTTAAGTTCCTGCCCTCGTGGGAGCTGTATAAGCAGTCTTTCTACAACAAATTAGTTGAAACTATATGCAGAAGAACAGTACTCTGTCATTTCTAAGTGAAGGACGCCTCATGCATTTTCTGCTCTGTTCTTCCTGAGGTATTTATTGGTGCCTGCCACTCTTCTCACAGCAAGGCTCCTTTTCTCCACCTACAAATCTGCTGTGCAGACAGGAGAGGTCTTCCTTTCAAGTAACGGGTTCTTGACAAGTAAGACGTTATACAACCAACCTTGTCTGCTGGGAGTGATAATGTTAAATACTGCTGGAGTGAGTGTGTTATGGAAATGTGTGAAGAAAATGGAAAATAAGGCTATGCAGCAATTTGACTATAGTTGGTCTCAGAAAATATTAGTGAAAGTATAGTTAGAGGAAATTATACTTCTCTTTTTATAGTATGCTAGGTAAAGCTTTAGTTTTCAAAAAGTTAGCAATAGCTTTTTATTTCTTATATGCAGCCAGAGTTTCCCTGAATGATTTATAGCTTTTACAGAAGCCTTCTCCTGGGCAAGAATTCACTGCTTAGCATTTCAGAGTTGAAAAGCAACTTCCACGATGTTTGCTTATTTTCTATTAATTATAGAGGGATAGAATAAGCTAGAAATAATGAGTTCATGGCTCAAAATTTGTTTCTTTTTATTTCTAGTGCTTTTGTTACAGTTTTTAATTACATCTAAGTCTGTATGTAATGAGATTTTTCATGATGCTCTGTTATTGATGGATTGCAGAATATCAAATTGTTTATTTGCCCCCAAAGTGGTTTTCATTCCGTATATGATTCCCATAAATGTACCAAAATGTCCCAGTTCAGTCTGAAGTTTCTTAAATTCCACAATATATCACTGATTCCCACATGGCTGAGATAGCAAGATTTTTCCTAATGTTTCAGTAACCCTGGTAGAAAACATGCAGGGTACACAGAGACCCAGAGCTGACTGACAGAGAAATGACTGTTATTTTACTGTTCAGTGGATTCTTTACAATGACTTTTGTAGTAGAAGCTGCTTATTGTGCTGTCTCTGTCACGATTAAGTGTGTGTGTTTGCAGACAGATTGTGAAGAATCTGTTTTTTGAATATATATTTTTTCTTTTCTGTTCTTGTCTTTGATTCTTTCATGGTATCAGGAGAACTGACACTGTGGATGGGGTGCTTTGCCTTAAAAGAGCTGACTGAGCAGAGCTTTTTGAAAGATGTGATCTGATGACAGTCAAGGGTTATGGGACAAGAAAGGAAAATGCTCTTTAGAGTTCAAGGAAGATGTATATGGATGCTGTAAACCTGCTGAACAGTGTAGGAGGGGATGACAGTGCTTTTTTTTTCATAGCTGGGGATTGTTCTTGAGAGGAAAGACCTGTTCTTTACATGTAACATCCTTTTCCCACCTCTAGGAAAAGATACATGTAAGTATTTAAGTATAAGTCTCAGGAGAAGGATACTGACTCTTGTTTATTGAAACTAGACCTACTATGTGCAACATCCTTTTATGGTTGTTACTGAAAAACTTCTTAACTGATTTTTAAACAGGTGTATCTTCCCAACTCTTTGGAGCTGTCATGTTTTTGATGTCTAATCTTTCCAACTTTTAATAGTCTTAGAAGTATTAACTGAGTTAGAGAAAAATAAGAATATGAGAAAAAAATATTGGAATAAAACCTTTGTCTACCAAATGAGGTCTCTTCGATCTTTTGCTCAGATTTTGCTCGTGTTATTCCAGTTGGGCTTGTTGCTTAGGATGCCTTTTGGCTCAATTTCTGAAGTTTAGCCCTGAAGACAGAGGAGGTAGGATTCCAGCTAGTTATTGTTTTATTTTATAGAGATGGATTTTTCAATCCTGATTCAACTGCTTGTGAAAATTTGATGAATAGTTTCCCTTCCTTGTTGCATAGCATAAAAAATGCTTATGTTTCAGTACTCGTCTTGCAAGGTGCTGCTGTTGAACTGTGCATTAGGAGTGATAAATGCTGTATGCACAGTAATTGGTAATGTACAAAGAAGAAATTGAATGTAAATACAATTGCTGAGTTACTTCTTGGGTTCTAATATTTTAGGAAAAAAGAGTTAAGATTTCTGTCGTATTTATTACACTTTTTGAATCAGAGTTTATGATTCTGTGATGTGATAGGGGGAAATACAATTCAGGCCTATATTATTTTTCTTATTCTTCATATTTATTACTGAAGCAGTAATTCTGTAAGGCACAGATCTGGTAGTTCTCATCTCTCTCATTCATATCACAGTTGCTCAGCTCTTTTGGTTGTACCAGAATTTGTGATGGGAGAACTGATGAGTTAGTTTGGGAAAAAATTGCTATTAAAAGCAGCGAGACAATATGAAACTAATTTAAAATGTATAGTTTGAAACAGCTGCATTGTCAAGTAGTTAATTCCACTTTTATGAGATCATAAGGGTATAAGAAATTCCATGCTGGGCCAAATCAGTGTTCCCTCTATCCTCTCTCTGAGATCAGGAGGTCTTATTTAGAGGAGCATGTGAGCCTCAGGACATTCTTGTACTACTCAGCTTATATTGTTGTTTTATTAAGGATGTTAAGGGGATACAGCCCTGCCTGTTTCCTTTAGTATCTGTTTGTGCATCTTAGGACCATCTTTTGTATAAACACTTTTTGACCTTAATGGTGCAGTCTGCCTCCACAGTCTCTTAAAACAGCAAGTTCCAGATTTTTACTACTGCTGTAGAGTACTCTTTTTACTTGTTTTAAACTGATCTCCTGCTAATTTTGGTGAATTGCCTCTAGATCTATGGGGATTTGGTGAACAAAATTCTGCATTTATACTAGCAAAACAGACATGGGGATCATAAACTTCATACTGATGCTATATCATGCAGGGTTCTTGGTTGTATTTAGATTTCCTGTTCAGTTTGCTGGAGAGACTGTGATGTCACATCGTGAAATTCCTACTGTAAGATGTATATCTCTAGTACGTTTGGTTTTCTTGTAACCTTTTTTTGAAAGTGAGAGCCTTAATATCATAGTGACGTTACATTGAAAATACTTCTATAATTTTAGGTCAAACTAGCAGCTTTTCACTTACGCTGTTAGAATTTGCTTCTGATAGACTTACAAAGACTATTGGGTTTACTTAAAAACTGTAAATACTCAATTCCTATAATATCTTTTAAATGACAGGATCCATTTGAGCAGGAAGGATTTCTATACTGAGACAGGAATGAAACAAAAGAACTTAGAAAAGCACCTTGGGCAGATTGGAGACAAACCTCAAAACTTGATTTAGTTAATTTTAAAGTCTGTTTTAAACTAATTAGTATTTGTTGTTTCTATTATATTTCTCCATGACAGGCTGTGTAAACTAACAATGCTTAGATTAAAGAAATGATTTGGGCTGCTAATTTTACTTGAAGTACTTCATGTATCAGTAAGGCAAAAGCAAATTGGGACTGTATGACTCAAGACCATAGAAAGTTAATTTGTGAAGTTGCTCCGGTTATTGCTGCTTGTTTGCTGAATACGCATGGTAGCAGTACTGCTGCTGGTTGCTCATTTTGAATGCAGTAGCATCAAGGATAAAGAGAATGAGCAGTTCTTGTGCTTGTCCTCCAAATTCTGGATTTAAGCTGTAAATGAGATTGCGTACAACTAGTAGGCATAATAATTGATAGTGGATATGAATGTGTGAGGCAGGATATCCAGGTGGAAGGTACTGTTTCAGGCAATAAAATTGCTGAAGTTTTACGTTCTAAGTCAAATATATTGGTGAATTACAGTCAAATAGTTGCTGAAAGCAGAACTGGTAGATCTACTCAGAAGTTAGATTGTCTGCACCTATTTCCCCTCTGCATGGTTGAGAGTATTACGTTTGGTCTACGTTCTCCCCAGCCTTGTATGCTGTACCTGCATACATCTTAAGCCTTCAAATTTTTCCTTACTTCGCAATGACAGAAGTAGATAATGATTCTTACAGAGCCATCTGTGTACCTGGAGGCAGAAACACAGACATCACTGAGAGCTTCTGTGGGTTGTGATTTTTCTGGCTTACCTTGGAAAGGCAAAATTGTATGATGTCTCATTGAAGACTGCTCTTCTAGAAGATGACGCTAGCCTTTTTTTTTTTCAACGGAACACCTATGTCTCCAGTGCACTAACTTGGGCCTTTAAGCTCGTACTGATCAGTTCTGTTGATACTGATCAAGGCTGCGGTGTGAAGACAGTAGCAGAGCTGTTTAGAAGTTGATTTTTAAACTAAGCATAATTATTTTTCATTCGTAGAAACTGATTTTTCTAAACCCTCCAAAACGGTTTTATTTCAGTATGGAAATGTTGCTGAGGTGCATCAGGCATTGTAGCTGCACTTTTTGTACAATTTTCTTTCCTATTTGGCTAGCTTCTGAGTTGTCCTGTGTTCCTCACAAAGCAGTAAGACTGAACAGTATGTTGTATTTACTCTTTGTCAAAAGCTGGTATTTCACAATGAAAACAACTGCATGACCTACAGGAAAAAAAAGCTGTTGAAATATTTCCATACATTTGTACACTTTTTTTTCCAGATGTTGGACTTCCTTCAGAAGCTGGGAAGTAATTTTTTTAATTGGGGAAGGAAAAAAAGAATCCACTGTGATTCTGACCAGTTTGAGTGAATAGTGTATTGTGAAGATTCAAAAAAGAGATTTAAACATTACTGGAAGATGAGACTTCAGGTATTCAATGATTCAGTGCATTTTAAGTCCAATATCATTAAAAAGGGAGCTTTACTTGTTGTAGTTGCACCTAAAAATTTGTTTGTTGTTACTTCCCGTTTCCATCTGTTTGCATATTATTGCTGTGAAATTATATTCCACTGTTGTATTTCGAACAGCAGTGGCTGCATGTCATTAATAGTATTAAGGCCTGTAAGTTTTGAAGAATGTCGTGATGACTAAATCTCTCAACTCAGAGTTTGCATTTGTTTTATTGAAGATGGAATTTTGTTCCTTCTGAAACTGCTGAAACTTGGTGGCTTCTGTAAAAGGAAAGGAGTTGATTGAGAAACTGTTTTTGTCTCCCAGTGTAGCAATTTTGCAGACACTTTTAGCACCTCTGCAGCACTCTTGTATGGGTAGAACCATTGAATTTTATTCACAGTTATCCAACTGGGTTTCTTTTATCACCAATTACTTATGATACAAGTCTTTACTCTGCAAATTGCTGAAAATGAAGTAACAATAGGAACCAGATAGCTGCAAATGTTCATTGACCGTCTTCAGAAGAAACTGGAGAGAAAGAACGTACTGATATCATTGATTATGAAGAAGTTGATCTGAAGATTGGAAGATATCTAATATCAGAGCAATTATGTTTCTCCATAGCCTTTTAGTAGGAATTTCCAAGAAACATAACTGCTTTTAAGATGCAGCTCGAAAAGAAGATGGGGAGAGATTCTTTACTAGGGAGTGCAGCAATAGTGCAAGGAATAACAGTTGTAAACGAAAAGGTGGGGTGATAAACATTATATGTTAGGCAGAAGTTTTTTCCTATGAGGTGGTGAGGTACTGGCACAGCTGCCCAGAGAGCTGTGGGTGCCCAGTCTCTGGAGACACTCAAGGCCAGGTTGGATGGACCCTGGGTGGCCTGAGCTGGTAGCTTGTGTCCCTCCCCACAGCAGGTGGGTTGGAATTGTCATGGTTTTGATTTTTGGTTTTCGGTATTCCACATCATAACATCATGTAGTGCGCTGAGAGTTAAAGTGTTAATGCTCCAATTCCAGGTACCTATCCCTATGCATCATGGAAATCATGGGATCTGGCCCTTCCTGGTTGGGTAGTCTCTTACTGCCTTACAGTGGGTGTTGGAGGGTGCTTTTCTAGCCATATCAAACTTTTCAGGTTTGACACAGTCTCAGGAACTCTCTCTTGCTTGCTCTCTCTCCTAATTTTATTTGATTTGTTAGTCTCAATTTTAATTAGATTGTATTATATTGTGTTATCTTGCATTCTGATACCATAGTAAAATAAGTTTTCCTCCATAGATCACTGTCGCTGTTTTTTTTTTTTTTTCTTCCTTGAGCTCGGCTCCCATCTCCCTATCCCTTTTCCCTTTTCCTTCCCATTTTGTGGGGTGGGGAGGGGGGCAGGGGCCTACTGCCCTCCTGTCACAGGCATAGATTGATCTAGTTATCTCCATGACAACAATCTTTAAGGTCACTTCTAATCCAAACAAGAATTGTGTGTTAAAATTGCAAAAATGAATACTTTGACACAGTTTCTTTTCATGCAGAGAAATAAACTTTCTGACTTGGAGGTACCTTCTAGTTCAGTTCTCAGCTCTGTCACAGACCTACCAAAATACTTCCCAGCTCTCCTTCACCTTGTTTGCTGTCTCTTTATAGTGACAAGTTACCATGGTCTTGACTGAGCTCGTGTTCAGCAGTATGGACTATTTACCTGATTAACTTCATTTGCAAAGGGTTTTCAGAATGTTATCTGTAGCTGCCTTACTTCTGCTGTTGCATCACCTCTTTGAACGAACTAATCTACTCAGAAGGTTTGATTTTCACTGTACTGGTGGATGTGAATTAGTCCTTCTGTGCCTTCTTTACTTCTTTTCATCAAATCTGTATTTTGCTCTGTCTTTAACATCAAGTTCTGTTTCAGCACAGACTTAAATTGGCTAAACCTACATTTAGTTTTCCATTTAAATACCCTCTCTTTCTGTTTTTTACTTCCAGTGCCACTCATGTTCATATCCAGATCTCAGCTGCTATGCTTCCTTTGCTGTTCCTCATTCTTCTAAGTTGAGACTAGACTTCTTTGTTCTAGATCTGTATTTTTTTTTTTAAGAAAGCTCATAAAAATTAAAGAGCCCAAATCATCTATATTCAGTTACCTGACTGTGTCAAGGTACACGTGTATGCCCAGCATAGCCCACCCAGTGCTACTTCAGAAGGGCAGCTGATTGTTTGTGATACCTCCAGCTCTGCCTCATGTCTGCAGCAGGATTCTGGACAGCTCTATAAATGCTGTGGGGAGCTCCAGCAACATGGCTATAGACTATACTGACACTGTTAAATCTCTACAATAACAAATGGCACAAGCTTACAAGTGGTTGAAGGATAAAACTTGAGAACTAGTTCTGAGGAAAGGCAGGTAAAAAAAAAAAAAATGAGGGGCAGTTTTGTGAAGGGTTGGAATTTTTTTTTTTGTGGAGCAGTACTCCCATGCACATAAGAAAGCTGACCTGGCTGAGGACAGGGAAAAGGGTCTTATGGAATGTTGTTCTTTCTAGATCTGTAGTTGGTTTTGAGTATTATTTTTAGGAAAGAAAGTTGTGTGCTTGACTGTGATTTTATTTATTTAGGATTTAATAGCTTTTAAACTTGACTTGTAGCTGCACGTAATATTTTAATGCCAATATTGCTTTTTACCATGCATAGAGGAGACATCTGCACAAATTTTGCTGTAGTCACATCAATGAGGAAAAAAAAAAAAGCAATGATACAAGTAAACTGTTCCAGGGAAATAACAGTTTCAGTGGGAAGGCAAAAGTATGGCATATGGGGAAATTTTAACTTCAGTAATTAGACTTTATATTGGCAGGGGTGTGGACTGAATGAGTGGAAATAAGTTCTGCTTTTCTGAAGTTCTTGGGATTGACTGATTCTGTGTTTTGTGGTGTTCCTTACTCTGCTGCAGGTTCTTGTAATTACATTGTGAAATACTGAATTTGCTTTGCTCCTGAAGTCAGTTACAATGGGGAAAAAAAAAATAGAATAACTCTAGAGTAGCAAGCTGAGAGCATTTTGTGAATAGTGATTACAGCATTTATTTCTACAGTAGGATAACTTCTCCCTTTGGATTCAGACATAATGTTCTGGAGTGTCTGTTATTTGTGTATACTTCCATATGGAATATAAGCAGCATTGTGGAAATGATTTAGTTTTACCCGAAGGTTTAAAAATCAGAGGCCAGAAAACATTTTAATCTTTAGTGTACTGAAAATCCATTTCAACTTCAGAAATGGCCTCCTGCTTGGCGTAATAGGTTTTCAAAAGAGAATTAAGGTTTATGGAGCATATGCAAATGTTCATGTGGCACAGTTAGTATGAATGAGCGCATGAGAACATCGAGGAAAGTGCTTTTATGCTGTGGCTGTGGAACCCAGGGGCTTAGTTAGGTACAGGGCAAGAACAGCGCTGTGCTGTCACTGATTATACAGAGCATTGTTCATTCAACCTTGTTTTTTTTTTAATAACTTTTCTTTCCACTTGCCTAGTTGATTATTCTGGGAAAATAATTGTTATTCCTTGTTAGTAGTCTAGAGCCCTGAATGAATACCAGAAATGAGTGCTGTTAGGATAGGGTGTTGAAGACTGTGCTCCTTGATGCTGGTGTTAAGGTTGCTGGTTGATCTGATGGTGAGGAAGAGAGGCAGGTAATTGGAGAGGCCTGGTAGGAAAATACTTGCATCTAATGCGAGTACAGTTCACACCATTTGACTGGAAGACTGAACAGAGACAACTTTGTCTTGTTAAGTGATCGGGTAAGATCTCTGTGGCATACGGACCATAGTCCCTAATGCCATGCTTTCCTGGTCTTTACTGGTGGTTACCAGTAACATATTACTGGAAGGGGGTAGTACCACATTGCTTACTGGGTTCACAGTCTGCCCTTGAAGAAAACCATCTTGCTGCTTCCTCCACTGACTAGGTGAGGAACTTGGACCATCTCACTTTAGCCAACCATGCTTTTCATTCACAATTTAGTTTGGATTGGCTGCTGAGGTCACTGTATCAGCTGTTGGTCCTGCCTTTGCAGCATGGATAATGTGCTTATATTTCAACTCCTTAACTGCTGCAGCTCATAGCATGTGGTTGAAAGTAAATTTCTCCCAGTTTTCTGTTGCTTAAAGATGCTACCATGAACTGTGTCAATTTAGGATATGAGCGATGAACAGCTCAGATATCCAAGCAGAGTCACCAACTGGGGACTCTCCATCAGCTGTCCTATGCTGGCTCAGTCAGGTCACTGGCTGCCTAAATGGTGGTTTAAATATCTCCTAGTGCACACCGTTCACAGAACCAACAAATTACTGGCTTTATAGCCATACATTCAAACTTTGGTTCTGCATGCTTTCTATTTTTGGCTTTAACAGTAATTTTTTAAACAATCATTACTTAATAAACCTGTGCTGATTTATCATAATTGCATCTATAAATCTCTTTCTAATGACTATACACATGAATTTCAATAGTCCCTTCCCTGAGACCGCATTAGTCAGCATGAGCTCAGACTGATACGTAGACTTTTTTTTCCAGACTCATAAGGAAGTGTAAAAAATTTATGCTCTTGCTTTAACAAGGTCCACTGAGAGTTGGGTTTATTTATCCAAGTCCTTACTAAAGACAAAAACTTTCCTATGTTTAGCAAAGCAAAGCTGCTTTTCAGATGGTACAGTGCGCTTTAAAAATGACAGGGATTTGTTAAAAGTAGAGCTGAAAACATGGAGAGAAGGAAGTACGAAGGTTATTTCCTATATATCCCTTTGCCCTAAAGCTAAAGTTACTATTCAGCATTGGTATAAATAGAAAAATGTGTTTACAGCACCTCTTGAATTTTAAGGCCATTTCACTATGCTGTGAACCAGCAGTGGAGAACTGTCACTGTTAAAAGAAAACTACTTGCCATACTGAAGAAGAAAGATGCCAGAAGATGCAAATGATCTGCCTCATTCTCTACGAGGAGAATTCATTCTCCTGTACAATGAATATGATTTCCTAACCTCATTTTTCAGCATTCAAATCTCTACTTTTTGTATGTGAAACAATTTTTATTCACGTGTACCTTTGTTAGGGCCTCAGTTTTGTATCCCCCTACTGCTTCTTCCTAGGAAGCTACAGATGGAGAATTAAATGGACTGAAGAGTCCAGACAGACTGTTTATTAGGTTTTTAGATCCTTTCTTACTGAATTAGTTAAAATACTAATCTCTATATATTTTTATCTATCTTTGCATGGTAGGTTTTGTATTTGATTGCCTGTTTAAGTTCCCACATTTTATACAGCACAAAATAATTCTCACATATTGAATGTAATATTTATACACGGGGACCCTGGTATTTGTGATATGATAGTTGACACCATGTGTTTTATTTCTGTAGTATGCTATCTGATTTGGATCATTCTTAAATTGAAGTTGTATTTTCATGAAGAGCCGTAAAAGCACCTATGGGGAATACTGTTATTGCTAGCATTCTGGTATTCAAAACTCAGGATGTGCCAGTATCAATAAATACATCTTCCTGCTGAGTTTTCCTGCTATATTTTGCTTGGAGCTCCCAGCCTGAGGAAGGAAGAAGTCTGTAAAATTATTCCTGTATTAGAGTTTGGTAAAAATGTAGTCCAAGAGAGGGCAGAGAAATTGTGTGTTTTCTTTGGGGCTTCTGCCTACCATCACGGTGCCTGGAGAGGCTGAGAGACAATCTGTTTTCTTATCCTTTTTGGAGGAAGGTGGCATGGAGAAGTGCTGCTCTGTGTCCACCCAAGGAAGCCTGCTGCTTTTACAGAAGCACCATTAAAGTTTCACGGCAAATAGAGGTAACCAGCAGAGCTGTCATTCAGTAAGATTCTATAAATTCTTGGGGTTGGTTTATGGAAAAAATATGCAGATAAATACTGTTTCATTCTCTGAAGGAATGAAGTGTGTGGCAGTACTTTATATCTGCTTTGCCAGTTACCCACACTCTCTTTCTGCCACCCTTGACTTTTCAGCCAGTTAGACAATTTTAGAGAGAAACCCTTCAAGATGTGACTGACTTAAGGAGGTTTGCTCAGCTCAGAGCAATGGCTGAAATGCTGGGAGGTTTAAAAGAAAAAAATGGGAATTTGAATGTTTTGTTGATCACAGGCTGTCTTTTTATGTCATTTGTTCTAGTACATACATTTGATACTCCTTATAAAGTGATGTGGTGCTAGTCTGGCTTTTAACAGTAGGTCAATAGCATGCTGCTTTGTATCATCTGAATCCATCCCAAGTACTGTTAGGCTACAGTTATTGACATACATTGGGGAAATAAAGCACAATCTGTTGTAATTTATATTAAGGTGTATTCCAGGAAGGAATCAAGAGGTGCTAAAGATTAAGAAAAGTATATTAAGGGACATACAAAATTATTCCCTCATTCTGAGTTGTAGGCTTACCTGTGACTACAACCAAGAAAACTTCAGTCTGCTGTCATAGTAGAACTGTTGCTAATCTAGGTGGTGATAACCACTGGTACTGCCATCCTCCAGTATGATAAATTGTTCATTATCAGTGATGTGGCTGTAGCAATCTGTATTTTTACTGTTTTCAGCAAAATTACTTGTTCCTACCACCTGTGTTACAGTAAGGTGTTCTAAAACTGCAGCTTAAAGCCTTAACACAGCCATTAAACTGAAGCAGCGCATTCTAAAGCTTTGGCCATGCAGTTTTTACGGGAGCAATTTGCTGTTTCTTTTAGAGGGACCACATTAGCTTGCTGCTGAGAAGTCTGCAATTACATTGTGCTTTGGAGCAGTGCCAGCAATTCTGCATAATGTGGGTGTTCAAGAGCAGTTGCAACAGACTTCGGCCAACACCCAGAAAGAACTGATCTCCTGCACTTTCTTTTTTTTTTTTTTTAATGAGAAATTCTGTGTTAAACTTCTACTTTGAAGAATAGTGAGTTCTGCTCAGTTAAGAAAAAAAGATGTAGGTAATTTTAAAAAGCAGTTCAAAGAGATGCATTGTGAATATGTTGAATTGTTTTTCATGTTTTCTTGCTCTTGATGTCGTGTTTATAGGATATAAAACTGTGTGTGGGAAGGAGAGCTACAAATATAGTAAAGGGTCTGAGGGCAAAGGTGTATGAGGAGTGGCTGAGGTCCCTGTGTTTGCTCAGCCCAGAGCAGAGGAGCTGAGGGGAGGCGTCATGGCGGCTGCAGCTCCTCACAGGGAACGGAGGGGCAGTGCTGAACTCTGCTCTCTGTGACAGCAGCAGCACCCAAGGGAATGGCATGGAGCTGTCAGGTGAGGGTCATGTAGGACTTAAGGACAGGTTCTGCACCAGAGCATGGTGGGCATGGAACAGGTTGCCCAGGGCAGGGCACAGCCCTGACCTGCAGGAGTTCAAGGAGCATTTGGACACTGCTTTCAGTCATGGGGTTTGAATGTTGGGTGGTGTGTGGAACTGGGAGTTAAACTTGATTCTTGTGGGTTCCTTCCAACCTGAGATTATTCTAGTTTAGCCTCCCCTACATTTGAGCATCAGAAGTCCTGCAGGAGCTTTGTTTTTTCCATGCGCTTGTATTAGTTGCAGTCAGATGCTCTGTTGAAAAGTAGAAATGTGATTTTTTTTTTTTTTTTTGTAGCTTGGGCTTTTACAGCTTCAGCTGTTACCGTAAACTCTTGATCTTACAGAATAATGAAGAATTTCCCCATACAAAGTTACTGTTATGGATTGACTGTGAATATAAGTGCTGCTCCTGTACCTTTATGCACTCTGGTTTTGCTAGTAGGACATGTCATGGAAGGTAGCCAGCAGGCTTGCTGGCTTGAGGATACAAAAAACTTGAGGTTTTTTTGTATCCAAGATCAGTTCTCTCAAAATTAAAGTTTCTTTTTCTCTTTATTCTCAGATCAGGCTATTTTTGCTTACCTGATGCTGAAGCTCAAGAAAGATGACAGTATCATAGATGTACTCAGTGACCATCTGTGTAGTATGAGAACTGTCATGAATTTTAAGTTTAGTGTATTTGCAAATGTTCATGGTCCCACACATCTACACGTCCCATGGAACGTAAGTCTGCCCTATAATTGATGCCTGGTCTAGCTTTTCAAATATTTCTTTTAAGTATTATGGATCTGGAGCATGAGGGTGGCAGGATAGGTAAACACCTGCTAGTTCTTCACTGTGATATTTAAGCATAATTTCAGAGATTCTTACAGCTGAAGTTCTGCTTGTGTTTTGCAGATACTGTACAATTATTGCTGCTTTACAGTGAAATGAAAGTATTTAATGGGTGATAGAGTTTGCAACTGAAAATTAGTGCTTTGTAAATTGCCTACCTGCCAGCTGGAAGAGGGAAGACAGCACAAAAAAAAAAAAAAAAGGCAGTTGGCACCCAAAAACCTTTAGTTTGGAGGAGTGTGCCAAGTTTTGTTTTGAAATGATCTGCTCCAAGGCAAGTTACTCCTGGACAGAATTAAAATCTAAAGATTTATTTCCATGCAGAAAGATAGCCTTCAGAGGAATACCTTTACCTACCTGTAAATAATCATATCTGTGTTGGCACAGTGTACTTATGCAGTTTGGTTTTCTGTTTTTTTCCTTTTCTATTTTGAGAAAATAAGAATTGAATTTTGTGAGCTAAACACAATTCTCATTTGTGCTAATAATCTTTTTGTTTAACAGCACTGAAGTCATAATAGTTACATGTAAGTAAATAATGGACAATTGCGTCTAATAAAAATGTGTGTTGATGCAAAACAAAAGAGAATATGATGTGTACATTGCAGGTAGGCAGCTTTTACTTCTGACTTTCCTTAAAAATTTAAAATAATCAAAGCACATTGAAAAGTATTAAAGTCATTTAAAATATGTAAAAAGAATCTCAACTACATTCTTTCTAATGCAGTTTTCTCTTGCAAACAAAGCCATTCAATACATGTCTTTCATTGTACTTTTTAGCGTGAGGTACTTAATCTGTGCTACATATTGGAGTTACCAATGAGAAAATTACAGGTGTAACGTTTGTGGGATCAGGTAGGATAATTTTACTTAGAATGCCCTTTGAAATAGTACAAGAACATCTGATATTTCTTATGCCAGCCACTTTGAGAGATATGGCAGTGAGCAGGTGGTACTCTGAGATTAAATTTGAATTTGCATTACAAGCCTTTTTTATTAGTATGAAATAACATCTCCTTCAAATGGTAACACGTTGTATGTTTAAGGAGGGCTCATGTTTTGTAGGATAGGATGATTTAAACCTCTTTTTTTATTGTGGATTTCTATCTAACTTTCTTATCCACCTCCAGAAATACATGGTTGCTCGGTTTAATAGAATAAAGCCAGGAGAATCTTATTAATGGTTGTGTAATCACATGTTATATGCATCCTTTATATTACTCTATATTCATTTTATATAAAATTACATAAATTATTAGTATGTTATTATATAATATATGTAAACACATATGTGATGTAAGTGTCAGAAATTTTATGGTAAGACTCCTTTACAGGAGAGCGTGTAAGACTGTTTGGAACTACAGAAGTTCAGTGTTAAACTGTTCTTTCTATATGATGATGCACTGAAAAAAAAAAAAAAAAAGGCTCACAGCTTAGAAGTGGAGTTAGAATGATTTTTTTTATTGGCCACTGTTGTCCATTGCACTAAATAAAAAAAAAAAAGCTCCTCGAGTGGGTTCCTGGATTATTGCTGTATGTCCTCTTACTCCCCTTGATATGTTCCACTGCTCTTGCTCATCCCCATGTAAGGATACCACTGGGTTACATTTTTATTGTTGCCTTGTCACTTTCAAGAGATTTAATATCTGTTAATTTGGGATGCCATACAACTAGTGAAGATCCTAGGGAAGGTCTGCTCGAAAAATCACTTGACACTCTCAGCTGCTGAAGGAGAAAAGTAAACTACATTTGAACAGGACTGCAGATGTTGTTTTAAGAGGAAAACAGTGCCTTGGTTCTGTAAAGAAAGTTTTTTCCAAAGGAATGTATTGTAGGCTTTGAAAGTACTTCACTTCTTACTGTTCTGTATTATTTAAATTTTGGCAAGAGCTTAGAAGCTAATGAGCATGCATTGATTTTTGTAATTTTTAGATCATTGCAAGGATAATTAGAAGTATAAATAACTTAGCCTCCCGGTATATTAAGTATATAGACACATCATCAACTGTAATTTAGAATTGTTTTTAGATTAAATCATTTTTACAAATGGTTATTTAATTTAGCAAGTTTTTCCTTGGGTTCAATAAAGTCATCTGTCATTTATATCAGAACTGCTGCTTTTGGAAAGTGAAACATTTAACAACATTCAGTGAATCCTGAGAGTCAGGACTGAACCTCTGTCAGCTTTTATATTACATTCTTCAGCGTGGCTTTTATTTAACAGAACACTGAAGCCATAGCTACCTTCCAGTCATCTCCTTCAGGTGTTTCACAGTATTTGGAGCCCTAACCGTAGAGCATATTTACTTAGATTGTAAATAATCAAGTGAAATTAGCCCAGTGCTTTGGCAGTAACATGGAGTAGTTCTTTGAGTAAGAGATTTTTTGTTTTCCATTTTTGATCTTTGTAGACTACCCAAAGTTAATATATTAAGAAAAGTAGCTTGCTAAGTAAGAGATGGGGATAAGGTTGCTCTAGAAAGTGAAAAAGGACTTGCCTGTTCCTCTTCAAAAGCAAACTGTTTTGTATTTTGCTAAGACGGGTGCATTTTGAAGTGAATGAAGTGCACAGTAGAAGATGATTACTTTTGATTAATAACCTTGGCATTAATGAAAGAAGAAGCAGCTCAGCTTCTTCTGGAAAAAAAAAAAAAAAAGCAATCTAGTGAGACATTTTGTCCAGTTTTTTCAAAAAAACATAGATTCCAAAATCTTAGATTTCAGTCATTTTTCTAATGACTTTTAAATACGTATCAAGATTTTTCTTGTTTTACTGGTATACCGTAACCTGAATCCATGACCTGAATGGTAACTGGGTTTGTTTGCTAGAACTTAGAGTCAAGGAATTGTAAAAGAAATGTAATTCATTATTTTGGTGTTGTAAACATTGTTTCTAAGGACATCATTTTCTCATCTTATTCTGTCTTATGTAGGCATGGAGCAATTCTGTAATGACCACTGGAGAAATACCTGATGAATCAAATTTATGCATCTGAAAACATTGTGATCAATTACTTCTGTTGGAGAAGTAACTGGTTTATCTTTAGTCTTATCTGTAGTCTCATCTGAACAAACATTCTCAAGTTTTGCTCATCTCTGCTTTCAGAATTAGTTGTTTGAGTTTCAGAAAAGATTTGCTTTTTTTTTTTTCTGAAGAGAGGCCCACATTTAACACCTAAACAGCTTTGAAAATACTTTGACTTTTTTTTTTAATGTCTTGCTCATACTGCTATAGGAGTTCTGTTTTCCTGGCTATATTGCTTTGACTGATGACATCATGGTCTAAACCTCTGCTTCACACATGTTCCTTGGAGAAAGTATTGAAAAGGGTGGGGGGAGGGCAGTCTCAGCCTTTCATCTTTTTTTTGTTGTTGTCAGTATTCCAGTTTGAAAGTTTAGCACATTGGACATAGTTACTTCATATTAGCATAGTAGCTACGTAGGTTACCCCTTAAGTAGGATTTTATTCTGTTTGATTTCTATGCTACTTTCAGTTCTGAAATGTCTGCTTGAAGCATATTAAGTGCTTTGATTAGCATTGATCATGTTTAAATGAAGTTTACGTGAAGATCTTACATGCTTTAATGTTATGCCTGTTTATTGTCTTTTCATAGACTAGATTAAAGCATGTCTTGTAGTTGAAACACAGCGAGTTTGAGATGTTATTTTAATCTGCAAGGGCAGCATCTCAAGTTTGAATTAACACTGGGAAGAGCTCTGATCTTCCCCTTTTTCATAGATTTCATTTGAGATGGAAGGGACCTTTGAATATCATCTAGTCCAACACCCCTGCAATGAACAGGGACAGGGATTTTTGTGTCTGAGAGGTCACTTATAGAGGTGGATTTAATGTTCTGTGGGAGAAAAAATTCTCCCTGAAGGTGTGTGTTTGGCCCAGCCTGCTTTCTCTCATGAGGAGCTTAGAAGCAAGAATTCACAGCTGAGTAAAGATGGAAGGAAGGAAGGAAAGAAAGCATATGCATACTCAGTCCCATCTGTATCCAAAGTTAACATGAGCCCGTCTGAATCCTTATGTCTTCATCTTTGCCCTTAGCCCTCTCCAAAACTCTCTCTGACAATTAGTCTGATCTTAATGTCAAAACCTATTACTCTGTTTCTAAAATCAGGAGACCAAAACACAGTTTTGGATCCATGGCTAAGGAACTTTCAGCAAACTCAAACTGTTGGTGTTTGGGGTTGGTCTGGTAAGAGCTGTCCTCCATGGGTGCTCGCTCTTCTGAGAAGCAGAGTTAACCAGTGTGGCTCATTCAGTAAATAGGAAGCAGGTAGTTTCTCCTGTACTGGAAGAGAAACAATCTTTGTACAGAAGAATTCCCTACAGCTAGCATTAAAAAATAGGGTTTGTTTTGGTTTTTGTTTTAAGTAGACATTTTTCTCCATCCTCTGCAGATTGTAGAAAAATACTCCCATGAATCATAGGGGTAAAGAAAAACAAAGAGACATGGCCTAACAAAGCACAAACTTACCACGGACTCATGTGTTAGATGCTGCTAAAGGACAAGTCGTAAAGACTATTTCATAACATGAGTGTTCCTGGAGCCATAAGTGCTAGGACACATGTGGTTTGTTTGTAATAAAGGAACACATTGGAATCATTTCAGGAAATGCTCATAATTGAACTATTAATAAACAGAAATTACAGTCTAATTGGGCTAGATGTTTTTATAGCAACAGTCCTTCCCTCAGATAAGTCAACAGAGTCAGAATGCCCTAATGCAGTATCAATGCTGTATGAGTCACACTTCAGTATGAGGAGGCAGCTCTAAAAAAATTCTCAAGTAAAAAAAAAAAAAAAAAAATAGAATCAGGGTAGTGAATTAGGTTGTAATGTTTTCAGTATGTCTTGAACTTCTGAAAAGTATCTTTGCAGAGAGTGCATTGATCTGTGGAAACACCTTTCTGAGCCCCAGTACCGTATCATAATGTCACCTCCAGTCTCCAAACACTCTTAACTGTGTTTGAAGGTGCCTGCACGCTGCTTTGTTTAGACTTGCTGATTTGTGAAAAACTTGAAGCCTCTGTTTTGCAAGGTTTACCTAGATTTGCCTGTATCACCAGACAAGCTTGTCAAAAATGTAGAACAAAGACACAGTAGGGATTACCAAGGTAAATTTCTAATTATGTTTGGAAAAGAAGTTACAAAAGATAATGAAACTCAGTCCTTGGTTGCTGGCAGCTCAGTGCCCGTGATGTAGAGCTAGATGTTTTCCCCTGCAACATTGGCAGAATCTCTGGACCAGTCAGAGTTGCCTCTCTTGAGCTTGACCATTCACTGACTATTTTTACAGAATCCTTTTAATATGGACACTGTATTTGGGGACTTAGCTGCTCACACCTTTAAAGACTCCAGGGTGTCTTCTGAACTGTTTGCTTTCCTGCCCTAACAAATACTATTTGTAGTAGCTTAAAACAGGCTTTTGTAGACTTGTCTGGCAAAAGTGAAAGTGTATGAAGTAATTTATGAGGACTGTTGCTATGCAGAAGGTTTTGGCCTCTGTGCTTTGATTTGGTCTTAGCCATTTATGAAGACCTTGAGTGATGCAGTGCCATCCAGACTGCCAGAGGGTGCCTAGCCCAAGCACCCTTTTCATTTCTCTATGTGGCTTAGAATTCCTGTGTCAAAGTGACCTGCTTGCTCTAGCTTTGGGTTGAGAAAGACACAGTATGTTTGTCTGTTATGGTTAGTAAGCATCAACCCACGACAGTTGTTGACTGTTGGTAGAATTCCAGTGAGAGCATCCTAACATCAGTTTTAGAAATCGTCTGGCCTTTGGTGATTTCAGAAGTGAAAAGACTGATTTGAATAGAAGCAGAAAATGGAGGCATTATGCTCTAGTTAGGATGCTCTATGTGTAAAAACATATGCTTGGAAATGGTAGTTGAGAATTGGTTCAGAAATATTCAAACTTGGATTAAGAAATATGAGAGCATTCTTCTAATGTGTGCTAAGTTTTCTTTTCACACTGTGCACCTCTTTGTAAAATTGATGGTAAGCATAAAGTTCTTTAAATGCACCCCAGATTTCTGTTAAAACCGTTACCTTCATCTATAGGAGTGATAAGTGAGGATGATCTTTCATCACAACTCTGTGCCATATTTTAGTATGTGTTTAATTTTTTTTTTTTAATTTATGAATTATTTCATTTTACTTTATTTTTAACTTTTTAGCCTTGCTGATGCTTGGGAAAATGATTTTGGAGTTCATCCTTTAAAGTTTCCATCAGAAACATGTCTGGAATTACTTCTGATGCTCAGTTTGAGTACTGCTTCTCTACCCCCTTCACTTCAGCGCATGAACTCTTTTCAGGTAAGGAGCAACTGCTGTTTCAGTGTAATGGTGTTATTTCTAAGAAGAAGATAGATCCATGGGGCCTATAAATGCTTTTGGACTAAAGGTTTGTCTTCTGGAGTTTAGTAACTTTTCATTATGTTGTATATAGCAGTAGAGAATTACTTTTCGTTCTCAGTTTTTCATTTTTTTATTACATATAGACTAAGGCAAGCAGTACCATTGTTTTATTAAACACTGAGTCATTGTTTAAATTAAATGTTTAAAGAAATAACATAAAACTTGCAAGCTTAATCTGGAATGGCTAGAATTATTCAGCTCTCTTGAAATGCACCATTATATAAAATTATCTTCAAAAATAAATAAAGTCCTCAGCTAAAAATAAAGATTGACAGTGGTGAAAACCAGTCTGAGCAATGGGGCTAAATATGCAAGCCAGCGTATAAAATTATCTGTGAAACATTCAGAATTTCATCCTGTTTCCTGTTACTGCTGAAGTTCTCACCAGTAGCAAAAATCTTCCTCAAAAATACATTGTTTCAAGCATGTTAAATTATAGTTTGTATGGTCTTAGTATATTTCTGAACATGCACAAGTCTTACAACAGATGGAGGTATCTAAATTCATCTTTATGCAACCTATGAACTCAGCTTGTATGTGTGTGTGTGTGATATTGTCTCATGTACGTGTATATCCTGTATTAAAATAATACTTGTATTTGAACAGAAAATCATTGTTGCGTTGCTTGTTACCCATATGTGGCAGTCTTGTTCAAGAGGAGACTGGCTTCTAGGCTACTGAGTACTGGATTCTGGTGCTAAGGGCGCTTGCAAAGAAATGACCCAGGGATATGCCTGAGCTTTCTGCTTTCCTAAATGTTCCCACTCTTAGACACATGCTATTGAGCTAAATAGATCACTAGTTTCCACTCAGGCATGTTCTGACACAGTATTTTAAAATGAATCTGACAGGCAGCTGTCTGTGTTGTGATTTGAAAGTTACAGCTTAACTCCTGAGATCCCATTAGTAAGCTAATAATACATTGCTAAATGTTCCAGCTGCTTATAACTGAGTAGGCAAAAATTATCTTATCCATACCCATGTGTTGTTTGAGATTGTATTTACTCCATCTCTTGATAGTATTTCAGTGTTGCAGTTTTGACAAGCCAAAATCTTTAGTGGTATACATATGCAGTAGGTGTTGTTTAGGTTGTAAAACCCACATGAAGTAAATGTGTTTAGTTGCTAATCATTTCTGTAATAAACTCTGTTCTGCTTTGTGCTCCAGAAATGCTTTCCAGGACAAGCTTAACAGACTCCATATCTGTGCTGAGACATAAATTACATTTTATTTTCAAACACTGTGCTACTGCTTAGTAACATAATATTTGAAATCCCTTTTCTTTCCATTTTGATCTTGTGAAGACTTTTCACTGTGATTTACATCACTGGAGCAGCCTGGAAGAAAGAAGCAGCAGCAGGCTGTTCACAGTTCCCTGATTTTAAACGGGTAGGGCAGTCACTGCAGCCAGCTTCTAGGCTGCCTGTTTCTGCTAGAATGGGCTGTTGATTCTAGGTCCTAGAATGCCTTTGTCTCGTCTCTCATTTTGCTTGTTTGGTGACAGTAATGTTTTCTGGTAGACTGTAGAAAGTCAAATCTTAGAAAGCTTGAGCCCAGAAACTCTTGAAGGACCAAAATGGTAGACAAGTTCTTGTTTGTCAGTGGCTGCCCCTCAGTTTTCTAAGAGAACTTTAATTTGCCATCCTGACTTACAGCTTCGCAAACTTGAGGTCCTACTTGAGTGCCTACAACCAGATTGGCTGAGGTACCTCATATTTATCCTATTTATTTATCATATTTATTTAGCAGTGCAGAAGGCACTAAGAAGGAGTGAGGAACTGGCTACTTGAAATGATTCAAAATTTTCTTAGCTTGCTTTTGATTTGAATCCTTTACGTTATATTGAAAACTGTGTGAACTTGCTCAGTTCTTGATCTCAATCTCACCCTCCTGAGGTAACATCTCTTGGCTTTAGGAGTCATTGGACTTGATTTTATGTATTATACAGAATCCTCGCAGACACTTGTAGCTAGCACCCACTTGAGTTATCATGTGCTTCATCACTGAACTGCTCAGTTGCTGCTTCTCAGTGTAGTCTGGGAAGACATGTTGGTGCTTTAGAGTTTACAACAAAAAGCAGTTAACACAGGAGAATGCTTTAAAGTGACATGTAATCTCTGCTGTGTTTTGCTAACCTTATCTTTCTCTGAATTCAAACACAGGGAGCAGAAAATGTCTTGGATATTGAATTCTTGTGATGATACATGGGGCTGCTCAGCACGTTCTCTCTCACTGGTATTATTGTGGGAAATCAGGCATTTAGCTTCCCACGTCAGGGCTGCATTCATAAGGCTGTAGACTGCAGCAAGAGTTCTCAGAGTTAAATAGATCACAGTTTTATTTTTATTGTTAGAGTTGCATGAAGTTGAAAGAAGATTTTACTTTAAAGATGGTAAAGCATTTTACAATTTTTGTTTGAAATAGTTGTTATTCTTCACTGCTGCTCCCAGTGTTACCATGAATTATCAGCACACTGTCTGCTTCAGTTAAGAGAAGTAAAGCCAATGTTGAAAAAAGAAAAAAAGAGAAGTATTCATTCTGTGGTTGCACTAAGTATTCTTAGAGGTGTCTGTGGAGGAAAAGTTCATTTGCAATTGTTTTGCTTCCAAAAAAAAGAGTAAAAAAAAAAAGTTCCTCTAGTGCCTCTTGAGTTCTGTCATTTGAAATAATTTGGTGCAGAAAACATTCTAAAATATTCAGTGGTAGTGATATCGTATCTGAGCAACTTTTTATTTTATAAAAATTAATGAAAAACATGTCCACTGTAGTTTAATGGCTCTACTAAGCAGGAATAAAAAACTCATGGAAGGCAAAATACAAAATCACTACTGTCTGAAGTATGCATACAGTCTGAACTAAAGCATGCCTTGATGTTCGGTGTTTTCTAAGTGTTGAGACTTATACATAAGTCAGGATGTTTCAGGAACAGAGAATAATTGCAGATGCACCTGTGTTTTCTGACAGTCCTTTTTGAAACTAACTGCCACTTCAATTTAGGAAAATACTCTCAGCTCCTTGTTTTGTTGCCTTTCGAGTATTTGGAGCTGCAGATGTCACAGATTCTTTTGAGTTGGACTTCACTCCTCTGGGGTACTGTCAAACACTAGCAAAGAAGGAATAGGGAGATACTCTGGCTCTGGGAAGTAGTGATATAAAAGATGACAATATCAAGACAGAAGGAAATTCACCTGTCTCAGAAACCAGGAATAAATGCATTTGTGCATTGAAATATTTTCTTTTCAAACATTTTTTAAATTAAGCTCTTACTCATGTCCCACAAGATGACTTACAGATTTGGAGATGTACACTCTGTAAAATTTTGCACACAATGGCTAGAATCCCAGATCCCTTAGGATTTCTGCAGACAAGTGTTTCTTCATTTTTCTGACTCTCAGTGACTGCTTACATCTCTGAAATTTGAGTGAACACTGACAGTTATATAGAAAAAACACTGCAAAATGAAATGGAGTCATTTTTGTTTCCCTTTGCAAAATGTAAACTCTAGCGAGTAAACCAAGCTTAGTGTCAGCTCCTACTTCCCCTAGTTTAATGTGCTTTTTAAAATATATGCAGATTTGGATAAAAGTGCTTGCTGGTGTCTTTTTTTCAATTTGGACCAATTTTGCTTGGTTGCCAGGATGACATAGGATGGCTTAATTTTGTTTTGAATGCTTGTATAGTTTCTTTAGAAACAATTTTCTATACAAAGGACTGGAAAAAAAACCAAACACCAGCTTTCTCCTCAGTGTTTGGATTTCATTTAGCATTACATCTGCAAGTAAGTGTTTTATTCTGATAATTACTTGGAAATTTATTAAAGATCAATTTTAAACAATTTTTCTGTAAATAGGAAACAAGCACCCGAACCTTAAAGTACTTGAAAAGCAGATGTTCTCTTTCTAAATATACATACAAACATTTAATTGATTTGAAAATGAAAGAAGTTATAATGTCTGTATATTATGTTTTGATTGCTTGCGTTTACTAAATGTCATAATAAATCTGTTTGAAGACTGCAGAGTAATTAGAAAAAGTGATGGTGATTTTGAGGGAATGCTGACAGAAGCAAGCAATAGTAAAAGAATTAGTATTTTAAAGCCAAATTTAACTACTACTTTACAGAATGATAGAAATGTCTAGATTCAGTCAGATTCAGTCAAGAGATTGTCTTGTTTTTTTCATCTGCTCATTAATTGTTTTAAGGTGAATGCTAGCCAGGCTGTTCTGTGTTCACCATAAGCTACCTTTTTACAAGTATCTCTAAAGAGGTCTGTGGTATTTCTTGAATACTGAATCTTTTTTTTTTTTTTTTTTTTTTTGACAAGCTCTCTCAGGACCTTGAGTTGATTTTTGTTTTTGCTTGAATTGTAATTATGTACCAGCTTGAAGTCTACATTGAACCATAACCAAAAATTCTTCATAAACTTCATCAAGTCAGTGTCTCTTACCTGAGAAGTGTTCAACGCAGATGTTCTCCATACGCAGGAGCATGTTGAGCAGTTTCTTGTATTTCCCCTGTATGTCCCTGATGTGACTGATCCATACCTGCAGGACAGGCAGTCATTTCTGCGCTTTGGCTTTATGAATTCTGGTGCTGCTACGAAGATGCTGGTGTGAAGGTATTATTCCATTTACCTAAAGTCTGGTATGGCTACACTGCCTCTAATGGGAGTTACCTACTTCTTTGGTTTCAGGCTAATGGAAATTCAATCACATCTAAACCAAAACTAAAACACCGAGCTTACTGGTGGAAGTACAGAATTTTGTGGTCGTTTCAGTGCTCGGTGATTGAGAGTCGGGACTAAACTGAGATTTAAAATTTGTCATCTGTTTCTTGCAGTTGAGTTCAGCAGTACCGAAAAAAACGGAGAGGATGAATCTGGGCATATTGTACACAGAAGAATTGAGTTTAATTACAAAAACATGAGCCTCCAGTGAGAAGCAGTGTATGTGTAGTATACAGACAACTGCCTTTTCTAGAGATACAGTTTCTTCTTGCTTGAAAGGGGTGATCTGCCTGAGAAATCAACTCATTTTCATTCATTTGTAGCAGTCTAGACTCCAACAACAAAAACCGGTGTGGATTCAAGGGTTTCAAGTCAAATGCTCTTGATTCTATACTGAGAAAACAGACCTAGGGGATGCAATATAATATCAGCATTTGATAATACATTGTATTGCCATTTTCTTAGTCTGTACAAATATGTTATTAGTTGTTTAGACAGGAATGCAAAATTGATTACAGGAATCCTTTTAGATAGCTTGATACAGCCCAAGTTGTCAACTGCTTGAAAGGGAAAAAGATGAAACTAATTTGGATTGAAAAGGCCTGATTGATATCACTGTAGTAGGCGTGGCGAGGAGACGGTGTGTGACGGGGTCAGGTTCCCTATGCTCAGGGCTTGCCAGGTGCTGTCCCATAATAGGACAGCGTGTATGCAAGGGGTGTAGACAAAGCGGGACGAGAATATTTAAGTGCCTGCTACATTTTAATAAACGCCATTTTGCTTCACCTATACTTGGGGTCTGTGTGAGCATTTGGCCCCGACCTGGTTAGGGGTCGGTTTCGCTGGCAAAGCAGCATCTTATGGGGTGGAAAACGAATGATGCAGAGAGAGTGGCAACAAGTGGTGACCCCGACGTGATCTGCCCTGTGAGTAGTAGCTGCCCGGCGTGCCCGTAAGGCGGTGGAACCTGTGAGGTGGCGGCAGGTCGCCTACGGAAGACACACTGCGGTGGAACCTGTGAGGTGGCGGCAGGTCGCGTGTGTAACTAAAATTAAGGTATTTTTACATTTCTGTAAAAGTTATTGCGGTAAGACCGTTCCTTCTAAGAAGGAGATCGCGACCGTGTTATCGCGGCTAGAAAAGGAGGGTGAGCTGGACTCCCCTCAACAGGTGCTCGATTCAAATAAGTGGGACTCACTTACTTCGGCGCTGTGCCAGCGCGCCATGTCCGACCAAAAAGCCTCAGAGCTTAAAACGTGGGGCTTGATACTTGAGGCTCTCAAAGCGGCAAAGGCAGAAGGAGGGTTCGGGGAGGATCGGAGCGTGACGGGGGCTGCCGGGAGCGGGTCTTTGCTTTCTCATAGATCCGACGAGGCCAAGATGGCGGCGACGGCAGAGAGCGGAGGCAGAGAGACGGAGAAGAAGGAGTCGCCGAGTCAGTCATGTGAGCCGACAGCTCCGCCCCCGCTTTACCCTGCCCCGTCTTTATGCCCTTCTTTGGACAAAACGTCTCAGCCAGGACCGCCCCTTGAAGAACGCGATAGGGCGGTGGGCGGAGCGGGGCGGGGGAGCCCGCGGCCGGGGGGGGGCCTGGTTACTGACTGGGCTAAAGTTAAAGAGAAAGCGAAAGAAAAGGGCCTAGCGAATCCAGCTGCGTTTATAGTTAACCCTACAAACACGGGCGCTTTCTCTATCGCATCGGGTTATTGCGGAATCCGATTGGCCCTCTACATGGCCTACAGGGGCGGCACAGATGATAGCGGGAGTGGGAGGAACAACGCCCACCCGGAGGTCCGCCCAGATGGTTGAGATTATCGTAATCAGCAGGGATGGTTCCCTGGAAAGGCCTGTTCTGCTTACCCCGTTAGTGGCGCAGGTGCCGGGAACCCTCTTGGGGAGGAACTTTCTGCGGAGTGTGGCAGCAGGCATAACAATTTATAGTGGGGGCCACGATCTGCCAATTGTCGGCGCAGTATGCGATCCCACTGCGCTGGAGACAGGAAGTGTGACCTGTCTGGGTGGATCAGTGGTCCTTACCGACAGAATAGCTTGTAGCGCTTCACGCATTAGTATAGCAAGAGCTTCGCTTAGGTCATATAGAACCCTCTCTTAGTCAATAGAACACTCCTGTATTTGTGATAAAGAAGCGGTCAGGATCCTATCGCTTGCTGCACGACTTGCGCGCAGTTAACGCTCAGTTAGTGCCTTTTGGTGTAGTTCAGCAGGGTGCGCCCGTACTATCCGCCGTGCCTGCAGGCTGGGGGGTTGTTGTTATCGATTTGAAGGATTGCTTTTTCTCCATACCCCTGGCTGAGCAAGACAGGGAGGCTTTTGCCTTTACGGTTCCTGTCCGTAATAACCAAGGCCCGGCTCGTCGGTATCACTGGCGAGTGCTCCCACAAGGGATGGCGTGCTCTCCCACGATCTGTCAGATAGTGATTGACAGAGTTCTGAGTCCGGTCCGACAGTCCCCTAGGCAGTTCCTCCTGCTGCACTATATGGATGATCTGCTGCTATCATCCCCGACCCCATCGGGGCTCCAGTCATTAGAAGCCCAAGTGGTGACGCTCCTGACATCAGCCGGCTTCACTATTTCTGCTGAAAAGATCCAGAGAGGATCGGGGGTCCAGTTTTTAGGATATCGGCTGGGAGACAAAACTGTCCACCCAGTCGGGGTTGACATCAAACCCCGGATACGCACGCTATGGGATGTGCAGAAGCTAGTAGGAGCCCTACAATGGATTCGAGGGGCACTGGGGATCCCTCCTCGCCTCATGCAGCCATTTTATGAGCAGCTTAAGGGCTCGGATCCGAACGAGGCGCGTTCCATCACGCCCGAAATGGCAGAGGCATGGAAGGAAATAACAGAATCCTGTTGTCAATCGGCTCTGTCTCGATATGATCCTGGAAAGGAGCTGGAAGTGGCTGCCTGTAAATGCGAGAGTGGGGCGGCTGCTGTTATAGGCCATGACTTGGGAGCCAAACCGCAACCATTGTGGTGGCATTTTTCTGTTCAGCCCACGCGTGCGTACTCCTCCTGGCTGGAAATATTGGCTAGGCTTCTTTGTAAGTGCCGTCATACAGCTGTCAGAACCTTTGGACAAGAACCTTCTATTATCTATCTCCCTACATCATTTCGTGATTCTTTACCGCTCCCAGAGCCCATCTTGCTTGCTTTGGAAGGGACGTCAGCTTCCCTCACATTTGCGGACTCGCCCCCTATTTTCGAACTGGCGAGACCATTGCAGCTGTCGTTACGGTGCAGGGTGCAAGACTCGCCCGTGGAAGGGCCTACCCTGTTTACCGATGCATCATCATCAACGGGGCAAGGGGCAGTAGTGTGGGAAACAAATGGTCGCTGGGATTCCATAATCTTCACAGATCCGGGCGCCAGCGTTCAGATGCTCGAGGTCAGGGCTGTTGCGATGGCGATTGTTTATTGGCCCTCCCTTCCCTGTAACATAGTCACAGATTCTGCTTTTGCAGCTAAGCTCGCTTTGAAAATGGGCCAAGAAGGCATCCCTAGTACGGAAGCAGCGCTTATCTTAGAAGATGCTTTGTGCACCCGAGTAGAGCCTATAGCAATTTTACATGTAAGAAGTCATTCGGATGTACCAGGATTCTTTTCAGAGGGCAACGCAGCCGCAGATGCGGCTGCAGGGTCCCGTGTCCTGACGATCCGGAAGGCCAGAGACCTCCACTCCACGCTTCACATAGGCGCCCGGGCACTCGCTCGAGCCTGTGGTATTTCCATTACAGCTGCAAGGGATGTGGTGCAGGCCTGCCCTCACTGTAATTCAGCTCCTGCTATTGGGGCGGGGGTCAACCCCCGCGGCTTAGGGCTGCTGCAAATATGGCAGACGGACTTTACGTGGGAGCCGCGAATGTCACCTCGGTCGTGGTTGGCAGTTACTGTTGACACAGCCTCCACGATGATCGTGGCTACCCAACACGGAAAAGCTAATTCTACCTCGGCCCAGGCCCACTGGGCTGTAGCTATTGCGGTCCTTGGCTTGCCAGTGCAGATTAAAACGGACAACGGCTCATGTTTTACATCACGGTCTACCAAGAATTGGTTAGAGGCCTGGGGAATTCAGCATACTACGGGTATTCCGGGAAACTCACAAGGACAGGCCATTGTTGAAAAGGCCAACCGCCTCCTCAAAGAAAAGATCTATGTTCTTGGGGAGGGGGAGGGATATAACGACAGAATCCCAATAGCAAGACAAGGAGAGATACTGGCCAAAGCTCAGTTTGCCTTAAATCACTATGAAAGAGGGGATGCCAGCAGGGCACCAGTAGAAAAGCACTGGCGACCCAGAATTCTAGAGGAAGGCCCTCTAGTCAAAATAAGAACGGAGGCAGGAATATGGGAGCCAGGATGGAGGATTCTAGTATGGGGTAGAGGGTATGCTGCTGTAAAACATGTCAATACGGGAAGTGTCATGTGGATCCCGGCGAGAAAGGTCAAACCAGATCTGATGAAAGAGAACAGTAACGAGGGACTCTGAGTTTTGCAGGTATGGCTCCTGTGAACGCCGAAGAAGGAGACAGCCCAGGAACCCCAAAAGAAGGCCGGGAGAAGCGTGGAGGAAACTCAACCGTTGCTGCCAACGAGAAAACGCGTTTCTAACAGGCAAATGCTATGTTTAGTGTGTGTGGTGGTTATTGCTTTATCACAGGGAGCGAGGGAATTCACCTTTTGTCACTGTCAGGGAATTTATGGGTTACTTAGGTAAATAAGACGAGCCAAAACGACTTTTGCTTTAGCTTGCAATCGGCAACCTCACTCTTTTGCACTTGCCTAATGGGCATCCCTCAATACACGTTAGAAGCCTTTGCGAGGTACACTACAAACCATTCCAGCTGCCGTAACAACACCGATCTAGCTAGCCAAACGGCATGTTTGATAAAATCTCTGAACGACCCTGGGGTTGCTGCAGCACAGAGCTTGGCTCAGATAGAACGCCTAGCATGTTGGTCAGTTAAGCAGGCGAATTTAACAACATTAGTATTGAATGCGATGCTAGAGGACACAAACAGCATTCGGCATGCGGTGCTGCAAAACAAAGCAGCCATCTACTTCTTGCTCCTGGCACAGGGGCATGAATGTGAAGACCTAGAAGGAATGTGTTGCTTCAATCTTAGCGACCACAGCGTATCCATCCATAAAGCGCTGAAAGCCCTGCGAGACCATACGGAGAGGATCCAGGTGGACGACGACCCCATCGGAGACTGGTTCAAGAAGACGTTTGGCAACTTCGGGAGTTGGATTGCGAAGATCGTTAAGGGCATAGTATTAGCACTCTTAGAATAGCGGCAATACACACAATTACTGCCGTGTGTGATTATGTGCTTTCAGAATTGCTTGCTAAGGATTATGTAGTAGCTTATGGACCAATGCATAGAGTATAGAGTATCACAGGTATCGGGAACAATTGTAGCGTTTGCGTTCGCGCTGTTACGGGATATTACTGAGCATAGGGAGGGGGAGATGTAGTAGGCGTGGCGAGGAGACGGTGTGTGACGGGGTCAGGTTCCCTATACTCAGGGCTTGCCAGGTGCTGTCCCATAATAGGACAGCGTGTATGCAAGGGGTGTAGACAAAGCGGGACGAGAATATTTAAGTGCCTGCTACATTTTAATAAACGCCATTTTGCTTCACCTATACTTGGGGTCTGTGTGAGCATTTGGCCCCGACCTGGTTAGGGGTCGGTTTCGCTGGCAAAGCAGCATCTTATGGGGTGGAAAACGAATGATGCAGAGAGAGTGGCAACATATCACTCATTTAATTTCCTTGCTTCTGTTGTGGAAGATCTGATTTTTCCCAGATCATTTTGGCATCTGTAAGTGTAGCCATTCTCTGATGTCCTAATTATCTGTAATCTGTAACATGCTACTAGACACAGAGTGAGAGTTTATGTTCTTTATGAACATGCAACACTCCCAAGGAGTGTTTATCATGAATGTATTATGAAAAGAGACCAGAAAAATATCCACGTTTATGCACCTACGTATGTATGTAAAGAGCCTTCATACAGGATGTCTCATGCATTTTAGCACACCCATTTCTGTTTCTTAACTGAGAATGTCATCTTTCTGACTCAAAAGCAAGCTCATAATTCATGGCCCTGCATAAGGCCGAATGTTGCTGTGAGTGTTTGGTGTGGTTTATAGGCAATCTTTTTCTTTTGGGTTGCTTCCCTCCAAAACCTCAATTTACCTGAGTTAGTCTTAGCTGTGTCCAATTCATTTTTAGTTGATTGACTTAAGTTCCAGTATCCTAGCCAACAAGGTGCAGAAATACTATTATCAGCTGCATAGAGCCAGGCAGTCAGCTGTTACTTTGGGAATCATACTGAGTCACTGGACAATAGTGATTCTATAATGGAAATTTTTCCTTAAGGTTTCACATTGTTATGCTTTGAATGGATATTGTCATGGAAAACTATGACACACACAGTTCATTTTCTTATGAGTCTAGATGGAAGCTTCGAAGCTACTTAAGAAGTTTGAGAAAATCTGAAAAGAGAGAGGTGTATTTATAAGGATGCTTCTCAGTAGACTTACCAGTGCTTTAAAAACAGATGGAATCAAAGGTATTGAGATTGCAGCTATAGCCTATAATAGGTATATTATCACAAATAACAAGATTTTGAGGGATTCTGAAAGAGGATGTCACTGAATCCTAGTATTATTTTAGCAGGCAGGGCATCTTGCCAAGGCACTCAGAGCAAACGTGTTATGTGTTAAGGAGTTGGAAATGGTAATGATGTCTTCAAGGAGACAAATGGACAAATATACAGACATCTGCAAAGCCAGAGCGTAATAACTGAATCAGTGACTTGGCTGTGATAAAGTACATGGTGGATGGAAGGGAATTGTTAAGCTCTTTTTTTTATTATTTTTTATTGTCAGTTAAAAATGAGTCTGGAATGGATCTTTTGGTGAAGTCAGTAATGCTTCCAGTGAGAAACATACAGTTTGCCTTCTCAGAAATAGAAGCCCATCATTCTGTTGCAGTGTCAGTAAAGAGAGCATTGGGCTCTGAATCTGTGCTTAAATCATGGGTCTTTGATCTGTGGTTGATGGTGACAGATGGTAGAGCTTTAAAGCTCTTGCTTGTTAGGGAGAAAAACTTTACGTTTAGAGTTTAGGAAAGCTAGAATGGGAAGAAACATAGGTGTGGGAGATATATGTATCGAATTGCTGTCTGTCCAGAGACAGGGGAGAAACATAAAGGAAAATGGAAGAGATAAGCAGTTCCCATTGACATAAACCAGCAAAATTCTGACAGACTACAAAAAGAGTAGGATTATTTCCATCTTCTTTAAAGTTTCTTGCTGGTTTGACCAGTAAGAAAACCAGTTCTGCAAACATTTGTTTGTACTATGGCTCCACTACTTTTGAATTAAAGAAAAACGTTCTATGTATGAATAGCTTTTCGTAGTGCTCGTAAAATAAGATTTGGAATACTCTACAGGAAGAAGAAAGAGAAGGGCAAAAGGAGATGTAGGTATCAACACAGCCTACTGAAATCAGTTAGTCTTTGACAGCAAGCTGTTGTTGCCAGGTTTCACCTCAAGGCAATCATTTTAGAGTACGTAGGAAAACTTGCAGAAATCCGAAGAGGCAATAGCCAAGTGAGATCACGGGGAGTGTTGGGTGGGCAGAATGTGATTGGTGGTTGGACTTGTGCCAGGCATTCTGCTTAATGTTTCTTTATCTGTCTTCCAGCAGCTTGACAAGTGAAATAGGAAATGATTCTGCCTTATGGAAAATAAATATAAAAATATTTTCCACATCGTTAACATAAATTATAAAAACAATCTGTAGAGAAGGAGACTATTTTAACATGGCAGTTGCCAGTCTTCATTATTTTTATGAGCTTTGGCATTATGAATTGATTAAGCAGGTTAGGAAACTGTATTCTTTCTGCTGCTTTTAGTGAGCTTCAATTTATCAGGAAAATAGAAGAGAAATGAATATTAAGCACATTGGCTACATAGAAAAGAGTCTTTTCTGCAAACTTGTACAAATGAAAATGTTGTTTTAATCTTACTGACTTGCTTGGCTGCTCAGTTCTCTTGCAGTTTTTTCCAGGATGCCTGGCATTCCGAAATACGAGCTTCAAAAATGCTGGGCATTGTACAGTTCAGATATTCTCACTTTCTGTAATTACTACCACTAAATCCACTTTTTTTATCAATAACTAATTGCCTGTGTAATTCCGTTTTAGACAAAATTTCTCCTGCTCTTGGCATTCTGGTCTTTGGCACATTTTTTTGTTCCTATTTAGATGTCCTACTGTAGCAAAAAAGCTGTCACTGTGTAATGCAGTATGATTAGCTAACAAATTTCTGTTTTAACTCACCAGAACGCCTGTTGCTTATTCTTAGTGATGTTTTCTTACAAAGTTTATTCTGTTCGTCATCTGCCACACTTTAAGAAGTCATTAATTTCTAGAACTACTTTATTTTCCTCTTTTTTGACCACTTAGGCTTTCTACAGTGGTATTTCCATGTCACTAAGTCATTTGATTACAGACTGTTTCTGTAGCACTTATGGGGAGACAACCCTGTAATTCACTATGGGTTTTTTTACTGGTTAGAAACTTAACTTTTAGTTCTTAAGATTGTCTAGTTGTATTTGTATATATCTAGATAAGGTAGAAAAACAAGCTGGGAGATGAACAGCCTGGCTTTATAGCCTACTTTGGATAGTATCAACTTTCTGCTGAACACACAGAAGTGTTCTGAATTCAGGTTACATTCTCTGCTTCCACAGGAAGAAAATACATTTTTAGCTATATTTTTATAGAGCAGTAGCTAGAGACTAGTTTAATTAATCAAGTGTCTATTCTGTGTTTATCTTGGGAATATATTCCAGTAGTGACTACTTTTTCTATTTTAAGGTGGTATCTAGGATGTAACTAAATACTGCCTGTAGAATTTAATGTGTTCTTTTCTGTAAGTTTTTGCTCTCCTGCTCTTCTCTTATTTCCTACTTGTTTCTGCCCTCTCACATAGTATTCTTTCTAAAATCCAGACTTAATATTAGCAGCAGTAAAAAATGTAAGAAGTTTTTTTATTTTAAAGGGTTTGATGTGGAATTTTAGAAGAAATTCAACAGCGAATGAAATTAAATCCATTTGACATACCACACAGCTAACCCTCAAGAGTTTATCTGTGTGAGTGAATAAAAATTTTGCCTAAATTTCTCTATTCAAGTGTTGATGCTATTGGAGAACTGGAATTGGAAAAGTGTTCTAGCAATGTATTGTTGCTCTGACCTCTTCCAAGAGGAGTCAAGGTATGGGTGAGGCCACAGTTTGACAAGATTTGAAATGAAATGGCTATTTAGTATGTGGGGATAAGGGAAATTTAATTGTAGCTTGGAAGCTAAAGAAAACCCTTCTGAAACATAACCGTTTTATGTAATCCTTTCCTGTCAAGGCAGAGCATACATTCTTAACACAAAACAGTGCAAAAGTCAAGACTCTTTTATAACAATACTAATAATGGTTACAGTAATGATACTTCACTAAAGTGCAGATACTACACTTGAAAATTTAGCTGCTGGTTTATATTCCTTTCCCAACCTACAGTCAGATAGTTTGCAAAACAACTGAATGTCTGCATTTTTTGAAGTAGTTCTCAAAACAATCCATAATCTTTCTTTTTTTTTTTTTTTTGTACTAAAAGATAATCATTTTGAAGAAATTATAAGTTGCAAGAAGAATTTCATGTAAAGTACATGATCTTAGTCTCATATTCTGCTCTGTTTATGCAGAAGTGATTTGTCAGTCCATTTTTGGCCATCCTAGTATGAATTACTGGTGTACTTCAGATTACCTACAGTTCTCATTGAAATAAACAAATATTTAGTGATTTTGAACACTGGGTGTCTCTTGTGGGTATTCATCCGAAGACATAGGAGGCTGTTTCTCATAAGCTTAAAAATGGTAGAGATGATCCCTTAATAGTTGCAGATTTGCTTTGATTTATTTGTTTCATATTACATGAATGCATCTAAGTTCAACATTCTAGGCAAGAACTTCAAACTATTGAAGTTAATGTCAAAACTCTTCCTGGCTTCAATAGTGCAGAACTGGGCTGCAAATGAATGAAGCAGACAGCTGAATATATCGTAGAGAAATAATTATTGTGGGCTCTCTGATAGTTCCTCATTAACACTTTTGGATGTGGACTTTGTAAGAAAATGCTTGGAGCTAGTCTTTGGTAACTGTTTGTTAGACAAATTAATAACTGTGGTTGCTGGTTCATGCAGAGTTTTCTTTATTGTTTTTTTTTCCCCCCCTTATGTTTCTTTCAGCACTTCAAACAATATAAATGATTAAAAGTCTTCACTAGATGGGGAAAAAAAAGATGCTTATAGTATAGTACTTCCTTACTCTGAAGTTATTGATATGATGTAATATTTTTATGCTTGGGTAAGTATAGATTTTGAATAAAAGAATTTAATTAACATCGAATAAATGTTCCTCATAAGGGGAAAATTTCCCAGTTCTATTTCATTAATGCTTCATGCTTCTAGCAGTTAACAAATTTAATTTTATTCCTGGTGTTCAAGGTCTGTGCTTTTCTCTCCTGTCTTTCTATCTGTCTGTCTTTTAAATGAGCTTTGTTTGTATTTTATGGCTGGGAAGAGATCAGTAGAAGAAAGAAAGCAAAAGGAAAAGTGCGGAGCATTTTTTCTCTACCTGAACTTTGTGTAATATACAGTGAACATGTATCTGCAACTGTGTAAAATATATATGTGATGTGATAAAAAGGTATTTAAAATTGTTTCTGAAGTTGAAAAACTAGAAAGCCTATTTTAAGAAGTCAGTTACAGAAAAATAAATTGTTCAAAATATTTGGAGGTAGGTAGGATCAGCTGTGTTATTAAAAAAAATTAATCCTCATGTTTTCAGACAACTGTGCTCATTTAATTTAGCTTACTGAGGAATATAAGGATTTGGGGAATCTGTATATACCTGTATATAGCCTTTTTTGAGTTTATGTCATGCAATAAAATTGGTATAAAGTGTTTAAATTTGGGGTACAAATAGGTGAATTGTGGCAAATGGTCAAAGTGAAGTAAAATATTTGTTCAAATTATCTCATGCTAAAAACCTTCTAAGTTTACACTCAGTCTCAGCCTAGAATATCTTAGAATGGTCTGAGATGAAGAGGACCACAATGATCATCTAGTTGTGCAGGGTCACCAACCACTAGACCAGGTTGCTGAACTTCTGCTTTACAAAAGTCCAGAATAATGTCTAAGGCAGACTGTTCTTCTGTTTTCTCCCCACCTCTGCAGACTCAATAAAACTGAATTTTTTTTCATACAGTAACATGAGGTTTCGGTCTTTGCTCGTTCTTGGTGTTTAACTTATGAAACGGATAACGTTTCTCAAAACTTCAAGTTATTTCATTGAGATCATGCTATGATCCTCAACTTTAGATCTTGCCTATTTCTACCTATATTCTTAATTATCATCTGTCTGCATTTCTGCTATCTTATGCTGGTTTTCATTCATTGAATATTGTGAAGTGCAAAATTTATTCGTTTTTATAATGCAGGTAAATTAGGTTTTAATAGCATTTTTTAGTAGTCTTGCTCTAAGGAAAGGAGTTTTAAACAGTATTTTGAGTCTTAGAGCAGACCAATGTGTTATAATAATTGCACTTCAATAATCCAGAATGATAGCTCAAGGGAGCTGTGACTATTGAATAATTTGTTCATATATACTTGTCCTTGATAGTAAAATTGGATTAAAAATAATAATAGGAATAGAAAGAAAGAAGCTGAAAAACTGATTATCTTTGAAGGTCATTAGTGTTTTCAAAAAAGAAGATTAAAAAAAAAAAAAGAACATGAAAATCTCACTTAAAGGAATAGTGTTAGCTTTGTTTTGAATAATAAGATTTTTATCACTACAAGAAAAGGTCTCATGATAATAAAGTCTAATTGTTATTTTCATCTGAAACTGGAAAGAATTAATTGCTGGGGGAAAAAAAAAGCTGAAGAAAAAAGTGGGGGAAAAAATCTTGAAGAGAATAATACGGATTGCATGGAACTATGAGTTGAAGGACATGCGCGTTGTAATATAAAGAAGAGAGGATATGAAAACAAAAGCTACAAGATAATGTAAAGATCAGAAGTATTCCCTATCTGTTTGACTAAAGTATATTTCAAGTGAAGGAAAGAAGTTGGTATATAAAAGGAAGTTTAGGGAGCTAATTGGTGAGGGAAAGAGGAATTTGCAGTCAATCTAAATCCACCCAAAAGCAGCATAGACTGAAATGGGGAAAAAATCTGTTCTGAAGAGTTTCAGAACCATTGGAAAACTGTCTTGAACGATGCCCTAATGACCAGTGTTTTAAATGAGCTTGTTTCCTTTAAAAATACGTGCATCAGAAATATATTTGAAGCACAGATTCATTGAGGTTGGAAGTGATCTTTTGTTATCATCTTCTCCAAGCACCTGCTGAAGTAGAGTCAGCTAGAGCAGGTACCCCAGAAAAGTTACCTTTCAGATATTATGACAGTGGAGTATCTGCAACCTTACTTGGCAGCTTTAATTGTGTTCAGCCACCCTCACTGCTGAGAGGGAAAAAAAAAAAGAAAAAGAATTTAGCTCTCTCTTCTTCACTCATTTCCTCCCTTCAGGTATTTAAAGACATTGATGAGATGCACTCTGAGATGTCTTGTCCAGGCTGAGCTGACCCAGCTCCCTTGGCCTTCCCTCATGGGAGAGAAGCTCCAGACCTTTCGTTGTTCTTATGGCCTTTCTTGTACTGGGGAGCTTGAAACTAGACACTGTATTCCAGATGTGACCTTACCAGAGTTGAGTTGAAAGGAAGAATCACTTTCCTCAGACTGGTGCTCTTTCTAATGCAGATCTGTGTCCTCATTGTTCTGCAAACTGGTCCTCCTTCACCAATGCTAAATCATCTTGTTGCAGACTTTCCTACTGATCTCAAGGGCTTTGGGATTTTTAAAAGCCACTCTTACCAGTAAAAAAATGAGGCAAAGGTGTACTGAACACCTTTGCCTTTTCTGTGTTTCCTTTGTCAGCAGCACTCCTGATATTCAGGCTGCTCTGCTCTTTCTGCTTGTGCCTCCCTCAGAATCATGATAGGAAGACTTCCTGGCTCACTCAGAATCATAGAATGTCCTGAATTTGAAGGAAGAAACACACAAGGGTCATCAAGTCTGACTCCTGACTCCACACTGGACCATTCAAAATTCAAAATATTTGCTTCTCATCTTCTGCTAAATTAGTTTCCTGTTTATTGCAGTAGCTGTTGTTACACTTTTATTTAATTAGGAGAGCCAGGGACCCAAAGACACCGTTTGCATTCCTACAATGTAGGGCTGTGACTGCTCCTGTTGGATGTTGCTCTAGATCTCTTCATTGTGGGTTAAGGTGAGAGTATATGAGTTACAGGACCTTTTTCTGTAAATGCAGATAGTAATACAGTGCATGAATTTTGAGTTACCTGTATTCTGAGGCAGCAGTCTTAATATAATCTTATTATACAACCCACTGGGACGAGCAGCCCCTAAATATTCCGTACAAGTATGTCTCAGTTATGCCTTTTACCAGTACAACTGTTTCAACATCCACTTTATTTTGAAATGGCTCTCATTTCAGCCGGTTAGCCAGAGTGCTGCCAAAGTCCACATGTGAGCTGTGCTTTGCTGTGATAAATAAGTACAACTTGCCTCAAAACACATTTGTTTTTTGCTTGGATTCTTTTACAGAATTTGATGGGTGACCTACTTTTGTGGGGATGAAAAATGATTTTCCTATTCCTTTGTGACGTTATGGGTCTTGTAAACTGTTGCACAGTCATTTGGAGTAGGTGGCATTATTAGGATGGGTATTAATTATTTGCAGGCTGCTGATGCATCACCTCTGCATGATCTATATTTGTCTCTTGAATGTTCCTCATCTCTTGCTAATTGTAGGTGGTTTAGAGGGAACTGGCTTCCACAGCTAAACAGGCTAGTGTAGCCTGCAGAATGGTCTTGAATTGTGCTCAAGAAAGTCCTGAGACACGTTACTTATATCAACCACCCCAAAATTTTTTTGCCATTCTGGGGTGGCTACATGCTATTACTGCTGCTCACTTACCTCAGAGGAATGAGCTTCCCGCATCCCCTCATCTTGACAGCATGTAAATTCCTTTCCCCTCTGGTTCCTTGCTTGTTAGGCAAATTACTTATTTTGTTTTAAAAAGCCTCATTTTTTTTTTCTCATTTTGCTGCCTCTTGCTATTTTTCCTCTCTTTCATCCATTACATTTTTTAAAAAACAGATTTAAGCTCTTCAGCAGATTTCACGATTACTGTTACATCAGTTGCCTGAAACTGAGTAGGGAAAGAAGCTGTGTTTTTATTATTTGTTTTTCTGATATTCAATTTTGCTCACCTTAAAAACAATATCTCACTTTCCCTTTCTTTCTCTTTTCTCTTCCCTGCATCTGCTGGCCCCTAAAACTGATAATGTGAGAGACCTCATCTGAGACAGGATTAAGAGCCAGGAAATCCTGACTCTTCCCATGACTCACTGTGTGTGTCCTTGGGCAATCTGTTATTATTACAGACAAAAGCTGCATGCAGCACTTGCCAGAAAAATTAAAAGCACGGTGCACGATCCAGGGAGATTATTTTCAAATTTTAATCAAAGCACTGCGAAAGTAGAAAGGAAAAAGAGGCTATAAAAGATGATACCTGAGGAGTAGTTTGTGAGCAGTGGAAATTGTCTATGAAAGGAAGCAGCTATTACTAACTGTATTTTTGTTCTTCTTGAAGCCTTGGGTTCTGTCATAATGCAAATATCAGTTGTGGGATATGATGAACACCTCCTCTATTTAAGAGCTGTTGCACTCCTTTTTGAAATGAAGTAGGTAAGTAAGAGTGAAGGTAGAGAGAGGGTGCACAGAGGTGTTGATGAGTTTGTGCTCAACTTCAGAAATCCAACTCTGAGATTTTTCTTAGAAGGTGGATATCTTGTCTTTAATTAAATACACACAAATGTGTGATTTGGGTTTTTGGTTTTTTTTTCTTAATTTTTTTTGTAGTTTTTACCTCCTGAAAGGCATGGACTCCTCACCATTTAGAACAAATAGCAGAGATCTTTGGAGAGAGAAAATGCCATTGCTTGGAGATCTGGGAAGGTAAACAGGATCATTTACCTATCTTCCATAATGACTCAGACATAAAAATAACTTCCACAAGAATATGATATAATAGAGAAAGCTTCCTTCTTTATTGTTTATTGAACATATTTGGATAAAGCCTGAATGACTATAAAATCTGTCTACATGCTGCTTCAGAGTGCCTGTCCAGATATTTTAATACCATGTCCATTCAGTGTTCATTCACGTGATGTTGCTTATAGTTTTATTTTGAGTACTTTAATGGCTTGTACATTAGCACCACTTGCTGTGGTATCTACAGAAATATTTTATAGTCAGCAACAAATTATTAGATTTTATCTAAGGTGGCTCTTCTGTCTTTCCTGGCCTCTTGTTCATGTCATCTCGCCTCTTCCCTCTGCTTTTTCTGCATTATATGCAGACTATACATTTGGCCCAACAGTTGGGCCAGCACAGCAGGGGAGGGAGGTTTGCAAGAGCATTTGCTCATGGCATAAATTGCCACCAAAAACAAAAATCATACTTCTGTATGGAAATAAATTAGTGAAGGCTACCTGGCATTTTTGTATAATCTTTGACATTTCTTTTGGAGACAAAAAAAGACTGCTTGGAATGAGGGATCTGTTTTTGAACTATTAAATGCCTCTGTATTTTTGGTTTCTGATTTTGGTAGTGATGGTTTACTGAGAAGAGAAAAATATTTCTGAGGCTCAAAGATCTTCTGATTTATGTTATGTCAAAGGTCATTTGATCATTATGTCCTTTAGGATCAATCCTATCCCTACAGTGGAAATTATTATTCCCATACAATAGAATGTGGTCCATCTTGTATCTGCTTGCTAATCATTAACTTGCATTTCCCAATGTAAGTGCTGTGTCAACAGGCTGGCATGAGAATCTGATGAAAAGACCATCATTATCCTAGTTTTTGAGATCAAGTTTACAGCAGTTTACAGCAAGGACCATTGGAACTCCCATGTGTTATCAAGTGTAGTCCCCTGCTATTGCAGGTAACATGTCATGTATCATCAGTTAGTTAAGCTCCACCTTAAAATCTCTTCAGTTCCTTGCATGACTTCTCATTTTGGAAGACCAATTCATTTTTATCCAGTGGTTTAAAAAATGATTATTAGTGTATTCATCAAAATTTTCGGAATACTCTCAATGGAGGGTAAGTGTGCAGTTACCTGATTCTTTCTGTTCTCTGTTAGTGTTAGAGACACATAAACCATTTGTGAATCTAGATTTGAGTTCCATAAGCACTTCACCACATGAATAATTTCCTCTCTTGGACAGTTGAGTTAAATTGACCTGTTCAGAGTTGTTCAAATGTACATGCAGAGTCAATGATACAGAACCAAGTTCAGCTTCTAAATGTTGCTGTTATTACTGATTAAGTCATTAGAATCTAAAGGATGTGTGAATTTCTATCAGGTCAAAATAGTTTTCTTCAGTATTCTTTTCAAATAGAGAATCCTTTGCTGTCCGTCATTTAAAAACCAACCTTAATAACTTGTTAATTTAAAGACTTGTTCTCTAGTGGGTACCTACTGACAATAAATGCTTAGAAGGGATGCATCTTAAAAAGACTAACGTGAAAGATAATTGCATTAAACCTTCTAAAAATGCAGAAATCGTTTAATACCAGAAACGTAGCATTTACAAATTATGTTACTACATTCTTCAGTCAGTAGTTCCGTGGGCTACAGGAAAACTTTTTAATGGTGAAAGACATGAGGGACCTCAGTATAGTCTAGACAACTACTTAAAATTCTTATGATACTCTCCTTCAAAGCTCCAGCTGGAGAGTCAACAGTGCTGTGAGTGCCTGTAGCTTGCTATTCTGGTCTTAAAGAAACAGTGCTGGAGAATGGCAATAAAGTAATAATAAACACCATAGATCTTGCAAAACATTTCCCCATAAATCCTTGCCTTTCAAAATCATTGCTTTGTTTAGTTCTGCTGTTGTATGAAATTTTTAGAGTGTATTAATGCAAACATGTAGCTTGCAGGATTCGAGTTTGTTTTATTTTTAATTTTCTTGCTTTTTAGTGGGAGAAAGTGACTAAAGATGGTGATTTATTATATTTTATTACAAAACTTCAAGGTCAGTAACTCTTTGTTTTTCTGAGAAAACATCTGTTTTTGTGGGTTGTTTTTTTTTTGGTTTTTTTTTTGAGTTTGATTCAGAACATGGGTAGTTTCAGCTTTTCTTCTGACCTCAGCTGGCAAAAGCATGTGCTCAGTCCCTAGGAACAGAATTCATTCTGACCCGGTAGAGGCTGTAGAGATCTTTGTGACCAGAGATCCCCACTGTAGAAATGCCTGGAATAATTTAGCAGTTAAAAATCTACTGATGTTAAACTCCATTTTGAGGCTTTGAAAAAGTTTCATTTCCCACCCAGCATTAAATAAATGAAATTTGCTTATTGACTATGTAGTCTTTTAACAAGCAATCATGAGAAAAGGAGACAAGCAGAAACTGAAGGACATCCCTGCTCAGACTGTCAGGAAAGGAAGGAATCTGGCAGAGACGTTCTCCAAGTATCACATTGTCATTTGTATTTTGTGACTGTGTTTGGATGTCTCCGTAAGTCACAAGGTACAAATGAATGCCACATTTTAAATTATTTTCCTTCCATTTTCTTGGCTAGTGAGTTTATTGCCACCATATTATCTTGTAAGCACCTGTTCCCTTTTTAATTCTGTCCTAATCTCTTGCCAAAATCTGAACTCTGGGGTATGAATGCAGTAGTCCCAATAAGCTATTTAAAATCAAAATAGTAATTGATACTTTTATACCCCTTTCTATGCACAAACTAATTAATTCTCATACCTCGTGCAGAGAAGTATTTATTCTCTTTCCAGTTTTAACTGTCAGGAAGAAAAAAGAATTTAAGCAGCTACTTTTTGAAGCTTTCTGGAATGTTTTCAAAAGATAACCCAGCGAAGACACCTGTTCAGACTATCTAGTTTCAAAGTATTACTCAACAGTGCCACATTCTCCTTAACCTCCTCTACTTCATTCTTATGTTTTATTGTAGATCTCCTGTTTGGACCGTATTTGTGCCATGTAAATGTGAGCACACAACCAAATACCTCTCGTTAAATACCTCTTTAATGCATCTATTCTGTGTCATGCTCTTTCTGCCTGCTCTCCACATCATCTCGGAACTTCAAATGGTATTTCCAGCAGCATTTGGCTTTGGTCTCTGAAGAAATGGATGTTCATGCAGGAGATGGCCCTGCTGGGCACTGTGGCAGTTGCTGTACATGTATTAAGATGTCCCAGCAGCTTCATTACTGCATCACAGTGTGCTCTGCTCGTGTAGCCTTTGCTAGGGGAGACTCTTAAAAACTCTATTTAGGTCTGTGCACTGATTTCTTTGGCATCAAAATGTAAAACATTGCAGGAGATGAAGATAATAGACCTCTACTTAGCTTACAGGCTTTGGCAAGTTTTCCTTGGGGATATAAATGAAACAGTTTGGAGACTAAAGCAGAAATAAACTGGAACTTCTCTCACCAGGCAGTCAGCAGGTAGAGTATTAAGAAGTGGTTGGCTTTGTTTCTTTGTTATCCCTGTACTTTTAAAGCACTTTGCTACAGTAGTTTTCATTACACTTTTTCCTGGCAGTTTAAAGATAGGGTGAGTGACCTCTGCTACTCCAGAGTTTGTTGCATCAGCTGTAGCTGTCTGTTTGGTTTTCTGATGCACTTTGGTGTAGAGTCCTCTTATGAAGTTAATGTGTTTGGACAAAGAGAGAAGGAAACATGTTCATTAAATTAGAATTCAAAAATACATTGACTTACAGCATTAATAGTTTTGGTGTCTTGCCTGTCCTCTATCCTGCACATTATTGTATTGTTTATAGTGCAATTGTGGGTAGCAAGAGGAAGCCCAAATCACTTTGCTTTTTAGTTGATAGTGTGATAGCCTTGATAATGCACCACACCAACTACGAGTATTTTGTGTAAACACTTGTCTACGTTTCAGTTATTAGCAAGAGATCCAGTTTTTTCCTCTTTTTTTCCCTATGCTTCCCATTAAGTTCCTTGTTCTCTTTAACTTTCCACAATGTTATGCCTAAGATCTAAATAATCTTAGCCTACAATTTTTCTTCTATTTGGGGAAGAAGACAATAACAAAGTCAGAAATCACAAGGAACAAACAGGAATCCCCAGCCAGGCCCTGAAAGAAATTCTGGCTTGCAGGTTTTATCTGCTGCTGGAACAGAAATGCAAATAATTGTGGTTTGTTGTGTTTGGGGTTTTTTTTTTTTTTTTTTTTTTTTCCATCCCTTTTCAGGAAACAATATGATCAAGACTGCATGTGCACTTGTCTCCTACTGTAATGTCTGAGCCATAGCACAATTTGGAGGTGAATCCTCACTGAAGGAGTATTGTGTGGGTTTAGAGGAGAGGAACTGATTGATGCAAGAAGAAAAATGTTAGGGATAGGAAGACTGTGAGGAGAAAGAATATGAGTTAATTTGGCGAATGTTTTGATATTAGGGAATAATGTTGGAAGTGTATGTTTATGGTAAAGTAAGAATTGGAACCAAAAAAGAAGGCTGTATTTTTTTCTCTGATTTGGAAGTCACAGAATGTGAAAGTCACTTTCCTGTTTTAGTGAGTTCCATGGTACTTCATGGCTAAAGGGGACAGGACAAGGAGAGGAAGAAAGGAGACAAATGCCAACTTAGAATCCAGCCAAGCATATTACTGTGTAGTAATGAAATAAAACTAGTCTTTCTCCTTCACATTTGTGAGCTCTTCCTTCTCTGAAAGGCATGAGTGCAAAGAAACCTCCTGTGTTTCACAGAGAACTGCAAAAACCCAGGAGACCTGGAAACCCTGGAAGTTGAAATAACTTCCAGGAATCTGACCTGAAGCAAAGGATGCTGTATGTTTGGAGGTGTGGAATGGCTGGCTATGCATTAGGGAGCGGGGCTTGGAAAAGTTGGCAAACACAGCCTTCCCCGAGTTAGCATTCTGCATATCTTTTGGTGGGGCTAAAATGTTTATAGGGTCTGCATCGTACGCTTCTGTTTGGTTTGCTAAGGATTGATCTCTTCACGCATGTCTAGTTTTAGGATACAGCTGGCATGATGTAAATTTACACAGCAGCTTGCAGTGCCTTGTTTGTTTTATGTTAACTTGTCTCCCAACTGCCCATACGTGAGGGTGCTTAAACACATCTTTTCTCCACCAGTTACAACCATTTTGTGCAAAAAAGCATCTGCTTGGATTGCCTGCTTAGCAGGGGATTGATTTTTCAGCATAGTAGTTACTATAGTAAAAAGTGAACATAATCTGTTGTTGACTAAGAAAATCCTAAATTCTGTGGGTTTTGTATCCTAGTTGGATTTGAATCAGTAACTGCAATGCAGTATTAGTGCTGAGTTCCATCTTCTTCTGTGGTTTGCATTAGTAGAGAAACTATAATTAAGGCTAACAGAGGTAAATAATATTGCTGTTTCTGCATCTGTAAAAATGCTGGGTCCCAAAAGTAATAACGTCTGCAGCAGAAATAAAAGCAATGCAGGCTACTGAAGAGGGCTTGGCAAAAGACAAAGGCATGAGTTTTCAGTTCTCATGTTGAGACATAAGTGGTCCAGGTTCTTCATAGTTTTTTCCTTAACTCAGGTATGCACATAAAATATTCTATTTTCATACAAAAAAAATCAACAAAAAAAATTGATTGTTTTCACATACACTAAAACATATAGATATTTATTTTCTACTCTTTTTCTTTTAGCTGCTTATAGATTTCCCTCTTAAGATTGCCCTTCCTTGGGCAAGTTTCAATGTCCATCTGTCTTGTTAGCTAAAAGCCTACAGTCCACGTGCAAAGCCTAGGACTTCACAGGAATCTCTTGGTATTTTTTCCCTCATTTATCTCTGTCACAAATCAAGTTGTCATTTGTACAAAAAAATTAATACTTTCAGGAGGGACTAGGTGAAAGAATGCTTGCTTATTTTGTAAATCTTGAAGGGGCATTACCAGATTGAGAAATCATTTAAAAAACAAATCCTCACTTTGGTTACAATTAATTCCATGAAAAATTGAATTTAATGAATCTAATTCCCTTTCTGTTTGGTTGTTCTGATTATCTTTCAGCTTTTTTTCCATTTTAGACAAAAGAAGAAAGTGATTTCTCAAGGTGACATTCTCCTAATAAGTTTCTTTCTGCAGTGAAGACTCACACCACATGTTTTTCATATCATACAGGAGATGAATTGCCCTTCTTAGCAGTACTGAGGAATTTGGCTTTTTAGATGATAGGTATACTGAAGCAACCAGCACATACTAGAACAGAGGAGTTTCCCTCTGAATGCCAGGAAGCACTTCTGTGCTGTGCAGGTAACTGAACACTGGCACAGGTTGTCCAGAGGCTGTGTAGTCTCCTCTTTGGAGTTATTCAGAAGCCTCCTAAATATGGACCTGGGCACCCTGTTCTGGGTGACCTTGCTTGGACAGAGGTTGGGCCAGGTAGACCCAGAGGTCCCTCCCCACCTCAGCCATTCTGGGATTCTGTGAAGCCGAGTTTTTCCCATAGCTTGTATTGCTGGCATTGTTTCTTTGTACTTCGGTTGTGCACTGACAAGAAGTATGTTTCCCATAAGAGCTTAGAGCTGCTTGAAACTGCTTCTGCTACCTTAAAAAGGTATCAGATATATGCTGAAGGAATAGAATAGCAATAGGACTACAGGAAATGGCCTTAAGTTGTGTCTGGGGAGGTTCAGGCTGGGTATTAGGAAAAATTTCTTTTTGGAAGGAGTGATGAAGCATTGGAACAGGCTGCCCAGAGAGGTGGTGGAACCAACCCAGGAGGTGCTCAAAAAATATGTAGATGTTGTACTAAGGGACATGATTCAATGGGGAAATACTGGCAGTAGGTGGATGGCTGGACTAGATAATCTTGTAGTTCTTTTCCAACCTTGGTGATTCTATGTGTATAATCAGTGAATATATATATGTTAGAATTAGGAAATATACCAAACAGTTTGCTAAGCAGTTATTATACCAAAAGAGAATAGACAGAATGCTTACCCGTGTCCTGGGCTCGCTGTAAAACTCCAAAGGAGGGATCTCCAGAAGAGATCCTTCCCTACTGATAGTCAGCTCTTAAATGGGGTCTAGGAGAGATGGAGCCAGGCTCCACCCCTTCTGGCTGCACAGGTGAATTGCCTTCACCTGTGCTCCCATGGCTGACTCATTGCTCACCTCAGGTGATCAATCAGGTTTAGGCTGTGATTCAGCAGTTCCCGTACACTATGAAAACCTAGAACTCCCATAGAAGTAAAAGAGATGAGCATCCTTCCCACCCCATAGATGTCAGCGAGTCAGACTACAAAACTGTGTTTCCATGTTTCCCTACATCCCAGTTTGCAGGATTTGAACTTGTTAGGATAACAGTCTCACAACCTCTGCTTCTGTTGGCCCTATTGCCATGGCCACATAGTTCTGTGCAGCACTGTGCTGCCATGTTTTGGCTGTGAGAGAGTTCTGGATATATTTTATGTGACATCTGTCTCCAGTAAAATTCTGGCTTAATGTCAAGTCATGAGGGCCTTTATACTGGCGCTAGATTTTACAGCTTATTTGATGAGATATTTAAAACTCAGTTTGTCCAACTGTATCTGTTCAGTCAACCTGTAATATTTTTTTGTGACCTTTTACAGAGAATCATACTTTTCTATTGATACTTTCATTTGAAATTGTTTGTTTTCATTGTAAAGTATTTCAGAATTACCAGTTTATGGGTGTGGGTACTGCTGCTGTGAGGATAGACTGGTTCTTCAGATTGCTGAGTCAGAAATGCTAGAGAAGGGGAGCTGTGTAAAATGCTCAGATGCCATACTCAAAACCAGACATCTCATTATGTGGCATTTAAAGCCATTTCCCTGTCTGAGAGGACCTGAAACAATGATTTTTGAGAGGTTGTGATAAGTGGATACGTGGCTGTGGAGGAGATTTTAGAGTATACAGCTCTTCATACACAACCTGGGTAGCATAAGAGAAGCAGGCACACAGTGACTTAATGAAGCAGTCACACAAGTGACTCAGCTCTCACCCCTAAGAGCCTGATATGTTGAAAAAGAGAATGAAATGTCAGTGAAATTGAGGGCAACTTGGTAGCTAGAATATAGGTGGGGTGCTTGCAGCCTACTGGAGGCCATCTTGAAGTAACTAAGCCCTACGCTGTCAAGATAGTGGCATCTCTGGCTCCTGTGGTGTTCTCCTTCTATTTTTTCTTCCTAGATTTGAGTTTCAAAATGCCTTTGCCCTTCCCAGGAGCAGTCTCAGATATCTAGGGATAATATGTAACAACTTGGTAGTCTAGCAAAGACAACTGCCTTTTTTTGGATCTGTGGATTTAATAGGAGAGCGTGCAAATATAGCAATTAATGGGCTCTTAAATCTCCTTTTCGAGTCTCTGCTTTGTGCCCAGTCATTCAATTCAGTATATTCAAAATATAATTCTGGGACGGGTATTTGTGTACTCAGTCCCCAATTGTTAGGTGAGAACCAACATGTAAACTATGCGGTGTGGATAGACAGGCAAATTCTTAAATTTTGTGGTTGGACTTGATGATCTTCAAGGTCCTTTCCAACCTGAGCAATTCTATGATTCTAAGTTTTAGTGTAATTGTAATAGTCATTGTTTGTAGCTGCTAATTCTCAAGGTGCTGGTAATAGCTATTGGGCATAGCAGCTTCGGGTGGTGTTGCAGATAAAAGCTGTTGGGCCTCACAGTAAGCAGTGTTCTTTTGACTGTTTCTGTCTCTTGTTAGCAGGAATGGGAACACCAAACTTATTTTCAGTTGAGTTTACCAAAAACCAGGTGTTTGTAGAGCACTGGCCAGGGCATGGTTTGGGTGCTTTAATCCTCCTACTCTTTGATCCATCCTTTACAAAGCTGAGATGAATCAGGCAGGATAATGGCTTTCTCTGCGCGTTTATGCATGTTGTTGTACTGGTGTGTTATTAAGTACAGGGGTTTTGTAATACATGTAGACTCAGTTGTACTCACAAATGTGTTTATTTCACTCTTTCTGATTCTTGTTTCAAGGTAGGCATGTATGTAGGGCAGGGCATCTTGATTAGAACTGTAATTGCAGCCACCCAAGCAGGTCTATTAGCTGGAGTAATTGAGGCTTAAACCATAACATTTAGCGCTAGCTTTTGTGGCAGTACAAATCTGTCTGTGAATTAGGCTTTGGTCTGAGGTTTTGAGTGTGTGTTATCTTCCAAATCCAGCTGCACCTGTGGAAGAAAATGCTATTCTCAGCTTTTCACTGTTGTTCCAAATAGAGCTTAGTCTCTCCCCTGTGGTCTGCCAGCAGAATTGTCTCTGTGGGCCCTCCCTTTCTTGTTTCTAGGATAAATCACTGAGGTTAGCATAGACCAGAGTTTAGCTTACCAGTCTGATTTTACCAAACACTGAATAGAAAGCTTGAAAAGGCATTCTGCAGAGGGAGAGGAACTGCAGCAGAGGGATTCTGAACCTGTGAAGTTAATTGCTTCCACCAGTGCATCTGGATCTAGGAACAGAGATCTGCACACTTCCTCTCAGGAAAGATTTTCGGTTCCTTCCATATGTGAATTGAATGGCATTACCTGTTACCTGTCAATTTTGAGTGGTAATGAATACAGCATTTGATGTTGATTACAGGCTGTAGCTTCACTAGTGTGTAATCAGGATTTCCTCTACAGTCATTCAGTCACACTTGATTTCACACTAGCAGCTGTGCAGAACCAAAGCATGGGAGTTTGTTTATGTCCAGATTATCTGCCTGCTGTTGGTAAGATTTAAGGGAGCCCTGTAAGTTGCTTTCTTTTAAAACAAACTACAGTGTTATGAACCATGTGTGGTAGTGTTTAAAAATGAGTCTAAGGTTTGAAAGAAACAATTAACATAAAAAGTGTTTTATGCATTTAATGCTCAGACTAGAGCCTGGTGGTAGCCTTTTATTCTTTGGTGTGCAGCAGAAAAGCAAAAACAGAGTAGTCATATTTCAGGAAGGGCTTAGAGGTGTAGCAGGTAATTATCTTCTGAAACTGAAGCATGTGTAACTACTTTCTTCTCACTGTTTTCCTTTATAATTATGTAGGAGTAGACAGAAGTACAAGGGCTGCTCTGAAAGTAATGTCTCCTATTTTATTATGTTGGCCTACAAAGTCAGAGGCAGATGTTGGTGATATGGCAGTAGAGGCTGAACCTTCCTGCCGATTTTCCATTCCATGTTGTTGCTGTGTGACAAATGGCAGCTGAGGGGCAGTCTGACACAATGGTGTCTGACATGGAAGTGTGGATGAAGCAAAGGTGTGGCATTGAATTCCTGCATGCAGAAAAAAATTGCACCCATTGACATTCACTGACGCTTGCGTAATGTTTATGGAGATGAAAGAGTGAATGTGAGTGTAGTGAGGTGGTGGGTGGTGTGTTTCAGCAGTAGCAACACTGGGTCACCTCCACTGGTGCAGATAGTTACAAGTGTGGCATGCAGACTCTTGTTCATCATGGTGAAAATGCATGGTTGATAGGTGGTAACTACATTGAAAAACAGTGTTTTATTGCTGAGAGTTTGTTCTATCCAGTAGCGTTATTGTGCTCTTTTTATATCCGTTGTAGTTTCTGTGGCAACAAACATGAGGCATTTCTTTTGGAGCAACATATGTACAGTTCCCTCTCTTATACTGAAGGGAAATTCTGTTGTATATCTTATACTTACTTCTGTTTAATTGTTGGAAGAGACATAATTGTTAGAAATTGTGTCCTCAACTTTTAGAGGCATACAAAGGATCTTTTCTTATGCACAGTTCACTTAGTTTCTTTCCTCTAAAGGGAATACAAACAAGAACAGTTTTAAACTTGGGTGAGATCGAACTACTTTTCCTTTCCTTAGCTGAGAAAATAACTATCTTATGTTGCTACATATCCTCTGTCTATTGTCAGCTCCACAAAACAGATTTTATGCACTGGATTTCCTCCTCTACTCTGCTCGTGAGGCCCCATCTGGAATACCGTGTCCCAATGTGGAGCCCCCAGTACAAAAAAGACAGGGTGGGCAGCTGTTGGAGAGAGTCCAGAGGAAGGCCACAAAGATGATCAGGGGTCTGGAGCACCTCCCCTATGAAGACAGGCTGAGGGAGCTGGGCTTGTTCAGCCTGGAGAAAAGAAGGCTTTCGGATAACCTCATTGCAGCATTTCAGTACCTAAAGGGAGCCTACAAACAGGAGGGGAATCAACTCTTTGAAAGGGTTGATTAACTGCAGGACAAGGGGAAATGGTTTTAAGTTGAGAGAGGGAAGATTTAGGCTGGATGTCAGGGGGAAGTTCTTTACTGTGAGAGTGGTGAGGTGCTGGAACAGGCTGCCCAGAGAGCTTGTGGATGCCCCGTCCCTAGAGGGGTTCAAGGCCAGATTGGATGGGGCCCTGGGCAGCCTGGTCTAATATTAAACAGGGAGGTTGGTGACCCTGCATGTTGTAGGGGGGTTGGAGATTCATGATCCTTGAGGTCCCTTCCAACCCTGGCCATTCCGTGATTCTGTGATTTGCAGATTGCATTTCTGTAAAATTTATTGTTTCACTGCCTCTAGTCACGCTTCTGCTTCTCTTAAACTAGCCCGTTTGCCCAGTGTTAGCATTTTGGGGAGAGCAGATTTCTTTGCAGCAGCTTCTGCCATCTAGAACCATCCTCTTTTATTTCCCTAGTTTGTCAGGACTCCAGAGCTTTTCAAATATTTTCTGAAGTTATAACTTTTTTCTTTTACCTGTTACTCCTCGGGGTATGATTCTGTGACTCAGTGCCCTATTCAGTACTGTATGTCTTTATCCCACTGTTGTTTTCTGTGAGGTTTTTATCATAAGTAGTCAGGAAAATGATGAAATGCTCCATGAAAGTAAGTGTTATGAGAGAGATTCAGAACAACTGAAACCTATAACCCCATATCAACTTTCTCCCTACTGAGAAAAGAACACTGTCAGCCTCCATTTTGGTAGTTTTCAGCCTGGTGTACTTATTTGACCATGTAAGTTTGACCACGCTATCAAGTTGCTTTTCCTAAATTCTCAGCATCATTTTCACGTAGTATGGAGAATGCTTAAGCTTGATATTTTGCATTTTCCTGGGAAAGCTAAGAGAGCACAGTTTCTAGAACTGAATATTTTAGTTTGAATTTCTTAACTTACCCTGGTTCTAAAAGCTTTTAACAAAATTGTAGTTGTTTCATTGTTTATGAAAAGCATGACTTTGTGAGATACATCCTTTGTATGTCTGCGGTGCTCTATAGCTCCCACTCTAAAGATATTTCTTTAAAATGTTGAAAATGTGGAGTCTATGTTCATTCATTATGCAGCAATTTCTGGCACTACAGAAAATAACAGGGTGGATTGCTGCAATGCATTTGGTACTGTGACAAAATAAGGTGATCATCTTAAGGTGTACTGCAGAGGAAATGAAAAAATAACGTTACCTGTCATATAAGTAAGGATGCTGGAGTACAGAAGTCAGGTCTTAGCAGAGGTTTGCAACTAGCTATCTTGAGCCATTGAAAAAAAGGAAGCAGTATGTCGAGTTATGGGCAATATCAAGAACCTTGAATTAGAGAAGTGATTTTTATTCTTAACTTAGTGATATACCTCAATTTGTAGATCAGGTAGCTGTTGGGTACGTGATTTTTATTCTACAATGCAGTGGTTGCAGTGAAATACTGCATTTGTGAACTTCGCTAGAAGACTGTAGACTGGTATTGTCCATTTTGCAAAGAAAATATCCTGCTGAATGAAGAGCTGGGGGAAAAGCACTCCCTCCCACTTGTCCAATTCATAGATTTGTAATTTTGAAACCAGTGTACAGTCCAGTCTGTGTTGTCTTGAACATACACCAATCATATGTAATCATATAAACTCATATAAAATACAATAAAGGGAGCCATTTTACATGCTTCGTATTGAACTTTGGTTATGGAGGAACTTTGTAAGTTATTTACTTTGAGTAGTTTTCATCCTTGAACATCTTCATGTGTTGCAGGTGTTCTTTAAAGAGCTTACGATTTCCATGTGTTGACCCATTCTTTGTCAGCTCTGTCAACTTTACGAATGAGCTGATGTGCTTTTTCTCATTCGCATTGATATTAAGTGGAAATGCAGACACTGAAAAACAATTCCTTTAGACATTTTTCATTTTATTGGGCAGTAGAGGAGCCTAGAGGTTCAGGAAAACATTTTGTTGCAAATAATATTCTCAGAGGAATGAATAAGTGCATTTCATACACTATAAAATATAGCAAGTAGTCAAATTAAATAAATATATCCATTCTAATGATACCTCAGAAACAGGTACAAAAAGAGCCTATAGTCTTGGGCTTGAAAAAAAAAATGCTTAAAATCTTGTGACATGTATTAATATGTTTATTGTCTTTCTAGATTTTTTTTTAAATTCCTTTTTTAAAAAAACTTTTTTTCTGTTGTGGTTTAACTCAGCAGGCACCTAAACACAGCACAGCCTTTTGCTCACTCACCCCAATGGTTCCACCACACTATGAAGGGGGTGGCTCTTCCCTGCTGAGCAGCTGGCCTGATCCCAGGCGTGCTTCCATCACTCAGCAACAACCAAAACATCATTGTGCTATTGATGTTGTTGCAATTGAAACAAGGACATCTTCCTTGCAATGCAAGGGCAAATTTATGGCTCTGTCAAACTCAGTGTGAGTTTTGCCTATGACTTAATTTGGCCAGGATTTCCTTCCTAGTCTGTGTTACTTATAACTTCTCTGCATAGGTAAGAATTTAGTTTAATTGTATATCTGTCTCTGTTCATCTGAGTGAATAGATCATGAGAAAGGTGATAGGCACATTGGTTCTTCTTACAGTTTGTGTCTTTGAGGTTGGGAATCTTTGCCTAGTAGATGATAAATTACCACACAGGATGACCCATTTCAAGTCTTTACAACAACCTTTGGTTGAGCTGACAGGAATGTTTGTGCTGGAGCAGCTTGTTGGAAAGTGCTGATTAAACTGAATGAAAAAGCACAATGGGGAAGGTGTCAATGTGATGCTGAGTTTCCCAGGAAAATCTTAGACTTCCACCCTGACCAGCTGGCTGCATACTGGCCAGCTTTGCCTCCAGGCATTTCTGAAAATTTATGTTGTACATGAAAATCTTTTTCTCTGAATTTTTGTTCCACTTTGGAAGAACAGAATGATTCAGAAATATGGAAGCTTTTGTGGCTCTCTGTTGTCCTGTCTCTGTAAATAAACTCTTCCATGTAGTAACACGGCAGCTTTCTCAAAGGTACTGCTGGGATTGTTGGAGTCGAAAAAGTTATTTAGGAAGAGATGTGACTTGATTTTTACCATTCTAGACAAGAATTTCTGTTCCCATATCCCATTAGCACCTCATAGTTGTGTTATTTTAAATGTGAATCTTTTGTATGAATGATTTTCTGAGAATCCTCTTAAATATGTTCAAGCTTGCTTAATTTTTTACATCCCTCTATAGCAGACGTACAGCTCTCTGTTAAACACTCTTTGGCCATAGGATAGTTTTGTTTTTTCTTTGTTTACCCTCTGTTCACCCTGCTTGGTGATATTTTATGCTTTAATTTAGGTCCTTCTGGTTGATCATGCTTCCTGTATTCCTTGCTTACAGTATCAAGTAGACCAGTTATTGACTGTCAGTTCAGAAAATCGGAAGTGATAAGTAATTTTTTCACTTGAGTACAGTTGAAAAGTTCTTTGAGGAAAAAAAAGTGTCTCTATTCTTTTTCTCCTGTGTTTTTGTGTTTTTCAGGAGTCAGTTCTGTAACACGTTGTCTTTTTTATTTTGTCCTCACATGGTGGTATCTGTCCCATCTTTTTTTTAGTCCTTGTGATCTGCAAGATGTGGTGCTTGTTCCCAGTTCAATATCCGAAACAATTTCCTTGTCAGATAAGAATCCTGACATATGATTGTGTCTCCAGTCAGCAAACTACTTTCTGAGTTAGTATCTTTGGAGAGAGAAATGTTAGGCAAAAAAGTGGTTGGAAAAGTAACATTTCTAATATAGCATCTTCTCTCTCATCACACTAGTGGTCTTGGTTTTAAGTGAAAAGATTATTATAATATGTAATTTCAATTAAACATCTGTTTTTTTTTTTGTTATCCTGCATTGTTGAGACCAACCACCGTTCTGTTTTTGCTTCCTTTTATAGGTTGCCTTTCTGAAACTGTGAAGAACTCAGACACCTATGTGGGAAAACTCTCCTCAAATTCCCTTCCATCAGACATATACAGAAATTTTCCAGTGGTGTGACACCTAAAAGAAAATCTCCTGGCAATACAAAGCAGAATAAACTATGGCATGCATTATTCTTTCTATCTGGAAGAGATTCAAAGCCAAAAACAGAGTTAGCTTTTACATCCAGTACATTCTTCTGTTGTTATAAGAGTGACTGCTCACATCAAGCTGGACTAAGTTAAATGTAGTCAATACTACCTTTATCAGACAGTATTGGTAGTCCTAAAAAGACAGGCAGCAAAGAGGGGATCTAAAATATTTAATGTTATGGATGCTGAAGTGTGTTCTGTCCTTTCTTTGCTCTAATAAAGTTAGAAGGCCAAGCTGTCCTTTCTTTGCTCTAATAATAATGTTAGAAGGCCAAGTTTAAAATGCAAAATCTAGTTTTTGTTAAACTTGTATGTTTATCATGTTTATTATTTCTGCATTAATGTATACCTTCCTTCTTGTGAGTGAAGAAAGACCATGTTCATCTTAGTATTCCATATGTAATGTTTTGTGAAACTGATAATGTTTTGAAGGTTTTATGGTTGTTTGAAATAATTATTCCTTCAGCTTCAAAAAAGCGTATCCCCACGAGGGCTGGCTTTGCAGAAACTGCTGGAAATGAAAGATTATTGTGCATCTCTGCTCTTTGTGCTTACTTGCCTATCACAGGAGTGATGGTGTTTTTTCATTGGACACAGAATCTGTTACCATTTTTGTTTTTGGAGTGAGTTGGATTTCTTTGACTACCCAGAATATGACTGAGCAATTGCACAGAAATACTCCAACTTTAAAATCTTTTCCAGTCTGTTGAAATGGTTTTGCAAATATGGAGCTATCTTAGGTCACAAAATATGTGCTTTTGGGGTTAAGTCTCTGTCACATCCTGCTTCATTTGCTACTGTGGCAATACAGAGTAAATGTGACATTAGTATTGTATTTGGGAACAAGGAAAAGCCTTCTGGAGATGAAGAAACATGCATCAGTCACATCCTGCTGTACTCCTGCTGTGCCAGTGCTACATCTGGCTCAGGAAGCAAATCCTGAGGGAGCACCAAGCCCAGTACACCGATAACACTGAACCTTTTAGGAGCTTGCCTTCTGCCTGCATATACTTAAAGCTTCTTTTTTTTTTTTTTTTTTTTTTACCCTTGTGCATTGGTGTACAGGGTCTGACTGAGATGGAGTTAACAAGCTTTATAGCTACCATGCTGCAGGTTGGATTTGTGACTCCAACAGTGCAGATAACGCACTGCTGTTCTGGCTGCTGCCGAGGAGTGCTTGCACAGCACCAAGGCTGGGCCTTTTTATTTCCCCCTCTGCTCGCACCTTTCCCTCAGTGAACAGACTGCTGTTGAGCAGGAAGCTGGGAGAGACCACAGCAGAGACAGTGGTCTCAGCTGGCCATAGGATTTGGGTACATATGTAGCTTGCTTACCCTTAAAGCATGTAGGCAAACACCATGCAGATAGGAAACTGCTCCAGACAGTAGCTGGCTGCCAGCTGTTATTTTTGGGTTTGTTTTTTTTTTTTTTAAGAAAACATTTGATCCTACTTATTGCTTTTTCTGTTTTCCCCATTGTTTTGTAGCTGTTACACTGCATTTTTTTTTATGGCAGAAAGTATCTTTATTTTGCTTTCTGTAATGTCAAGTACAGCCTCGTTCTTAAAGCCGTAATAATAAATCAACTATGATGTTAGGAAGTACCCACTCACATTAACGGAGATAGATGTGCCTCCTCTACTAATGTGCAGTTTCCAAACAGTGTAAGGCAACGAGAAGCTATTTAAAATGTCAGCTTTAATTCTTACATTCTATCAAGTTACAAAGATTGCTATTGCAAAACACCTCCTATATGTTAGACGAGGGCTGTTCTCCATTAGCACCAATGGACAACAGTATTGCTCCTGTCATTAACGGGTCAAGTGTAGAGCTTGTTACCTTCTTTAAACAAGCTTGACCACTATAATGAACTGGGATAGCTAAGCTGTCGTACCAAATGAAGTCTCAATGTGGTTATTTTATCTCCAAAATTAGGCTGACTTTCTAGTTTAGTTTCAATCACTTCCACTGTAGGCTAGGATATACTGAATAATATCGACAAAAGGATTGATCCAGGGAGCCGTGCTGGTCTTGCACTGTGAGCTGAAGGGTGAGTTCTGTCTTGCCTCTGTTTCACTTTTTTATGTGGAAAACTTTGTTGATATAAGGAGCAGCTTTAATTAAAATTTACAATACATGTTTTTGCACTTAATGTTGGATTTGAATGCAAATGTGTTTCAGTAATTTTTTTCTGTTTTGCTGCCTTCGTTGTTGGTTGTCCAGAACATCACTATGGTTTCAGTTTTAGACTTTGCATTCTTTCATTTCTCTCCTAGCCAACTCTGTTCCGTTGTAAATGACAGATTTCTTGTTTGAGGTGCTGTGTTAGTTTATTTGCATTGTTCCTTTCAGTTCCCCTCCAACTTTTCCTTCAATCTTTTGTTGAAGCATTGCAAAGTCCTCAGATGGACAAGTTACAGAAACATTGCACATCCCTGTCTTCACTAGGCTTCTTCAGTTTCTTTCAAAATGGGCTGAATTGCCTCATGGCAGATGCCAGAGAGCTTTTAGCAATTTTCGCAGAATATTAGGAATTTTGCTGGTCCACATGCTATAGCCACTCATTAGCAACGTTGTATCTTCCAGTATCTTACTGTGACAGGCAAGTGTGATACTTCTGTTATTGCAGACAGCAGTTGCTGTGTTCAGATCTCATGGTGCTATAGTTCAAGAAAGTTAGATAGCATTCTTTTAATGATAACTATGAGGATTTGTCTAACTGCAAATTGTGTATAATGGCTCTTGCTTTGTTCCTATTCAGTTGTCTTACACATGGATTGCATTGGTCATTATATTAAATCCTCAGTAATAGATGTTCCTTCTGTCTGCTTGTATTCAATGATGATATAAATGCCTATCAATTTCTCATTGTAAATATTAGAAGACAGTTTATTTTATAATATAAAATGTCATTTTAACTTCTCTGTTTTTGATTACTTCTTCAAGGTTGTGAAGACTTCTGTTACGTCTTTTTCTGTGATAACAGAGGAGGATGTGGATGAGTTCTGTGTTTTGTTAGTGACAGCTCCAACAGCTAGGAGGTTGGAAAAGAGACTTTACACCTTAATTATTTACATATGCTAATTACACCCTGATTGGTTGGCTGTCTTTTGCTAGCATGTGTTTTCTTACTGGTCTGCCTGTATCATTGAGGGTTGGTTGTAGTTCTCCTGCCAGCGACAAGGTTATTTGCTCAACACTGCCAGTATGAAAAAGTCCCTAAGGACATAAGTTGAATTATACCCATTGGAGACAGACTGGTGAATAAGATACATCTGCCGTTCCTGTCATGTTTCATCAGCCAGCAATTATAAGCATGTGCAGGATAGAGACGAAGGGTCTTTTCTTCAGTTGGGTTGGTGTATATCCAGAAGTGTGGGACCAGATGTCTGAGAAAGTCCTGGGACAGACATGGAGTTAGTTGTTGTCATCATGGGAAGCCTCAGTCCATGTGGAAATGGAGTGGAAGGACAAGCTGTAGAACGGAGAAAGGATCTGTTGGAGTGCAAACAGAAGAAGGCCACAAAAATGATACAAGGGATAAAATGTCTAGAAGAACAGGCTGAGTGAGCTGGGGCTGTTCAGCCTGGAGAAGAGAAGGCATTGGCAAGATCTGAGATCAGCCTTTCAGTATCTAAAGGGGGAGAAGGGGAGCTATGAAAAGGAAGAGGACAGACACTAGCAGGGTCTGTTGTGAGAGGACAAGGGGAAATTGGGTACAGATTGCCCAGTGATGTGATGAATGCCCTGTTCCTGCAGATACTCAAGGTCAGGCTGGATGGGACTCTAAGCAACCTAGCTTATGACCTAAATGTAGGCATCCCTGTTAATTGCTAGGGAGTTGGATAGATGACCATTATGGGACTCTTACAACTCAAACAATTCTATGAATTAAGTGCTCTATCAGCTCTGCACAATACATTCCTAGATTTGTTGGATTATTGAGCGTATTCATGATGTAGTGGCTCTTCTCTCAGTTTCTTTATAAATATTGTCAGAGGTTTCTGTCTGTGACCAATAAGAAGTTATGATTTGGAATCTGTAATGATCCAATTGTATAGTTAGTGTCGTCTGTTTTCTCAGATTATCAGACTTGCTCTTTACTAGGCTTTGATTTACATGGATCTGTTGGGAGGGCGAGAGCAATCCTTTGTTTGAGCTTTAAAAGAAAATGAAGGTAGGGGACAATTTACAGCTTGTGCTTTGCTGCCAAAAAGGAAAACAGGGTTTTGTAAAATTGCTGGAACAAATATTCTCAAACACGTGACCAAAAATGAAAATATACTCAATCAAGAGCACTTTTTAAGTTGATGGCCATTGAGAAAAACGGGTGAGCTGTTGTTTTAATTGATTCAGAGTAATTATAAAAGTCATATTTTGCAGTTGAGATAAACAAACACAGCTCAACTGTTGCATATTGTCTTGTGTATGTGAAGAGCACTGTGCTCCCATCCACAAGGGCATCTGGGTCAGGTCTGGTAAGTTGGTGCTAGGTAAGCAAACAAGGCAAGAGGGAGCACAACAGAAGATTGGGAGCACAGCATGACAGAGGGCTCTGAAAGATGCTTTGGGATAACAATGGGCCTAAAGGAAATTATTTCCTGTCCTGAAAGATGCTTTTAGGTTGCTGCAAGCAGGAAAAGAAACATCGTGGTGGTTGGGAATTTTGGAAATGGCATTGTAGCTTATAAATTGAAACATTTACTTACCTCTTGTTTGTTAATTGTTTGTTTTGTTTTGTTTTGTTTTAAATGATCACACAAACTAAATTTTTTTTCATAGAATAATGCTGATACATTTTACATTTTCTCTAATTATCTCTGGATTTGGTATGGTATGCATTCCAATGTGCACCCTCATCGTTGTCAAAATTTTGATGCTTGCTCCACAAAAATCACCATTTGCACTAGAGTATATTAGTTTTCATTTAATATAGAAAATTTTTCTTTAAAGTAGAAACCAACGAAAATTTGTTGTTATAGTAACCAGTACACTACTATATAAGAAAGATCTTATACAGGCTATTTACTTTGTTGTGCAGATTTTTGTCTCTTGATGTACCAGACATGTGTTCCATAATTAGTATTAATCATTTTTACTTGGGCTGTAGAACATTGTTTTAAAGCATCTTCTAAAGAGATGGAATTCAGAACCTGCAGGACTTCTATCCCTTGAAGCCAGTCACCTGTTACTGCTGGCACTCTTCCATATGGTTATGTCTCATACATCTACTTTCATATCCTGATCCCACATAAATTCAATCAGTTTTTTTTTTTTTTTTTTTGTACTACTACACTTACTGGAAACCTGATCCAGAGCCTCATTTATCTGATAGAAATATGATTTCTGGTGTATCTTTGGCTAATTTATACCATTTTATTGTTGTTGTTGTGCCAGCAGCATTCTTTAATGTAGAAGTTAGTTTTCTTCTTGGACTCTTAAACATATTTCTGTGTTTGTGGAACAATCCTGTCTCCCCTCAGTGTATATTTTATTAATGGCTTCCTTCGCTAAAATAGATATTGTGTTTCACCAGATTCTGTCTGTTCTGGTTTGAAGTAATCTTCCTTGTGAAGGCAAGAACAAACTGTGCCAGCAGAATGACATTCACTTTGTAATTCCTTTGGGAACACTTTGCATTATATGTCAGAGCTTCTGTTTTTTCCACCTTTGCATCACACTGGTGGTTCACAACAAATTCTTCACTTCTGTTACCAACTGTGGTGACCTAAGGAATGCCATTATTCTTTGGCAGAAAATCCAATTATTTCATATGTGCACGACTCTTTGCTCTGGATGTTTGATCCTTTCTCAAATTGTCCTGATCCTCATCTTTATTAATGATGTTTCTGACTGCTGCATCATCAGCAAATGTTCTTAAAACATTTCTAGTGGACCGTGTCACTGTGCCATGGTCACTGTAAAAATGTTTAATAAGATTGGTTCATAGAAAAACCTACAATGCCCTCTGGGCCTGTTAATTCTCTTCTTAGTTCCCACAGAGAGATTTGCCTTGGGGTTTCCATTCAGACCTCAGCAGGAGTCAGGATCTCAATGCCACCATCTCAAGCCCTGTTCCAGTCTTCACCTACCATGCAGGAAAAGCCCTTCAGCTGTCATTAACAACCACTAGGGGTTCCTGACCATAAATGTGAAGTAGATGCTCTAGTAAATTAGTCCCCATCTGAGGAAAATATTATGTATAATATGTATTACATATTTTTACTTGCAGGTAAAAATATTTTGTTCTTATTTAGTTCTCTGTCACTGATCCAGTGGATATTTGGGCCTTTTTTTTTTTTAAATACTCCATACACAGTGAATTCTTGAATCTTTTATTAATTTAATATTTGATACAAAGAGAATGTCATTCCCATTATCAAATGCTTAAGCAAAAACCAAACTTTATATTCCCTCTCTCCTGATATGAATTTGATAATGAATCTGATGTTTACACACACTGTTGGTGAACTGAGATCAACGTACAGTGGTGAGAGATAGACACTGGTCAAATTCCAGTTGTCATTAATGGAAAACATTACTGTTCTAGAAGAGCTTAAATGCTTGATATTTTTGCCTTAATAGTTTTGTAGCTATCAAGTCTGACATATCTGAATAAGCATGCCTTGAAGGAGGAAGTTGAGTTTGTCATGACACAGAGTTTCCTCCATAGGTGGAGAGACCACAGTCACAGAATAGAATGATAGAATTGCTCAGGTTGGAAAAGATCTTAAAGATCATCAAGTCCAACCACAACTGAACTAAATGACAATGCCAACTTCTCTTGGGTGCATAAACCTCTTGCTGGATCATAACTCTCCACTATGCCTGGGTAATAAAGTAGTTTGACATAGTCTTTGAGTCCTAGAGTACTGAAATGTCTGATAGCTATGTTGGGTCTAGCTTTTTGGCTATCTTGAAGAGAACACTTGAGGTCTTTACTTACAGCTTCATTGAGCCGAGACAAAGAGACCAAGTCAGTTATCAGGCACATATTATTGCAGACCACGTTGAACAGCCAATGTCACTGCATTCCACTTGTGCTTGCCACCACAAACTGTTAACTATTTTGTCTTGCTTAAGCTCGGTTTCAAGTAACAATTCTGAGTAGTTATGTGTTTTGTATATTAAGATATATCATAGGCTATATTACCCTAATGTGTGCTCAACAATTGTGCACAAATCATCCACATCTGCAAAAGATAAACTAGATTATTTTTATTTATTAGTTTAATATGAACCCTTAATTAAAGATTATACGGTGATGCACAAAATGCAAATTTACTTCTGCTATTTTCTGCCTTGTAGTATTTTATCACATAATCCAAGTGTGGTTTTAAGTTTCTGATTAGAAACTTCCAAATAAACAAAAAGCATTAAGGAGTTGTGAGCTTATCGCATGTTTAGACACAGCTTCAGGAATTGTGCTCATTCCTTCAAATAGGAATATCTTGTACGTCTGATTTCATGAGGAATTCAAAACTAAAGGTCATGTAGAAACTGTCTTCATACTTAATTCATTGATAACAAAGCACAGTTTTGGCTCTTTATCCTTCTAATGAAATGGTGTTGCACACACTGCAGAACTCTGGTAATTTTATTTTACTGTAATTTCTTTAAAAAAAAAAAAAAAAAAAAAAAAAAAGGGCATGCTATAATGCACTGAGGTGTTTTAATAGAAAATTGAGGGCCAGTCTTCTCTCTATTTTCCAGATAACTTCTCTCCTTCTGTCTGTGCTGTTTTTTTTTGGTTTTTTTCCTTCAGAATTGTATTGCTTTGGTACTATCTCACTTCTGCAAAAGGCAATTTTGTTAAATGTATTCCCAGATGCTCTGATGAAGTTATAACTGTTTGGCAAAGGCTTGAAGACGACGGTGCTGCACTGAAAAATGAGCCTTGTCAACTGGAAACCAATTTGCGATCGTGAAACACGGACGCTATGGTCAACATTGTAATATCTCTTTGCCACACACTTTCAGGTACATCTTCTGTCGCGAGAGAGGTGTTACATGTCAGCAGCATGTATGGGCTCTGTCAACTTTTCTTCAACAAATTAGATCATAGTTTTTTTTCTGTTTCTCAGGAGTACAGCTTTGACTTTGTACTACTGGTTATCCATGGGTCTTGTGGCTGGCACTCTTGGGTTTGGGCACTGAGTTCTGTTCTTCCTTGCCCATCACTGATACACACTTAAAAATGGGAGAAAAGCACAAAGAAGTCATGAAATAGATGTTTACGGGAGAAAAAACATAAAATATCTTTTGAGGGTAAGCAATCAAGGGTTTCATAGATAAACATGAATTTGGCCTAGACTGTTTGTAAAACACTTTATCATATTCCATTCTAAGTTGCATGGTGTTTTGGTACGTATGTGAAGCTGTTGCTCCCAGAGTCTGCTAAGAGATGATATTTCCTTCCCTTAACTTGTAATGCATTTACCCTGACTGTGATTTATGTAGCTAGGAACAAGAACTGAAGCAGTTACTCAGGGGAGAGGAAGGGTTCCTTGTATACCAGAATTATTAAAACCTAAATCTTCATATCTTTAACCCAGAGGACAGCGTTTCAAAGGACAATGCCCTAAACCTGTTTGTATTTATTTATTAGTTTCACTACTGTGTTATTTCTACACTGTTGAATGACAGCTGATACTTTCCCATATTTTGTGAGATGCTGGGGTGTTTGTTGCAGTTGTTCAGTCCTGCAGACCAGCAGAGTGGCTGGGTATCTACAGCAAATATGGTTTAACCAATAAGCAATTAACTTATGCTGGCCTAGGAAATTATGTTTACTATTAAACTACATCAGTTTATTTATACTCTCACAGAGTTGGCATTAATATAGTATCCAGTGTTTGAGATGCACACAGCTTGTTTTGTTCTAATCCATCTATTAGAAGAACAAAAAGCTCTGATTATTCATTCCATGCGTTGCTTTGATGACAGATTTGGAACTTCCTGCCTTGGTGAAAGAGGCAAGGATTAGCATTAACAGTGGACTTCAGCCTCTGCCACCCAAATCTACTGCTTGCTGTGCACAAGGAGGAACAGCGCAGCTTTTACAAGGGATTCTACAAGAATCCCTTTCTCTGAGGTGGGTACAACATTACCAACTCATAGCCACACTCCAGATGCTCAGATAAATTGCCAGGGGTGTCATTTGTTTTAAAGGCAGCTGCTAAGACTTAGATCTGTCTTTCTTCATTGTCACCGACTGAGGACTGAAGGGTGACTTTCCAACCATGAACTGTTTTTGTTTAATCTGAGTATTGCTGTACACACTGATCCTACCTAGAACATGGGTTGCTGGAAAGAGTGTGTGATACAGGAAGATTTAGCAGAGGAACACCAGAGATGTTCTCTCACTTGTACAATTAGTATAAGAAAAGGTGTTGTGTATTTAATGATATTCCCTTGCTACTTGTGTACTCTACAGAAGAAACAGAACCTGAAGAGTAAGGCAGATACTAAAGCAAAAATGTAATTAACAGGTGAGAAAGTAAGAGGTTGAAGTCTATGGTGAGACCTGGGGCCTACTTGCATTCTCCTTAAGAACCTGCTGGCCTACTCGCTAGACTTTTTCCTTTTGTGCTATTGGTGTGCCGTGCAAATACTCTGATGCATGTGCAGCCTGGATCTCTTGCATCAGTAGGAACACTGTCTCCCTCCTGCTTCTGAAAGGAGTGGCAACTTCCCTGAGCTTTGGCCACTTTGTGCGAGAAATGGTCTGTAATTGCTGCACTAACTTTAAAAAAAAAAAAAAAAAAAAAAAAAAAAAAAAAAAAAAAAAAGTAATAATAACACATTTATAAATTATTTCAGAGGAAACTTTGAAAGATAACAAACAAGCGTGAAGGGGACCAAGAGAGAAGGAATAGAAGAACTGTATTAAGACTTCATTTCTTTCTGTTCTGCATGTAATGGTGCCAAAACAACATAATGCCCTTCTCTGTAGCAGAAAACATCTTTCAGACTGAATCTACTGTGCAGCCACTGTAAAGGAAGTTTAAACATACTTGAAATAGACTTACTAAAAGAGTTGTGAGCGGGCTCTGATTTCCAGCATTGGTGTTCAACTCCAAGGCATGCACAAGCATCCGGCACAGCAGGCGATCCCAAATCTGCCTGACTGCCACTTGTGTGGCTGTTGGTGCTGGATGCTTTCCTGTCCCTTCAGTGAGCTGAGGGCTTAGGGACTGCAAAGCACAGCTTTGTGGTATTCTAGGCTATCTGAGGCTCCCGTGGATGAAGGTCCATTGGAGCAGCGTCTCAGCTGTGCTCCTGACATGGTGCAGAAGCAGGGAGGCTCTGGGGATGCCTTTCTCACTCTTCCTGAAGGAACAGAGGGTGATGGAATTAACCAACGTGGGTACTGATATGCTTTTTCTTTAAATAGGAGCTTCAATTAAAGTAAGAGATACTTAGGGAAGTATAACAGCTCCCCATGCACCATTTAAAACCTGAAACAACTATAAACACTTGCAAGGCACTTTTCACAAGCTCTTGATAAATTGGGAAACAAAAGAGGAAAGGATATTAGAAGCTTAATTTTTTTTTAATGACTAATTTCACACTAAAAGTAGGGAAATTCCAATTAGAGGCAAAAATACTCAGTGTTAGGGGGGCAGCACTGAATGCTGGAATGTACCTGAGCTCCCAGCTGACAAAGAACTCATAATTTAGGGCCAATTTAGGTTGGCATGTATCCCCTTGTTGCTTTGAGGTACTTGAGTCTTACCCCAGTGTGGCTGAGACCATAAATGAGCCCTTGAGAAGCTATTTGCTACTGAGAACTCTTTCAGAGCCTTATCATTATTTAAGTTCCTTCCTGAATAACAAAGAGGCAAAGCAGTAGAGCAAAAAAGACTGGCAGGGACTGATCTGCTGTCATGAAACAATGCAATTGCCCAAAACTTAAGGGCTCCAACTTCGATGTTAGAGATAATGCTATCTGAATAAGTTTTTGTTGATGATGTTTAATTCCTGTAAACATTGGAAATCCAGAAATTTCAGAATATTAGTAGGCTGAATTGATCCAATTCCAACATAAAGCACCGTGTCATTCGTATGGAAGCTCCTGGTCACTGTTGGAGGCTTTCCATAACTGTCTGTCAGTGACTTTTTTCCCAGTCTAAGTAAATCAGATCACTGTGGCTGGACACTTGGGTAGTACAGGAGGTGTGTTACATCCAACTCTGACCTTCAAACACCACTGTATGTTGGGCACGTCTCCTCTGGTTAATGTGATAAATGAGGTTGCACTGGATAATTAAATCAATCTGCCTCATTAATGCCATACAGTTTCTGAATTTTTTTTCACTCTTTAGTGCTACAGATCACCTCCTGTATCTGCCTTTCTTAGATCAACATTTAATTTTGTCCCTCTTCTTTCTCAGCTCTCCATCTGCTTGAGAAATATATTTAGTACATCTAATAAGAGAATTGTTAAAAGGTAACCAGTAACACCTCCTACTTCCCCATTCAATTCATTTTCACCTGTTCACAAATGGAGGCCCTTCTGAGTCTTTGTTGGACTTAAGTTATAAACTTAACGGAAGTAACATTTTTGTTGAGTGTGTTATGAATTGTGTTAATGCAGGTAGAGAACAGGAGCTGAGGGATTTTTTTGTCAGCATTGTACGAAAGAATGTAAAGAATCCTACAAGAATTTTCACTCCCGCAGCACCTACAAGGATCTGAGTTAGGAATATGCCAAACAATATTGTCCCTATGCCTATTGTATGTGTCTCTGTGCTTCCACGTAATAGGAGGCTTCTTCTGTTCCCTCCTTGACTTTAGCCATATATTAAGTACCTAATAATAGAGGTTTAAATTCTTCCCATGAGAAACATGAAGAAAATGGCCTAACTCCCTCCTGGAAAACGTTGATTTTCTTGTTTATTTTTTCTTTTTCTTTTTTTTTTTTTCCAGTAAATCCCATTTTCAATACCACTTCAGAATAGAAACATAAATGTGTGTGTTCCCCCATTTTTTTTTCTTTTGTTTTTGTTAAATTCTTTTTATTTACAAGTTTTTTTTTCACATTCAAAGCATGAGATGAGGAAGCAATTCTCTTCACTGATAAGCATTTTTTTTCTTCCAGGAAAAGGCTTGGAAGAAATAGGTTTCTACAACAGCTAAACAAGATGAGACAAAAGAGACAAAAGAGAACAAGTGCCAAAGTTGTAGGCAACCCATAGCAGCAGTCCATGCCAGAATAGCTTGCTGAGATTCACATATGTGTTTTACTGGGGGAAAAACAATGTTGATTTGAATGCACTGAATACCAGTAATTCCCAAACAGAGAGCTTCCCACATCTAGGCAAACACCAAATCTGTTGTGGTTGCTCTGATACAACTGAGTTTATCCTCACATCCTAATGCACCTGTATCTGTTCTCATCCTTGGAGCATGTCAATGCTTCAGAATGCAGCCTGCTCCCCTTAGGACTCCAGTTTTGGTTTGTAATGAAGTGACAGAAAGATCCTTGAGTAGAAACCAAGATAGCTACCCTCTCTGTTCACCTTTTTAATAAGCACAGCCTATAACCACTAACCCTCGGTGGATGATTGCATCCAAAGCATCTTGTTCAGCATTTTATCTGGGTGCCTTGGGCAGGCAGCTGGCATCTGCTTGCAGGAGGCTGAGCCCAGAGCCCTAACACCTGCCTCTTCCTGCCTTCTTTGCACTATATATAGTAGGTATGTTAGTAAAAGGCCTTGATATAAGAGAAGTCCTCAGGATGTGTTGCTTCATCTACCACTAACTTGTCACATTGTGTCTCGTCCTGCAGGAATCTGGGTTGCGTTCAGAAATCCAGCTCATTATCCAGAGGTGGTGCAACGCGACATTCACCCGTCCTCTTTTTGCAGCTAATGGAGCTGTCAGTGCTGCTGTCACTCAGTTATCACCTTAGCCAGAAAGGCGGTGCAAGCCCTAAAGGAAACAGATCATCCCAAGAGCAGAGTATTGAAATAAAATTGACCCTTATTCAAATGTATGCATGAAATGAACTTTTCCCTTCGACTGTTGTTTGTAACAGGCTTGCTTTTCATTCTAAAGAGTTAAGGTGGGTTGAGAATATGTCATTTTTCAGGAAAATATCTGTTACAGGCTGTTCTGTTGTCAGTGTTTTGTGATATTTTCATGGCATATTTGGAAAAAAGATTTTCACCTCTGTCTTTTTCAGTTGCCTTAATCCCAGCACTCTCATCTCATTCAAGAGACAGTAATGACTGACTTCACTTGTTGCACTACATGTTTGTGCCAAGAACGTTTGTGAATGTTCTCACTGATTTTAAATATAAATCTCAGTACTGGGAGACACCTTCCCATCAAAAGCAATTGAGTCACCAAAGCAGGGAAGGAGAGGTTAAGCAGGTAAAGTGGCACCAGTCAAGAAGGTGCTGGTTGGCAAGTAAAGTGCAGGGGATGACAGCTGGGCTGACAAAATGACATTTGTATCTCTAGAGAAGTGAGACTTTCTTAATTTAACTGCGGAAGTGTCAAGATCATCTTCTGAGTGAGTTTGAAGCAAGTAAGTTTCAAATGGAAAGAAAGAAAGTTTCAAGAGGAAAAATTAAATATGCTCAGTGCCCCTGAAAATGGAATTCATTATAGAAGTAGGTGAGCTCTGTGGAGGAAACGTTTTTCTCTAACAAGAGCAGCCTACAACACGTGACACGTGAAGAAACAGAATCTCTGACATGTCAGGAGAGCATCTGAGTGGGATGTGGAACCAAAAAGACCTTTTGTAATTTCTCTTGTAAGCAGGTTCACTATGGTCTTCTTCTTTAGGCCTTGAAAAACCTTTATTCTGTTGGCCATTTTGGATGCTGTAAGAAAATACTTGAGTTTTGCTTTAACTCAGCGTTGAGCTGAAGTAGTTTGTCGAAGTTAATACATTCCTTACCTAATAGTCATCTGCAGAGGATACATCCCAGGAGTGAGGAGCTGGGGTCACCATCCCATTTGAAAGAGATGACTGCATAGACTTTATCAGAGTGCTGGGGAGACGCTGGGATGTTTCCCCAGTGCACTTGAGTCATGGTGGGTTTTTTTATTCCTCTCTGAAAGAGCAAACCTCCCTGTTAAGGGTGAGATTATCTTTTTCTAGCTCTTCCTTTTCTTACAAGCAGCTCTTGGTTTGCTGGGAATGCAAGTAGTTTACCAGCAGTCATGTCAGAAAGTTTGTTAGCATCATACTCCTTCTTTCATTCAGAAAGCAGCAAAGAAAATTATTGCTGCCATGTCCTGATCTGACCCAGCTGTACTACTTGTACTACAGAATCCTGCCTGCTAAACAAAAGAAATCTGTTCTATATTCATTACAAATCCAAAATGCAGGACCATACCAACCACTATGAAGAAAATTAATTTTCTCAGTCCAAACTAGGACACTCATTTAGGAAAGATGAGACATGGACTTTCTTCTTTTGCTACATATTTTCTACTTTGAAATCATACTTAGATATTTTCAGATGTTTATCTGTTGTGCATAATAAGATTGCAGTGGGAAGAGAAGTGGGTAATTGATTAGGTTTCTCAAGCAGGTCCTGAGACAGTGGAGTGATCATCTATTGATTCACAATGTATGGACTTCAGTTAGTAATAAATGAGGGAAGTGTACTGTTCCTTTCCAAACTCAATACAATGTACAATTTTCAGGTGTGACTTTGTGTTCTAGTGCATTCTGCTTGCAACAAATGCTACTGAAATGAATCAGCCCCTGGAGGAGATGCACAGGAAAGTAACGAGGCAAGGTAGGTGACAAGTGTCTAACTGAGAAGATTTTACTACCAATCACCACTAAATAAAGTGTCAGACCTGTCAGTGTGACCATCAGGCAGAGAAGTTAAAAGGTAACAAGGCAATCACTGTAGCTGACTTTTAAGTATATGTTCCAGTTCTTATCAAAAGTGGTTGTCATCATTCCCAGGATTCTTTACAGCAAAAAATAAAGAGGCTATATAAATGCTAGATTTCTTCCTCTAGAGATTTTTCAGTGACACTGAAAACTCGCTGTTGCCCAGATCCATTAGTGCAGTAGAGGCTGTGCACTTGAGAACAACATTCTTCCCCTGCCTATGTGCACTGGTTAGAAACTTAATGTGCAGTTCAGAGCACCCACTATCTGCAGTCTGTGGGCATGGCTTATTAGGGAGGCAATTACTAAAATCATTTCAGTGTTTACAACAGATATTCATAGTATGAGGCTTGAACTGAGCCCTAAAGCTCTTTGGTACCTTTGGAATCCTTACAGGATGGCCAATCTTTTTTTTTTTTTTTTTTTTTTTAATTAAAAGTTTTAATTTTGAATTTTTATGCAAATACTAATATGACAGAATTACAAAGGTTCATCTTTTTGCTGTGCAGTCACAAAACCCCAAATTATTGATATACGATAAATGTTACCAAGCTAATTTACTCTGAAGGATTGTAACTGAGCCCACTGAGTGTTTAGTCCCCTTCATTCCAGTCACTCTGTCTCCTATAGTTAGGGGACATACTCCTATCAAATTTGGCCAAAATGTCATGTTAGCACGTGGATATTTCACTTATTTTCTTGACCACAGCTGCCTTTTCTCCATCAAGACACAGTGCTGTTCTGTTATTATATCAGTGTTTATTCTATTTCCTCATTGTTTGTTCTGTTTCTTCTAAGGCTCTGCAGTCAGAACGATTATACTTCATTAGTGATGGCATTAAGGGGAAATTGTCAGGTCTGAAATGATCCGTTATTGAAGCAGTAGAAACTCCATGGCTTTGGTACATTTATCTTGGGCTTAAGCAATTAAGTTGCTCTGTAACAGCCAGATTTAGGATTTAGGGAACTTACTTTTGAAGCAGCTTGCTCGGGCTACTATTGGCAACAAGACAGATGGCAGTTCCCATAGAACACAGCAAAACTTGTATTCCTTACCAAGATCTCGCCTTCCAAAATAAACCTTGGCCAAGGAAACACAGGAGCTCTGTGTGTTTCTGCACTTGTTTCACTACAGTTTGGCATAAATAAAACTATGCAAGAGTTATATAGTAGATTTCATTCATAGTAGATGGTGAGACACCAGCTGATACTGCCTGTATATTTAGGTTGAATGCCTGTGTTAGAAGTACAGACAGTCTGGAGCATAATAGAGTCAAGTTATGTTTATTTTTGGTAAGGTGACTCCAAATCATATTAGGAGCTGGGAAACATCATCAGTTCCTGAGGCAGTCGCAATAGCGATAGCTTTATCAGCACTCATTCACCATTTTAAAGAACAAAGGTTAATAAACAGGAGATAGAATATTTATTCTAATACAGATCCCTGGAGTACTAAGTCATCGTTAATGAGAAACAAGGTAATTACCAATTCTGTCACCTTTCATCTCTCAGATACGCTTGAAACTGTTTAATATGAGCCCTGTGTTGTTCAATGAAATTTAAAGACTTGCAAATTATTGTAAACCACGGCAATATCACTATATCAATGTAAAGGCAGTGAAGACTGAATATCAATGGTGTTTGGAACATTTATGTTACGTCAAAATTGGATAAGGAATCAGGAGAAAAAAAATAAACATCAGTTGTCCCAGTGTATTGTCACCCCTATAATTACACACTACTTAGAGAGACTTATTAGTTTGAAATGGAAAACATAGTGGAGGAATTTGACTGTGAAAAGCTTAGGAAGGACCAATTTCCAAATTTGCATCATCTTCCTGTTTTGTCAATTGATGGGGTCAACAGTAAGGACACAGGCACCAACAAAATGGATAAGCTTATTTTACTGTCTAATTCAAAATAATAGAAAAATAAAGTGGTGCCTACAGTTCAAAGATAAGCTTAACAGTAAAGAACATAAGCAAGGTAAGGCACCTAGTCATTACTGCACGAGGCTAGTGATAGTGATTAAGGAAAAAACACCACCATTTATCCTAATACTTTGCCATCATCCAGATCCACAGCCACTGGGGAGCCCTGGTAGCAGCAAGGATCTGGAGAACCTGTCTCGGAAATTGGGAAGTCCTACAGCAGTGCATCCATCCCATAGTTGTGGTCACCAAAGTCACTGCAAGCATGTTCAGCTTTTATAGCACTGAATAAACAAATCTGCATAATAATCAGGTGAAACATCTGGTTTCTTCTTTATCCTGTTGATTTCCCATCTAAAACCTGGCCAGGGTTCAAGGAGGATCCGAAGGACTTGTGTTATCTATTTTGGTGCACCACAGGCCTCTTTGGCAAGGCAAACTGTCTGCCCAGACTGCTGCAACATGCTTAATTGGGTAACAAACATTACAGTGAAGTTCCCTTGTGATCAAGAAAGATATAATATGACCATTATTACTGCATATAGATAAACACCAGAATATACATATTCATCCTGACGTGGCAAAAAATGGATAAACAGCATCTTATCAGTGCAATTAATACTATACATAGTAGATATACTGTGAGGTTGTGAGGTACATTGACAGGTCAACTTCGATTCAAGGCCTATTTCAGAGCCCAGCCTTTCACTCCCTTACACCCGGAAAGCTCATGGAGAGTGATATGAGATCAGCTAGGATGAAAACCAGTTGATCGTGAAGAAAGAGCATGAAATGGCTCCTGCAGTAAAAGCCAAGACAAGCAGACAAGCCTCTGTAAGACTGCAAGCCTCATTTTCCTTTGTTTTGCTCTACTTGCTGGATCAAAGATTCTTAAAGTGGATTTACCTGCCTGTGCCTTTCTGCAATGTCAGAGCAGTATGAAGGAGATCCGATGCAGACAAGAACCACGTTCTGCAGGATTAGGTTATGGAAGGATAATTATACAAACAGCTCTCGCCCCCATGCTGCACGGTGCAGGCAAGATTTAAAATGGCTTCAGTTACGGAGGATAAAATAAATAGTTGCTATCACTTGGACGTAATGTGCCAGGCACACAGACCTCTGGAGGACAATTTCACCCTCAAGCAGTCTCTGCCCCAAGAGTATGGTCTGGACTGCTGTGAACTGCTCCCCATTGCTCACCGAGGAGCAGGCTGTGCCCCTGCAGTCCATGGGCACTACATGGAGCAGATGTCCAGGAGCCTGTGGTGCAGCAATGGATGAGATATGAAGGAGCTGCAGCCCATGGATACCTCTGGAGGAGCATCCTGGGCTGGAGTTGCAGCCAGGGGGAGCTGTGTGACTCAGTGCCTGAAGGGTGAGCCCTGTGGCACAGAGCTGTGTTGGGGCTGCGCAGGGGGAGCTGCAGCCCATGGAAGCCCATGTGGGATCAGCTGGGGAAGACTGGCATTCCATGGGAGGGACCCACATGGAGCAGTGGCCAAGTAACCAAGGAGGAGTGGCATTATAGAGTGGCTGCAGCCCCCATCCCCTGTTCCCCTGATCTGAGGAATTAGAAGAGGGTGGGAGGAAGGTGTTTGCAGTTTGTTTTTAGCCTTTCCCTATTTTGGTCTATTAGCAATAGGCAATAAATCACGTTAATCTCTGTTATTCTGAGTCTGTTCTGCTCGTGATGGTAATTGGTGAGTGATCTCCTTGACCTTATCTCAACCCATGAAGTTTTTTCATCGTATTTGCTTCCTCATTCCTTTGAGAAAGACAAGTGTAGAGAGTGTGGAGGAGCTCAGTTAGCTCACCCTCAGTGTGAGTCCATCGCTGCCTCAAGAAGATTATGCTCAAGAAGATGATTACCGGGGGAGATTTAGGTTGGACATGAGGAAAAACTTTTTCTCTCAGAGAGTGGTCAGGCACTGGGATGCCCTGCCCAGGGAGGTGGTGGAGTCACCGTCCCTGGCAGTGTTCGAGAGGCATCTGGATGAGGAGCTGCGAGATGTGGTTTAGTGCTTGTGGTAGCAGTGGTAATGAGAAGACGGTTGGACTGGATGATTTTATAGGTTGTTTCCAACCTTGTGATTCTATGATTCTATGATTCTATGCTCAACAGGAGGGGCCTCCTTTTGCTCAGTCTGAAAAACTCAAATGGCAGAGAGGCCCACAGTTTGGTGTGGAGATGAGGGCCAAAGGGGAGTGGGAGGAACAGGAGCAATAATGTACAGAGCAAGTAGGGCTGAATTCAAGTCACCATTTGGTGAAGTTGTGAGGGAAAAGGCAGCTGGCAAAGCTGTGATGATGTAGAAGTTTGCACCTTTGGAAAAGGAGTAAAACACAACTGTTACAAGAAGCTGTGAAGATGTCTTGGGTTATCACCAGCCATGGAAAGGCCTGGTGGTCCCATTGTCAGTGTTTGTGCCTGCCACTTTAACAAGCAACGGGAATGTTCCAGGCCCTCCTGGCTAGTCCTGGTTCTGGGGAAGGCTCTTGCAAAGGGAGCAATAGGGGCAGAGATCACTCTTAGAAAATTCAGCTCAATATCCACAAAGAAGCAGTGTGCATGCCCACTATCCATTGCTTTTCTCCATGTAAACATTTATTCAGCTTTAAAAAGTCACTGTAAAGTGGCTGATGGTGTTGATCTCGGGTTATAGTTGCTAAACCAGCTCTAGGCTTGGTTCATTACAGAGTAATGATGGCTTTGCATCTTCTTTTTTGATGTTCAATAATTGTCCTCTTGAATGAAAGTGCCCATTGACCTGAACGAAATATAATTGTGCCTCCCTTCAACTTTCAGTTTTTCAAAAGCATAGCTCTGCTGAGCTGGCTTTCTCCAATAATGATTGTATTTGTTATAGATTTCCTTGGCAACATAACAGCATGGAAATAAGGATTTGTAATAATCCTTTCCACTTCAGTTCCAATATGCAATAGTAGTTTTTAAATCAAGAAACCACATCTTGCTTTTACTTCAGCGTAAAGGTGAAAGAGCTCCTCAGCACTGCTAGTGCAAATAATGTTTCTCTCTGCTTTTCTGCGTCACAGCTGCTCAGTAATTCCCTGTTCCCACTTACTCAACAGGGATAAATCCAGCTCCCAGCCCTGCGGGTGCCGCAGCATCTGCAATGGGTTGGCACCTACTTGCAGCTTAATCTGTGAAGACAGCTCTCAGAACTGCTAGCACTGGCAAATCTACTTAAAGACAGCGATAACCTGCAGGCTCTGATAAATCAACCAGCTTTTCATTCTTATTTGAAGGGTTGGAAAGCTTCCAAACCATGGAAGGTTTGGGACCGTCTTTCTCCTTCCCTCCTCCTGATGCACTGGATGGGGAGAAATTGGGGGATTCACTGCCAGGTGGGCAGGGAAGCGACCCAGCAAACTCCCAGCCAATTTTGTGATTTGGTACTTTCTCCATACTGAAATATCAGCAGTTGTATTTAAAACTGTGCAGTATAATTCTGCAAAGCTAACTACTGTCATCGGGAGCATTGATCCCTTCCCAAAACTGTATATAGCACTTTTGAGTGTAATTCAGTGTGGTAGGTTTATTACCTCAATAGGCTGGAGAAAATTTTCAAGACTACTCCATGCAATAATTAGATGTTTTGTTACATTTAATTAATTCCACTTTGTGTGATTTTAGTGCAGCATAAACAGTTAGATGTTGAGAAATAGAGAACATAAAACTAAAATTCAAATCACTTGTTTCTCCAAACCTGGTGATTCCAGTTTTGTTCCAGAGAACAGAAGTGGGTTCTGCTGAGAGTCATGACTTACCAAATAATTTAACAGCACATCATGAGATCAATGTATTTTTTAAAATTTTCACTATGATTATTTGGTGTGGGAACTTAAATATTTCATTTAAAATTCCAGCATATGCTTGTTCCACATGAAAGCCCACTGTAAACAGTCCCAATTACTGCTAATTGATTTAAACTCAGAACTCAGTAGGAAATCACAGATGTTAACTGCTCGGTGATGCACTAAAACTTCCTAAGTCTCTCACAAAAGATTCAGAGTAATTGCAAGAGAGCTTTTTGAGGCCGGGGATTACATAAAGCTGTTCCAGGGAGAGCTGTTCCACAGGAACACCGATGCTAGGCTTGTAAGTCTGCTAAGGAAAGTAACTTTGTATTTGTTTTGGGACTTTCACGCTGAAAAAGACTGAAGACAATGTACAATTTTTTTTGCGCCACAAAGAAGTGAGAAAGTCCCTCTTGTTTGGACCCCTGTGGAGGATCCCAGAACCCTTTAAAAAGAAAATTAGCTGTTTTCTTGAAGAGCTATAAAACGATGAAGCATAAATCTCGGGGAAAAAAAAAAGCAATATGAGCAAAAAATGGGTTATTGGAACTGATGTGCAACACTGAAACTGAAAGTGTAGGACAAAGAAAAGAGAAAAAATATTCCAGAAGTCCTTGATTATAAAAGCAGGAAGATCAGCTTGGACTATCTGGGAGTCTGAAGTTAAATTATGGACATAAGAGTCCATAAGAGCAGGTGGAGGATGCAGTGACCACTTAAATGTGTAGAAAGACAAGCTTCTGCAACCCAATTGCTTCTAGAATTAAAAGGTCCGTTTCCCTCCTCATCCATAGAAACTACCTACCAAAGAAATCTGCTGGCAAATCATTGTCTTCATTTCTCTTGCTGCGGCAGTTATGATCATCTCTCTAGCAGAAGTGCTTTGCTTTGTCTGAAACCAAAAGAAACATTTAAAATGACCAAACAAACAAGCAAGCAAACAAACAAACAAACAAAAAAAAACCAGCAACAAAAAAGCAGAGCTAGTAGTCTGAAAAAAAAAAAAAAAAAAAAAAGCATTAAAGCATTATTAGGAATTCAGTAATATCCCAGGCAGATGGTGAATCTCCCAGCAAGATGTAGTGCTGCAAGTCAGGCACTGGCAGGTTTCCCAGCAGGTGAGTCAGGAGCTCAGCTTGCACGGTTTAAAGCTCGAGGGCATCTCTGGGCTGCAGACTCTTTTTCACTGGGGATCTGGGATTTCAAGGGTTGGTGGCTCTGGCACAGTGCAGACTTAGAGCAACAGCTCGCAGGAGAATGTTAGTTGGATAAAACTTTGAACTGTGGATCAGGAGAATAAAGGTCTGCTGTGTGACTGCCATTTTCTCCTTCTGCATGCCTTTTGTAAAACAAAAGCATTGTTTGACTCATGTGAAGCTTTCTGAAATCCTACTGGAGTGGTATATAACAGGAACATGGTGTTGGCAGTGCAGCTGGGGGGTCCCAGACACAACCCCCAGCAGAGAATAGAGCCCAAGGACAGTCCCTTTACTATAAAGTTCTCTTCAGTTTGTTAATACCTGTTAATACAAAGGGAACAAAAATGGCTGCCCTCCTATAGTTAAAGGCATTTTTTATGTTAGTGCAAACCAGTATGTCTGAGAGGCAATTGCACTGGACAGAGAGGTATGGCAGAGCAATCATATGAAGAAGGCACATGGGCCTCAGATAAAAAATACAGTGCTCAGTTAGACAGGATTAGGGAACCCTCTCTGCCTTCACCTTCCTCCAACCCATTCCAAGGCACAAAGTCTCCTCTCCCCCATCCTGTCCTCTCCAAACCTGATGACACGTGTATGTTTGAGAGGACCTGGGATGTCTTCGAGATCCAAGCCAGCTCTCAGGGCAGGGACAACATCTACTAGGTCATGCTCTGTCATCTGAAAAATTCAGATGAGGAACAAGAGATGGACAGTATTTATCCTGGGAATAGCATCCCCAGAAGCTAGAGTAACGTATTTCCCCATGTTATTTTATGTACATTTTGGAAATGTTATCCTGCTGTTTGTTTAGTGAGTTTGTGCTGGGGAACACAGGAGAAGGATGCAGATGTGGATGCAGTTAACCTCTATCAGCTATTGGGTCTTCCTTAAGATTGCTACAATATTGGTCCTTTGAACTTGTCTACGTTTTCTGCCTTCTTCAAATTAAATGGAGTCCTGGCAGAGAGGATTTAACCTCTCCTGAATTGGCTGCTGCCATTGCACTGTTTTCTTTCAGACTCCCACCAATCTTAGCATCTGTTTTTCAAGCAGTAACTTTCAGTAACTGAAGGTGTTACTCTTAGGAATAACTCAGATCCCATTATTTTTGTAAGTTATCAGCCAACTTTAATTTGAAAGTGGCTCTTGAGGTCAGATTCCCTTTCCCTTCCAAGCCCGCACTGCAGATCGATCCTGAAAAAGTCTTGATCTGTAGCACTATGGATTAAACCTTCCATACAAGGAGTTCTCCATACCTGCCAGTCTTGTCTGGAAGTAACAATGCTCCATGCTGACCAAGACCTAACAGATTACTCTCTTCCCAATCCATTTTTAGTTATGAAAAAGTACTTGATATAAATGTATTATTCATTTCACCTTAAATCATGCCTCTGATTACCTGATTTGAAATGTTATTGTGTGTTTTTTGAAACAGTTATTTTTATCAATTCATATTTAAACACTGGAAATAGAGCTGCATAAGCTGCAAACATAATTTTATGTTGCTAAGAAGTTAAGAAGGGTGTTGATAGAACATAACATCTCATAGAAAACTGGAGAGATGAAAAAATATCCTCGCTACATCTGGATACTGGTTTTGTCATGGCATTAGATAGCTGTTGTAGAACTGTACACTATCTTTCCTGCTGTGAAACAAGAGGTGAGAAAAACAGATTTTTAGCCATTTTTAAATTTTATTTAAAAATAGTTTTGCTTGAAAATGCTGTTCTTGAGATTTCAGCAGTAGTGGGGTGTCCGTATACAGGAGTATAAGCCTCTCCTTAGTGATTTGTGGGGCTGGATAATAAACTTGTAAATTGCTAAATGTACCAGACTGCTTGTCATAAGATGAGAACACTGTAATGTTATTGGCCAAAATACTGTCCCTGAGACCCATGCAGTTTCAAGAGTTGTGTAGCAGACTGCAACCTCCCGTCTTCAGACTTATTTACTGTCTTCCAGATGAGCCCAATGCTCAAGGAAAAGTAATATCTGTCTTATTTTCATGTTCCAGTATCCTTGGGCCTTGCAACAATAAAGAAATATTCTTCTCGACTCCGAGAATAATTTTAATCTACCCTTAAGAAACCAACAACTGAAAGTAAACATGTGAATGCTACTACACGCCATTACGTCTCCCAAACTCCTTGCAAATAATACAGTTATTGAAAGCAGGGTGCAAGCACCTGGGTGCTGACATCACCTGATGCACAACATGGAGTGTGCCAGCACTGAGACCCACGTGCTGCTGCTTGGGGCATGACATGAGCAGAACACACCTGCAGCTCCACTGGAGACTTTTTTGATATTAGATTTGTATTATCGATCCTTGCTCTCCCTAGAGCCACAGGAAAAGCCAATGTAAAAAGGACAATGTGGGAAGTAAGGCAAAATGTAGAGGGCTGATTGTTCATTGTTGAAGTGTTGCAAAGTACTTGCTAGGGAGCTTAGACCATCAATAGAGAGTGATGAAAATCACAGTGGCGTAAGTTTATGCATCATTAATGTTTCTATTTTGCTCTTAAAATGACCCGAATTGGGGTTAGAGATAAAAGTATGTGATTCTGAGGCACTGAGCTAACCAAATCTCTCCCCAAAAGCTCACAAGTATGGTGGAATATATCCCCCAGGCAAATATGCATCATCCAGTGATGAAAAGGCCAAGGAAAGTTCAAATGCTTGGTACCAATCTAAAAGCAGAAGTCCATGAAAGGTCACTGAATGCAGGAATACTTTTAACCTAAAACACTGTAATTGAACATTAAGTTTTACAATTTACAATTTAGTCTCAGGTGACTGCCACAGGTTCCCTTGTGGCCATGGGCTGCCTGTAACAGTGTGCTCAAGCAAGTGGGCATGATGAAAACTTGTAAGACCTCAACCTGAGTTGTGTAGTTCCATGCTTCCAGCCTTGGAGCCACAGTGTGAGTATACAGAGGACATCCAGGCTTATGTTTCTGTCCTGGCTGTTAAGCCCTTGTTGTTGTCATTGGTTATACACATACAAGTTGCGTGCAGTATTGGTAGTAAATTATGTTCACTGTAAGTCTTTGCTGTTTTATCACAGGATGGTTTTGGTTGGCAAAGACTTCTGCTCAAGCAGGGATACCTGGAGCAGGGTATCCAGGACAACATCCAGGCGACACTTGAAGATCTCCAAGGAGGAGACCCCACAGCTTCTCTGGGCAACCTATGCCAGTGCTCCATCACCCACACAGCACAGCAGTACTGCCAGGTGCTCAGAAGGAACCTCGTTTGTTCCAGTTTGTGCCCACTGCCTCTGGTCCTGGCACTGGGAGCCACTGAAAAGAATTTGAATCCGTCTGCTTTACATCTGCCCTTCAGGTACTCATGGATGTTGATAAGATCCCAACGCTCTTCTTCTCCAGGCTGAATTTTAGTGATATCAGAAACCTCTTCAACTTTTTGTTAAGCCTTGACTGGTGTTGATGTGAAAAGGCTGGATTCAACATCCTCTCTAAAAAGTTTCAGGTAGTGAATTAACCTTCCAGAGACTGCTAGGGGTCTTGCTTGGACCAGGCATGTTAAGCTGCAGGGCAGCTGATATTGGACCCCAAATGATGCAGTGATCTTACATAGTATCAACTCATCCTGAGGTCTCAGATCTGTTCCAGAAAACTTAGCTGGGATACGTGCTAAGAAACTTTACAGAAGACCAGGTTTCAGCTCTACAACTAGTCATGATTGCACAGAGCTGGATGAAATGCCACGCTGGCCATGGAGGTTATTCAACAGAAGTATACGACCATCTGCCTCTGTCTGCTCCAGGTGATGCCTGTACCACTGAGTAGCTGGTAGCTCTTTGTTAAGCACTAGTGATCACGGAACCATAGTCTCATTGTTATGAATTTGAGATTAAAAACCATCTTGAAATGGTTAGTTCTTTTTGCTCTGTGGTAGCTTTGCTAGCTAATCTTTCAGATATACACTTGCAGAAAGGCACAAGTTGTTGGGGAACATTAAAAATTAGAGGAGAAGGAGTCAAACTATCTTTCTGCTGCGTGATTACCTTTTATGACTACAGCAGGAGTTGTAAGAAAATGATGCCTTGTATCTTCCTCTCTTCTCTGATACAGAGCTGGGTCACTAAGGCTCTGCTAATAAAGTCCATTTGGGTTGTCTGAGCAATTTCCTATGCATTTAACAAAGGAATAAATTCTATCAAGTGTCCAGTGATTAGACGATCAATGTCAACTGGAAGCAAAAGGGAGCAATGCTGTTCTGCCTCAAAGCAGTGATGGATTTTGATCCATTGTTTAAAGCACAGTATTCCACCGTGTACTTTTATCTGTCCTCTACCAAAAGTGTCTTTAACAGGAGCAGTACAGACACTTGTCACAGACCCGATGTCTGCTAGCTATCTCTAATTCTTACAAAGCACTGAAAATTTATAATGCTGCATTAAGCTTGATTCATTACCACCGTGCTTATTTTGCTCACAGTGTTCCTGTTTTTGTCAACAAAACTTCATGAAAGGCATTGCCTTTTACCCTGAGGGGACTGATAGCTGTGTTCCTTGTACCGCAGCCCTTTTTTTTCCCTGTCAGATCTTATCTACAGTTATTTCAGCTTTCTTTCTGCTCCTCTATGCTGATTTAAGTTTAAAGTTGCTATGAGAACTTTTTGTTAGCTTTTTCTGTTAGGATTGTTATTAGGGTAAAGATAAAATATTCTTTTCCTAATGAATCATCTTTTCCTAATGAATATTCCAGATTTGCAGAGCTTTATGACGTACTCTATCTAATGTCGAGGGGATGAAAAAGAGCATTAGTTGATGTGATGCTGCAAAGCTCAGGTTAATTTAGCAGTCCAACCAAGGGACCAACTCTGCCAGAAATAGCTTTTCACAGATGCACACCCCGTCAGCTGCCACCTCTCCTCCTCAGTAAGTTGGTGATGTTCTCTGGTTCTTCAGGTGTGTTCTTCCAGTAGTTATTTCTACATCTACATTTCAGGTCAGGTGTTAGAAGAAGGTTCTTCTCAAAGGGTGGGCAGGCACTGGAACAGGCTTACCACAGCAGTGGTCATAGCACTGAGCTTGCTGGAGTTCAAGAAGCATTTGGAGAATGCTCTGAGTCATTTTTGGGTGGTTCTGTGTGGAGCCAAGAGTGGAGCATGATGATCCTTATGGGTTCCTTCCGACTCAGGATATTCTATGATTCTCTGATCTCTCCAGTGATTTCAAAGGTGCTTTTCCTTCAGCCCATGGCCCACATGAGGCTCACATTGCCCTTTGCATTGCCCCATTGACTGTGTCTCACTGTGCTGAGCCAGTCTGCATCATGCCCAGCTCTTGTCAGAAGCAAAGCTGCAATGCTTCTGTGTCACCTTGAATTGTGGAAATTCCTGCAGTAAAGCTTCACATCTCTTTTGGATCTGGCCCTAAATCTCTTCCTTTTGATTAAATAAAGAACTGATGAAAAAATATACGTTATTACTGCCTGCTTTATCACAGCAGAGCAGACCAGAAGACTCACTAATAACAAAGACAAATAAATACCTCCTTTTTTGTTCTCTCTGACACAGTAACATTTCATTTAATTTCCATTCCCATTTCCCTTGCCTTAGCTGCAGGTCCCCCCTTTTGCTCAACTGAAGGAGCACAGATGTGTTGGAGTGGGGCCCCATGCTTCACTGGCCATCTTGGACAGGCCTTGGCTCAGCTGAAAGGGTGCTGCTCCCCTCAACCTCCTTGTATATGCAGAGTGTGTGTGCCATACCCACACCTCTGCAAGTAACTGTCCTGGTATAGTACTCTTGCAGAGTCCAGGTACCAGTTTTGGAGCCTATGCAACCCATTTGTTCTGTGGCCTACAATGGAAAGCATATGGAACTTGTTTGTATAAAAAATTAAATTAAATTAAAAAAAGAGGAACAACCGATAGACAGCTTCAGAAACAAATCCCTTTTCTCTAGTGTGTTTCAGGAGCAGCTGGTTGTAAATGGTAATTGTCCTCTATTTAGGAACAATAAATTAAAGCAGAGTGAAATAAAGGGAGTGATATTCCCAAAGACCTTCTGATAATTTTTAAGGGCTTGTAATCACTGTAGTTAAATGTATATTAAAAATCTATAACTGCAATACAAGGGTGATTTAAAATGACAGTTACTCTCATGCACCATGAACCTTTTCCCACTGATGATTGTATTGAACAACTGAACTGTTCTTTGGACAACTAACCTGTCAGGTTTGACAATGACAGCCTTTCTACAAACATTTCCAAACCTTAAGAGGATACTGGGCTTCAGACTTAGGGAAACACTGAGTGAATTTCTATCCTACATTGTAAAAATTTGCAAGTGCGGGATTATCCACGGCAGAAACAGATACATACAAATTTTAGCTGTCAGTGTGTGTCTGCAAGGAGCAGCTTTCTGAGTTTCAGGGCAAATACAATCATGTTCCCATAAAGAAGTCCTTGCCTGTCACACTGTATGCTCCCTGCAAAATTTTATTACAGAGCAAAACCTTGCTTCCCTTAATGAAATTCCTAATTAATTGCAGAATTGCAGAGTACTACATTCAATTAAAGCCTCCTTTTTTTTTTTTTTTTTTTGTAACTAAAGACCCCAAACTGGAGATCTGGGAGTCCAGGTCCCAACGAACACCAGCAGTTACTGAGAGCTCTGGAGGAAAATTCTTGCTCATGAAAACAAGCCTTAAATCTTCCAATAAATGGTTCTCATTAGCAGCTATTCAATGATTAATTATGTCTCACTGCTGTTTCTTCCTGAGCCTGTCTGCCTTCTGCCTCACTTCACAGATACCTCAACTGGATCTGGAAGGGTCGTGTGGCAGTGCTCTGAACTGACATCTTTAGACTGGAATTAGGAAATATATTTCAAATGGGAATTCGGAAGGTGAATATTTTGGGGCTCACGAGTTACAATTTCTCAAAGTATGGTACTATGCTATCTGATGGGAAAAGAACAAGCTCTGCCTTATGTAAGTCTGAAATTTTTGCAAAGCTTGGATGAGGATTATGTGCTGAGATGGAGTGTGCTGTGTTGGCTGAAGACATGGCTGGATTTAGGCCTCTGAGGAAAAAAATTAGGTAATGTGGCACACTTCTGGAGGCTTTCCAGCAGCCACCAGAGAGAAAATTGAATCAGCGTGAAAATGAAGGTGTCTAATCACTAATGCCCCAGTCCTGCTCAGGTGCTTTTCTTAATAACAACTCTGTTAAGACTTAAAACACATCTCAGTGTTTGACTGAAATGCTTGTCTGAACTTGAACAGAAGAAGAGGAGAGGTCGGTCTGTGCTTGGGACTCCTTTCTGAAATATTGGGCTTGATGGAAAGAAAGTCCCTCAGACCTGGGAGATGCAAACTACTGTTACTCAAGCAAAGACGTTTTGTGGTCGGTCAGCCTTGGCTAACAGCCCAAGTCCCACCCAGCTGCTCACTCACCTTCCCATTCCCAGTGAAGTGTGGGGAGAAAATATGAAAATACCATGAATGAGACAGCTGGTGGGTTGAGATGAAGATGGGAAATCACTCATTGTTTGTCATCACTTGCTGGATTGTCATCCAGAAATTGAACAGAAATGCCTGGAAAATGAAGGGCTTTCTGGGAAGGAGTGTGGTTGGTAAGATCAGAAATGCTGGCACATTGCTGATGCCTTTCTTCCTGACAGAGGAAAAAATTAGTAATGAAACACAGACGTGCCAGTGGGTATGAAAGAAATGCACACATGAATATAAGCAAGCCAGTGACGGTGAGGTTGAAGATGCAATGCAGATAGCAAATGGGAATTTCCTGTGTGAGCTGGAACAAAGAAGAATTTCTGTGATTGCTGCATTTCAGCTGGCATTTATGTGCCACCACCATGTGCTGACATTTCTGAATATCGTGTTGCCATATTGCTACATATTGCAAGTACTAAGTATATTTACCCCAATTACATTATTATGTACAACTATACTAGTCAGATAAATACATTAGAATTGACAACATTCTATATATATGCTCTTTCTAAAATAGTGCTATTAGAGTAAGCTAATAACCCACTGAAAATAGGCACATATGAGAATATGTATCCATATCCGTCTACACTTAAGTCACTGCTAATTACATATGTATGTGCCTGTAATTTACTGCTGTGGATATACAGGAAGACTTCTGCTCATTTTTCAGAGAAAAGAAAAAAAAAAAGAAGGAAGCCACTGAGAGAAGTGCTCCAAGTAGTTTCTTACAGATGGTAAAAGAAAATATTAGTAACCATCCATCAAGATTTATATTTGATTTATTCTTACTTAAGCTTTCAATTTTAAAGTACCACTAGAGGTGCACCCACACAGGGATGGCCTAATGCTCTTTTTATTCCTGTCACCATTTCAGTGCAAGTAATGAAGTACTATGGGTATAGATGACTCTTTGAGGGCACAATCCTTCCTTTGGGAAACATCCTGAAGACTGGAAGCATCCAGTCTTCATTGGAATCGCTCCGAAGAGAGCTGAAGATGAAAACAAGCTCAGAAAATGTGAAACAGGAGAGGAAGGTCTGTGTCTTGTACACTTGTGGGTTTTGATCAGAACCAGATGGCCATCAACAGTCACCGAGGAGCCAGAAAGCAGGATGCAAACCTTTCCACGGACATCAAATAGCAAGGAGAAGGGGTTGTTTAGAGACTGCACTGCTAACAATATGCATTTCACTGTCTGCAAATCTCAATGCACAATCAATAAATTCAGCTGACACTTTAGTGAGGGTCATCAAATCAAAGCATAATTAAAGCATTCTTAGTTTCCTCTAAAATAGATCTCATGCAATAGTATGTAATAACTATGTTCTCTATGCTGAGAGTAATTTTCTTTACTTTTTTTTAAATACCTTGGCATGATAGCAAAACCTGCAAATCTTAAGAACTGCAAAAAGAGTTTGCTACAGTTTCTCTTATTCACTTCAGCGGACAGCTCTTTTTCTCAAAATTGGAATCAGAAATGAAAGAAGGATGGGATCAGCCTCATCTGAGGGTGAACTGAAGTCAGAGTGGATGTGACCCCTATACAGGAACCAGCTGATTTCCTCGCCTCCATTTTCACCAGAAGATGCTGGGAAGAGGCTTCCTCAGTCTTTTTGATTATGGAAGGAAGAACTGAAGAAGTCACTGTAAGAGACTGAAGAAGTCAAGAGAAGATGTGTTTGTCAAACCATTTAATTTGAGGTAAGGAAAGCCACCAATTTTCTGGATTGTGCTAATCCAACCTTTACGTGTATTCCCAGTAAATTGGCCGTCTTTCACACTATACCCTAAGGGACTGGCAAATGCCAAATATTTATTAATTAAAAAAAAAAAAAAAAGAAGTCAAGGTAATTAAAAAAAAAACCTGAATAATAATGACTTCGGCAACTGTGGGCCAGTAATTCTCTTTTGGAGACCACAAAGAGTAGACATGCACTCTTTCATGTCTCATATGTCACTCTTTAAACAGAAGTCTCCCTATGAAAAATGGGAGCATGCCAGCCATTTTCCCCCTAAAATGCAGTCAGCAGAATGAGCAGGATGCTGCCCCACATCATTCCTTTCTGTACAAGGTCATACTCACAGATCAGCACTTTTCCTCCTTTACACATTGCTCCCAAAGAGTGATGAGGACAGTGAATGGCAGCACAAATTCATGAGTGTTTCTGCATGTGGGAGGATAAAGGCATCTCTGAGGAGTCATTCAGAGTCCCAGCAAGTGCTGAGCCAGCATCTTGGGCTTGATACCTCACCTTTTCCTTAATGCTAACTGCAGAAACTCTCCGACTTACTCTCAATAAATGGGTCTTAAAATCTTTTATATGGGAGAAAAAATTTAATAGATGATATCTTGACTGATTCAAGAAAATACAATGGAAATCTTTTTTCAGATGCCATGTGTCCTGAATTTAATTTCAAATATATGATCAAAGTACTGTATATAAAGATCCTTCTAATAGTGGATCAAAGGATAAACAGAATGACTCTGCTTCCGAACCATTTTTTTATCTGCATAATTAAATCAAGGCTTTGGATAGACATTTGTTGAAAAAGGCATCATTTTTGGATGTATAATTAGAAAGGAATGCAGAGTAACCCCAAACCTAAGTACAAATCTGTCTCTTGTTTGGGATATGGCTGATTTAATCTTGCTTTAAAACTCTTGCTTATTCCTAGGTCAGTCTGATGACTTTGACTAAATGCATTTCAAACTTTTTAAGGTCACTGTGAAAGAAACAAATGGAAAATAAATACTTACATGGTGTTTGCCAGCATCCACAGCAGAAGTTGTTCTGATTGCCTCTGTCATCTCTTATACTCTTACCTATGTTTATTTGTTTATTATTGCAATGATGCCAGAGACAGGGAGCCAGTTTTAATAAATCATCTCCATAATAGCACGTATATAGCCTCTTTCCCCCCAAAAAAGAAAAAAAAACTAAAAAAAAAAACTTCAGACAATTAGAAAATCTTTAGAAGTTCCCCTATTTAAAAATTCAGTGCTTGAAGAATTGCATTACAACAGTTCTGCCTGTTATTGGACTGAGTTTGTTCATGCTGTTTCTTGAGGAATGGTTCATGTTGACACATGTAAGGAAATCATGACCATGCTTTAATCCCATCAGTGTATATGAGCGCTCTTGGCTGACAGACACTTATTTTAGTTTCTGCAACATGTAGACATGTCTCATAAGGAAAAGTGGCTTGCCTTGTCTTTGTGAAGAGCATCAAGATGCCTGGATGGTGCTGGTGGGATGGAGCATGGAAAAATGGCAAGGGCGGTGCTGTGGTGGAGCAGCTCCTAGCAGTGCTTCCCCTGGTGACAAAATTCTCACTCTCTGCCTGAACAATTCAAAGCAGATTAGGCAAGTAATCTTTGCAGTTTTAGTAAAAGGGAAAATCCCCCCAAAATGCTTTTCTTAAAAGCCTCTAGCCAAGATTGCTTGGGAATTATGAGATCAGTCTCAACACACATTTCATTTTCAAAAGCTAATGCATAAGTCAATTGTGAGAGAAAAACTGTTCTGAAAATCAAAGATGTTAAAGGCAAAGGTGTTCAAGGCCAGATCGGATGGGGCCCTGGGCAGCCTGGTCTAGCATTGAATGTGCAGGTTGGTGGCCCTGCATGTGGCAGGGGGTTGGAGATTCACGATCCTTGAGGTCCCTTCCAACTCTGGCCGTTCTGTGATGCTGTGTGTTTGCTGGCCATCTGGTGCATATTACACCAGTGGACTGGTTAATTCTTTGAATCCTACTGATGAGAAAAACTTATATAAGTAGCTCCTATTCAGTTTCTCTGCAACGTCAAAATTCAATCCTCTTACTATAGTGGAAAACTGCATTGCAATAGACGATAACTTAAAAGATTATGAAGAAAGTATTTCACTAAGGCAGACATAGCATACATTTCTATTCTTACATTCCGTTAAAGTGTACATGTGTGATTTGATCTAAGCATAGCAAGTGTTCAGGAGCACGGACTGCTTATATCACATCTGTTCAGGACCTTCATCTCCATTTCAGCCTTCAAACTACTTTATCTACACAATGAGAATCATGTATGTTTGGGAAACCAGCCTCGGTGTTTCTGAGATTCCCCTTCACCAAGTTATGGTTGAAATCCCAGATGCAGTGTAATGGAGGTTGTAGGGTAGCTGTTAGGTCAGGGCTTGAACTGGTGATTGAGCACCTGGTGAAGGGGTGTGGCTGGCCCAAGGAGCACAGGCACATTGTTAGCAGCTGTGCTCCCTGGCCAGAAGGGTTGGACTCAGAGTGGAGCCACCCGATGCTTGTATAAGGGCAGCCATGGAAGGGAAGGCATCTCTTGGGCCTTAGCTGCTTTCTGGGGAGGAATGCTGTGTTACCAGAGAGCGCTTCTGCCAGTGGGGTGAGTGCCATTCTTCTTTCTGTAAGTGACTGTTGGCCTGCCTGTGAATACTTTATCTGCTATTGCCAAGGATTTGTCAGAAGCAATTTTGCTTCTTTGTGAGCAGAACAGAGACTTGTATAATTAGAGCTCAATGATAGACTTTCTGTTTCCATATATGCTTCACCCCCATCATGCTAGGCTCCATGAGGGTTATCCCAGTTGTGGCTCTGGTTCTGGCTTGCTCCTTCCCCTGTTGCTCAGGTCCTTTTGTTCTACTTCAAATGCTAAGCTGTTTATCACTGCAATGCAATAAAGGAAAAGTAGAGGAAAAGGGGGGAGGGAAATAAGCTTTTGCTTGAGAAAACACTCTGGTCCAAAATCCAAGGAAATCACTGATTTTATGTGGCTTTATTGCAGTTCCTTTTTCAGTAGGATTGCAAACCTACCTTCATGATATGGAAGGAGGAGAATTACCTGGGCCTTCATACAGGATGTGTGAGGCTCCCAGTGCACCCAACAGGTGCTAATGCATGAGATTTCCAGTCTTATATCTAATGCTGACAGTACAGAAGTTGTCATATGCTGTTCTCAGCATAAAGGAAACCTTAACATGAACATAAAAGGAGATGAAAGTATTGGTTTATTTCTAAACATTCAGTTATGATTCCTGTTCAGCAAGCATGATGACATGTATATGTATTCAGACATCAGCAGTATCTGTTTCCTCATGCATCTAAAGCACCAGAAGGATGCTTAGATGCTGCATCCTAAATGAAAGGTTACTTAGATCTTTGGTTCTTACAGAAGCCTGTCACTTTCTTGATCTAATAAATACTTAATGCTTTTACACTTTCAAAAAAAACTCAGTGTAGAACGTTGGATTTATGAGTGTGGGTGTGTGGTATTAGAAGGAGAAACATTTGTAAAAGCAGAACACATAGGGAACCAACAAATAACAGCTTTTGCATTCAGTGCAGTTCGCTTATTTTTACAGCATTTCCCACTCCAGTTTCCTTCCCCAGTAATCCCAAGGTCAGCACCTCACATCTTTGAGCAGCAGGTCACTTCACCTGCTTACTGCTATCAGAGATGGAAAGTGGTTTTTTAATGCTTACTTCAGATTTATTTTTCTTTAACTTCAATTTTGATGCTCCTTATCCAATCTTCTGCACTGGAGCTAAAAAGGAGGCTTCTCTTATCTCAGTTATTTATGATTTTGGTCATTTCTATTAAATCTCTCCTTATGAACATAGTTTTCTAACTTGTTCTCATAACTCATTTCTTTTAATCTCAGGATTAGCACTGCCCTTCTTGGTCCTTTCTGACTCAGTTTCAAGAGCTGCACTTGCAGTGTTTCCTGTGGGGGATTTCTAAGTCAGTTATTCCTTTTTTTTTTTTCCCACATAAAATTTTTGTAAGTAAAAGAAGGAAATCATGGGAAGTGTCTGAGCAGCACTAAGGCCAAACATAACTTCCATTTATTTTATGATTTCTATTAACAAAGATCATGTGTGAGGAAATGTCTTTAGAGCAAGCAGTTTAAATATTCAGTTTTTTTCAAATCAAGTGCCACTTGTTACACTTGTCTGTTTGTTTTTGCTTGTCTGTTTTTAGGAAAGCTAGTGCTAACCCAACGTTTAGGTTGAGTGTTATACGTTAGCATTTATAAGAAAGTCAGATGCCCCCTGTTGTCAGTGTTGGGCTTTTGAGCATCTCACCTGAATAAGAAATAAGGGTACATATGCTCTTTTCTCTATACTTCTGCCCATGAAAATTCATTTACACTTAGCTGAGATATAACCTGCTATGTTGCTTTCCTTTGCTGCTACTCCTCTGGAAACCAGAAGATTATATCAAAGCATTGTACCAAAGATCTATGAGGCGGTCCTTGAGTAGCAGGAAGACCATAGCTGATTTACTATGGGAAGCTTCCCAGTAAAGATAGCTAAATGCTTCTGCCTCTTGTAGTTGGATTTACAAATTCATATAGTGCTGTCTTTCACTATCCCTTCCTTGGATGTTTGGGTCCTTCCTCCCAGCACCACTCATCCCCTAGCCTTCAAATCATTTTTGCTAATGTCTGTTTGAACTCAGAGTAGTGTTTTATAGTGTACAAATCACAGCATAAGATAGAAAGGCACCCATTTCTTCACTTGACTTGTTGAGCCTTGAAGATAAGAAATCTAAAAGCAGAGTTCTTCCAGCCCTGTGCAATCTGACAGGCTTGTTTCTTCTTCAGATCTTCCCAAGCAAGTGAATATAGGGATGATAGGTAGAAGGCATCCAAAGGGGGAACTGTAAAAACTCTTCGTGTCCCTCACTGGACTTCAATCCCTTTAACCTTATCCTGCATCATGGTTGTAGGAAAATCTGTCTTATAAGCAGCACTGCTGCTGAAGCCATGGTTTGGCTGAGCAGGAAAACTTTTTAATATATGTGCTCTTTGTTTGTTGGAGCCTTGGTGCGTTAGTCAGGGAAGTAGCAATCTGGAGCAGTTGTGAAATAACTGAAATAATATGAAAGATAATTTCTCTGCCTATCAAAGCATTTCTAGGTTTCTGAACTATATTTACATTTTTTACTTCATAAAGAATAATTTTTGTTCAGTTTAGGTCTCTTCTTTACTTGTCTGTGCATCCAGGCTGTGACTTTTCCTTTAATCATGTTTTCATCCTTTCTCATGTTTCCTTTCCAAAAGAAGCTTTATAAAATCTGCTTCTTACCAGAGAAAACACACTTTATAAATTCCTGTAACAAGCCTTATTCCCTCTCTTCTAACATCTCAGTAGAGAGAGCCGGAATACTCTGGTAACTAGTGCTCTATAAATACCTTTGATGATAGATAAATTACCAACTGCTGCACACTAGAGAAAGTTTCACTTGTGCTGTGCAGCCAAGTCATGCCAAAATAAACACTCGCTTGCTGGTGGATTGAAATGCATCATAAGGATTTGGTTTGCCAACTATTGTCTCATTTATTTTCTTTGCCTAAGCAGAGGGATAGAAATATAGTAATTCTTGTTGATAAATGCCACTTCACAGTGCTGACTGCTGTAGTTTCCAAGGACTCTCATTGCTGTATAACTGCTGCCAGTTTTGACAAATAGTATTTGATTAATGAAAACTTTTTTTTCTAAAGCAAAATACTGGGAAGCCCCTCCTCAGTTAGGGGAGGAGAAAGCTCAGGGGTGTGTTGGCAGAGATTTTACAGAACCATGAAGGTGCCAAGCATTCCAAATGCAGCGCTGGCAGCTACCAAATATCATTGACAGAGGTACGGCTGAAACAAACAGATCAGTTGAAAGCAGCTGTACAGGGCTGCTCTGAAGGCAGGTGCTGAGCTCTGGGTTGTGTCACCAGTAAACGTGCTAGAGATGTCTGCAGGTTGAAAAAGGATTAGACACCTTATGGCCAAGAAGTATCTAAAAAGATGCTAGCATTGTCAAGTCTCACAGGCTGCCATGAGGAGCTTCTATGGCCATTACTGGGCTAGTTGCACCGTTGGTCAAAGTCAGCAGTGCATTATGTCCTTAAATGTGGAAAAAGCAAAAGATGCTGCAGGTGGCTGCACAGAAGGCTTTATGTCTTCATGGTGTGCAGGAGAGGGAATTGGACTATCAGCATGGAGGATGAGAGTCTGAAACTGTGTGGTAATAAGAACACTTCCCAATACATATATTGGCTTTCCCTGAATCTTGACTGTTTACTTCATGCAATTTTATACAGATATGTTTTTATTGCTGTGAATTATAACGAGGAGTTCTTTTCAAGTTATTTTCTTTGTTTTGCATATATCTTCACATGGTTAGTGACCGTAGCTCATTAAGAAACCCAGCAAGGCAGTTTAAATTGTGTCAAATTGTGCTGCATTATCTTCCAGCTGCCTTTGTCTATAACAGAATCTGTTTCTGTCTATTTTCTTAGAAATCTTTAGAGATTCAACAATAGCCATCAGATGTGAATATAATTGCAAGAGCCCACTTCGTTTACAGTTCCCTTCCCTCTATTTAGAGCTGTTCTCAGTGGGAGGTTTAATTTAGTTATCACTTTTTGCTGAGGAAAGCACATTTTTAGGTTTTGCTTTTATTTTAAAGCAAGTTTGCATCCTCTCCTTGCTGAATCTAAAGCACAGTCTGTGTTCCTTCCTTGTCATTCATCACACCCTTAACAGTGAGAAACCAGAGACAAGCTCCTCTGGGAGACATCTGTGCAAACATCATTGCTGCATTTCTATCCATCAGGTTTTAATCTGGACCACTGCTTCTTCCTTCTGTCTTATGTTTCTCAGGGCCTGTGCAGCAAGTTCTGTTTTTTTATTTTTGTTCTCATCATAAACTGCCCAGAAGCCACTGTCATTGACTGAGACCCCATTGAGTGGGAGGCAAGAGACAGCTGAGGTCTCAAAAGGTTTATTTTAGGAGTGGACTTGAAAGAACTTGTGCCTTCCACACTATAAGTAAAAATCAATATGCTGTGTATGGCTGTCTGATTCATAAGGGGCAGTCAGGATAAGTTCGGTCTTGTCCCTCAAAGTAGTTGCTGAGGTGAAAATAATCTCTTGTCTGTAATGACGGAGAAAGGAGTCCAACAAATTGATTGTGCTCGATTTATAAACAAAATATCTTCAGTATTTTTAGTGTCTAACCTAATATTGAAAATACAGTAGTGTTCAGAGGAAGAAGCGAGGAGTGGGTCTTATGTTTGTCCTATATAACAACACCAAACAGTCACAGCCTGTAGAGATGACATCTTTCCTCAGTAATATCTAAGTGTTTTTGTGGCAATGTCTAAATGTTGAATGTTGGAGAAACAAAGACGAAAGTTGTATTCCTGTTCAGTTAGATTGTCAGAAACACTGATGTCCCATCTTGCATTAACTTCATAAGGAATTTCAGCATCTGTCTAGAAACAGCCAGTTAGGGGTTCAACTTCTCAGCCAGACCAAACTCTCATCGACTGCTGAAATAAATTCAGCAGCATGCAGCTCTCACCAGTTTCTATTGTGAACACTTTCTCTCCTCTTGCTGATAGTGGCTTTATGATTCTGATTTATTCTGAGCTTTATTCTCTCTACTTTTTAGTCTTTAATAGTCTTATATTGTAATCACAGCTGAAATCTGCAGATTATGCTGCCACAAAAACTTATTCAGATGTGCTACTTAGACTTCATTTTGCTGAAATGTTTCCATCTCCATCAGTGATTGACAGTTATTTTGGAGTATTATTTAGCCTTTCACACTACAAATCAGGGCTTTTGCCTACTGCCAGCTCCAGCTTCCAGTGCCAGATTCCCATGTGGCATTGCAACAGGGAATATTTGAGTGGGATATGCTGTCTTTTCTTAGTATCAAATACATAAGGCTCACAAAGAAAAAGCAGCTTTTTTTTTTCTCTGCTGAACTTAAACTTATGTATTCTGTAAGTCATCTTAACTTGTGTTGAGGTGATTTTAATAACCCTAATCGAACAGAAAACAGCTGAAAATCTGGTGTGGAGTTGAACTTTCAGTGAGGTACAAAACATCTTTTTAATAGCCCCTCTACTGGGGGGGGGGAAAGAAGGAAGTTAAAAGGAAGTTAAACGCTGTTATGTAGACATTTCTGTCATGTTCCGTCCTGAGCAGCAATTAGTGCTGTTCTTGATTCACCATCCAGCTGGAGCTCTGGGGAATTGCAGTGGCTTTCGGCAAGGTGTTTCGGCACCCTGCCAGCTCCCAGCATCCATGATGACCTACCCAGCTCTCCTGACTCTTACAACTTTCCTGACCCATTGGATCTTAAACGAGGAGCACAGTGACCACTTCTGTGACTCTCTTGGCTTCCTATTCAAAAGGCTGTTTTCTGTGCTGGCCAGTTATGTGAGCAGGCTTTGTTCACATTTTCTAACAAAAGAAGGCAGACTGCAGAAGTGTTAGAATATCAGATGCTACTATCCTAATCTTCAAGTCATTCCTTACAAACTGACAAAAAATAAGCAGTCCCTCTGTGCCCAGTGTTTTTACTAACCTAGATATTTTTTGTGATTGGCAGACGTGTCTTTATCCAGTCAATGTCATTTTTGTCTTGCTATTACAAGATTGTTCCCTAGAAATGTTCCTGTTTTGGTACACTTTTCTCTCCTTGAAGGAGGATTTTGTTTTTTAGTTCCTTTTTTTAATAGTTATTTCCCTTAAGAAATATATTAATATCTATTTATACCTGTTATCTTCTACTGCTATCAGAAATTCAGCTGTAATATTTCAAGAATAAATGCAACAGCGTATGGGGCTTTTAAAACTTGTTGTTTAAAAGTATTCTCCTCTTACTCCTTTCTTCTAAAATTTAGCACGGCAAATTAATCTGTGAGTAGTTTCAGTGTTTCTGCCCAGATCTGGTTTTGCTCCTAATACTTTAATGACACACCAGCAAAAATATTTCAGCAACAGTTGATGTCTTTCAAAAGTTTATGTGAAGTATAACAAAACTGTAGTTGTCATGACTCATGACCAATTCTTGCTCCTGCACAAATCAGAGTCCACATCTTTTTTTTTTTTTACCACCAACACCTTTCTCTTCTTTCTTCATGGGAAATTAATTTTTCCTGCCTCATATGGGAAATCTGGCATCCAACCTCAGATCAACTATGAGGGCTACTCTGAAAGTAATGCTTCTTGTTTTATTCTAATGGCCCATGTTGTCAGCAGCAGATGTTGATGGTATGGCAGTAGAATAAGCTGAGCCTTTCCATCAATATTCCATTTTGCATTGTTGCTGTGTGACAGATGGCAGCTGAGGGGCAGTCTGACAAAATGGCATCTGACATGGAAGGGTGGGTGAAGAGAAGGTGTGACATTGAATTCCTTCACTGGGGGATGGGGTGGGAGGGGCAAATGTGCATCCACTGACATTCACTGATGCTTGTTGAATGTTTATGGAGGCCAAAGAGGATGTGAGCACAGTGAGGTGGTGGGTAGCATGTTTCTGCAGTGGCAAAAGTGACAGTGGGTCATCTCCACTGATCCAGATGTTTACCAGCATGACATGAAGGCTTTTTCATTGCTAGTGCTGGTGACTGTGTTGAAAAATGTTTTGTAGCTGAGAATTTGCTCTATCCAAATAGTGTTGGTGTTCTGTGTATGCCTCTTTAAAATATGTCTCAGCTGAAAATGTCATACTCATATTTTTTTCTCCTCTTTTTTTCCAAAATGTTATGGAATTTGATTTTACTACCTTTAGTTATACCTATGAATGAAGAAAAAAATCCCTTAAGCATGATGTATTTACTGCTTAGCATGTTGTGACTACCTATCACATGTTAACAAGTTCCTAGTAAGGGCTAGAAGCTGTTCTGAATGTTAAAGGTAGTGAGGAAACAACCTTTAAACATGAATTTCTGTGTATGTATCAGTGGAAGAGCAGTTGACAGAGAGCTAAAATACTTAGGATTACAGAATCTAAATATATTTACATCCAAAACATAGTTCACATATTTAAATAAGTGGTGTAAAAGTGGCATTTGACGGATAGCTGGAGCAATGAGCCAGGAGGAGGGCTGAGAGGAGGAAAGCTTCCACAAGCGTTAAGTGGCATCTTGTGCTGCTTGTAAGAGTGTAGATACACATATGTGGAGTGTGCATACATATGTATATAGGCGTATAGTACTCTACTGCCTTTTCTTGGGGATTAGGAAGATATGATAGCTCACTGGAAGGAGTCCTGACATATATAATACAATAGGATTTATTAAGTTGAGCTATGTTATCAGCTCCACCATCCCAAGTTCTTCAGTAGCTGTATTGTCAGGTTCTAGCCAAGTGAAAACAGTACCATTGTTGTTTTGTCATATTGCACTCCATTCATTCTACAGCCTGGCATAAACAAGCTCATGTTAAGCTTTATCCCAAGCAGACCACAAACTTGCCCTTTGTTTGACCCAGTTATATTTGAAGTTCTTAGAGAACACATTCTAATTATGGCATGTGAGTCTTTGTGGTTGTGGCCTTAAATGGCTGGAATAAGAGATTGCTTTTATTAAAACAGGCTTTCAATTTACATATTTAAGCAGCTACAGATTTTTGACAAAACCATACCATTATAAAGGCCACTGAATGGACCATTCACTTAGTGTTGAGTCCCGGTTGCCATTAAGTGGTGTATATTACCGGAGTCAGCAGGAGGGGTACTGAGATGCTGCACAGCAAGTGAACAACCAGGGATCTGATTCTTATTCATGCAAGGCCTCATTCATCTGTGGAAGAGATGCAGAGAAAAAGAGAATGAAATTTTTTGAAGTTTCCAGAGAAATAACGTGTACTTCCATCCCCTCCTTTTCACATTAACACAAGTCTTTGCAAATCATGTTGCTTCTTTCAGAGTTTAGGGAGAGAAAAAAAAAAAAAAGCAAGATTATTTTAAGCTAGGATGCTTTTTCTTTGGCTGTTTGACAGTATTCTTACTGCCATCTAGAATCTGTACTAATTAGCCGTGAATATTTCAGTGGCCTTGTTATGCTAATCAGATGTTGGCATTTTTATCTTCTGCTCTAACTACAGTCTATTTCTGGTTGTTGTGACTCCTGTGAGCAGGGGCCATTGGGTGCAAATGAGCCCTTTCCAATGAGAGTTGCCTGAGGAGTGCTGTTGCAGGGATGGCTTTCACACCCACATACTTCTCCAGAGCTTACATGCCTACATCCAGACAGCTCTGCCTCAGTGTTTGTGTGTAGCCCATATCCTGGAAAAAAAAATACTTTGGGAACTAGAAATATAGTATTCAAATACTTATGGGGCTGAGTCACCTGTGCATCTGAGTGCAAAGATTTCCTCTTCCTGCACTCTTTCTTGGCCCGTCTTTGCTGTTACTGAATCACCTCTTCCCTCTTCAGTTCTGTCCTGGCAGTAGGTACACTTAACGGGAAAAAGGAGTCCCTTAGCCACTCCCAATGCAAGGGAATCAGTGTAGAAATCAATTGGAATATTGTACTGTCTTTGCCAGCAAAGATTGTTTTTCTGGGGAAAGATAAGTACTAGTGGGCATGTTTTTATGCTTTTTTTAAATAATGCAAGCATTTTCTGGCCATAAAGAGATGGGCTAAAACTCTGCCAGCAGAGCATTCATGAATTCTAACTGGTGCAATTCAGCATTCAAAGAGTACATAAAATGTCATTAGAACTGAATTTGTCAGTGAAAATGGCCTTTGGGGATGTGTGGATTGAGGGGCTAAGGCAGATGCGTTCTAAATTGAAAGAATAAATACTCAAAGCCTGAAGTGCTGGAAGGGCAAAAGGAATCAGATGGGGGAATATCTATCCAAGAGGCAATTCGGATTTCACCAAGCCATACTCAGGCATGAGGTGTGTTTTATATGTGGAACCTGATGTAGAAGAAGTAGTGCTAGAGGAAAGATGATACCTTAGGAAATGTAGACTTCTTTCAGCAAATCTTTGAAAATGACTGGAATAAGAAAGGGTTGTGGTTTTTCTGTTTGCTTTTCAATAGCAGGTGGCTTAACGGCTGTGATTCTGTGTTCTGTAATTGCTGGTGAAGATAAGTGGTGTTGTCAGTTTTCTATGCTGCAATCCCTGAAAGTGTAATCCCAAAGCAGAACTCAGGTTGCTCTGGGGAACACACCTTGACTTTTTTCACAGGAGTTAAAGACTGATGCCAGTGATGGGGGAAGAGAGGGAGTAGTGGCAGTGAAATCTCAGGTCCTTGGAATTCTTTGAAGTTCTGTTTGTGTGGGAATGATAGAAATCATTCAGTGCGTGGTACCTAGCTGGGTTTGACCCACCAAGTACGCTTGGGGACTGGAGTTTCCCCAGTGTCTTATCACAGATGAGATGGAGACAGGTTAATTTAAAGGCTTTTGTTCTTTCCAGGGCGTGCACAGGAAAGAAATGGTCATGGCTGGCCTCTGAGTTCATGGGCCTGTGTAAAAGTTGTCATGAGTTCTAAAAAAAAAAAGTTCTGAAGACAAGACAAAATCTTACTACTCTGTGTAAACCCCCTAGGAAAATGGGAGTGCACCAACCAAACACAGCTGCCCCTTATATTCATGAATCTTCCCTGACATGTAAGAATATCACCTCTGGCTACTGCTGCAGCTGCACATTTTGTCAATACAGGACTGTTACTTCATATGGTTCTTAGGGGAAACAGGTTGTTTTGATGACTGTACTGTTATATGGCCTTTCTTGCAAGTTAAAAATTACACTATCCTCAGTTAAACACCATCTGCTGCTGGCACTTAGGGAACAGTGAAAATCTTAGTAGAAGGACATAATTTTTTTTTTTTTGGTGCCCCTTACCTTGTTAACTATTTACAAGTAGGCAGAAAAGGTTACAAATCAAAAGCAGTAGATATGTATACTCAACTTCCAGATTCATATACATCTGCCTGGCACCTTCTGAGAGGGAATGTCTAAATGGCACTTCTAAGTTGGTAACATGTAGCTGAACCTTTCAGATGGCATTCAGATTTCAATGAAGAATCCGTTTCTTAAATAGATAAGATGCAGAAAACAGGGGAAGCTGCAGAAACATTTAAATGCTGCTTGAGATCTTGGTAAAGGAAGAGAAGGAAAAATGAGACTTTTCCAATGCATTTATTACTGACCTGAAATTTTTATAGGGCTAATTATTCTGTTCTAAATTTTCCTGATATCAAGAAGCAGCATTAAAAATTTCCCTCTTACAACACAATAAAGGAATCCAATAAGCAAAGAACCTCACATAAAGTACTTCATGTACCTCTGAAAAGCGAGAAAAGGTGATTTAATTACATATTTTAAAACTAAATTGCTGTGAATTACCATAATATTCTGCAGACAGTTCTCTTCAGTTGGTTGCTTTTGCAGTTGGAAACTAAATCCTAGTATTGTTCTCTTGGAATAAAACAGCCTCTATTTTTTTTGTTATTTTTTTCCTGATGTAGTTTATTCTAATACATGCAAAAAAAGGAAAATGTCATAACTTTCCAAAAGAGTACTTTATCATAAAGAAATCTTCTGGGAATTACTTTGTATGAGGACAGCAGTAAATGGATTATTTAGCAGGTGCTTGTTCTCACAAAGTATACATTTAAGGTTAGAGTCAGTGTTTCCAGAATACTTTATCACCAATCCCATTTTATCTGATCAGAAACTTCTTCACAAAGAGTAACTTGAAATTGAGTATACATTGTATTACTGCTTTTTAAGTTTTTCCACCTGCCATTAGTCAAAATACTTAGGACACTTGAGAAATGAAGTGTCTGGATAATTTCACTCTTCATAAACATACTTCATCTATTTTTCTTATACAGAGCAAAATAACCTTAGTTACTGGTGCTATACTGAGTGCCCAGAACCACATCCAGGTGACTTTTAAAGATCTCCAAGAAGGAGAACTCACAGCCTATCTGGGCAAGCTACATCTGTACTGAGTACTCCATCTCCTGCACAACACAGCAGTGCTGCCAGGTTCACAAGGAGCCTGCTCTGCTCCAGTTTGTTCCCATTGCCTTTGGTCCTGACACTGGGAACTGCTGGAAAGAGTCTATCTCTTTACGCCTTCTCTTCAAGTGTCTACAGACATTGAGATCCTCTCCTGAGCCTTCTCCAGGTTGAACAGCCCCAGTTCTCATAGAAGTGCTCCAAAGAAGCCCTGTCACTGGATGCTCTCCAGCAGCTCCATGTCTCTCTTGTACTGGATTTCTCAGAGTTATAATTGGTAACTAGATAAAAGTACTAATTACTGTAGCTATGCACTTGAAGGGATCAAGTCCCCTGGATTCTAGGAAAAGCACTTAGCAAAAGCTGTTACTTGAACATGTGCAAAACTGAATTGTTTGTGGTGTCAAGGGGTAGTATGTGTGAAATGTATCTTGTCTTTGCTGTACTGTCCAAATCTGAACATTAACACTGCAAATTCCAAAGCTATGCTGACTAAATTGATAGCTGATTGGTGATCACCTCTGGCCTCAGTCTATACACTTGTTGTACTGGGAGAACAGAATGCCTGTGTAATGTTGTAGTGTTCTGGCACAAGAAATGAAGTTTTCCCAGCTCTGAAGTATTTACACAAATCCCTGCAGATTAGTCCTTAAGGAACAATAGACCTCCCCAGCATCTTGGTCTGAAGCCAAGCTGTGCAAACAATAGAGTAAGAAGATGTTTTAAGAGCAGCCATGAAAGCACCAGAATGTACTGGTGACTCTATGCAAAAAGTCACTTCTTAGGGACAGCTGTGTCCTCGGGATCGATGTCCTGATTATCCAGGCCTCGGGCTTTCTGCCAGGGTACTTAATTTCCAACCCTCATATGGGCTTTGTTTAATGTTTGTTGTAAATGAAAGATAAAAACCAACTTTTCTCCCCCGCAAACATTAAGGTTCTGCCTCATTATACCCTGCGTATTCAAATGACAGATGATGTAAAGAGAACCAGAACACAGTGTTTTGTTTGTCCTGGCGTTAATGAGTGTTTGAAATGCTGATGTGTAGGCAAATCTATTTCTGTTCTCATATTTTGCATATATATTGCTTTATAATGCCTTATGGGGGGGAATAGGAATTCAATGTCTAAATATTTTAATATTCATTAATAGTAGTATGTACAAAAAAAGGAGGGATCTTTTTTCCCCTTCAGATATAGTAGTGAATGTTAGTTTGGCTTCATGCAAGCATTTACATTGTTTGTACTAATTTATCCATTTCACTTAGGATTGCTGTGTGTTAGTTCTTATCTTCAGGAAATAGACACATCTTCCCTTGTTCTTTTCATTTGAGGTTACCTGCTTAGTCTAAAATGATGTACACTGGTAAAAGGGTTTTGGTATCCTCTACTTCAGACAGTGGAAGACTTTACAAATGCCTTGAGCTGAATCAGCTCCAGGTGCAAGTAAGATGCTTGTTCTTAATGTGCTGTAGCCAGTTAGAGTTACACAACACGTGTCTGCTGGGGATTACCATGGCCCCAGATCTTTAGTCAAGCCTTTGAGTCCCTCTAGAAGGCACTCACTGGTGTTGCTCTATGGCACTGATGACCCAGCGATGACTGGATTTACAGTCACATCTTGTTATGAAGACCAGAGTATGTAATCAGATAGGTCCCATCTCAAAATGTATCAATTAACTTATTAGTTAAATTTGATTTAGACAAATTATAGAGATATTATCATATTCTGTGAGGTAGATGGGGAAAGAGAGAGAGAGGCTTTCAGTCAAATGAGAAACAGTAACTTATCAACTGATGCTATGCAATTGTTTTTGCCTTTAGCATATAGAGGTGTGCATACAACATAATTTCTACTGGTCTTTGTTATCTAAAATCCACCTAAGTTAAATGAAAGTCTTTCAGTGGATGGGAGGAGCAATGGATGTGGCCACAGGAGTCTGGAATAAGCATTCCTATCCTGGTGACCTGTCACAGCTTTTTTTAATGGTTACAACTGCAATCAGTAGGAACTGTGCTGGCCTGAGGTTGGCCAGAGCAGCTCATTGATATACAACTCTGCAAGCTCAGAATTCAAATTATGTACCCAGAATTATAAATAAATAATGCTGCCACCATATGCCATCTATGTATGAAGAGTACCAAAAAGTAAGGCTCAAATCTATGTGCTTTCACCAAAAAAAATGAATGCATGTATAGATAGCCATTTTTCAGATTATGGATGAAAGTGTTTCACAAGTTACAAAACAATTTTAAAGCATACAAGGAGTGTTCTTTTTTGAATATTAAGAACACTGTACATATTGAACTCCTCCTGGATTTATTTGTGCTGTTTCTAGCTCATTCCCTCTTATGCTGGAGCAACAATTTATCATACAGACTGTTTAGCCTCCTCATTAAAGACCCTTCAGATTAACTCATTGTTATCCTAAAGCCTGGTATGCTTTTCTCATAATACAGCTTGATTCATGTAGTTCCTTCCTAGAAAGCTAAATCACTGGGATTTGTAACCAGAATAGCATTTACTTATGGTGTTACAATGATTTATTTCTTGCACTTTGATTTAAATCAACACAATCCAATTGATTTATTTCTTCAATATCTGCCACTTGTACTGAACAGATGCAGTATTTTCATGGTCAGGTCTGTAAAATTTCCTCTCTTCACACAGAACATACCAGCTGCAATGTAACTTGCATCTTTGCGAGGAATAACTCCTTACAGAAAGCACTGAAAGTCAATCTGCTCCAACTACTGACTCTTGTGCCCTAGAATTATACACAGGCATTTTGCCTATACTGCTAGCTTCTGATGTAGTAGTACTCTCACTTGAATATCTATAGACACCTCCAGTTTTCATCTGTAGTATTTTGATAAACTGGGACTTTTACTGTAGTATTTATACTCCCCTTAGCAAGGGACTGGAATACGAGGTAACTCATTTAGAAATGGACATACTTTGAAAATCTAAGAATTTGAATAGAATGCAGTGACAGACTTTGAGGTACATGAAACGTAACAGCTCCAAGGGAGAGTTCCAAGGGAGGTCTGTGCTCCCTTTGGTAACCATGCATACATATTTATGTTTTTCTTTTCAAATGATGTTTTTGTGAGTCTTTTGTTCCTTTTGCTGGGATTGTTTTTTTTTTTTTAAAGTCCAGATTAAAATGAAGAATTTGAGGATGACTTCTGAATATTTGTTTCTGATTATGCCTTCTAAAAGGATATAGTTCCATTATAGCATTGGAAACTCAAAAAGGAGAACAGAATGTTCTGAAGAATTGTAGAATAGCTTTTATTATGTAAATAACTTCCAGGTGGTATTTTTTCACCAGACATTTTAAATCAATATTATTTTCATTTATCTCAGCCTCAAATTACACAGTCCAAAACTGCATACATCTTCATTGAATGAAGTGAATTATGCTCAGAGGGGTTTGCTCTTTTGTCACAGTCTTTTTATTTTCAATCTTTATCTCTTCAGTACTCCTGCAACTTTTGGAAAATCATAGGGGAACAGAGAAAAACTAAAGAGATTGATCGTAATTCTAATACTCTTAAAATGGATGTTCAAGCTTGAGAAAGTTTTCAGACACTCAGGGAAACAGAGGAAGAGAAAAGTAGAAACCAATATGCATTCAGTGATAAAGAAAACAGGGAATACAGAGAAGAAGAAAACAGATAATACAGGGAAAAACAAACACCCAAACTTCATGTTTAGTTTTCAATAACTAATACTGAGTGAAAATAAAACTTTGAAGTTAAAAATATCAGTAATGTTTACAGCAATAGTATCTAAAAAATCAGCATGCATCTACAGGCATCTAAGTCACCCTTGATTCAGAAGCTTAATTACAATTAAATGTACATTACTTGAACACATGGCTAGGGTAGGAACCCTGTGTGCCTTTTGCAAAGTATCTGAGTATCTGAAATGCTGAACCCGCATGGAGGAATGAATGTGCATCTTCATGCAGATGCTCCATATGTACCCTGAGCCAGGCACCTCTCCAGGCTCTGTTGGCATTTACACTGCCACATAACTGGAAGTGCAGCAGTCAGATGGTTTTGAGAGGTCATAATGTAGTCTACCAGTAGGGTAGGCAGACAGCGATAGGTAAAATGTATCAGCATTTACATTAGACAAAACTGGATTAACAAAATAATTCTGGAAGCCTGAACCAAACTCATCGAACTCTTGGGTATTTCCCCAGTTGTTCAGCAAAAGATCCTCTCTCCTTGTCATCACAGAAGTAGCAGTCAGGCTGCAAACCAGGGGCAGACTGAGAAAGCACTCTGAACCAATCTCCTGGTTAATGATTTGTTTTGATTTCTAATAAATCTGTACTTGTCTATAGGGCTTTTCACTGTAGAGGCAAGAAGTATTCATATACCACAGTGTTGCTGACTGTTTGAGAAAAGCCTCAGCAGAGGAGGTAGGAGTGGCTGGTGACCATAAAGCACAGGATAATGTAGGTCCTCATTCCTTGGGAAGGCTTCTCATGACAGAAAGCTCTGCAATTTACCAGGCCAAGGTAGAGAATGGTTAGAAGTAACACCTAGGTAATTTCAGACAAAAAAGAGCTGTAGGAATGCAGCCGATCAGTCAAATGTCCTTAGGTGTGTGATGGATTTTCTGCTGCTTTAAGTTGGATGGATTTCAGCTGGCCATCAGAGTGAAAATGCCACACTAGGAGAAATCCTCCAAGTGCTCCAAGTCTTGCTGTTCTGAGTTACCGTGTTGACTGAGCACAACATGACTTAAGCAGATCTGAGCACTGGAACTGTTGTGTTAGTTAATGATAAATACAGTTGCAGTATATGAGGACTTCATTGCATTTCTTTCTTTCAATTCTCCCTCTGATACTCATTGGTCTAGATTGGTCTGAAGTTATTCAGGCTAATAGCTTCTACGATCTTATACCTGCTATATGGAGTTGGTTTCTCATAGTACTTTGCTGTGGAAAAGAGCAGAGACAGTGCTGATGGTGGAAGTGATAATATAAAAGAATAGATATGAAGGAGCTGTTACAAGCCTCTAGAGATCTTTCATATAGTGTATATATTAACAAAGTTGCAGGTATAAAATTTGGGATGTATGTAAGTAGAACCAGTGGAGCAATAAGGCAGAATGGAATTCAGGCAAGATAAACTTGTAAGCTACTTGTTCTGTGATGGGCTGTGAGGTGGTGAGAGGGTCTGCTGTGCTTGAAAAATGCAAATGATTGGCAGTAAACCTCATTGGTTTCATATGCATTTTTCTATATGGGTGCTTGGATCAGCTTTAATATGTACTTGAATAAATTCCTAGGAGAGCGCCAAGCATTTCCAAGAAATGAGAAAAGGGCAGAATGGTAATTTTGAAAACAAAACTGCAAAAAAATGTAATATGAAAGTAATGTACAATATGGTGATAGTGTGCTAAGTAAGTTATTAGAATGCAAAAGTTAGGGGGGAAACTAAACATATTTTATGTTTTGTTCAGTTTAAAAAGAAATGCAAAGGTTCTGTAAAGAGTGTTAATGGACTGCATATGCATCTTCTACCTGAAGTGGAAATGCAAACGATTTACAGAGTTAACTATGAAACTAATTTAAGAGCTCTTTGAAGCTAGTAGGGTGGGCCAACTTGGAGCTTGATTTAGAGTGAGTAACACACAAGGGAAACAGCAAGGTTAAAATGAGGAGTAGGAGAATAGATAGAGTTCAAACAGCTAAAGAGCTTACAAATGGCAATAACTTACTGTCTGCAAATAGGCTCTAAATCTGTTTGTGAGCAAGTTCATGGCCTTTATTCTGTTCTCATACAAAATACTTGATTTTGTCTTTTTTTCCCTTTTGTTCGTTATATTTGTGTTTAAAATACTATTTCATAATAGTTCTTAAAAATAAGGAACATCCTGTGAGTGGCAAAACTTTTGGCAGGAATGAAAGAGCAGGGGAAGTCCTGAAGCTGGTGTATATTAAGGAATGAGACAACATGGAAAAATGAGCTGAGACTAGTATAATAACACTAATCATGACATTCTCTCATGTATTAAAACTTCTGGTTAGAATGAGTTCATGGCCCTAACAGTTTCAAACAGTAGGTAGACCCTATAGGAGATAGATGGAGGAATTGCCCTCCTGAAGCAAAACATGGTGTCTGAATCCTTAGAGCCTTCTGAGCAAGCATATGCCACGGTGGCATTAGCTGGAATAGGGAAAATATTCTATTTTACCTGTTTACAGCTTCAGATTTTTTTCTTCCAGGCAGGTAAGTCTAGGCTATTGGGAGGTTTGTATTTGCCTCATTTCTCATTCTCCAGATGCTTCTTAGAGCTCAGCAGTTAATGATCCACGTGTTTCTGCCCTGAAGTCTTCATTCTGCCTGCAGTAGTTATACCAGAAGGAAGCTCTTGCTGGCAGACCTATGCTGCTCCTAATCATAACCTTTTTTCCAGGTTGCTGTATACCATACACATATGCAAATTTCAGCATTGTGTTACCATTTTTTCCCTCAATCTTGTCCCTTATAAGTAAAAGACAATCCTTGTCATTGAATGTAATAAATATGGAGCTTGTATATATAAATGCTTACTTGCTGCTGCTTTTCATTCCTTAAAGCCATAATATTAGACTCTGTAATTGTTCCTTTGGTAACCAGTGTGACAAGCCAAAGAGAATTATAGCTAAACAGAAGGTTCAAAGCAAACATCTTTAATAAACTTATCTTAATTGATGAAAAGAAAATCAAAGCAGCCCACGCTTCTCCTTGAGATGACTACATGGATTTTGGCATTTAGGTGCTTTTATTATTATTCCTATTTCTTTTTATCTTGCTTAGTATTTATCTAAGCTTTGAGATGTTATTTAACCACTGTCCATATTTTACACATTACAAGCCACTTTATATTTTGGTGAAATCATAAAATGATAGAATGACATGGATAGAAAGGAGCTTAGAGATCCTATTCTGGCTCCTGCCATGGGCAGAGCTGCCCCCACCAGCTCAGGCTGCCTTGGCCTTGAGAGCCTCTAGGGATGGGGCATCCATGGCTTCTGTGGACAGCTGTGTCAGCACCTCACCACACTCTGAAAGTCTTCTTCCTAAAATCCGGTGTAAATGTTCTCTTTAAGTTTAAAACCATACCCTCTTGTCCTATTACCATGAGACCATGTAATCTCCCTTCCCTTCATAAGCTCACTTCAAATACTGGAAGACCACAACAAGGTCTCTCCACAGACTTCTCTAGGTTGAAATGTTAGCTTTATATTTTCTAACAGGTCAAGGACTTGACTTTCTGAATGTTCTGCATCCAGTGTTGGCAAAGAAAATGTACTGAAACTTTAGAGGGAAAAAATCATCTGCTCCCAAATAACTCCAGTAGCTCTGAATTAGTGTATGTCTGGAAAGCAGAACTGAGCTCTGCTTACTCCTGAGACAGCCATCCATGCTGAGGTATTGGGTTGCACAGATGGGCAAAAGTAAAATGGGAGGCTGCAAAATGAGATTTCAAATACATAAACAGGTTTCTGTTGATGGCAACCTAATAAAGGAGGTAATTCTCTAAACATATTGTTCCTATTTTGTTTCTAATTACAGTGAACTACATAGTTAGTTCTGCTCTTTAGGTGCACTTTAATTACTCTCTCAATGTTGACTTTCTGTGTTATGAATCCTTTAACACACCATAGGAAATAGACATTTAATTAACCAGATGTCACTCAATAAATCTCAACCTCTCTCTGAATCAGAAAAGCCAATGTTATCAGGCATAAAAGGGTCTAGATTTTAGGAATAACTTACTTTTTATGTTTCTTTATTTTTTTGTTATAGGAAGGTTATGGAGGAAAACTACATGGATGGTGTTAGCATTTAATTTAATGACAGATATCTCCACAAAGTAAAAACAAGTTTTTAACATTATGTGAGTGGTGATGTTTCATAAATTGTAGGAATGACAATTGATAAACAGTAAGGCAAGCAGTAAGGCTAAACGCTTCCTGATGTACCACCCCAAATTATCTCACTTGTACTTCACATCATCTTGTCTATACTTAATATCTTCAACTTTTTGCATGACTTTTTGCATGTAGCTCTATGAGCCCATGGTTCATGCCATCATGTCAACAGTAGCCATAATGTTAACACTCAGGGCACCATTCAAACACAAGGGTGCCCAAAGTGACAGCTAAGAGCATCTCCTGGCTCCAGAGAAGGAGGCCAGAGTTTGACATCCTGATATCCTGCTCATCCCCCACCAGACCTGTATGGAGATTAGGTTAATAGCACTACAGCCATCAGCTCTGTTTAGAGCTTTCTAAACATTTCCAGTGGGCTTAAAGTCAAATGAATGCAGCCATCCAAACAGGTTAATGGCAACTTAAGTTACTGAAGTGTTTCAATAGCTACGTGGTCTCTTCATGTATATCAGTCTGGTATCTCAAGAATTTGTCAGAGCTTTATGCACTAACTTGCAACAGCAGAGTCCACTTCCCTGACCTTGTCTCTTTAATGCCAGTGTCTTGTCAGAGTCTTCCTCGCATCTGACCTCAGCCCCAGACCCTCTTCCTAATTATTCTTATTCAGGCTTTAGAAGCCTTTTCTCTACTACGACCACATCCCATTTCTCTCATTAATCCTGAGCTGATAATACTTTTAGCCTTCCTTTGCAATGTCACAGAATATGGCCAGAGTCCCATAAAAGAATACAACAGGGCACGTTCTTCCATTAATAATTGCAGTGTAAAGCTCCTATTAAAATTAATGGGCACTCCTTGTGCACTGAAGTGTAAAAATAGCCCCCTTATTCTCACAAGCTATTTTAGTTTCTTCATTCTTTCTAACTAAAGTTTCCATTTCCATTACACCTAATGTTATTCCAAAAGTTGTTCCTTGGTCTAACATTCACACTGTAGATGCTCAAAGTCCCTTCTTCAAAATGGAACCGGACACATGTTCTGCAGCTCCTATGAGACTGTATTTTAGCATTTGCCAAGAGTGACAATGTATAATAATAATACTGAATCTTTTTTTACATCAACTCATGCAGAGGTAGTGACACTAGGGAATATGCTGCTCCAAAAAGGTAACTGTCAAGGATTAATTGCTTTTCCAGTCTTGGTCTTTGCTTCTTTTGATGTCCAGCTGCCTTCTTAGTGGACCAAGGGCAACGTTTTAAGGTTGGTCTCTCAGCCACAAGGTACTGTTTTTGCTAGTACGGTAGACCCACTGCTAACTCTCTTCTTGCATCTCCAGAACAGATTCTTCTAGAAGCCTGCTGTGTCCTGTTTGGAAATAGCTACAGCCAATACATTTTATGAACTGTGTGATTTTATCCAACTGACATAAAATAAGAAAACAAGAAGCAGAAGAAGGTTAATTTTGCACATAGGTTCTGTAACACTGAGAAAGTGTTAAGGCTTATAAAGCTTCCAAGATCTGGTGGGAGAATACTGCATAAATATGGCTTTTAAAATTGTGATTAAAATCTAGCTCTCTTTAAAATACTTTACACAGGCATCCATAATCTCAGCATAGCCTGTTTAGAAAGCAAATTTACTTCTTTGGGCCAGCAGACTGGTGTGAGGCAGGCAGGGTGTCTGAAACTTCACCTCTCCTTCATAGCAACGTTCCAAGTAACTGGGGCAGAGCTCTGCTGGCATGGCTTCTGGGCAGCCCCAAACAGCCCTAGCAGCAGCAGCTCCTACTATGATGGGAGCAGCAAGTGGGCACCATTTGCCTTTCACTGCCCCTGGAGAAAGGTGAGGGTATGAGTGGCAGATCCCACTCCCCACTTCTGACCAGACGCTGAGTACAACCTGATAACCTCAGGAAGATCTCCCTCGTAGTGGAACTGAGTGCCTAAACACATGCTCTGCGAGGGGTAGGCTGGTCTCGCCTCTGAGGATTGCATTGAAAGTTATTTTTTATTTTCAGTGCATAAAAACAAATGACTCCCAACTGATCACAGTTCCCTACTAAACTTTGGATCAGCAATACAATTTCTGGGCTGGAATTTCCTTACTTCTTACTTCTAGCAGTGCCTAAGCTCTCCTAAAGGAAATAACTCTTTAGTTGCTTAATTGAGCTCTGAGTTTAGGAAGGCATTACCCATTCAGAAAGCCTATAGTGAGTTCCCATTTGTGCTAAATTGACCAGGTGACTCATCACTACCTTTTTAAAGTAAAAATTCCCATAAGAGCACTACGGCAATAGTTTCAACAATTAAAGTGAACAGTATTGAGCAAAATAGCTTCTCAGTGATGGAATGGCATTTGCCAAAAAACAATTCTGAGGGACCACATGGTACCAATCAGTACCCTGATTGTAAGAGAGCTCATCTTATGGCTGTGTCTTTACTTGCCTCTTGAGATTTGGACTTTCAATAGTAGTTTCCATCTGGCCTGTTATACTGATGTATAACTTGGTAACGTATTCTACCTGTGCTTTCTTAGAATGTGTGGTCAGGTTTCTCTTATAACTCCTCTGTAATTATTTATTCCCCTTACTAACAATCTAATAAGCCTACCTACAAAGTAAAATTCTTGAAGTGACGGAGCTTTTGGAGGATGCCTTTTACCTAGAAAATTTCCTGTCTTAGCACAGGATCTCCAGATTTTGGAAGTGCTCTGTCACCCACCAGAGAGAAGAAAAGATGGTGGCCAATACAAGGGAACAAACAAAAAACATTGATTCTAGAACAAATAGAAAAAAGATCTGAGAGATTTTTAGCTCCTCTCAGTCAATGCTGCTTTGGAAAATACCGATAATCCAAGCCTCAGGCAGGCCCCCATGTAACATTTGCATCCTTGTGAATATTGATTGGGTCATCAGCTGGATAAGGACTTGCTTTCCTTGTTGAAAGTAGCTCTGCCTATTTTATAAAGTAGTTTATGAATTTCAGAGAAAGTTAAATAGACAAGAACTAATTAATCCAAATAAAAATAACTCCTTTTACCGTACTTGAGTTCTATGGCTAATAAAAAGGACTGTAGAGACAAAAATGACTAAATGCAGAGTTAACCAGTGAATTAAGCAAAAGGAAACTCAATCTGCCTGCTAAAAAGAGTGAGCACTGACACTGTGGTTGCCTGGTCCAATGCATTATGGGGTCTCCCATGCCTTCTTAAAGCACATTTAAGACATGCCTCTGAGCCAGAGAAGGACCTGTGTGATAGTCACCAAGTTGGGAGCAAAAGTTTCAAGACAGTTTAGCAACTGTAAGGCTCCAGTTCTTTTTGGGATCTAAGCACCAAACCTGCTTCTCTGCTTTCAGTTCCTTATTTCCAAAGGTGCATCTGATAAGTCTTTTGTGTCCCAGAACTGACAAGAGCCTTCCTGGACTCAGAAAGGATGATGGCCTGAGTCCTGGGCTTGTCTTCCTCCAGCAGTAAGTCTTTCTCTGGAAGGAAAAACTATCTAAAATGAAGATTCCTGTCTTTGATGTTGCTCTTTCTGATTTTTTTTTTTTTTTTTTTTTTGTCTTGCTTCATCTTTAGAGAAAAAGAAACATTTAAAAAAGAACAAACAAAACCAACCCACCAAGAATAACAGCAGTTTCTATATTTCACAGCTGTTTCCCTTTATCCTCAAATTAACCCCTCTTCTCCCAGCCTCCATCCTTAATGTCATCCAAAAGGCTGACAGGGTTGATCTTTGGATCATCTTTTCTTGGTGATTTTTTTTTTTAAGCCAGCACTTCTCCACCTGACAAATTTCATGATTGAAAATGTGATTCCATGTAAAATACATAACGTGACCACTGCCTTGTATGTATTTGTCAGTCAGTTCTATCTTTTGTCATATCACTTCAGCTGAATCTGAAAGCCACTCCTTCACTCCGTTACAATTACCCATATGCAAATTCTTTAAATTGAGCAAGAAGATAACATTTTCTCAGGTTGCGCTTTGCTTGAAAACAGGATAATACTCCTGCATATTTTAAACAGCTTCCCCAGGCAGGTGCAAGTGATGGCGAGAGTGCCTTGTCAGCAGAAACAGCAGCAGTAATTGGACCTGCTGTTATTGAGCCCTGTGTGCTGCCAGATGGGAATGGATTTGCCAAGAACCATGGAGTCATTCACCATTTCCACTGAAGCCAACTGCAGCAGCATCAGGAGCATGGTACTGCACCCTTCTGTGTTCCAGAATGACCATGGCACTCGTTTTCACATTCAAATAATTAATTACCAGTTGAAATTTCAGTCATGCTGGGTGGGAAGCTCCAGCTGTAATTAGTGGCAAATTTTTAATTAACAAGTTAAGCACTTCTTATTAACAGCTGTTTGAGAAATATGCTAAGATTATTTAATGTGTCCCTTGGATCTACAAAATATTAGACTTACATTCTCTGACTTATTGTGAATTCTGCCATCATATTTATGTCATGTCTAAACTATATATCTCCAGAAAATGCATAAGTTCTTGTTATATATATTAGCATTGAGAGTAGGATTTACAAGTGTTTGGTTCATATGAATCATCCTGTAGATAATTTAATTATCGAACTCCTATACATTAGTAGTGGAAGCCTAGGAATTGTTTGACCTTATAGAAATTTATGAAGACTTGGGAGGAGAATAAATAAAAGAATTAGGCAGTGTTTTAACATAAAAATGTTATTTGTCACAGAAGAGCTAATGTAGTTCTTTCATGCTGATAATTGCATTTGATATAATTGGAAACATTATCAGACTATTTCACTTCAGCTAAGTCTATCTAAGAAACTAACATTTTAATGTATTTATAAATTAATTCCATATGCCATGTTTGGGGAGACAGCATGGTTCAATAGGTTGGATGCAACCACCCTAGTTTGGAAATGATGTGCCATGATAAAGGGCATCAAGAACTGGAAAATGGTCCAAGGCACACTGTATTTGGTAGAAGAAACATGTAGCCTTAGTTTCCACCATTGATTAATAGTAATTATTTTTATTTATGGATCTACTTTGGGAATTTTCCCAGGCTGCACTAAGGTTTTTTATTTACTTGAGGAACAACGGACAAGACCACTGGTATACTGAGAATCTACTTTTCCTTTGCTAACAAATATCTTTCTCTGTTTAGCTCCTGCTGGAACTCTCCACTCTTCTTTCTTCCCATCCATGCATTTATGAGTGTGAAACACACTCTTGTCTGTCTCTGAAAACTGAATACTCCTCCTCAGTGCTGTTGAGGCTCTCACTTAACTCCAAACCCCATGATTGCATGCGAGTGGATAATATCCATTATTTTTGTTTCCCTGCCTTAGGGGCTTTCTTTTTCTCAAATAGGACATTTTTCTGATGATCTAGGTAGAAGTTTTTCTAACTGTGAACAGGTTTTGACAAGTGTCATCTTCTCAATTCAGTAAATCAAATCACCCTGCAGGCAGTCACCTACTGTGTGGAAGTATTGTTAGCATCTCCCCTTTATGCACTCATATCTTATTGTTTGACATATTACTAATTGCAGGACCTGGAAATTACTATAGGGCCAATTGTGTTCAACAGGTCATGGTTGTCTGTTGTTATCAGCATCACAATTAAGGGTCAGCAGATGTTTCTGACTAAAACAAAAATAGAGTGAGAACCTTGTCCTCTTCTCAGATTAAACCTGTCTTGAATTTTGGGAAGATATCATTTCTTTTACTGATTTATTTTTCTGCATTCTCTGTTGTAGACAAGAAATTCAAGAAAAGCATTAAAACACTTCTCAAGTGGTACCAGGGAAGTATTTATAGTGTTGATACAAAAGTATTAACCAAAAGAAGCAAAATTAGCCTATGCCTTGAAGATGTAAACTTGTTTAGATGCATGAGTGATAGAAGCAGCGAGCCTCTGCTATGCAATGGATGTCACCTTAGGTTTTGGCTCCTTTAATACAGTTTCAATGTAATCCCTCCAGACTCTTGCATCAGTTGCTCTTTTCAGGACTTAATGGTGCTTGTGGACACCATTCAAATAGTGAGTTTCAGAGCTGTGCAGCTGGCATGCAAGACTCTGGCTCACCCCAAGCTGTGCGTACCTGTATGCATGGCCACAGCTCACACCAGTCCTTTACTCCTTCATTTCACTGTGCTCCTAGCTCTGTGTGTATGGTTTATAATTTCATCCCTTGTCTGCTTTAAGTAACATAGTTTTTTTCTTCCAGTTAGATTTCATTTCGTTAATATCTATGCTCTAATCTTTCTATTTCTCATCATACAATAATTCAGCATTGCATGGTTCTATTGGCCTCCCATTTTAGCACCGCATATACATGTCGTATATTTCCCAAATCATCAGTGGAAATTCTTCACAGAGCATTGCTATTATTTACAGAGGTGTCTGGATGACCTAGAAACTTAAACTGACTTTCTGACTGGACTACATTTGCTTTCCCAATAACAGTTCTGATCCCATTGGATTTGAAATGTGATTATATTGCTTTAAGATTCAGAGGTGTCTCCTGAGATTTTCTTTGGTTTTGGTCCCTAAAAGAATCAAAATCTGGACTTTAAAGATTCATGCTTTTTTGGAAATATTATCATAACTAACAGTCATTTTTTCTGTATCTCATCGCATAGCTCCTGAGACTTTATCATGAAAACTATTTGTTATCCCTTGTTACAGTTCCTTCATCTCTTTGCAAACCATTTGTTCACTTTCCAGCCTATTCTGACATAATCTTTTTGTAGATTGCATACCACTTTTTCACATGCTTTGCAAAATCAAAATAACCCATCTACTTTATTCCCATTTTTCATTTATTTTCGTAATTCCATCAAGCACAGTGCTTAGATTTCTGGCATGATTTATTCTTTAAAAATTCATCTGAATTTTTTATCATAGATCACATTATCTTCGATGTGAATATCTGCACATTAAACTTGAAGTGCAGATTCTGGTCTTAACACCTGAATTTCCATCATTGCTAATCTAGTGGATAAATAAAAAGTTTTCCAGTTGGACACAACTACACTTCTACCTTGCTCTCTGTTTACTGCGCAGTGCTCTTGTGCTTGATCTGAGTGACTAACAAATCTTGTGATCCTAAGGAAAAGGTAAGTAAGGCAGGCTTGGGAACAAAGAGGAAAGGGAGTGGAGGCCCCTGGGTCTTCATCTGCTGCCTGTGTCCCCTTGCACTTGAAAAAGAGCAGCTGCCTTTTACGAGTGGAAGATGAAAGCTATAGACAATTTTTAATGGCATACCTTGCAAGGTTCTTTTATTTGTTCATACTTTTTCTCCATATTCTTGTTTTCCTTTAGCAATTATTTCCAGTATTCTAATTAAAAGTTTAACATTTTCCTACAGCAGAACCAACTTATTATTTTGTATCTTTAAACATCATTCACTAACAAGATGTTGTGTGTAATCTAACAAACACATTCCCCCTAGGTGTTGACTGATCAGAGAATGTCACCTGGCACACACTGACCCAGGCAGGGGATGTAACCAGCTCTGTTTTGGCCAAAAGTGAACAGGTAGAAAATGGCACATAGCTCACAACTCCTCATCTCAGGACTGTTGAGGGTGTTTGTATAGGCAGGTAATAAGTTGGGTGCTTTTAATTGTAATTTTGCAAATATACTGAATGAAAAACTGGCCCCTACTAGCCAGACATTCACTTAATCTGTGCTAGGGAAGGTGAGAGCTAAAACTGGTTCAATTCACTTTCAGCTCAACTGAGATAATGAATTATGTTTTTCCAGGTATCCTTCTAAATATACACACACTCCACGTTATTTTCATGTGCATTCCCTGAAGGATGTCTGCAAGCTCTCTCTCAGTCAGTGATGGAGCAGCATAAGGGCCAGCAGTGTAAGTAGAAGTAGACTCATAACCCAGACTCCACATCCTGAATCCTCCACCTCTGATTCTCCACCGCAGTCTCCCAAAGCAGCTGGGATCATACTTTCATAAAGCCTTTCTCTCCAGGTCATTGGAGTTGCTGGCCATGCATGTGTGAATGTGATATGATGTCCTAAATGAAGTAACACAACTTCTTCAATTGGAAGTCATTTTGTATTCTTTTAGTACTTGTGACACAGCATGGATCTTGCCTGTTGTACACTTCACCTTTTCCAGATCTCTCTCATGCATCAAAGTAGGGATTTCTAACCTACTTTTAAAAGGATCCCAAAGTGCTGATAAAACAATAGGATTTTTTCTGAGTGGGAGAAGGAGTAAGTGATAAATTACTAGCACTCAGTGCTTAACGAATAGCTGACTCCCACCATACAATCAAAGAAGTTAAAGGAAGGAGGAAAGGTGAGGGGCCTGGTGGCACTGAGCTAGCCATGTCCCATGGTGCAGCCTACCTCTGGCTTGCTCTGGGCTCACAGCACATCTGGGATTATATATTTTTTTAATCTGTGTGTTGTTGTTTTTTTTCATTTTTTCTTCACATGCTTACATTTCTAGAAGCATTTTCTACAACATTCTCATTTTGCATGGGAGTCTTGGAATTTCATGCATTTACATGCATGGCCTGCAGCTTAGCTGGAGGAGAGATTCTCATAGCTGTAGCTTGGAGTTTTGCTTTTCCAATACAAGTGGCTTCTTTAGTTAGCTTTGCAGAAAAAGGCTGCCCAGGGAACAGGGAAGTGGTGGAGTCACCCTTGGGGGAGATTTTCAAGAAAAGTGTAGATATGGCACTAAGGGCCATGGCTTAGTGGCATGGTGACAAAGGGCTGACATTTGGACTAGTATCATAGACACATCAAATGACTTGGTTTGGAAGGGACCTCAATGATCATCTAGTTCCACCCTTTACCACCCACTGTTGGTAGGGCTGCCAACAACTAGATCAGACTGCCCAGGGCCCCATCCAACCTGGCCTTGAGCGCCTCCAGGAATGGGACATCCACAACCTCTCTAGGCAGCACCTCACCACCTTCTGAGTGAAAAATTTCTTCCTAACAACTAACCTAAACCTCCCCTCTTTCAGTTTAAATCTGTTTCCCCTTGTCGTATCACTATCAATCTGCATAAAAAGTCAGTCCCCCTCCTGCTTGTGAGCTCCTTTCAAGTACTGGAAGATTTAGTAGTCTTTTCTAAGCTTAGTGATTCTATGATTCTGTGACTGCAGGACCCAATCCACGCTGACTGGCCAGATTAGTCCACGTAAAGCAGTGGATAAGAACCAGGAGTGCTGCAGACAGTGAGGAGGAGATGCTGGCAGAGTAGATCCACTCACCCATTCTGTGCCTCAGGTCTCCTCTCTGCTGATGGCTCTGATAGCATGCCATCAACAGAAATGAGTGCCTCCACAGAAATGGGTGCCTGATTTGGGGAGGCGAGCACTGAATGGGCTACAGGCAATGCATATGGTTCTTTTTATTTGGGGAGCAGAGAAAAGAGCAGCTACTGCAAGCCTCCCTTATCCTTGGTATCTGCTTGATACCCCAAACTGCTGGGCTGGGAATCAGAATAAATGATGACAATTGCATAAGCAGAACAAGGAGAGCTATTAGTATATGAAACAAAAGCTCTTCTTCTGAGTGTTCAGACATTTTTAGTTTCGCTGTCCCAGAAATGTCAGTGAATTAAACAAATGATTTCAGCTGTAGCTCTGCTCCGTTGTCATTTACATGTCAGGTTCTCACACTTTGCTAACTGAAGGCAACGGAGGTGGGTGTGAAACAGATCCTTGGCAAAAGCTTTAAAAAATAGTTGCCTAAAAAGTTAGACCTCTGCTCTGCAGAAATGGCTGGACGTGCAGGGCTTGGAAAACTGTCACTAGCGCATCCAGACGTAGGCAGTAGACGCCTCCAAGCCTTATTCATTCAGTAGCACTTGTAATCTGGTAGTACTCCACTCTGTTGGTTCTCTACAGAAGCAAAGGCAGATTATCAGTATCTCAGTGGCTCAATTTTTACCCAAAGGCCAGAATACTTCTGGACTGACTTCTGGACATTACATTTTTGCCATCTGTCTGATCCATCTGTATTAAGGTAGCATCAGAGAACTCAGAATGGAGAAGAGAGTTTAGAGAAGTGGAAAACTGAGTTACTTCAATGTGAGGCTTTGGAACTTCATGGAAAGCCAAATTCATTTTGAGAGGGGTTCATAAATTGTCTATCACATTCCATGAAGTGGAAACCGGTGCTCTATTTTTTCTGAGCTTTGTTTCTGGCTCTTCCAGCCTGACATATTTTATAAGAATGAGACTTATAAAACGAGGGGAAGCTTATATTCACCTCTGAGCTGATTGCTTTGCCTAGGTTTCTTCTGTGAGCAAAGCAACTGCATTGCTCCTGATTTGCTTGGCTGTATTGGAAAGTTTACCTGAAAATCTTAATGGCTTGCAAAACTTGAGATTAAGATTTAATGGATGGTTAGCAAAACACATTTTTGGTCTTGTAGCATGATTTCATGCTATGATGCCTACATTGACTGGCTAGTTACAAACCTGCTTCAATTCTCCGCTACTAATATATTTCTAATTAACACAAGTGTAGCTGAAATATTGAAAATCTCCTCCTTCATCAAGAAGATGTAGGGCCTATAATTATTCTTCCTGTTTTCACCTTCTTTTCCTTCCTTTCCCCGAAGGGATTTTGTCCTCCTTAACACTTCAGAAAGCCTCATTCTCTCACCAGCCTGCTAAGCTCCCTCCCTCCTCAGCATTGCCCTCACTGTGTGAGCAGGTGATTTATGGCAGCACTAAGCCCACAGACCTGCTCACGCAGAACACCAGCACCATCGTTCATTTCTTACTTAAAATGCTTTACAGGCACTTTGTGGGAGGACGACAACAGGGCACTGCCACTTATAGGAGTACAAACTTCCCACTGCAGCCAAAACAGCATGATGGTCTTGGAGGAGGCTGCCCTGCTTGGCTGAGAAGATGACTCATGAAAATACAACTTTCAGAGCAGCAGCGGGACCTCAGCCTGGCAGTGCCATGCCCTGAGCAGCAAAGCAAGGCGGGATCCTCATGCCAACCGTGTCATCTGAGGATGAGAGTGTGTGTGTTGGAGAAAGAAGCATTGAGAATTCAAGCTGAAATGCTGCCTGCTTTGCACTCTGTGATTCCTGGCCACTTATAAGGGGAGAATCATGGAATGGAAGACTTCAGAATGCTCTAAATCATAGCTGGGTTGTATAACGGACAAAGAAGTGAGAACATGAAGTGCCACTGGCACCAGTCCTTGGTTCAGATGCATTTTTAATGGTCTCTGCTGCTCTGACCCCCACTCCCAGCTCAGAAGGAGTTCAGAGGGCTAGAAAGGTTCAAGAGACAAAGGACGTAGCCTTCGCGTGAGGAACAGCAAAGTGACTGGGGATTGTCAACTGGGGAAACAGCAAGGGCAGTACAGGAGGGGTCTGTTCAAGTGCAAGAAGCCTGATGGAGGATGAGTGGAAGGGGATGGACCGTTTTCTATCCCTATGAAGAATGAGGAGGAACCAGATGATGCTAGGAGGAGCAAGAAAAACCAAAGGAGTTGATTCTGTATCAATCAAACAGTAGAGGAAATATCAGGAGTTTATACTGAAAATGAGCCAAGATCACAGAAGAGGTACACCAAACATACACTGGGTGTGGCAGTCCCAGAGTTTTAAGGCATGGAAGTCTGGGTGGATGAGGGAATATTTTTGGATACAGTTTCCTATCTTTTATATTCTAGGCATTTTCCTTTGCTCTCTTCTTGGTTACAAGACTCTGAGTTGGGTGGACTTCTTCTGACTGAGTAAAACTGTTCCTACATGCTCTGTGTTTAACGAAATCACTGATTCTCATTGGAAATCTGATCCACAGCCAAAAAAAAAAAAAAAAAAAAAAAAGAAATCACAGGGGCTATACCATGTCTTCAGCCAAAGCTTATGTGTTGTCTTTGGGACATGCTGAAGCAGCACTCATTGCTGTAGATATAGCATAATTAACTGCACAATTAGGGAGTAAAACTGTGGTTTCTTTGCTGTATGTTACACACATTATGTTATATGTGACGGTCCTGCTTCTAAATTTGTGCTGTGAGTTCAGTGAGAGGGGATGAATTAAAAAAAGCCCATTTACTGCCATTACTATTTCATTTCAAGCATGTTCAGCTGCTGCCCAGTTTATAGCAGCTAACAGAAAGTTTAAAAAGTCAACAAGATCTGCAAGTTCTTTTTTTTTTTTTTTTTTAAAGCCAGTGCTCAAACTCTCACCACTGAACACAGGAGATATAAGGCCAGTAGGAATCTGGAGCTCTGTTTCTCCTTCCTGCTCAGTGTGAGAGACCAAAAGTTTTTGGTATCACAAATATTCTGGCTTTGCACTACAGTACATGCAGGCAAAGCTGTCAGCTTTACAATTAAATGAATATGGATGGAGGAATGTTTGCTGCCATTACTCAATAGGACCCTTTCGCCGGGTGTTCAGAATTGAGAAAAACCTCTAGTGAATCAACACTACATCACTGTGTTATCTGTCTTCATCATTCTACATCCTGGCAGATGTAGCATTAGCTCTGCATTTAAATTACTGTGCAGCGCTATGAGTTGTACAAAATAAGGAGGGGGAGAAATCCTGCTGTTCCACTTATCAGTCAAACTGAACTGATTTAGGGTTATGCATTTCCAGTTCCCTGTTTTGACAGCCTCTGGTTTCATATTTTCATTTGTAAAATTTCTGTAGGGATTATTTGATTTGTAAGGAAAAAAAATGAAGTTTCTACAAGGACCTTCCTTCGGACTCACCTAAAAGCACTGTGTTTAACAAACTCGCCGCTTCTCTGGAAGCCCCACATTCAAGCATCCTTTTCTTTTAAGGGATATGCTTCCTTTTTAGCAGCCTGACAAATTAGTATTGAAAGTTATTGGTTTTAGAAAAGAAAGTGAAGTTGCAGGATTGTTACCAGCATGCGGGTAAATGTCAGGGAAACTTACCTACTGGCCATGAGGAGTGGTGGTGGTTATCTCATACCTCCTCCCATCTGTGTAATGCTGGGATGTAGGGAAAGCTACTTTGTTAGAGGATTGTACAGCAATCAAGTGTTTGGATGTGGGAGACCTATATAGTTCTTACACCAGGAAGAAGGTGAAAAATGTAAAACTGCCAAAAAAGGCTGAGAAATCTTTGAGAGTAACATCCATACATAAACTTGCAATGAGCTCTTTCACATAAGGGGAGACAGCGAAACTCTGAGGCCTTGCAGGAAAGTCTGTCCTCATCTCTGCCCTTTGTAAGCCTGCCATAGTAACAACACCAATGAGACCAGGAAGCGATATTCAGCCTGGCATCAAGGAATCATCCCCACAGCAGGTTGCATTCTTGAAATTATCACCAAATAGGCAGAGGAAGGTTAAGAAGCAAGAAAGGTTGTAGCTCTGCTAGTGCTTTTCTTTCCTCTGCAAAGGACAATTCAGCCTGCAGAATGTAGCAATCTTATCAGAAAGCAATGCTTTCTTGCACCTTCTTCCCTCCTGTTCTATTGTTGTATACAGTGCTGCAGGATGTCAGACACGGTCCTGGGATAACTCCTTGTTTTTCCTTCCCATTTTGTGTGTGCCTGCTCTTTGTTCTAGTCAAATTGACTAATCATACAAATAATCTGGTGGCCTTTTGAAAGTGGAAACAAAGTAAAGATTAAAAAGGTTAAAATCTGCATCTGCACAAATATCACCTGCACCTCAGGGAATCGAGCAGTTCAAGAGTTGCAGCAGAAACTCCTGCCAAATTAGGAAAGTGCGGATGCTGCCTGTGTTGGATGAGGGTCTGCCCCTCCCCTGGGCTTCCCCAGCCCTTCTCCAGGATGCCTTCATCTTCTGGAAGGGACAGTCAACAAGGAAGAAAGTTAACTACCCTCCTCTGTCCTGTATCTGCCCACAGATGCTGCCTGGTTCAGAGGGCTGATCACCTGATTCTGAGCCACAGATAAAAGTGTCTATGTCTGAACAAGGAATGCCCAAAACACTGCCCCTGGCGTGAATAGAGAAAAAGCTGTTTCCGGATGGCATAGTTGTAGCAGTACTTTCAGTTAAAATTCTGTTTTCCATTAACAAACCCTGCTTCCAGGCACTTTTAGCTTTGGCAAATTTTCATCTAGGCTGAAATTCCCCATGCCACATCTGTGAGCTTTAGGATGAACATATCTGGCTGTGATACACTCAGCAAACTGTGTCATTTTTTCACTACTAATAAGCCAGGGGAATAAAGGGGAAATACTAATATCATTAAGACATACCAAAGACGGTGGATTTACCTGACATGCTTCTTTTCAAATAAGTTTAATTAATTCTCTAAGCTGGTTTCTGAAAACAGGTGGCTGTACCACTGCAGACTCCACAGCACAAGGGTGTGACTTTAGGAGTGGCTTCAGGGCAGCTGTGAGCATCTCCTGTGCTGAGGGAGCAGCTGCTGCCGAGTGCCTGCAGCTTTTTCAGCCATGCTGTCACTCTGTCCTTATTCACCTCTCCCCACAGAAAGGCAAATCAAGATTGTGGAAGAGCTTCAGGCCATCTGGAGAGAAGGTTTGGGTTTGCATATGAGCACTGGAAGCTGGAGAAGCAGTGATGATGGGAGAAGAAAGCATCAGAGAAGGTGGTACTGGGGTTTGTCCAGCATGGTCTCTGGACCTGCAATGTGACCCTGAGGCCATGATCTCAGCAAGAATGAGGTTGAAATGGTTGCAAAACCACAGAAAGTTTGCACGTTAATATGGATGGGGCAGGGGGAGAGCAGGTGGGAAATGCTGCAGTCATTCGAGTTTTGTTTAATGGAAAAAAGGGGATAAATCTATATTGCCCAGCCAAGAAGCTGAACATCACACTGCACCCCTTTACTTCCTTCTAGAACCATCTTTTATCTGTAACATTAATGGATATTATCTAAACTCCAGACAGTGCCCACTTCCTCCTTGCATCTTGGAACAGATACTTCCACCAGACTTAAATAAGGCAATCTTCATTTATTAAGTCTATGAGTCCCTGGCTTTTTTTTTTTTTTTTTCATTCACAGAAGAGGGGAAAGAGCATGTTGCACAGATATTCCTGGAAAATATGTATATATGTATATATATATATATATATATATATTTTTTTTTTTTAAGAACCTTTCATCCTGTTATCAGTATTTGAGTGAAAAAGAGCAGAGCTGTTAGGAGATTTTTTTTTGCTTCTGTTTAGAATATTCCCTACAGACTTCTCCCATGGGACACCCTTTGGGCCTCTGCTGATGATTCTTGCCAAAATCCTGGCAATAAAAGGATCCATTGCATAACACAGAGAAAAACACTGATTTCCACACTGTCAGCTCTGCAAGGCATTTGGAGCCATGCCTGAGGAACAGGATGATGCTTGCCACACTCTTTTCTCAAACAAATGTCAGCTGTCCCCTTTAAGCACCAAAGAAGAGTCCTGCTGGTGCTGCAGGACTCATAGTATATGCTCCCATAAATTAATCCTTCCTTGTCACTGATACAATGCTATAGAATAATATCAGAGACCACAGACTGCTATTGCTTTTGCTTGTACTCCATATCAACAGTTTGTTCTCCCATTCTGGTGTTAGATTTCATCTATGAGAAAAGTAGACAGAACATGCATTTTCACTGTGTGTGTCCTGTTTTCCAAACAGTACTTTGGATTCTTGCTAATTTTCCCTTCAGAGGCAACAGGGTACAGTACTGCCCTAACTCTGCCCCCAAGGCTGTCTCACCTCTCGTGCCAGGAGCTATTACTCAACCACAACAGCGAGAAGTCCCCATCACAATCCAGCTGCTGGGAAATACAGACTCTAATCAACATCCAGAGGCCAAAGAAGGACAGACTGAGCAGGGAGCAGTTTTCACACATTTCAAATCGCTGCCTGCTTTGCATTACACTGATGTTCCCTGCTTTCCCTCTGCTCATTGGCAGTGATAGAAAATGGAGAGGGTTATAGAGAGCTGGAGGTCTTTGAATGCAGCCTTCTGTGAGACATGGGTGACTCAGGACGGAGGAGAGAGAAAGAGAAAAGCAGGAAGATCAGTCAGAACCAGTGGGAAGAGGGAGGAGAGCAAGGAGAGACACAAGCACCATGGAACATGCTCCACATGTGTGTGTGCCAGAAGCAGCTTGGCTGGGGGAAGCTGCACACCACAGTGCCAGAGCAGCAGAAGGACCAAGGGACTGTCTGGTGCTGGCAAACAGCCACAGAGAGGCTTAAAACTTTGAATGCAGTTGGTGGAGTAATAAAAAGCAGCTTGGGAGAAGTCCAGACCAAAGCTGGAAATTATAATCGTAGGCTAGGGTAACAGCTGAGGGTTCAATGAATTTCATTATCTAGGGAAGAAGTGTAGTAAAATGGCACATGGAAATACAGGATTCAAAAGCATGCTTTTTCTGAGTTTGATTTTCTCTGAGGAGAGAGACAGATCAGAGACCACAATATGTGAGATGACAGGCCACAAAGATGAAAAGTTTAATCATTAACTGTCAAGGGAAGGATGTGAGGCAAACAGTAAGGAAGTCAGATAAAGAGGAAGAAACCATGAGAGTTTAGCAAAGGGAAGGGAAAGGCAGACTGTTTGCAAGTGTGTGTGATAAAATGCTGTTGTAGATCCTTTGCTATGTTTTATTTAATAAAACAGAACTTGTGGATCTTTTAAGCAGTGCGAGGTTGGGTCCATCCCCATTTAAATGGGGGCTGTGAGGTATGGTGAGGTGAGAACATAGAATGTGTGGAATGGGGAAAATGTGGAACCAGGGAATGAGGGCTCTGCAACAGCACTGGCTGAAGAGGAAGAGGAAAATCTTGTCCTGCAAGAAGATGTTTTGCCTCTGACAGCAAAGAAAGGGAAAAGGAAGAGCAAGAAAGGAAAGAGAAGATCACAGTGTTGTGGGAGAGACGGCAAGAAAACCTGCAGGTGGGAAAGCTGCTCAATGAGAAGTTTGACAGCCTGTGAGAGGGAAAGTGGGGACAAGCATGAGGAATGAGAACAGCGGTCAAGCCTAAGACAAAGAAGACATGATGAAGACAGGAATCTGCAATAACTGAACGGAACACCCATTTGCATTGTGCACTTCCTGAAGAGATTAGCCATGGTCCTTCATTCACCTTGTTTTTCAACCATGCTCGTGGCTGTCAAACTCCAGGAACGGCCTTGCCTGCAGGCAGGGCACCAGCAACACTGCACTTCATATTCTAAAACCAACCATATTACATGCCTACTGGCTGATGGGTTTCTACGGGGGCCAGTGAAGTCTATGGAGGCTCCTGACTCCTAACTCTCTTCATGGTGTTAGCAGCAGACGTGGATGGGAAAAGTCAAATGAGTAAATCAATTAGAAGCATTCTCTCCTGACATGAGTCCCTGAGATGGCAGCAGTGGTGCAGCCAGAGGCTAAGACCAGAGCTGCAGCCCTGCACAGGGTGCTATAGGGGCGGGTGTCTGTGGGACAGCTCACAGCTCCAGCTGCAGAAGAAGACACTGATGTAGAATTGTTTTTCCTGGGTGAAAAATTAGAGGTCTCACTCTGACTCTGGACAGTTTGGTCTGTAAGACTGAACAGGCTCTGGCAGTAGGAAGTCTATGTCTACAGCTTCATTCTGTTAATAACCTTGAAATGCACAAGGAGGTGGTGGATATACCCTGTGTGTGATGGTCTAGGGACAGAGCCACAAATCTCAGGAAATGTTTGCTAAGCACTTCGTTTGTACATTGGAATAAAACAATATAAGCCTGTTCACAGCTGTGTCAGCTGCTATTTCATTTCCCAGATAAGCAGCTCCCCGTTCTCCCTTTTTCTCTGTGTCTCTTGCAAGCTATGTCCTGGGATTTCTCTCCTGCTCATCCAGCACTTTCTGTCCATAAGCATGGAATTTGAATGCTTTAACAGCTATCATTTTATGTCTGCCTTCCAATTATCCCTAATTTGTGAGCCACTGCTTCGTTTTAACTAGAAAACAATAGCTTTTTGTCTGCATTTAGTAAAATAATTACTTAAGCACTTATAGGACTTACACAGTTATATTATTATAATTTGTGTTAAAAAAATCATACTTCTGTATTTATTTTTGATAGTCTCAAATTTCATGCAGTGTGCTCATGTGGAAAAACAGTGTTTTGCATAAAGGACTATGCCCTTTGTGCTGCTGATTTCATTAAGATGACTTAAATATCGTTGAAACAGACTTTAAAACAGACACAAGAGAAAGCCAAGCAGTTGAGAGCATGAGGGAACTACGGTGTTCTGTTCAAGTTCTTAGCTGTTTGTAGAGTGTTTACGACTCTATCTATAACATGATAAATGTTATAGAAATTGGGTACCTTTGTTACAGTTTTTATATATGCTTTATTTTAAATGCTGCTATTCCTTTTCCAGTTTTAATGCTGGCATCCTTATTATTATTATTTTTTTTTTTTTTGCCTTGGTTTCTTGAAAGGTAAAAATGTTAAAGCAAACAATAACAACAAAGCCTTTTGTAACACATTCCTTTCTGCAAATAATTAACTTATAATTAACTTTTCCATCCTGCTTGTGTTGTCCTTCCCTTTCTTCTCATGATCCCTCTGTCCTGCAGCAGTGCCCAGCCTGCAGTCCTTAGTATGCCAGCCCTCAGAAGCTGTGGGTGCCCATTTGCTCTATGATGTCAGCTGCTCTGTAGCATAAGATAAACTTAAGACACAAAAGATTCCAGTACTTGTGTTTATGCTGTTTGACATACAACAGTGATCCGCATGTACACGTCTTATTGCAGCTCATCTGCTCTTGAGCTAACAATCCTGAGGTTTATAGAGGGCAAAAGATGATGGACTACAGGATCCTGTAAACAGTACTATTTGAGGCTGGAAATATTTGCTTTCTTCTCTCTTCCAGGATTTGCACCCCTGCTCTCCAGCTTTCCCCATCTGATTGGGCTGTGGCCTCACATGAACATTGTGAACCTCACTCATGACCTCAGACCAATCAACAAAGTCCATGCACCTCCTTATGAGTAGCCAGGCCAGACACAGTGGAACCACCACTTCTGTTATCTATTTCTTCCCATACTAATCTCTTTTCTTGGCCTTAGCTATTACTATCCATCATTTTCAAAATGTCTAAATCAACACATTCAACAGAATTATTTTCAAGACCTCTCTAGGTGTCAGCACATAGCTATGCGATCCCAAAGCATCTCCTACCTTCTTAGTCCAGAGTTTCCATGCCCATGCCCAGCATGGAGCAGAGACACATCCTGGCACTCCAGGTTTTGTGGGAGGGAAATCCAGATGCATGATGTGGCCAGATTCGTGGTTTGGATATTAAAGGCCTACGTTTTAAATTTAAATTTTACTCATTGTGTTTGTCTTAATGCATGAAAATATCTATCTGAGAAAGTAATTAGAAATATCATGGGGGGCCATAATACAGGGATGAAGGAGTAGAAACACTGTAGACTGACATTAGACTTACATTAAAAAGCTGGAGAATGTGGGAGTATATACATAAAAAATATCTTTCAGGATTTCATATCATCAAGGGTCAGAAAGCCATCTTATTCACCAACAGCAAAGGGATGTATTCATTTAGCTTATAGAGAGTAACATAATCTTGTATCAGTGCTGCCTGGTTACCTTATACAGATTAATATGACATTTATTAGTGGAAAATTCTCAGATATGTGCATGCAGTACTAAGCTTGGTATGTAGAGATACTCTGAGATCACCTTTGAAGCAGATTCTCTGTGTTTAGATGGACCAGACGACATCCAGAAGTACCTTCCAACCTCAACCTTTCTGTGCTAAGCTAGGTCAGATTTCTTTCCTACCAGACAGGCCAACCTGCAAGAGAATCAGCCAAAGTACCATATGAATTTTCCCTGCTCTTTAGTCTTCCATTGCATCATTTCTAATCTGAAAAGCATCAGCTCATCAAAACTCTTCCTGTAGCATATGTAGATGGAGAAATCTTTCTACTGCCCACTTAACTTTGAAATAGTGAAGCTCAGGATTCATTAATAACAGAAGAGATTTCATTCGCTGCCCTGTTCCGTCTGGGTGAAGTTTGCACATGTTACTTTGAAAAGTCAAAACTTCAGTATGAAAAAAATGACCTTGAGGACTGAGACGCGAGTATTTTCTGTTCTTCAGCAAAACGACAGATCCACATGAGAAAACTAAGAGAAAATTAGGGAAGACATATTTTTATGTAACTTAAGCCTCTCATTTTCACGGCCATGGAGCAACTCAGAAGTGGGCTGTGTAAAGGTATACTTGTTGACTCATTACCATAGACATGGAGATGCAAGTGCATCTATCGCATTGAAAATGGAAGTTTTAATCTCAGCATTGCTGCTGAAACCAAAAAGGTGAGAGAGATGAAATGGCTTCCTGCCTCCTCTCTGCTTGTCTGCCCCCATTCTGGCATGATGAGAAGTGTGTGTGGAAGTTTGTGCAAATCTGGATAACACAGCTTTAAATGGTTACACTCTGGCCTTATGTCATTGGCCTTATTAATTATGTTAATAGAATAATAAGACACCACAGTATTTCTCTTTTGCAGGGGGTACAAATACAACTCAGTGTTATTTATCCCTTCTTCATAATGTTTGCTGGCCAGGGGGAAGCACTTGGGTTAGGAACTAAATGTTCTGAAAGCCATCCCTGTGAGAATGATGAAATGCAATTTGAGAGTTCTAGCAAGCTGGCCTGGAGTAGCTTCTTATTAAACAGCTGCAATGATTGTAATTACAGTTAGATAAAATTAATAAATAATATAAATGCTGTTCAAGATGTACAAAATTATTAATGGATAAAGCATAAACTGGGACTGTAGTCAGTTGCTTTGTTTGAAGATACAGTAGAAGACCAATAAATCCTGCAGGCAGATTAGTTGGAAAAAGCCAATAAAAATTATTTACCTAACCAGCCAGCCCACTTGCTATTTGGTTTGACAGATTCAATTTATTTTCTCCTTTTAAACTAATTTTTCCTCTCTTTATTGCAACAGTTTCTTGGTTTCTGGAAACCGCTGAGATGGAGTATAAAGTTGTGCTTGTATTTCTCCCAGGGTCTATTAGAGTTTGGGGAGCTGTGAGCCTAGACTTTAAGACCAGATATGATATACTGAGCAGCCGAATGGCTTATGTGTAATCAAGAGGCAGAGAAGCTTAAGTGAGAAACTGCACTTGCCCAGATCTGTGATCTCAAAACATCCTATTTCAATGTTCTTCCATTTGTCTTTCCCTTCATGCAACAAGGAAATGGAGAGGAAAGGATTAAATGAATGTTTGTGAGTATAGCCTGATAGTGTCAAACACTGAATCATTTTAATCCTCAGGAAGCTTTGGTATGGGTCACAGAAGAGCCTATTTACAGAATGCTGGCTGTTTCGATACTGACCTGGAATGATCATCCCTCCAGGTTAATAAAAAGGTATTTGGTCTCGAATGTGAAGTGCTATTTAAGTGTGACTGAGTTATTATCACAGACACCAAGATCATCGCTGCTTCATGAATAACCAACCGATCCTGCTGGAAAAACTCACTTTGCAGCTGAGAGATTTCACTTTTACCTTTTCACCTCATGAGAGAATAATTGGCATCACTCTTTTTCTGTGGAGCTGAAGGAGTTAAGGTTGAAGAAGCACATGATGAATAACTACCTGCTTGGAAATCATAGCAACATTAGTGGGCAGTTGAGCATGGCTGTAACAAGGTACTGAGGTCTGCAGCTGTGACATTAGGGTGGGGTTTGAGTCTGGTACCCAGCATCCACCCCTGGGGAGGTAAAAATGTTGAGTCTTGCATGATTGCAAATCCGCACGTAAATGGAGTCGTTAGCAGGAAGAGTGCTAAGTGGGGAATTTGTGTTCCTGACAGCAAGTGGGGGAGAGAGACTACAAAAACTGTGATGATCCCACTAAAATTAGAATCAAGGATCTATCTTTACCACTTCCAAATGGTTTCTAGAAGTTATGTGGCCATGCGCTTCAATACAAAATTAAGGTGAGAAAAAAAATACTGTTTGCTTTGTGTCTAAATTTGTCCTTCATTAAGATGTCTGGCAAGTTTAATTTCCATGAAGCACGAATGAATATATTTCAGCTTTCTCTTCTCACTGGACAAGAACTAGCCTGCATGTCAAGGTAATCCTGTCTGCTGCAGCTCAGTGGGGCTCATGGGGTAGAAATGTCTGAGATACCATAGCTTCTTGGTAAAGAAAAAGCTAAGTTGGGTGACTGCAGGATGCACTCACTGCAAAAAAAAAAAAAAAAAAAAAAAGGCATTGGGATTTATAGCTACTTTGCTCTTGGTTACTTTTCTTCTTTCCTCCTCATGTGTCTCTCAATCTTGCAAAAGAGAGAAAAAAAGATAATGGTAAGGGTAGGAAGCCATGGAAGGAGGACACAGTTACCTCAATTCCTCCATGTGTAAATTCAAGGATTACAATTACTATACTAGAAATGGGGTGTGGCTGAGACACATTAGTATGTGGTGAGTTTTTAAAATGAAAGAAATATTCAAAATAATAGTGAGTATGTATCTAGGAGACATTCTATTGCTCAAAAGGACAGTGTCGCACCATGGCATGTGCACCCTTCCAAGGTAGAAGAAAGCTGTTACTCTTCTGATTTATTAGAATGAGTTAAATGCATTATTTACACATTAAAATAAATAAGGAAGATCCCTGAGGATTACCACGTTTACCACTCAGTCTCAAGCAGGCTGTTGGCTGAAAGGCCAGGCCTTGCTCATTACAGAGACATTGTAAAAGATGGAGGCCATTGAAAGGAGTGTGAAGGAGCAGGGACAGAGACACCAGACAAATCTCTGTAGAAGACACAAAATTACAGTCAAGTAACCACACTGTAATACTGTTTGCACCTCAGTGTTCTCCAGCCACAATCCTCCCTCCTGCCTCAACCAGTGGTGATCAAACCTGTTCCACATATCAGGTGTCCCATCTATGGGCTGAACCTCAGGTTTTGCACCATGCCTTCTTCACGTGACTGTATTTTAGTAGTTTAGGCAGTTCTGTGTCAATGCACGTAGGGGCATCATACTCATGCCTCTCTACCAAACTCCTGATGTCCTGCTTATATCAGATCTTATCATAAAGTGCAGGAGTATGTAGGCCACTCCTGCTGGTGCAGTAAGTCAATAATTTGATTAGCAAACATCTTGAAGTGCAGGAAAGCCAGTGTGCCTGTCTGTCCTGTATAGGAAAGCTGAGAATAATGCTACAGCAAGCAAACCCACTGCTGTTAATATGCACACCAAATAGTGGCACAAATTCTGTTAGTATGAGATTAAGCTCTCCACACCTGTACTATGTTGAGACAAAGGAAAGTCCATTTGTGTTTGACATCATACTGTATTTTGCCAATTGCATAAGGGAGTTAGCTATGTCCAACATATCTAAATGTAAATAATTCAGTGCATTTCATATCTAAACCTCTTCCAGTCCTACAGGTGGATACTTAAACAGAACAGGATCAGATCAAGATATGTTGATCATGCCCCAAATCAATAAATGAAAAAGAAAAGCCTACAGTTATGTGGGAGTAGATCTTGGCAGCTCTCAGATGTAGCCTGGGGATACAAGAAACACACTATGGGTCAGTTTTAGAAATGTCTTAGCTAGTCAATCAGTGACAGGACTACACATCATGCCAGGCGCAGCTGTTTGAAACCATGGCACCCATTTTCAGTAGCTGGCTGGTCAATGCTAACTTTTCTGAACAGAAAAATACCCAAGGTATAGACCACTCCTGGCACGCCTGGTCTATAAGTAAAATACTCTTTAACCTCTATTTTATTATATTTTATTATTATTATTTCATTTTATTACTTGACTATTTTGGATTCAAGTTGCTGATTGGCTGAATTCTTTACTATCTTACTGTATCCTCCCTGATCATAAAGCCACATAAACTGGACTATAAGAAGGGGCAAACTCCATGTTAAGTGAAGATGGCTGAGTAAGGATGTAATCCAGCCTATCAAAGAGAAGGGGTTAGAAATAAATTCTGAAGATCCAGATTTTGGAAAGCCGATGTTGTAAAGCAGTATTTGGTGTTCCAGCTGTGGCCAGGACATGGAGAGGACACAGAGGCAGATCCCAGGTGGAAAAAGGCATGCCTAAAAGTCCTAATATGTATCACCGCACTAAGAAACAATGAATTATTTAGTGAAGAAACTTAAATATGCAGCTGAAGCAACGAAGCTCAGCAGCTTGATATTGGAAGAATGGCTTGAGGAGAAAGGGTAATCCAATGGTTTGATGGCCTTCAGCTGCTGTTCTGCAGCAAAGTTTATGACCGTTAAGGCTTTCATACCATCAGCAAAGGGTATAAGCAAATCTGAATTTTTAACAACATTCCCACCTGTCACATGGCCTTTCTTTGACAGCTACTTTATATCTACTGAGGAAGTCAATCTCAATTCATATATCACAACACTACTGTTGTACCAGAGCATTGCTGGTTGTGCAAGAATGTGTTGCAATACTTTATCTTGTAAAAGATACAAGTGAAAAATGTCTCCACAGTTATCTTTACCACAGTTTGGTTCCTACCATGAAATTCAGACCCGTCTCCAACTACACTATAGTCACTGGCAAAAAATTAGTCTCTGATTCTGTAGCTCTCTCTTTGCTATACCTTGTGTCTGATGCACCAGTCTGTTGTCAAGGACTGCTGTGAGACATGCATCACTCTCTGAGTTTTGTGAATAAGGGCATCCTTTGTGACCACTGACACATGAGTACATTAGGAGAGGCAGAGCACCCAAGCAAGGATGTGAAGGCAGGGGTCTGTGCATGACTCAGCCTCCTAGCTGGTGTGTGGGCAACTCTTTGTTATTCCACAAAGAATTCAGATTTTGACAGTGCAAATTTTCCCAGCTCTGAATAGGATGGGTGTGCTCTCTAGATCTCGGCATGATCTGGGATGTACATGCTCCAGATTCTTTGGCTTGGTTTGAGGAGCAGCTCTAGGTAAATTCAGAGGATAGGCCTTTATCTTATCTTTCTCACTCCTCCTTTTTCCCCCCGCCACTGAAGGCTGAAAAAAAAAGAAAAAAAAAAGTAAAAAAAAAAAAAAGACTAGAGACAGGTAAAAAGCTGAAAATGGAAACACAAATCCTGTTGCTGAATCTGTTGATTGACTTGCTGTACTTAGCAAGAGGAAAAACGCATTTTTCTACACATATGTTGTTTAGGTTTGGAAAATATTTTCAGTGCTTCTTTCCAGCGGGAGGTGAGGAGGAAGCTCTTTCCCCCCCACTTGTTTGAAATCAGTTCCTCCTTCTGGTTTCAAAAATCACAAGGAGAACAGTAGTTTAACACAGCTGAGACAGTTGAAATCAGCTCATATTTTGATGAGGTCTTCTGGGTAAGCTGACGGCAACTGCTTATTCAGAATTATTTGCCTGTTAAATGCAGAATGCTTTCTAAAAATATTCTGACTGAATAATGGCCTGTCAAGTGAAAAAACAAAGCTATCTCACTCACTTAAAATTTCTATATAGTTGCTTTCCTGGAAATGAGGGAACCAGAAGGAGGTATGCATTCATAGTGACAGACCATCTGTGGACCGGCTGCTTGAACACTACTTTCTTTGGAGGCACATACCTCTGACCAGGTGCAGCTCTGAACAAACCAGGGTTTGTTTGACTCTTAACCTTGATTCCCTAACAAAACAGGTTCCAGTCAGTGTTTACAGAAGTGCAGATATTACTCAGTCCCTCAAAGTACATCAAGTTCAAAGAATTACCTTGCTTAATTTAAAGAAAATTGAGTTCAAACCTATAAAAACTCCCAAGAACAGCATTTTAGAATACATTCATTTGAACAATAGTATTTAAAAGTTTGTTGTTCCTAGGAGGTAAAATCAGCAGCTGCCATAGAAACCTTAACATTTCATCATCTTACAAATTAAAACCATTGATAATATTAATGGAGGCTTCAGCACTTACCACGTTTCATTAATTAAAACACTCACTTTTGTAACATCTTGAAGAACAAGAAAAATTGCTTTAGCACAGCTTCCGTTGCTCATAATAACAGCACGGAGTTGAATAATCTAGCCAACTACTGTTGAACTGTACTGCAGTCACTGGGCTGTAACAGCCCAGGTGATGCTAATTTCAAAGATAACTGCTAATTGATCTGCCAGGTAACTGCTAATTGAACTTTACCACTTCAGTGTTTGGGCTCAGCTGGTTTGGGCTTCAGTTGGTTTTGGCACCTCAGTTTATTACTCACATGACTGTGGATACTGATTTTCAATGTGGATTGCTTAGCTAATGAATAACACGTGAACAAAGCAGAAGTGATATTAAAAAGCATCATTATGAGTGAGGGGCTTAGAGCACAAGTCTTACGAGGAGTGGCTGAGGGAAGTGGGATTGTTTAGTCTGGAGAAAAGGAAGCTCAGGGGGGACCTTATTGCTCTCTACAGCTATCTGAAGGGAGGTTGTGATGAGGTGGGGGTTGGCGTCTCCTCCCATGTAACTAGTGATAGGAATAGATAGGATTAGGTGCCTCAGGTTGCACCAGAGAAGATTCAGGTTGGACATACTTCTTTGAAAGAGTGGTCAGGCACTGGAATGGGCTGCCCAGGGAGATGATGGAATCATTGTCCCTGGAGGTGTTCAAGAAACATTTAGATATTGTACATGGACATGTTGGACATGGTTTAGTGGAAAATAGTGGGGAATAGAGATAATAGGAGGACAGTTGGAGTGGGTAACCTTGGAGGTCTTTTCCAAACTTGGTGATTCTATGATTATTGCATTTCTATGCATTGTGAAAAGTATTTTCTTACAGTTTCTTGTAACTGACATTTATATTCTGAGGACTCTTTTTTTTCTTGTGCTTCTTGTAACTATCCTCTCTTTCAGAGCAAGTAGATATAAAGTTTCCACTGTATGTGAACATTTAGCAGTTTTAGTGGACAGGCATCTATTTTAAGCTAGGTCAGCAGGGATTGGGTTTTAGCATGAGCGTGGAGCAAGATGAATGTGTGCATTTGGCATTGCAGTGCATCACCTTACCTACTGTGCTACTGGTCCCTGTAGCGAAGGACAAACAGCTACCTGAAACTGCAGTTCAGGAAATGCATGAAAGATAAAGAAAAAAGAAGTGACTTAGCTGATTGCCTGTTGTTGGGAAATGAACACAGAATTAATATCCTTTTGAAAATTCATCTGCATTGAATGGTAATTTAACCGGCTTTTAGGAAGTAAACAGCAGGATGAGTAAAAATGAGAACAATCTGTTAGTGAGATCTCAGTTTATAACTCATGATGGGTTTTAATATTGAATAGTTCTCAAGTGTAGAGGGAAAACATGTACCTACAATAGAAATGACATAGTGAGAAATAAGGAGCTATTCTGGTGAACGATATGAGTTGAAAACACTTTCTCCACCCCAGGTGGGAGGCTTTTGTGAGAGAAGGAATAAATCCTAGCCAACAGTTTGCTGAAAAGAATGGTGCTGGTACCTATGACAAACAGCCCATTATGTGGTGAAAAAATGATGGAAATGATTTCCCTGAACCTAAGAAGTCTTCCATTTCATCTTTTCTATTTCCCTCTCCCTTTCCCACCAAGGAAATTTACACAGTTTTCAGATTGCAAGGGAACAACTTATTCCCTTCATATTTTACTGGGGTCTGCTGACGAGTGATAGAAGACATCTCCTCACTCTGGCCCAAGCTGCTGCCCTGGGTAGGCATTCAATAGGCTGAGGGACTTTCGGAGTGGGAACTGTGGATGAAAGCGAGGTCCTCCTGAAGAAAAGTAGAAAACCATGCCTTGCTTTTGGTAGAAGAGAGTGTTACCCTGTTTCTACTTCTGTGTCTGTCAAGTACCGTGTCTACACACGACTATACCCCACGTATCAAGGTTTGCAGGTTTAGGATCTTTACACAGGGCTACTCTGAAAGCAGTCCTCACTGGTATGTGTTGGAAAAACACTTATCTCTGCATCCTGAAGAAGCTTTTTTTTTTTTTTTTTTTTTTTTTTTCTCCTGTGTTAAACAGCATGAAATGGAAAGATCCCCATGAACGACACTTGCTTCAGTACAAATGAGGATCTTTCTCATCTTACATTTGGGTACATTACACCATTACACATGTATTGACAAGTGATCAAATGGATTTCTCTGCTTGCTAAAACAAAAAACAATGGCTCTGTAAAATAGCAGGATCTGGAAATTTTCTCTCTCTGGATATCACCATGGCCACTTGCTGTTTTCTTTTTGTTAACTTCAGAGTATGAAGATATATACATCATTTTCCTGCTTGAAAGCAGCTATAACAAGAGTACAGTAGAGCTCATTCTCATAACCAAGAGACTGGTTGTTTCCTTTCCAGTAATATTTCTTTTACAGAAAAGCTTATGCATAAAAATACCTTTTCCCAAAGCTAGCGTTACAACAGTAATTTGAGCAGATTGGTGCTGCTCATAATTAGTGCTGCATTTCGTATTGACTGCTGTGCTGGTGGAGCTTTGTGACACCAGCTATATTAGTTATGGATCTCTTTCCATCTATAGGCAGCTGAGGGGATGTATAATGTCGAGAGTATAGTGCCTCCTGAAGAGATGGGAATGTTCCTGTTGAACTGCAGGTATAAGGTGATGAAATAGCTGAAATCCTCCCAGGACATCACCCTGACGGTAGGCAAACAGGAACGTGGGCTGCTCAAGATGCGTGCAGAAGCAGAAAGTGGAAAAAAAGAAAGCTTTCATTTGGAAATTTCCAGCTGCATCCTCCTGTTTACATTTATGTTTTAAATACCTACACTACCTAGGGAAACTTTCACTGCAGTAACAAAGGGCTGAACTTTTTGGGTCTTCTGCAGGATGGACTAGAAGGAATATTTGGATACTGTAATTAAAAAAAGTCCCCTTTCTCTTCTACCATTCACAAGAGCTCAGCTTTTCCTCTAAGGGACCGATTCAATGAATAACCTCCCCACTGCATTGCAGAAGATTCTGATAAAAAGGACTCAAGGTTTCTTTCATCATTTTCTCATCAGGCACACACGGTGCTTTCAGTCTGCAGTTTCGCATTACACAGAGGTGGAACAAAGAGCTTTCTTCTCCTTGCACTCACCAGCCTCCAAAGGATAGCTGCAGCACGGGGAGGATACCAGCAGCTTGCACAGAAGCTTTGTGTAATTGCAGCCAGGCTTTTCCTCTTACCCCTGGGCACTGGTGATGAGGCAAACCAGGTCGAAAAGTGCAGCTTAAGTGAAATGAAGCAAGTGCTATAATCACTGCAAGTGTTCACAGCCTTGGCACTCACATAGTTTGTGGTTCCAGCTCAGTGGAAATCTACAGAGGGAACTGCCTGAGCCACAACAAAATTGCCAGCAGGGAGTCAGTGTCTTCCCTTCATGTCCCTGTGTCCAGTGTGCTTCCATTAGCAGGTAGTTTCTGGTAGTACTTGTCCAGAGAAACAGTCTGGGTACCAGAGACAAAGCTGGAATAGAGATCTTCCTACTTGTAAGAGGGAGGAGATACAAGCTCATGGAGAGTAAGTGGCTGGTTTAGGAGTAAAGCTGTGCATGCTAGAGATACACTTGATTTTGTGTCTAACCTCTTTCCTACAGTCACAGACATTTACAGAGCATCTTCTGTGCTTTCATATGAATGTCTTCCTACAAATGTGTTAAGGCACATGTCAGTGGGAATGAACCTTGCCATACAAGCTCTGTGGCACAGCATAAAGCCATAAAGTCGTCACTGTGCTGTAGGCAGGTAGAATTTTTCCATTTTGTTTTGAAACTAGAAATAACTTCATGCTGTACGAGCAAAATCAGAGAGTGTGGTGGGCACCACTGCTTTTTAGTTCCCCACCCACCACGGTTGGACCAGCTTCTGGTTCTGCAAACAGGACCCCAAAAACAGCAGCGATAGGGCTTTCAAGGTGATGGATGCCATCACTCTCCATGTTTCAGGTGAGATTTACTGCAATCAGCTTCTGATAATGCTAACTGTTTAGGATAACACCTAGAGAGGAACTGTGAGCAAGTTTTGCATATAGGGAAACCTGTTTCTCATGAATGGTGGTCAACACACTGTTCAAAAAAACACAGTGGTCAAAGGAATTATGTAAAATCCTATTTGAGGTGTACAATTGTGCCATTATGAAGCTTCTTTGTTCTTCTGTAACATTAAAGAAAGAGATGTAGATGTAATGGTTCTCTGCAAAGAGCTAACACTGGATTGCTATTTAAACAACTCTGCAAGTGATCTCTCAAGGGACCTCATAATCACTTGAATTGCTTAGCTTGGAGAAAAAGTCACAACATTTTTGTGAGTATTGTAGAGCTGGCAAACAAATTAGGACTTGCTTTATCACAATTATTTTTAATAGCACACAGAATCACAGAATTGTAGCACAAGCCTGAGAAGTGCAGTAAATAGGCAGTTTCCTCTGCTTCTTGTTTGATTTATTAAAAACTAAGGAATTAAAAGACGTTCTTCAAAAGAAAAAGAACAGTGCCTTTTTACTACCATCTGCTGAACATGTTTGGAGAACCAGTAGTTTCTTTTCCCATCCACAGAAATCTGCAAGGGTTTTTTTCCACATTCAATTACTTATTTACATTTCAAAGTGAAGAAGGAAAGATGAATCTGCTGGGATCTACCATTGTGTTTCAAAAGCAGCAATTAAAAATCATGAAGTTGCCAGCCTGTATAATCTCTGCTTCATAGGTACTGTATGTAGTATAACTGAGGCACAAGGGTATTTAATGTTGAAACAAGTGAACTGTGAAGGCAATGGGTCCATTGCATAAAATCTCCAGGTAGTATCTGACCAAAAGCCTTGGTGACCAAAGCACCCAGAGGCTTACTGCCTTCTTAGCTTCTGATTATGCTGACACAACCACATAAGTCACTAAAGGATGAAACAGGTCTACAGAGGAACAGTAGTCTGCATGGAGCATTCTCTCTTCATGACAAGAGCTTTTCGTTCAAAATATATTCTTATGTCTTGTCTAAGAATATGTGGATGAGAAGAATAGCAAAGTAGACAAAGGAAGGGCAACTGATGTCTTGTGCAAGACTTGTGCAAAGCCTTTGACATGGTTCCACACCATATCCTTTTCTCTAAATTGGAAAGATATGGGTTTGAAGGGTGGAATATTCAGTGGACAAGAAATTGATTGGATGGTTACAGCCAAAGGGTTGTGATCAATGGCTCTATGTCCACGTGGAGGCTGGTGATGAGTCATGTTCCTCAGGAGTCCATCTTGGGACTGGTACCCTTAAACATCTTTATCAGTGACACGGATGATGGGATCAAGTGCACCTTCAGCAAGTTTGAGGACAACACCAAGCTGAGTGGTGCAGTTGATACAACAGAAGGAAGGGATGCCATCCAAAGGGACGTTTGGATGCAGGGCCCAGGTAAGCCTAATAAGGTTCAAGAAGGCCGAATGCAGTGTGTTGCACTTGGGTCAGGGCAATGCCAGGTAAGTGTACAGACTGGGAGAACTCTTTGAGAGTAGCCCTGTAGAGAAGGACTTGTCAGTCCTGATAGAGGAAAAACTTAACACAAGTGAGCAGTGTGTGCTTGCAGTCTAGAATAATTTTACCATTCTAAGATCTAAAAGATCACTCAAGAGTAAAGAAGAATAGAGGAGAGAGATCTAATGAGGAGAGATATGAAACCATAGGGCTTGGGTTTCTCTGTGCCTTTGAGCAATGGGAAATGACCTTAAAGCAATTTTTTAGAAGAACAGGAGAGGCAGGGTGACAAGTGGCACATCAGAGTCCCTTTCATTTGAAATTGCTTGAGAAATCCTGTGCTTTCCACATACATGTCAGACGTCTTGAAAATCCCTGCTGAGGACAATGAGTCCCATGCGTGTGAACTGAAGCAGGAATGCTGAAGCAGCCCTAACCATCACTGCTCCCAAACTGCTATCCAGCAGAGGCAGGTGAACAGCTCACACATATCATTTTCTATATTGCTTCCATTAACAGTTTGGCATTTTAACATACATCTTTTGATCTTCATTTTTACTTACCAGACAATAAGTGACATTCAGAAACAGTCACCAGCTTGCTCAGTTGCTCCTGCCAGGATCTTCCTTCCAGCTTGTGTTTTCTAATGTTTGTCACTAAGCTGAACAGCAAGTGGAAGGTATGGTCATTCTACACCCAGGACGTGCAATACATTGTACTCCATGGAAGATGCTCTAAAAGTGAAAGAGAGGGCTTTCCTGACCTCCCAGTGCTTACACTGGATCTCTGAGCAACTTTTAAAGTTTTTCTCACTTTGCTTTCACTGACTTGACACTTTCACTTGCGCTTGCTGGGTTTATGCATCCTCTGTCACAAGTGTTGCTCCTAAATGCTCCTGTAGGCATGTAGTGAAGAGCCATCCAGCAGTGAGCCTGTTCACAGCATCTCTGCATGCAAACAACGTTTCTTTTTAGATAATTGAGATTTGGATGAGGCTTTGCCTCTCCAAAGTAATAATAACAAAAATGTTGCTACAGAAAGCAAACAGAAACTAGAGGAAAACTCTGTATGTTCCACCTTTCTCTACCAGCAGGACACCCAAGCTATTTGCTGAAGCAGGGCTTCCTGTGGCTGGACCTTGCTTGACTCTGAGCATATCTTTGTATTGTAAACTTCTGCTCTGGAAAGTGGGAGATGAAAGTTGGAAAGGTTTTGGTGAAGCCAGACCTGATGAAGTCATGATTCAACATGGGAGGAAGAACTGATGTGAAATCCCTGTAAAAATCCCTGCAGGAGTTTATCATTTTAGCCACTGAGATCTGCAAACATTTTCTAAAAAAAAAGGGAGGGTGAGAGGAATTGTCATTGTTCTGTCTTCTTTCCAAGAACATGGTAGTATTCAGGAAGGTGCCTGCCTAGCATGAAAAATGGGGAAGTTGGATTTACTTATTTGGTCCTGTCCCAGAATTACATGGGATAACAGCTGTTGAGTTTAACATTGCTGACAACCCACGTGCCAAGCATGATGACAGCTATCTGTTCTTCAGGGGGACAAGATTAACTAGCCTGAAAGTGCCTCAAGAGTCAGAGAGAAGTCTGAAAAGCACTAGCAGCCATAACAAGGAGTATTAAAAATGACAGCAAAGTAGGTGACTTTCTTCCCAGTCCAGAAACCATGTAGTGTTCAGGTGAAAATGATTCTTCGATGATAAGTAGTTTTTAACTTCTGCTTTATGTGTCCTCTGTGTCTATTTCTGTTACAGAGCACGTTGCTCGAACAGTGCAGCAAATGAAGGGCACGTCTGCAGGTCCTCTGGGAACAATTCAGGTGCCTGAACACGTGTGTCTAGAGCCATTGGAGCTGCCCTTGCTTTGCTGTCTGACTTCCAGTTTCTGTTCTGTTCTGTTCAGAAGGGCAACCACTTTCCTTGTGTCACCCTTGACATCCTGACAGTGGGGCTCAGATGCCCTCAGGCACATAAACTGGCATTAGATGAGCATTTTTAGGCACACAGTCACACTCTGGCGTGTCCGTTTCAGAGTTCTTATTGAAAGGTTTAGGAGGTTTAGGTTGGATATTAGGAGGAAGTTTTTCACACAGAGGGTGGTGATGCACTGGAACGTTGCCCAAGGAGGCTGTGGATGCCCCATCCCTGGAGGCATTCAAAGCCAGGCTGGATGTGGCTCTAGGCAGCCTGGTCTGGTGGTTGGCGACCCTGCACATAGCAGGGGCATTGAAACTAGATGATCTTTGAGGTCCTTTTCAACCCAGGCCATTCTATGATTCTATGATTCTATGAAATATTTCACTCTGCACTTAGGTGAGTGTCTGGTGGCAATGCCACCTGGTCTGCAGCAGCCTCCCTGCACTGCCAGGATGGGTAGCATCACCAGGGGAGCCCTGCTGGTAGATCCAGTTTCTCTGGGACTGGGATCACATGGGTGCTGGAGAATGGTACCCTCCCTCCAGGGCATCAAGATGATGATAAGGTTCAGTTCTGTTGAGTGATTAGTTTTCCATATGATCCTTTTGTCCAAATTTTTTTGATGGTTTGACATACCCTTAGCATCAGACTTCTGACCTCCACAGCCCCACTACAACTCTTCAAGATGATGACATCCTCCCACACAACATAATGGAGAAAATATTTGGAGTGATGCAAAACAGTGGCCCTAAAGAACACTCCAAATTGTTCACTTTCCAACTAGAAACCCAAGCAGACACCAGGCAATTTGGACCAGCATTTAAAAGCATGTTGCTTTCGCCTCTCTGTGAAGCTCTGGCAGAGCAGCAGCACCATGAGCAGGTGTGAGGTGGGCCCTGACTCCCTGTGCAGACACGCAGGAAAGCATTGGCAGGTGGGAGCCATCAGCACTGTGCTGCCTGCGAGGAGCATCCAGGGGCATCCAGGGGCCTGTTTCCTTTTTAGGAAAATTATTAATGACCACGAGGAGAAAAAGTGATTCAATTGCGAAAACTTGCTGCGCACCAGCTGTTGTTTGGAAATGGATTCAACTAAAAAGAGTAACACAAATGGTACAATGAATCTACCTCACTTGATCCAATGCGTGAGCCAAGACGCAGTGCTCTTGCTCTTCGCTCTGTTTTCAACTGTTAATCTCCATCCCTCCATGTCCCTGTCCTTTTGCTAAAGAGGACCATTGTTTTCGCTTGAACAACAAAACAATCCAGAAAATGGGGCTGAAACCACAGAACAACAGCACATATGATTTCAGAGGTGGAATTAATTTAACCCAGCTTGGAGCTCTGCGTAAAATCCCCTTCTTATGCAGGGGTGATCAGAAAATATGAATTGCTTGTTTGGTCCTGTGCACTTGAATTTCACACCTGACTTTTCTCTCTGAGTCCAGATAAGAATGAGAGTTTCTTCTTGCTGGGCACAGAACTGTCTCTGGGTCAGGAAACACTTGCTGATGGTGAAAAAGGTAGAAGATAGCATCAGGTCTGTACTGAAAGTTTATCACATGCTGGGGGACTTGCCTTGTACCAGTTGAACGTGGAAAACAATGTACATTGGGATTTCTAAACATGGTTATGCCCCATCTCTGGAGACACTGAGGGTCAGGCTGGATGGGGCTCTGAGCAACCCGATCTAGTTGTGGGTATCCCTGTTCATTGCAGGGCAATTGGACTAGCTGGCTCTTGAGGGTCCCTTTCAACTCAAATGATTCTGAGATATAATCCTGGGCTTAACCTCCCAATTTAAACAGTCAGAGAGCTCACAGAATATTAAAGTTTTTCTGGAGTTCATATCTTTTGGCTAAAGAATGGCTGTAGTCACTTACTGGCAGGCTGAAAAACGGAGCTGGAACTGTTTCTAAGCTTTATGAGTTCGAGTTGCGTGGTTCTCATTCCTTAACTTGCAGGTAATTTCAGAAAAAAATGTTAAAAATAACGTTTATTACTTATTCCATCTAATGTAAGAGTCTGACACTTTCAGCCCTCCCATTCAAGAATTGTAGTATATATAATTATAATATATAATAATATAATTCTTGTATAAATAAGGGGTTTCCCTTATGTAACTTCTGTCACCATACAGCGAAGACTTTTCTTAGGGGTATTGATTTTGTTTTTTGTTATGTATGGAGCTCAAAGTATCCTTAATATACTAAACCTCCCACGTGAAACAAAGAAGGAGAGAGGCTGGTATCCTAGGCCCACTTTTCTAATACCAGTTGTAGCTATGAGTCCCTGTGGAATTAATAATCATCTACAATAGCTTATTAATTTTGCACTCAAACATTGTTTCTAGTTACCTTGTTAAAACAACTTTTCAAATGCTTTAAGATTTTTTTTTTTTGTCAAATCTGTTGTCTGAGCAGCTCTATATACTTTTACGGGTAGTTATTTTCTATAACCTAATTTTCAATTAGCCACCTAGCATAATTCAGTAAAACTTTTTATAAAGATAAAAGAGTAACTGTCCAAAAAAAAAAAAAAAAGAAAAAAGTTAAAAAGTTGAGATTTAAATACAGAAAAAAATCCTTACTCTAACTTTCTCCACCCTTAATTCAGACTCTACATTATGGAATAATCCATGCATAATGGGAGAGAATTGGAAGATCTCCTTAAGTAGTCCTCCTACCTTATGGGAGCTGCTGCAAGCAAACCTACAGATAAGTTGTTTAATATTTCTTCTGAGTTTCACAGATGCTTTTTAAGCCTTCACAGCTGTTGTGTAATTAAGCTTTGCTTTTTCATGACTTCAGGAGCAAAAAGTGAAGCACCAAAAGTAGTACTCTGTCCTCAACACCTGCCTTCCTGCGGTCAGGTGTAGCCTATGCTGTATGCTCAGGAGCACGGAGTTGATCTAGTTTCTGATGGCAAGCACTAGTTCCCTTCTCTGTTGCCCTTGGCGATCTGTAAGTTTCCTTCCCATCCTTCTTTACTGTAGATGCCAGCCTCTCCTGTGATGTGTAAAGGTGGAATACTATTGGAGAACCTTTCTATGGTGTGTTTCAAGATCTCCTCGTACAATGTAAGTAGCAGTCATTTTGACAACTTTCTTCTTTGCTCCTTGTTGCAAAAATTTTGCAGCAGAAATACAAGTAGTCTGCATCGCTACAACAACCTCTGCTTCTAATGCCCTTTACATCCCTTAGCTATGCTTGAAAATCTGAAATCTACAGTCTCTGCTGCCAACTGGCTGGCAGCAGAGGAAACCTCCTATACCTGCTCAGAGCTGTCCTTAGCAGAACACTCTCACCCTGCAGGCCACCCTTTATCAGTGATGAGGTAGTGTCCACATAAGAGTCCAAGGACCAAAACTGCTGAGCATCTTGCATCACTGCTCTGCTCCTGCCTACCTGAATGTACCAGTCTTAAAATATTCACTGGGTATGCTGGCTTCTGCACTATCCCAGCACATACATGTCTAATACAGGACTGGAGATACGAGCTTCACACACCTTATTTTTCTCACTTGTTTCTCTGCTCTGTAAATTAAATCCCACTGCAAAGGAGTGGATCATAGATAAAGTAGCTTTATACAAAGACCCCCATTGCCCACCCTCAGCTTGGGTTCTGTCTCAGAGCCAGAGGAAAATTGTTACGCATCTATCAGCTTTTCACCTGTGCAGGGCATGTGTAGGTGTTTGGTCTTCCACAGCTGCTGCTAATCTCCAAAATGCAGCCTGCCCAGGGCACTTGCCCTGTATCAGCTGCCTAACCCAGCATAAGAAAAAGTCTGTAAAAGCTCTCTGACAGGTGTTTGTATGGGGTGAGTTGTAAAATGGGTTAGCTAGTTTCCACTCACAAGTGAGATATTGAAGCAAGTAAGGAATGCTAGATTTTTTTTGTCTTTAATCTTGGCAGCGCCTTTCTTTGTTTTATACTTTTGTAGATTTGCTGTTGCTCTTCTCTGTGTCCTTGCGTGAGTGTGCTGTGTTATCTTCACATCCTACTCAGGAGTAAAGCTACCTGCAGGTTAGATGGCAAGCAGTATGACATAGTGCTGCTGCCAGCTTGGTTTCTGATCAGCTCCTGCTGCATGAGACAACCTGTTAATGGTATGTCTCTGTCGTATCTATTTCTAGACTGCAGTGAATGATGACCAACTTGAGAAAGTCCTTATCTAGGTCCTTCCCTGGAAACCAGAGCAGGTATCCAAAGGTATGAATTTTGCTCTGGCCATGTTTGCAGAAGACCCATTTCATGCGATGTTATGTTGTAGAAAGATCCAGGAAAGAGACCGTATATTTAATACAACACTTTCATTCACTCAGCCACCTTCCAAGTTGGTCTGGGACCAGTTGGAGCTCCTTTTGGCTCAAGTTCATTTTGGTAATCTCCTAAGATTGTCTTGCACCTCTAAGGTTGGAAGTCTGTGCAAAGAGCGGGGGTCAGCAGAAGATCCTGGAGTTAGACTAGCAGAAAGATTGGAGCCATGTTTGGATGTCCTAGTGCTTGGTCCCTGCATGGGGTAATGACCAACCTTTGTGCTGGAAAGGGAGTAGAAGAACGTTTACATACCACATCTCCTTAAACCCAAAACAACAGCGAGTCACAGGCTTTACAGGAGTCTGTTGAAGGACCCGCTTTGGGGAAAAAGCTCTGTGTAGATTAGGGGAAGTGTGAGTGGTGGTCAGCACTACCAGCAGTCCTCTTGAGGCTACAGCTGGCAGGCCTGGGAATGTCTCTTTGGAATGGTACTTGGAGAGAAGGATGGAGCCCAGCAAAGGTGGGCCTGCATGGACAGGAGGGAAGAAGGGAGGCATAAGAAGGTGTCCACTCCTAAGCCATAAGAAATACCTGTCTCTTCAAAACCTGGGCTCCTAGTGTTTCTACAGTTTTATAAATCATATCTGTCAGAGCTGGATATGAGACTTTCTTGCAGGCAGATGCTGCTACTACACCTAGGGGAACAATCCTAAAGGAGAACAATCCTAAAGATACCTACTGAGTCTGCTGTAGCCACACATTAGTGCAAGTGCATGATGCTTGTTGATTCAGCAGCAGCACAGATGTTTCCTCAGGGGGGCTCAGCTACTTATCATGATAAGGCCATTCCACAGGACTTCCTTCACAGAGTCTGATTATCAGCCCAGAAAGTTCTTCCTCAAGATGATCAAGTGTGTCAGCAGCTCATGGTGTTGGGATTTCCTTCCATGGACTGGGAGAAGGCAGGGGATTGTGAACCACTGGTGGTTCTTAGTGGCTTGAACTTCAAAGTTCTCTCAAAATGACTTGCTGACATAAGATGGATATTTGTTTCTGAGCAGCTTTGTACTGACTTCCTCTTTTTTTCTTTTTTCTTTTTCTTTTCAGCCTCCTTGTTAAACTTGTTTCTCAGCCAGATCTCAGCTCTGCTGTCTGACACCTGGATTTTTTTCTTTTCTCTGCAAAATCATGCCATTTGTTGGGTAATCCTTTACTCACCTTGGGGCTGTAGGCAGAAGAGCTTCCAAATACCTGAATACAAATAGGTGAGCAGCTTTGCAGCATGACACTCATGCAAGTTGGCAGGGGCTTCCAGTGACAGCTCGATGGGTTACGGGCATTAAGGCTCAGAAAATCTTGTGAGAAGTCCTGAAGGGCTGAAGCAAAGCCTGTTTGAGATGGCCTACAAAGATAGGGCTTGAGCCAAACCAGACCCTCACCCATGGCTCTATGGTGCAAACAAATCCATTGGGTAATATCAGGTTCCTATTGTGCAGCATGGAGGCTGTGTGAGCAACCTGGGACTCCTAGCTTGCACAAAACTCAGGGCTGAGCCTAGAAAAGTACAGGCATAATGCATATCATGCAGGTGCTACTGTGACAGTAAAGGTGTAATTTGTGTCATATAGGATAGATGTGCTCCTCTCACTGCTGTGTGCCAGTACTGTGTCAAGAGACATGAAAAGAAAAAGGAGTTTTAATGTAGCTCAGCTGTTGAGTTCTTATATTGATTCAAACCTTTATATCACACTTAACAAAGGAGGAAAAAACCCATCAGAAGACAGGTGGTAACAAGTGAGCTTTAGATGGATATGAATCATTTCTTACTGAAGGTTTGGAAGTGATGCTGTGATTTTTGCTGCTTGCTCATCTCTTTACTTCTGGTGCCTACGGCACATTCCCAGCAATGGTTCAAAGGACACATTCTACACTGTTGGATGCTGTGATGAAGAAAAATGATTTCTTCTCAGGAGAAAGTCTTCCAAGCCAAGGAACTTTAAGTCATCATTCTATATCACTTGACAATCCGCTGTGATTATATAGAGGAAAAAATGTCAGAGAAAAGCAGGAAAAAAGTAAGCCAGAGATTTTGCTTGAGATCACCCAATAGAGAAGGGTTGAGAAGTTCATCATACGGGGGGAAGAAATAGGGCCCTCAATAAGACCCAGATGGAACTGTGGAGTCCCAGCCCTGATGGAAACTGCAGCTAAATTCAGTGAGATCAATATACTGTCCAAATATTCAGATAAAATTGGTGGAAAAATGGTATAGACAGAGCTTGAATGACCGTGATAGATTGTGCTGTTTTTATTAGTGTATAGAATCGAAGCTATACCACCAGCTTCAAATACAGGGCAAATTATTGGCTTTTTTTTTTTTTTTTCTTACTGCTATCAGTGTAAAGTAGAATCTGGCTTTCAGTTGCTTTAGGTAAAAATAGCTCTTGCATTAGGTTACACAGCAGAAAAGTTAAACTTTTAAATTTTTTACAATCTACACCACCTGTGAGCATAAACACATTTATTATATATATTTCCTGTCTTGTTAACAGATATTGCAATAATCTACACCCTGTTGGCACAATTTTTCAGTCAGTGGGGTTTCCTGTGGTAATGGGCAAAAATGCAAAGTGGAATGAGAAACAAAGTAGAGGCCAAAAGTCACAGAGAGAACAAGGAGAAGTTGTCGTTTTTCTAACAGCCTTGAGGGGCTGACCATAGTGTGGCATTACTACTGTGAAAGATACAGAGATCTTTGCTGTCTGCCAGAAGTTTTCTGATGTGCTGCAAAGGGAGAGCGACTTCACTCTGCCCATTTCCAGAGCAGAAACAGCAAGGGCAGTTCTGTAGGGGTATGAGATGCTTTTATTATTGCTGCAAACTCTTTGTTTCTTTCCTGCATGCTTTTCCTAAGCAAATAAACAAATAGAAAGAACTCATCCTTCCAGTTGAGGAACAAATTAATTCTGAAATGATAAAACTGCTGGCACAGATTTCACTTCTGATTTTCAGCATAACCTTATGTCTGTGGGATTGTGTCCTGGGAGCTCAGTAGGATAACAACAGGAATTGTAGCAGTAACTATGGAGTCTCTAAAGAGTCTAATGAAAGTTTATTTCTGGAAAATTCCAAGTAATCATTCATAAAACTCTCACCTGTCTGATGAAAATGCAACTCTTCCCACCAATAGAGCAGAGGTGTTGCAGGAAGAAAAGATCACAAAGTTTGTTTTTTCTTCAGAAGTAATTCAGAAGGAGATGTTTGCCTAGTGCTTATGTGCCATAATCTCATTTCGCTTCAAGACCTTGTCAATAACTATCTTCTGACTTTTAATTTTGTGCAGAAAAAGGCATGGAAAAGTCACCTTTCAAAAATTCCCAGTGGGCAAAATACTTGAATATTGTATCGCTATCAGATGCTCGAACAAGGAAATTAACTTTTCTCCCTAAAAGTTTCTCTTGGCTCCCAAACTCTTCAACCACATCCTGTGTGTTTGAAGAGAGGGGTGGCTGCTCTGGAATCACTGTCCCTTGAAGGAGCTGGCTTTCTTTTTACATCCCTCTATGCTATGTATTTAATCCTAAATAATTACTTAGAATCTGAAAGTAGATGATGGGCTTATGCGTGTTATGAAATGCTCTCATAGATCTCTTTTATTTTGACAGTTGTTTTTAGTGTCTTTAACTACAAATTTTGGTGCCACAGAAGTACTGAACATCAAATCCTTCTCAGTGCACAGTGGCTTTGCCACTTGCCTCATCTGGTTTCTGTAGTTTGGAGTGGTGTTACAGAATGGAGGCTGAAGCTGCTCATTCTGTGCCTGCTCAGTTCATGGAGCTGAGTGCCTTGCAGCTGAAATTAATGTTTTTGTTTCACTTTTCTTTGACCACTCCTCGAGGTGCACTCCACTTTCTCTGACCAAAGATGATGTGTTATCAATCAAATCTGCTTTACCATAAAACAAAAAAACATTTGACCTAAAATGCATCCTGCTTTCCCCACATTAGTAGCTTTATTCAGAATTTGTGAATTCCCTGTTGACAGCATTATACGGATGATAAAGTTAGTCACTTTTAGAGAGATTAGTGTGAGAGGAGAAGAGAGGGAACAGTTTCAGACAGAATAAAAAAAATTTGCCCTCCCACAAGAAGAAAGAAAGGAGAGTGGCCTTTTTTTTTTTTAAGATGAGAATAGGAGTGGCTGCCTAAGAAGGAATTCCCAACAAGCTATGAAGTACATAAGCCTGAAAAAAGGGGTCAGGATATCAGTATCACCATTTGTTACCAGAAATGTCCCAGGTGATGAAGGAAAACCCTTCTTTATATCTGACACAAAATCTTTGCATCGTCATCAGCCAGGACATTACTTACACATGCCTAGTTATGGATTATGTTCTATGGTAATGTACAGGAAAGAGTATCAAATAGGGCACTGTACAGCTAGCACAGTTGAACGCAAGCCATACTTCACTGAAATGGAAAATAAATTAATTGAGGTCAGATCTGCAGTAGATGTTCATCAGATTCCTGTAACAAAGACCAAGGAATGTCTAGCTGTTCAACAGGGATTGAATCTTAATGCAAATCACAGTATTTTTCATCTTTATAGTATAGATCACCAGTAAAAGGATTTCCAGATGAACTCGCCCTCTTCTAGTCTCAGTGACTTTTAACAAATGAGAATAAAATTACCCTTAAAAACAGGGTTCCTACAGCTCTTTTCAAATGGGAGCTATCTAGATCTTTGTATTCATATGGCTTTACTTCAGTTCATGTCAGACTGTTAACCCCTTTGGATATGAAGAGCACCATCAGGTTCAGATTTCTGCATGCAAAGTCAAATATAAACTTATGTATGCTCAAGTAATGTTTTTATTCAAAGGCCAAAGTCTTTTATCAAGAGCCTCATAAGGCAGGCAAAGCTTTGGTTCTTAGTTTTCGTGGTAAGTGAACAGTGTCTGCGTCGCATCTGCTAAAATTCAAAGGTAAAGATCCTTGCCAGATACCATTCTATCAGATAGAACAGTCAAAACATGGTCAATGACTTAATGGTTTCAGCATTTAAAACTGAAAGTACATTCTAGATCAAGAACTTTTACTTTATTATTATTATTATTATTATTTTACTTTTCTTTGTTTTCAGCTGTCTGCTTGTCCAAGTAGTTTATAGATCTACTGGGTCAGCCATTTATTTCAGTTATATTCTCCTGTGTGTCTGTAGGATAAATGAATAGTTGTTTGCCATTAGAAAAGTCTGTGGATTAGTAACTATCCCTGTATTAACCAGAATGTGTGTCATTAAAACTACTAACAGCTCAAAAATGTGCAGTGCATATGTCTCATACAGGGGAAAATGGTAAATTCTAGGTAAAGGTGCTATACACTGTATATTGTATATGAACAAAAGAAATTAGTAAATTGATAAGCCTGATCAAGGACTAAGATCATTTCTATCTAGAATCAGAAATAAATGCACTCCTTGGTAAAGCAGAGAAAGATTGGATGAATTCTATCTTCTTGACAATGCAGCTAAATGAAAATTTATTTATTCTAGGCAAATTCACGTTTAAAGGTAGAGGCAAAAATAAATCTGTATTCTTTTCTTTGTTGGTCTATACACTGTATGGCTTCTTTGTCATATATTGCTCTACTGGTTGTTGAATACATACAGCTCTGCTGGGAGCACAGATAAAGGCAGGGAAATAAAAGGACAGATGTGTATTAAGGATGATCTATACTGTGTAACAATTGCTAAAATGTACATGAAATGGATTTTTTTGAGATCCTCCTGTGAAAGAGTAGCAAGGCAGGAATAGCAAGTACAATATAATCTTCAGCAGATATTGATATCTGAGAAGCTTGAAAATGAGAAGAGATAACATAATGATGTTATTTCATCCACTAAGAATTCACAAAGGCCTGTAGCAGCGTGTCGGCACTTCCCATGTCTAGAGAGACTTCACGTGTACCCAAAGGCACATGGACAGGACTACTGCTAGAAGTCTTGTCTCATCAAAGTACCCTTAGAATGGAGGGAAATTTTGATTAGGAGGATTCTGGGTTTGTCTGGAGCTCTGCATTTATCTTATGGATGCTGACAATCAACTTAGGTGTTGTGGCAGTTACTGTAGAAATACAAATGTTGCGTGTTCAGAGAAATGTTTAACGTGAATGTGGGCTGACCACATATCAGAATCCCCCAAGCCCTCATTTGGGATCAGCTGGCACAGGCACTACAGGGAAATCCTCCATCAAAAACCAGAGTATCTGCCCTCAGATCCTTGTTATGGAAGCCATTGGACTATGTATGCTTCCTGGGCTCCTCCCTCCTCTTCGTCATGCTCGTGATATTCTTCCTTGCAGCAAAGAAAAGGCCCTATCCTGTCCAGGTGCTTAGGGAAGTTATTTTTCTTATCAGTGAAGAAAAATAAATGCCTAATGTGCTCCTTCAGAGCATATGGTTTGGGGTTGGAAGATGAGGAACAGAAAGGGATGGATCACCCTGCTCATAGGGCTAGGTTCTTTGAGACCTGCTACACAGGTATCACAATACCAGTCAATACCACGCTGTGACCCTGTGCTGACAACTTTCAACTGTATTAGTGGCACGAATGCGTACAGAACACCAAATCTTGCCAAGCTCCAAGAACACATGATAGAATTCATGTAGTAAGAGGGAACATACAAATCCTTGTGTTGTGGCTGACAGCTCTGTATATAGCTGGCTATATGATGAACCCAAAGATGATTTTCAGCCAGTAGCTTTTGCCTCAGAGCACAACGTTTTGTTAAATCTGTTGAACTGAGGGTTCAGAAAATGTGAGAGGAAGAAGGAGGGAGACTCCAGGCCAAGAGCCAAGTTTAAAACTGAAAGAACGGCAGAGATGATTGAGCGTAATTCTTGAGAGAACCTTAGGCTGACATGCCTCAGTTCATTAGGAGGCACTTCAGCAAATCTCCCTCAGATAATGAGGATGCAGAGCTGCAGAGGTTGGAAGGTTGTAGGGTTTTGGCAGATTCTATTGTAACAAACACCTCTCCTGAAAAAAAATAAAATAAAAGGCAACAATTACACCCTGTAAATGATGTTCTTTCATTCACAGATCAGAAATATTTCAAGTTACAACCCATTAAAATGATTCTCTCTGGGCTTCTGTCCAAAACTAGTGCCAGCTTTCTCCAAGCATTTGAGTAAACACAGCTGCCACCATCAGTGCTGCCTTCCCAAGGAAAAAGCCTTTGATGCTTGGTAGCTGTTGTGGGTTTGTCCATGGCTTCTCACTGCTTCCTACAACACACTATCAGTTTGAACAGAGTGGCATGGCTGGGAGTTTGCAGAGCATAAGGTCACTTAAACCTGCTCACCTCCCCAGGAATTGCACAGCTCCTAGAATGTGTTATCTGAGTGGGTGCAGGTGTGATGCTGGCTAGCTGTGTAAATGCTATCACAAAAGTTGAAAATGTTCTGACTTAATTACAATGGACTCTTGTGATAGATTATATCAGAAATAGCATAATTTGGCTTTTCTTCTGCTGTCTGAATACTGCTTGGTAGATCTACAAAGCTGCTGGGGATTATTTCAGCCCTGACTCCTGGGCCACCCCACTGTCTGATGGAAAGCACAACCTACTTCAGGTGTTTCTACAAAATTTGGGGGTACAATTAGAGTGTGCGCAATGGGATGGAGAAAGTCCAGACTACCAAGAGCAGAGGTCCCAAAGGAATGAAGAGAAAACTTGGAAGATAGAATCAGGCCTGACCTCCTGCTCCTTTTGGAAGCACAATTCCCTTACAGCAGGCTGCAGAGCTATAGCGATCCATAATAAAGATTCATAGTCCTCCAGTCACCCCTGGGACTGGATGCTGAAACCAATCTTCCCTCACAATGAAGGATCTAGTGAGGGGCTGTTCTCCCCTCTGCCAATGCCAAGCAGATGGCAGATAAGGCTGAAGTAATTCTGATAACAGCTCCAGGGGAGCTTGGGGAAATGGGGAAATGGCAGTACTGCCTTAGCAGATGTGAAGTGCCTTGCAGGATTAGGAGGCAGCTGAGCAGGGAGCTGAAGTGAGGTACCTGCAGAAACAGGTAGGCAGCACATACATAAATCTGCTGTGAGTTGGCTTTAATGTGAGTACAGGGAAAAACTGTAAGCAGGGGATAGCTAAGTAGGTAGCTCTCTGTGGATAGCTCCTCTGGCTGTAGGGGATGGCCCAGACAGGCGCAGCTCAGGCCTAGCGTTTCACAGCCAGAACCTATTGCTCCAGGCAGGAGTTGCAGGCCCAGATTTCTGGATGCAAGTCCAGCATGCCGCCACATAGCCTGGGTCTGCCCTGGGAAAGAACAAGCTCTCCACCCCTGGCAACTCACTTCAAGGGAAGCACAATTACCAACTCTTCTTTAACAGAGACCCTTCCTGGCCTCAGTGCTGGTAGCTTAGATAAGACCTTCAGGTTGTTGCTTGTTTTTGGTTTCCCATAGGAGAAGCAGGAGTTTTCAAAGAACGCCTATGTTCTATTCACTACCTAAAAGAGACGTATAATATTTCATGTTTGGAAAAGATCTAACAGTTACTTTGTGCCTCTCCAGGGCAGGATTGCTCCCTGTTTCATACTGCTTGTCACTTGCTAGTTAAAGACAAAGCACTCTGTAAACATTAATTAACTTTCACAAGATTATGAGAAGCTCAGCTTACTGAGGAAACACCCAGAGGACAGAGATCTTTAGCAAGGTCACAGGCACATCATCATCTGCTCTGGGAGAAGATCCTCAAGAGGAGGAGAAGAGCCTGAATGGGGATGTAGAGGGGGCTGCTGAAGTGGCTGTACAGGAGGGGAGAAACCTTTTGCTGGGCCAAGAAGAGAACTGCCTCAGGGACAGTGGAGACCAAGGAATGGGCTGCAAGATACACTCTGGAACAATTATAGCAGGTATGCTGGGGAGATCCAAGCAGAACAAACTGCTGCCAAAGCAGCCCTGACACACAGGGATTAAAATAGCTGAAGTGTTCCTGAACTATAGCACTGAGAACGAAGTGTTGAGTTTCATGAGCAGTTGTCAAGGAACTGCTCTTGCTGTAACACTTTAAAATGTCAGCACTCACCAATATTCCATGGAGTGGCTAGCTCAGCTGCGCACCCTGCCCTGAATTAGAGTCTCTGTGATAGAAAAAGGAAACACAATGTAAATACACTTGTGGGTATAAGTGGGAAATAATTTTAGACAGTGGCAAATGCAAGTCCCCTTTAAGAACAAAGACAGCAGAATTTAGTTCTAACTTCACGCGCATTAAGTGTCTGGAATTAACCCACAGATACTTGTAGTGCATTGCATAGTAACACTGAATTCACAGGCTTCTAAAATGTGAAAAATGCATTTTAAAGGATTGTAAAATATATTGCACAAAATTATTTGTTTATTTATTTATTTTTCCTGGAGAATACTTTTTGTTATTTAATAAATGAACTCTTACAAATGTTCTCTCCTGGGACTTTGCTCACCTTTGCACATCTGGTAAGAGGCTCGGGAAGAATTTAGTGCAGGTGCCAGTTGAAAAAGTCACCTGCAGCCTGGGGATTACTTCTGACTTCTTTCTCTCTTTTTAAGCACAGAAATAATACAACTTGATGGTATAGTATTACCTCACTGACCAGAAAGGTAATTTTAAAAGATTCAGTGTTGGAATACATTTTACTGCCTCTCTTAGTACACAGCTCTACAAGTTAGTGCCCAGGCAGAATGCTCAGTGGACAGATTTTTGCCTGGATAACAACAATATTAAAGGTATACAGCTATGGGTTAAGCCTAATTTCATGAATCTGCCATTTCTCTTTAAAATGTTTTTCTGCAACAAACAACATACTTCTTGCTAACATCTCAGAATAGAGAGCAATTGCATATGTGGAGATCAAGAGGGCTGTATTCTTGGAGTAAGACTGGCAGCCTTTCTTTAAGACTGGGGAACGGTGGCAACTCACAAAGAAATGTCAGGAGAAGTAAGATGGCAACTCCTATCGAGGACAGTTGTGGAGTCAAAAACACAACCTCGGCTTCCTGGTTCTGACACCAATTCAGAATAAACAGCTTTGAAGAACAGTATTGCAAAACACAGTCCTGTCATGTAAGCTGTGTAATTTTGTCATATTTTGTCATCTTTACTAAAAGTTACTTTAAGTACACCATTTAATGAACAAATATATTCTGGCACACTGTTTGCTGAAGGTTACGGAGCATACTAATGTATCACCTTATGTATTAATATCATGATATTGTAATTAATAAGTTCATCTAAACATGTCAGTTTCAGTGCTGCATTTGGTCAATTCTGGAGCATAATTTAATTGACTTACTGTATTTCAGTGACAAGTTCAGTACAGCAAGCTCTCCTCTTACACTTACTATGATTCTTCAGCAAATCTTTCTATAAGTGAAAATGTAAATTTCCTTGGCTGTAGTCAGAAAGGTATTGTTAAATCTATAAAAAATTCTATCTATCATAATACCATTTGGGAAAACTAAGCCTATTACCAGAAAATTCAGCTTCAGGTTTGCATTTGAAAAGTAGGCCATTAAAATAACAGATATGTTGCAGAGCACGAATTCCAAGTAACTCCTATCTATAGATATATGGGATAACGACAAAACTGGAATCAAGTTCTTCATAAAGAAATGGCTATAAGAGAAATAGATTTCTCACAGTGTATGGGAAAAATCTGCAAGACTGAAGCTCTGAAATGAATTTTAAATCTCATTTCATTAGCTAAAAAACCCTTCTTATTCAAGCCCCAGTCAATAACAAATGCTATTTTGTTGTGCACTGGTCTTGTCCACTGAAGTAACTGAAGTGTTACAGAGGACATAATTTGGCTTCCAGTGCAATCGTTATTTGACACTTGCAGAACATTAGTAGAAATCATGGCAAATGTACACCTGCACATATTTTTTTCCCCATAAATGAAACTTTGGAGTGATTACACTGACAGCTTTTGGAAGATCCTAATTTAGCAATAATATCAGAGCTGAATTTCTCACCCTCTTCTTTAGCTCTTTGCCAATATCTTATAGTTTTCAGCCCACTGGAGAATGTTAAGAGGCAACTTGTGGTTTACCACAAAGCTGGCACACAGCATCAGCCAGATAGTGAAGCTGTTGAAGTGGCTGTTAAAAGACCTTATCAGAACAGGTATCCTTTATCAATATTGCAGTGACTGTGCAGACACCCATCTGACTCTTTCCAGAAACCTAAACAGAATCAGGCTGTTTGAGAGTTTGTACAGCTTATCCTTCCTCCCAGCTACTCTGAATATAACTAACTCATATACTGTCCAGGGCTCAGTATGCATGCTGTGGTGTGCCACATTAGATCTCTCCATTATTAGTACTCCTGTTGCTACTCAAAATATGACTGCTGTTTTTATAGGATGATAGAACTAGAAAGCATTACAAGTTCCTTTGGTCCAGAGGAGGACCATGGATCAGAGATCCGGAGCACCTCTCCTGTGAAGACAGGCTAAATGAGTTGGGGTTGTTCAGCTTGGAAAAGAGAAGGCTCCAAGGAGATCTCATGTAGACTTCCATTACCTAAAGGGTGCCTACAGGAAAGAAAGTAGACACTTTATCAGGGAGTGCAGTGGTAGGACAGGGGGGACTGGCTTTAAGCTAGAAGAGTGTGGCTTGCTGTCATGGGTAAAAGAGATAGTTATTCCCTCCAGGGAAGTGATGGAGTCTCCTTTATGGAAAAGGGAGTTCAGTATCCAGTCCTGGCCAACAGCCCAGCCAGACGGAATGTTAGCCTTGGCTATGGGCAGCAAGTGGCTCATTTGTCTTTGAAAATCCAGTACAGCCCTCTCTTCATGCAAGAACTTGACAGCAGTGTAATAGACATGTGTGAATTATTGATTTATCCTTCAACTTCTCATCTGCCCTTCATTTTATTAATCTAACTTTATGTCTCAGGTTTTATGACTGATAGAAAAATATAATTCCATTTCTGTTCTTGGGAAATGTTCCTCAAGCTCCTTTCCATAAGGGAGACAGGTGTGTGACACAATCTCTACAAAAGTGTTGTCCATTCCCAGTTGAGACTAAAGGTGCTTTTTAATTTCACCATAGTTACTTGCATCATCCAAAATATGTTTTTGTGCTCAGTCGGAGAACTGAAGTAGTTCTCATCTGAGCAACAACAATTTCAAATCTGAACACATATCTGTATTTGTGCCGTTCTGCTCTACTTGTGAGTCTATCATGTTTGATCTGAAACACTGAAGATATATTTGCTAGTTGCTATTTCCCATCTCTTCTTTGCTGATGGATTCCTTTCCTGTATGATGGCTTGCTTAAGTGTATCACTGAAAGATAATGATGTATTGTTTAAGCACACTGCATTCTCATAAGTTAATGACAATAACAACAAAGATTGTCATTATTGTTGTCCCTAAGGTTGACAGTCTTCTGTTTATTTATTTCATTCATTATTGTGTTTTTGTTCAAAACATTGATTTATCATAGATCTAATGATTATTTTTTCTTAGCTCATTACTGCATTTGTCATCTGAACAATGCCATCACTCACTTTAAATTTGAGATCAGACTGGGAAGGAAGGTCTGAATGATTTTTAAAGACTATGCGCAAGAGAGGTCTGAAACACTTTGTATCAGCCTTCACTTTGGCTTTCATTTTCAAACTCAACTGCCATTGACAGTTGTCAGTGAAGTATTCAAACTCCCAATGTTGGCAAGGAATCCAACCCATGCTTTAGCTAGGTTCAAGGAGAATGGAGGAGAGAGTAAGCTCGTCAGAGCCACAAGGAAATGCCACAAGAGAGATCGGTGGTAGGTTATGCTTGGCTGGCCAGAGGTCCTGGGCTTCTGCTCTGACATCCAGGAGCTTGAAATACAGAGAGTGAAATAGAGAGGTCAAAGATACAATTTGCCTGTAATTATAGGTCTGTTCAGGATCTGTGTAAATTCCCCTGCTCTGGCTGTTGATACACAGTCCCTGTCCTGTCCTGTGGAGGTATCTTTACATGATGCAAGCACACAAAAATTGTTCGAAGAAAGTACCATTGACTCTCTAGGTCTGTGGGAAGTCTGGACACTTTGGTATTTATTCTGAATTTCACAGGCTTGTGAAAATCACTGCAGTCATGAATTTCAAAACCTGTTGTGCTATATATATACTAAGATAATATTTTCGGTCTAGCTATTCTTGTATGTGTGAGAGACACAATAAATATAACAGTACAAAAACCACATTTTACTCATACACTATAAATCTTTTCATCAATTTCAGACTCTTCAATTTTTAAAAGAGCAATATGCGACAAAATATTTAGGTCTAAGTAAATCTTTATTAGAGAATAATAATGTTACTATATATCCTTCAAAATACAAAAATATCACTAAAACCCAAATCATATCCAGTTGTTAATGTATCACATAGCTGATGTCTGTGTTTGGATCTATATCCAAATTCTCAAAATAGTCTAGAAAAATTCTTCAAATAAATCTTAAATTTTACTGAGATACTGTCCCTGATCTCATCAGACAACAAAATGTTAATATTTTCTTTGTATTTTAAATTAAGCAACTGAGATTAGATTACTACAATTTAAAAGCAAAGGAAAAGTCACATCTAGCTTCAAATTCTCAGTTACAGATGCTTAGGCAAGCAAGTTAGCTAAGGCTGACAGATTTTGCCAGACCAACATGGACTTTCTGAATATGAGTTTAAAAACCAACAACCTGAGGGTCATATAACACTGTCTTGAATAGAAGAAAGCAAGCTGTGCTCCCTTACCATTATGCTGTGGATAAACATTTAGGTTTTTAAAGCAAATTGAGTACTCTATTGCCCAAAATCAAACCAACGTCCACAGTGAAAAACAACACACTGTGGTATTACATAAATCAGTATAGTGGGACTTTCTAAAATACAAATAAATTTGTTTTCCATCATGAAGTGTCTTCAGTCCAACTTCGATAAATATAAAACTTTACTGAGCTGGGAGTGGTGATCAAGATGCCACAAGGTCCTTTATTTTTGTAATCATTTCTCCATTCAGAAATGTTCTCAGTTTCTCTGATACAGGTACTCTGTAGATATACACATTAAGGTAATTGATGCATGGAAAAAAATTTTCTCTGGTTTTTTTTTTTTTTTTTTTTTTTTTTTCATTTATCTGTTTTAGCATTTTACATATAAGATTCACTTTTCCTTCAATGGTGCCTGATATCTGGAGGCTCTGAAAGGGGTTTCTTTTTTCCCACCAATGATTGGCAATAAAAACATTACTGCTATAGCTCTGATTTCAGTTGAGTAGAGACAAAGGAAGGGAAGGCAAGGGAATGGAAGGGAAAAGGGAAAAGTGAAGAACAGTTTAGAAATCTACAGTACCAGTCAGTAAGCCTAAGGAACATTTGATAATATATTTAATATGGTTTTAAAGTACTATCAGTCAACTATATGTCAGCTGCTGTATTTCAACTGCTATATAAGCATTCATTGTCTATGGCCATGATCTTTGGTTACATTCACAGAGTATACCATGTTTAAACAAGGAAACAGAAATATAAAACATTTTAATCCACAGAGGAGACACATCTGGAAATGCATTGGACATAAATTATTTTAGCATCCTACACAGAGCCCACTAATACAAATAAGTCTGTACTTTTTTCATATATTTCTATAAATGTGAGTCTCTTTTAAACCCAGCCAAGATCTTTGTAAGAACTTCCAAACTGTGATCACATAATGTATCTCTTCTCCAGAGGATTTTATTTTGCAAAGAAGAAATTTTATCCTAAGGTACAGCAAGGTGAAAATAAGGCAGAAGACTCGGAGCTACAGTATCAAGTTTTCCTTTGTGGATGGGTTACATATTGCAGCTTATTAAAATACATTTCTTATCATGAAAACAATTGAGTAGAGCACTATTACTGCAGTTCTCTTACTTTGCTAAATATATATGTATATATATATTTACTATTGTTTTCAAGTCAGAGTAGGAAATAAAGACAAAGACATAACTGGGATCACTGTATCCAAATATGTGGAGCACTTAGATGCAGACACCAGTTTAACATGGTTTGTCTTTTAAATGTTTATTCTTCAAGACTTCAGATAGTTTATCTTACTCTACTGCTTTAATTAAGTTACCAAACACAAAAACATAATCAAATCTGAAAAAATACTATGAAAATTACACAAAAAAATTCCCTTAAATCCTCACAGTTTGCATTTTCTTTATATAAGGTAATATCCATTCTTATATTATAAAGTAGAGAAGGAGTTACAGATACTGTGGGCAATGTGTGGATGAAAACAAGCTGCACTTTTAGAAGCATTTGTCCTCTACACAACTATTATTTTCTTCCAGCAGTGAATCTGTACAAAGGGCTTCTGCACTGGGAATAAGTTAATGGATCTATTTAAAAAGGACAAATATTACATTGCAAGTCATGCTCACGCTATCACGGATGAACAGATGCAGGAGAAGTAGCACTTGGACATTGTATTTGCAGAAACAAAAGGTTTATCACTGGAGTGGTATAACATTAACAGGAGAGCTGACCTACTTACACACCATAACACTCTGAGGAGTGTCTGGGGAGACAGGGGGCTCTGGCACAGGGCATGTTTTACAAGCCAAGTCATGAAACTACGACCACAAGCACAACTTTCCTTGTAGTGGCTATTTATCATCAGCTGAGAAGTACTCTGTTCATTTATTTCCATCAAGGTATAGATATTTAAGGCTTAGTTGTCTAATTCCCCACTGATCGCTCTAGGCTTTCACTATGTTGCTGAAGAGCAACCCACACATGCAATCTCTCTGACCTACTTCAGCTACCTACCTCCAGATGAGATGAATTTCTCTCTGGATGTGCCTGCTTCTCCCTCCTTCCTATAAAAGCAGGCAGAATAGCCAGCTGAAAGTCTGACAACTACATTTTTGAGACTAAGTGAGATACATTCATCCCACCCATGGTCTAAGAAAAGTGTCTACATGACTTATGAATGCTGGAGTTAAATCATGTAAGGAAATCAACACTTTCTAATGAGTCTCTTATGAACGTGGCTGTAACCAATCAGCCACTGCCTGAACTACCACTTCCTTGGGCAGCCTGTTCCAGTAGTAGTTAGTTCTTTGAAGTCTCTAGAATACATTTGCCAAACTAGTAAGCATCCCTTTCCAATCGTAAGGAGGTAACAAAAAACTGGTTGTACTGTTGTTGACATTGTACAAGAGGTCAGAAATTTGCTACTAAGCACAATTGCCTCTGCTCAGGTGATTTTGATACTGGCAAGTAACCAGATACAGCAGTGGCATAAAGATGCCCAGTTTATAGCACATTATCTTAGGACAGCAGCACAGCAGTTTTTCACACTTACAGATCATGGATGGTAGATTCAAAGCAAGGTATTTGCTGATACTCCATAGCTGAAATGGCAAAAAATGGGCATTAAATTTGCTTGAACTAAATTTTGCTTATATATAAAAATGACTAAAAACCCCCAGGCTTATGGGTGAGCTACAGGCAGCTTTAAAACTTTCCATCAAACTTCCATAAAAAAATCTTTATATCTTTTCAGCTTATTTTGTGAGGTGCCTGCTATGTTGTGCCATAAACTGTAAGGAAAACCTAGTTCCAGGATACCCATGTCTTTCTATAGCATCTGCTTCTTGGACTGGGTTCCCTTTAACATGCCAATGAATTTCTAGGTTTGATATTTCTGATTGTTCTGAAGAAATCTTCTTTAAAAAAAAAAAAAAAAAAAAAAAAAAAAAGACTAATATTTAGACTATTATTAGGTTATTTAGGCTAAGTTATTTGGTTATTATCAGAACATAATGTCTAACTTGGGAGAAATAATTAAATTTACCTTGAGGGGGAGAGTGGAGTTAAGAAGAAATCAATCTCCAGAATAATTCAGAGATATTTATTTTCTCTATTTCTCTTCTCTTACATGAATCTGCATCACACTTTCACATGGAAAACGAACAAAAATGATTGCAAGCAAACCTCTTCCTGATGATGATATTCCTGTCTTGGTGTTCTGGATTCAAAGCCTGAATTTTTCCAGTGGGCACTGAATAAAGCACTGTTATGGTAAATCCCATGGGTTTCTAACATACACATCAAATTGCAATACATAGGCTTATCCTGACCAATGTGTTAACTTACACCTCAGAGAGAGAGGTGCTGTATCCCTTCTCTAAAGTTTGTGCTGCTCTGGTTTATATTGTTTGGCAAACCCCTCCTCAAAGGCTGCTGGCAGTTTGGTACACTTTGCTCATCATGGAATCCTTGGTACCACTGTAATACTACATCAATATTTGTGATAAGTTCCTGATGCATCCTTATTATTCTGATGTTCTTACCTCTCCTGGAAGGTGACGTGTGGCTATATGATTTCACACTCTTTGCTGAGTATTAGTTCTGGGTTGTTCTTCCCTGCTCACCTCCTACAACAGTGAACCCTCAAGCCCTGCCCAGTAGCCTGTGTGGTTTTCATAGATCTGTGAACTGTAACATAAATAAGTGACATGTCTTTGTTTTACACACACTTATGCAAAGCATCAAATGGAGAAGACAGTGGAGAACATACCAGTGTGTCTATTTGCATTGCAGTACTTGAGATTGAGTAGTTGAGTGCTAGTGAGTTGAGTGCTAGTGCTTCACAAAAGCACAAGTGAACTTATGTCCTTGCTTAACCTCATGGGCAGTGGGAAGGAGGGAAGAGAAAAAAGAAGGTATGAGATGCATGCAATTAATTTCTTAGATACAGTAGTGGTGCATCTGCTCTGATTTGAAAGCAGGGGTTAATGTTCTAATCTCTTGGTGTTCGTGTTACTTGATACACAGACACAAATTCAGTCTCAATAAAGCATAACAAGATTTAGTACACAAGTTGGGCAAACTGAGAAAGTCCTTACTAGTGCCTACATTATGCTTTTGCTGGAGAAATTTTGAGCTTTCCAGCATGTCATTTTTTTTGTTCATCTTTTGCTGCTCATGTAAGCCCCTGGTGCTTCTGTAACTAAGTTTTCAGGCTTATACTTTGACATGGAGATGGAATTAATTCTGTTCAATATACTGAGTTTTAGTCTAATAGTCAGCTATAATACAGCCCAATATACAAGACTGAAAACCACAAAGCGATGTGAATGTTATATTGTATGTCTGTGTATGTATTCTCCTCTTTTCTAAAGCTAGATTTAGTTAAAATATTCATAATGCTATTTATTTTATAATTGAAGAAGGATGTATCTGTAAGAACAGTAGAAAGCTAATAGTCCTTCTGTGCACAGTGTGCTGTTCCTCCCGAGTCTCCACTGCTGAAAGCAGCTCACAGAGCTGAGATTGGCTCTGAGCAGTGCGGGCCTAAGAACTCTGACCGTGGCTGTTGATATATTGACACAATTTGGACACGTTAGATACTGAAAAATCCCTCCAATCACACTGCAGAGGGGATTTTTGCCAGCTTCTGATTCTTGCAACTTTTTTTTTTCTTTTCTCTTTTTGCTGAGAAATACAGCCTTCCCCTAACTCTTCTCACCTTTGTTCTTTTTTAACGCAGTGACTGAAATGTGATGTGCTCAGCACAGCTTGTGCAGGACAACCATAATGCAAAATGGCACGTCAGGCTTTCTCGCCTCTTGTCTCCTTCTGTCCTCCATATGGCTCATGCACATCTCCCGTGGGTCTTCAGGCTTTTCCAGTTCTTGCGACTCCGCTGAATTAATGAGTGGCTGAGGGCAGCCCTCGCTGCTTGCATGGGCTGTCACAACTTTGCATCAGATGTGTTGTTTGCAGTATCTCGGAAACCATTTGACTGATTTTATTCCAGTGCATTGGAGGGGAATTCCTGCTGGCTTTCTGGCTGGCAGTGCAGGGAGGGCAGCTTCATCTCACAAGGACAGCCGAAGCTAAAAGTGGGCTTGGGGACTTGTCATTGAGAGGCAGTTGGTTCTTTGTAATGAAGAGCATCAATCTTCCAGAATTTCACTGCATCTCTTACAGACTCTTTGCTTTCCTGCTGCTTACACTGCTTTTTCTTCTGACTCCCTGGGCTCTGGACACTCCTTTAGTGATGCACACAATAGTTGACATTTAGCTTGCTGCCAAATGCCACCCAGCAATTTCTGCTGCCACTTTTACTTTCTACATACTCCTACGCTTCACTTCTTCCCCTTTAGAATGAAGCCCAAAGCACCTCACAATGATATTTTTGAGCAGCAGATTTGGGGCACCTTGTAACTAGGAGCAGAAGGAATGTGTTGCTTTCCCAACACCCACCCGGCTCTGGCTGAGCTCAATGTCAAAATGCTGCTCAAGAGAGGAGTAAATTAGCACAAGAGACTCATCAAAGCAGTTTCACTCATTAGCTCACAAGGCAAGCTTCTCAAGACTGGAAGCTAACCTTACAGGACAAGTTCTTCATGTTGGCAATCCTGCTTGAAAAAGGATTGATCAGGAGCATTTGTGGAGATATGGCAAGGAAGTGGTCTATAACACTATAGCAGCCCTCAAGACCTACCACACTGCAACTGTTAAACACCAGCCAGAGAAATCAAACAAACCTCTACAACAGTAAAGAATGGAGAGCTGTGAGCAAGCACTCTGAATCATAGAATCATAGAATAACTTAAATTGGAAGGGGCCTTCAAGGTCATCAGGTCCAACTGCCCTGCAATGAACAGGGACACCTACAGCTCGGACAGGTTGCTTTGTTTCTTCTCATCCTGCACCAGTTTGGTGTCTGCCAGCAGAGATTTAATTCTGAGGGTCACATACTGTCTCCAGCCTTTCTCTGCTCTGTGGCCATAAGTAATTCAGCCCCAAAGCAGCAAGGAGCTACCCACTGTCATGGCACAGTGGCATGCCACCTCTCTCTTACTTACCCTGTCTCAGTTGGGAATGAAAGGTAAAGAGTGACAGAATGTTTTGTAAGGAGCCCCAGAGCATGACAGCCCTGGCAATCTTCAGCTCTCATCAAAATGAAATCTTCTGCCAAGGGAAAGGACAGGAAACCTAATAACTTGGACTTGCAGTGAAATCGACGGCAGATGAAGTTATACAGTGCTTCAGGCCACACTTATTTAGGGATCTAAATATGGGTCTAGGTGCCTAACCTCGGGCGTAAAGGCACAGCTCAGACTGTAAGCAAGCTCTAACTCATTTTTTATTCAGATAGCAGCTTGCCTATGACAAAAGCTATGCTTGGTCCTACATTTATAAATACAACCCCAATAAAACAGTAACTCTGTTGCTACTGAACAGCTCAATATACAGGCTAAAAATATCCCCCAGTCGATGTAGAGTAGAAAGGTTTGGGAAGTTACTGAACTTGTCTGTTTTTTCAGAGTGAAGGTTTACATGCTGCTGTCACTCACGAACTCTGCATGTATCAGAAAGCAAGATATTTATTAAAATAATCAGCTATATGGGCAAGGGAAAAATAGAATAAGACAGTTTAAGGTAAGATGGATTGTACTGTAGCAGTCCAGGAAATCTGTTCTTAAACATGAAAATGCAATATTGTATTTTGGATTTAAAAATATATCACATATGACTAAGTCTGAGTGTTTAGTGTTTTTGTCAATGAATTCATCAGATAGATGAAACTGTTTGGTAAGGTGGTGTTAATGAAAAGCCTAGAAGTACCATCACGGCAAATGAAAACATCAAATTAGAGAACTTGGCCAAATCTCTAGTTTGGAATTACAGAAGTGGGAGGAAGTTTAATAGGGACTGATAGTATTTGCTATTACAAGCTAGAGATTTATCTTAGGAAAGGGGAGAAGAAGAAATGTGTGTGATGCTCAATTACATTCCATCAGGTGCTGTGGGGGGGATAAAAAAAGCTCAAAATCTTCTGCAGATGAAAGTGTTAATCCCATTGTACAAACAGCCATTAGGGCCTCTGTGGGAATCTGATGGCAACTCTGGTCAGCCCATTTGGAAAAGAAGCAACAGAAGCGGTGAACTCCAGCAGCTGTGGGTGGAGAAGAGGGTTGCTCAGAGGGTCAGAGGTTTTCTGTCATCTTTGGGCTGATTGGAAAGAGGTTGTCTTGCTCAGTCTGGCAGAGCAAAGTTTGGACAAGATTAGAAATGCTGTGATAGTGTAGTGGAGATGAGGTTAGTGCTGTGCAGTGTGAACAGCTCAGATGAAGGGTCTCCATGCCTAAAAACCAAATGGGTTAAAGCTAAGATGGGATTTTTTGAGAAATTTTGCATCCTTCTGGAGATAACTAACCTTGCTTAGAAATTGGGCAGACATCCATGGCATTTTAAAGATGGAACAAGATAGATTTATGAATGGGTTTATGTGGTGTGATTGCTGGAGATAGCAGGAGTCTGGATTTGATGACTCAGAGGTGACACAGTCCTGTGGCTTACTGCATGTTCCTCCTATATTACAGGGTTGAGGAGGTCAGTTTATTCCCATACTAGCTAAAAAAGCACCGATTTCAAGCCATGCAGCAGACCACCCAGGAAGAGTAGGAAAAAATTACATACCCACCATCTCTGTTCTATCAAGTGACCAAGACCAAATGGCGGGAGAGAATAAGGAAATAGGCTGAGGCTTACTGATGGGCAAGGTCCTTTGAGCATTCCTCAAAGTCATATTCCTCCTCAGAAACAGGTTTGAATATCTGGATTTATTTTAAAGCATCCTTGCCACGGGCACCTCAAATTCTCTCTTCTTTATTTTTAAACTTTATCCTGGATTCAGAAAATGCATTTTACTGATCATCTCTATTGCTCTCCTGCTAGATTCCAGGGATTTTGACATGACAAGGGGGAATGGTTTTAAACCAAGACAGAGGAGGTTTAGGTTAGATATTAGGAGGCAGTTTTTCACACAGAGGGTGGTGAGGCACTGGAACAGGTTGCCCAAGGAGGCTGTGGATGCCCCATCCCTGGAGGCATTCAAAGCCAGGCTGGATGTGGCTCTGGGCAGCCTGGTCTGGTGGTTGGTGACCCTGCACATAGCAGGGGCATTGAAACTAGATGATCATTGTGGTCCTTTTCAACCTAGGCCATTCTATGATATGATTCTATGAATCTGGGGGAGTCTTTTTCACCTGGCTTTTTATTCCTGCTAAATCTAGGGCCTTCACCCATTCTTTTTTTTTTTTCAATCGTTCAAAGTAGTTATCTTAGTAGAACATACCTGAGCTGAACCTAGCAATAGCAGGGGGCAGGGGAGGGAGGTTCACAAAGCAGAAAAATATTCAATTTTTACAAGATTTCTCCTTTTGTTGTGCCTTTGCTGCCAAACTCTTTGCTTCTTTTCTCACAGCATGCTGAAGATTTTTCTGCCCATTATTATAGAGGGTTAATGACCCTGTCCTCCTCTTTCTGGCTAACCCAGGGACACCTTCCTGACACCTGAAGGTCTACATCTCATTCTTTCTTCTCCTTCCCCAGGATGTGTGGGAAGAAGTTAAGAACTTATCTGTGTGTGGAAAAGGTGGTGCTGGTGAGGTGTGTTGACTGAGTACTAAAATATTTCTCAATGTGTATACAAAAGGAGTCTCTTGATGCTGAACCTTCATCAACAATAGCCCTGTAAGAATCAGAGAAACTCTTTTCCAGCTACATGGTTAGCCACCTTCAGCCAGGTCCACCCCATAGCCAGACCAGAGACCTATCTGAGCGAGGATGAAGTTAACCACCTTGTTCAACATCAGAGATCCAGCCTGGACAACACTGCGCTTATGCAGACTATGCAAACAACAGTTCTGGGAGGAGCTACAGCCCACACTGAGCTCCTTGCTACTGAAGCTAAGCTGCCATCCATCATAGCACAGTGACTGTGTTATAGACATTTTCCGTGTCTGCAAAGTGTGATGATGTTAGGCCCACAGCTGGTGTGAGGCAGTTGCAGTATGGAGCTTCTGGCCCCCTCCGAGTTCCTGTGTGATGGAAGGGCAATATATTTGCAATGTTTGCTAATGCCTATTCCTGTGATGCCATATAACTATAAATTGAGTTCTGCATCTTCGAGCTGATGAAAGTTGTTTATCTCCAGCTGAGATGTTGGGCTTGATTTATATTAGGCTACTTTTTCTATTTCTACTGAGTTATCTACAAGACAAACCACGCAGGGAAGGAATGAAAAGTTTTTTTTCCCCCTTTTTTTATATGTGTTTGTTTGACAGTCTGTCTCACTGACTCTTTACACGGATCCTGGAGAATATATTTAATTAGGATGGTACTGTAGCTGAATTTTTTCTCCATGTCCCAACAAAGGTCATTACAAGATGTAACTCAGAACTTCAGGCATACAGGGTTAGGTAAGGTCTTGCAGCATTTCCTAAGGGCCTGGGGTTATCTTTGCACAGACTTTTACTGGTGGACTACAGCACTAATATGTTAAATGTGCCTGCGGCAGTTCATAGAATCATACAATCATCTGAGTTGGAAAAGATGTTTCAAGGTCACCTAGTCCAACTTCCCCTCCAATGAACAGGGACACCTACAGCTAGGTCAGGTTGCTCAGAGCCCCATTGAGCCTAGCCTTGAGTGTCACCAAAGGGAGGGCATCCACTACCTCTGGGCAACCCATTCCAGTGCTTCACTACTCATAATGTAAAAAACTTTTTTCCTAATATCCAGTCTAAATCTTCCCTTTCAGTCTGAAACTATTTCTCCTTGTCCAGTTCTCTGGGCCTGGGACAAATGGTCTACATAAACACACTTTGAAGCTTTCCTGCCTTGCCACATAGGATGCTCCCACTGAACCTGTCTGTTGAGTATTCCTTGGCCCATATGAAATGCCAGACCTCACTTGGGAATTCTTTGGAGAATGCTAATGGAACCAGAACAACTGGGGCAGTCATCAGGGGAGATGTCAGAGTGCCCAGGCCTCTGTTCTAATATTGCTGTTACTAATATCAACATAACCTGATCCTTCTGAAATGATGGAGATTTCATAATCTCCTGGGGTGACTATACTGCCTTCTCACTACTCTCATCACTAAGAAGCCCTAAGTATTGCAAAGTTGGAAAGAACAATTTGAAACAATTTTTACAATTACAGAATATTTTCAGTTCCTTTCACAGTCTTTTCATTTTCTATACTGAACAACCCTAATCCTTTCTGATCTCTCTATATTTTTTTCTCTATAGGTCTCCTTTTCCAAACCACTTATTGCTCAGATTTCCTTGTATTCTTTTCTGGCTTAGAATCCTGGACATGGTTCCCCAAGTAACACTTTGCTAGCATTCTGTATAACAGAAGAAACACCTCCATCTTATTACATGCTCCATTTCTGTTCCCAAAATTAAAGTTGCCTTCTTTCTGCTAGATTGCTGTATCCATACCAGTTTTGTAACCCCTATAAACAATCTCACTGGCACACAGCTGTCTAGCTTACTGTTATGCCCATTGATTTGTTCTGTAATAGCTTGCCAGGAATAATGCCTTCACAGTGTATTTGAGGCAAAGATGGGATGAATTTATCCTGTTGATTTTAGGCAACTACATTGCCAAATTATTTCAAAGTCTAGTCTGATCTTTCACAAATTTTGCCACCCCTATAGCTGGTCATTAACTGTGTTTCAGCTCTACAATTTGAAGTTTAATGATTCCTAGGATATTAATGAAAATATTGAGTAGAATGAACAGAGGAGAGACTCATAAGGAATCAATCACACTCAAAATGTCTTACCACTTTGTCTCTCTGAGTGTATTTTAATGATCAGTATAGAACTGCTTTATGGTATTTTAATCTAGACTTGATTTCCTTAGGTAGCAGTGGGAAAGATGTGCCTGACTGAACTGAAATCCTTCCCCTAGTCCAGGCATATTGTTTAGGTAAAGTATATTCTTCCATTTTCACTGGGCATGTATCCCATCTAGGATGGAAAAGCCCTTTCCTGCACAAGCTTCTTTGTGTAGGAAAGATGCGATATGGGTGCGTGGCTACTGGTTCCAAATGCTCTCGTTGGTGAAAACCTGAAGCAGTGTTTACTTGGGGGATTTCAGTGAACTCACTTTGTGTTAATCTGCCACAGGGTACAGTTTCTCTTTGTCTGTTGTGTTGGCTGTATGTAGCAATGTTGTGGATGGAACTATGATCCCCTGAAGATCAAACTTTTCTAAATTACAAACTTTACTTGCCCAAATAGGTAACATTTGTAAGCAGAGATAATATCTTATATGAAATAGGCTGATATAGCTCCATTTAAAAATAAATGATAACTATAACAGTAAAAATAAAAGAAGAAAAGAAATTGTTTTCATGCTATTATGGTAATGAGTGCATTAGAAATGCATACAAAGAGCATCTCAGTGACTTCGTCAATTGCTTATATAAACTACTGGCTCTTAGTTTTCTTTTATGTCTTTTCTATTTTCCACACTACACTTTTCAAGTGCTATAACCCCCACTAGCTGAAAGCTATGGAACCTTGGACCATTCCCATTGCATCAGGGAAACTGTGAATACTACATTCACCCTCCTATGCAGGAAAAGATAAGGTGCTTGTGACCACTGGATGATCATTCTAGGTAGAAACCTGTTGTATCTCACAGTGAGATACGCTTTCAGTTTTGCCATTTGCCCTCCAGCTGTCTTTCTTCATTTGGGAAGTCTACAGGGAAACTTGAGGTCAGTGTCCAAGGAAGAAGTTGACATGTAGCCTGCCATTAGCTGGTTAGCGTGTCATTTAAGATGGTTAGGATGAGATGTCTTACTGCTGGACTAGATACATAGTTCAGACTGGGAAATGGAGCCAACCAAAATGATGAGACGATGTAGGAGATGAGCAGACAACAAAACTAGCTCACCTCATAGCAACATTGATGCTGCAGATCTTAACATTTTCCATTTGCTTGCTGCTTGTGGGATCTGCTTAGTGTGCTAATTTTTAAATACATGCACCCTCCTGGGGGTCTGTTAACTGCACAAATGAGAGTGTTTTATACTCAGCTGCTCTCCAATGTAAATCTCCTTGATTAAAATATCCATCAATTTGGCCAAGATGTAGGGACCTGATTCTCAGAAACCGTGGTGTGCTGAGTATGTGCTGACATCCTTTGGACAAAGCTTTAATCCATTTTGCTTGGAGAAGATTAAGTGATAGCAAGTGCCTATTTCTATTCTGGCAGTTTGCAGAGCTCAGTATGCTATTTTTACTCACGAGATGTGATACAAACTTAGCAAAACTACTAATAACAGCAGTTTGCAAAACTCATTTCCATGCTGAGATGTAGAAGGTGCTATATTATTTCTTTTGTTAATTAAACCAGAAAATATAGATTTAAAGGTTGCTGCAGGGGAGGCTTAAACCAACAAAAGCCAAATTGGAAGCAAAACTCGCATTTTAACTCATCTGTTGTACAAGTTTTGCACTTAGAGCATTTGAGATGCAATTATGAGATGTTATAGTGTAACTTTATCACCTTTTATTGCTCAGCCACTACGCCATGACTAAAATTACATTTTACAATCTATTTATAATTAAACTTTTTTTTTTTTTTTTTTTTTTTTTTTTTTTTTTTAATAAGGGAAGTGCTGACTCTCTTGACGTATTCGGCTTGTTTAGCTTTTTATATGGCTGCAAGTGAGAACATTAAACACTTCCAATTTGGCGCTGTGTGCAAATGACAGTCCTCTGAAATACACAATCTTCCTTTCCCATGTATGCAAGGTTTCCTTGTCAAAATTACACCCTTCCATGCACACTGCCTCCTTTGAAGATATATGTCAAGAATCTACATGTGCAGATGCTCACACCAGTGTTCTAGACATTATGACAGTTACCGTCTGAATTTTCAGCCGACTGATTCTCTGAGCTTATAGGCAGGTTATGGAGGTCCTTGCTTATCAAATCTAACTTCTGAGGCCTTGTTCTTTATTCTGGGAAAAAGGAAACAACCAAAAGGACTGCAAAACTGGGTTTCTCTATAAGATGGGAAAGGAGATTATTAGTACTTAAATCCTACTGCGTGCATTCACATGGGTGTCCATGTACATTTATACTCTTTCCCGTGCATAGCGGTGCCACATTCAGCGTGAGGCTTCATATAGTCCTGCAATTGTGCTGGAGTAAACTGCACATTCCTAATCTTAGCCTAAAATGCTGAACCTTCTTCTGCCTATTGAATTTCCCTTCTCAAACATGCCTGTTTGGGGGTTTACTGCAGCAGAACTACCTCTCTCCTCACTCAAGCTGTGCACTTCCTGTAGGGCAAGAAGTGCATGAAGAAGGCTGTAAGCTGTGGTTTATGGTCTCTTCCAGTACAACAACTAGGAGCACCAGAAGATGAGAAATTGCAGGTTCAAACAAAATCAAAAGGGAGTACTGGTCACAATACATGTAGAAATGAATTCTGTACAAAAGTGATGCACCAAAAGTTTGCATAGGATGTACTGCAGGGCTGAATGGGGTCTAAAAACCCATCAGAAAAGTGTATGGCAGAAAAATCCAACAAGGACTTCTACTTGCAATCATACCACTTGAGAATATCTGGTACAGGAAAATTCACAAACCACTAATTATTGTGCCTAGGAAGGTATTCTGAAGAAAAACTGCTCCAGGTTTCTCTTTTTGTACTCTTCTCTTGGCATTCACTAATGTTTGCTAGGAAAAAATAGCACACTGGGAGACACGGATGCACAAAAGATGCTGAGGCATGTCCACATACATAATTATTATTAATGGTATTAGCACCTGGTAAAGTATGCTGACTGTAAAGATAAAAATTCAGTTTGGGGACTTTTGTTTAAAAAATAAACAAACAACAAAAAACACAGAAGAATCAAAAAGAACAGGGAAAGCTTGCCACAGAGCCCAACCATTGAAAGCAGTGATGAGGCCCTAATTGGCTGTGCCTCATAGAGATGCCTCCAATACCACAGGTGTCAAGGATGAAGATGACAAGGATAGGAACCATGCCTTTTCACTGCAACCATGTGTTTTTCATCAGAACCTGACCAGAGCCTTCTTGTTCCTATTAGTGCTGACTGGACTGGGCTAATCAGCCACAAATTTTGCATGTTGGTTGTGAACCTTCTGTGCACATATATTGTTATAGGAAGCAGTGCTCCAGTGCTGTTGATTCTAAGGCCTGAAGGTGTCTGGAGCATTGGACTATGATATGATGTGGAGCTGGAGGGAAGATGAGCAACTGGAAGAGAACTAGTAAGCAAGGCAATGTCTTGTTGAAGTGAGCTGGCATTTGTGTTGCTCAGACACCAAATGGTATCTGAAGGAATGGAAAGGGAAGTATTTTAACAGCTCTCTAGAGTATTAAATAAAAAAATTACACAGACAAGAAGAGAACACTGTGTAGGATTCAGTGAAGCTACAGTTCCGTTATAAATATACATATTTTAAAGAGTTAACAGTCTTAAGAATTAGTTTGCCTGTTAATCTGGGGTCAGATTAAATACTCTTATTCTTGTATAGAAATGCAGGTACTTCCATAGCAATTCAAAATAATTTGTAATCTTTTATTTACTTACTGAGCCAACTGGAAGCAAACAAGCAAGGTTTGCCAGCTTGACCCCATGCACACTATTTGATGCCCTATGTGCTGTTTGGTCAAGTGTTTGTAGTTTTGTATTGAAAAGGCTGAGTTTCTGTTATGGGAGTGGTACCTGGTGTTTGAAAAAAAAAACCACCCCCAAACTTCATAATCCTGCTTGGCCTCAGGCCTGATGAATTTGAATCTTTTCCAAATGTTAGAAAAAGCAGACTTTCGCCTTTCTAGACCTTTTGTATTTTCACTCTCACTGGGGTTTTCTCTGCAGAAAGCTGTATCTATTATGTAAGTTTAGGTCAAAGAAAGAATTTTTATTGATGCCCTGCAATGTAAGTGGGTGCCTGCCTGTACTAACTATGTCTAATGTAACCATTTGTCTGGTACGAGTTAGAGGTAAAATAGAGCTAAGGCTTTGGGGCCAACTGGATCGATGGGATACAGAAACATACACCTACACTTGTGATATGTATAACTTTTATATTTTTAAATAGTGTTTTAATGCCTTGGTTTTATAGCCTTCTCTTAACTACCATGAAGAAAAGCAGGTAACTTTAGATAAATGTTTCTACTTAAGAAATGTAGCCTTTGGGATTCCTCGATAGTTATATCTAAGTCACGTGAAGAGTTGTGTCACAGATTAACGCATATATACAAAGGCTGACAGTTTAAGAGTAAGCACACTAGACTAAAGAATCAAGATCTTGGTTTGAACAGAGTCCTGGGATATAACAATGAGTATATTTTAACAGGAAAAGTGGTATAATAAGTGGAGGATTTTTTTTTGCTGTTTTTTTTTTTTTTCCCCTAATGATTGTAAGCCAACACTCTCCCATAAATATGAGGTGCTATTGCGAGAACATAAATATCTGAGTATATGAGCTACAGGTGTAGTATAACACATAGATAAATTCTACTCCTGGTGCCTCTGCTTGTTTGGTCTTGTCTTGGCAGCTCCAGCAACAGCTGCAGAAGCTGTTTAAAAATGTTAGTATGCAAAGCCAATCTAAAGTATTAATTCTTTGCTCCAAAGCTGGATGAAGACACTGACAGGAACACATCAACTCTCTCAGTCTTTAGCCAAGGAATGAAATAGCAGGGAGCTGTGACAGAAATGAAAGGATGAAACTGTGTATCAGAGGGACCATACTACCTTGTGTTTGGAAATAAACAATCTAGCTACTTTTGGATTCAAACTTTGTTGTTCATTTGCCTTCTGTGGCATTTATATCTGTTACCATGTTCAGTACTGTAATACGCTTGAGTCTCCTGACAACCCTCTGGATGGCTATAACCAACTCAATAACTTGACCTAAGTAAAGAACATAGGTCAGGCACAGAGTTCTGAATAGGATTTAGGGGTTATGGTGAGCAGGTGATTCAACATGAAATTCTGAAGTTGTGCTGATGCAGGAAGGATTAAGGCACACTTTGGCTATGCAAGCAAAGAAATAGGAGACCTAGTAAGATGCAATTTTACTTCAGCACACAGTGTTGGTGAGTACAGCCATTAGGATAACAGACTGAGATTCCACAGCAGTAGTTTAGAAAAGATTTGTCTCATCTGGAAATAGAAATGTGAGCTGAGACGAGAGGAATTATCTTCTAGCAGGAGGTGATTGCAAAGGGATCCTTTCACAGGTTTGCAGTCTGGTGAGATGAGCTGCTCACACTTTGTTTGCAATGTGTTGAGAAGTTGGAGGCTGATCAGAAGAGGGCCATGAAATGATTTAAGAGGAAGAGAATTGTAGTTACAGGCTCAGTCTGCTTAGTTTATTAAAACTTGGGAGAGATATGATTACAGTGTACTTTGAGGAGGGGAAGTAAAGGCCCTAAAGGTTCTTTATCCTGACAGACACAGGCATAAGAAGACGGAATGGCTGCAAACTCAGGCTTGTTAAATTCAAATGAGAAATGAAGAACATTCATTACTAGTAATCAATGGGAAACAAATTGCCAGGGTTGGTAATGGATTCTTAATTTTTAGATAACTTCAGATTATAAATGGATGAAAGATATACTTTAGCAGAACCCAAGTTATTGGGCTTAATATAATCGATCACTCTTTATTTGCTGTTGTTAATAGGAATGTTGAATCTTTTTAGTCTCTGAGGTTCTGTAATGATGCACTATCTGCAGATTTTATTCTTCTTTCTTTCTTTCTTTCTTTCTTTTTTTTTTTTTTTTCTGGGAGTGAAATGTGTCTAGGAAACTACAGTATAATAAAGAGCACATATAAAATACATTTTCAAATGTGGCTCTATTTCCCCTCAAGAGGCTTGAATCTAATATTTGTTTCGTGCTGAGCATTTCCAGCAAAATTCATGCTAATAGATTCCATAGCTTTGGGTTCTTCCTCCACTGCCCTGATATACTCAAGAATATTGTATTAAAACAGCAAACACAGGAGTAATTCCCATTATGATTCTAGGCAAACAAACTGCCTTAGAACCAGCAGAGCTAGTGCAGAAGCCTTCATATGGATTTCCTTTCTTCAGTGTCTCATTCCTTCACTGCACCTACCCCTGCCATGACATCACCTCCAATCCTAGCCTTGCTTCCCCTGTTATCCCTATTTTACCTCTTCCTTTAGACGAAGAGTGGCGAAAAAATGACCAGAGAGACCTGTCTTCCCATGTTCACGATACACTTATGTCTTAATTGCAGCCCCTTCTCCATACATATGCTGACACTGCACACGTATGGTAGATTTGTTCCCAACGGGTTGTTTACAATAACAGACTCACTCCAAAGCTTTTCCCTCTGTGCAGGGCATTAATTTAGATCTTTCTCATCTGCCCTGTCTCAGTCTTTTGTGAAATTTGTAGGAAATTATTTGTCATTGATATCTTACCTTTCTGCCAGACCAGGCTGTAGGCAGCACATGATGGATGGATGGGCTGAGACAGCGAGATCGCATAGTCTGCATTCCCCTGGGAAACCAGACTGAAAACACATAAGGTACGTGTTACAGAACGCACTGGCTTAACTTTTCTGGCCTGTAAATGTGTTTAAAACATAAATCTTCCATGGGAAATATATGAGTCAGTGAGAAGCAGAACAGAGTGAACTCAAGATGAGTTCAAGATGATAAACTAAGTGTCAGTACCTCAGAAAGTAGCTCTCCTTCTTTCCACAGGCAAGTACTTCTTAAATACTGTTTTCATTTGAGTAATAGCATATCTCAAACACCATTAGATACTATAACATTTCATAGAAATATAAAAATGGATTACAGGAGCTTTGTTCTTACACCATTAATAGTCTGAAAACATGTTTTCCTTCGAAAGGCTCAAAAATCTGAGCTAAGTACAGGGCCACATGAAATCTATTCTTTTTGTTAGGTTTTTTTTGGTTTTTTTTTTGTGTTTTTTTTTTTTTGTTTTGTTTTTTTTACCTGGGTCACCAGCTGGACTTACAAAGGTAATTGAACATGGAGCAAGTGACAAGATCAAGCTCTAACTCTATGGTGTGGTAACTTTTGTTCTAAAAAGCAGAGCTGGAGGCAGCAACAATCTGTGGTTTCCTTTGTATACTCATGTAAATCAATGGGACAGCAACACTGTTACAGCTTGGCTGGGTTACTAGTTGCTTTAACAATATGTGAAGTATTAAGTATGCAAAGAGCAGCGATGAAGTGTACAGTATGCTGCATGAGGAAAATTTTACATCATTAAAATGGTTTTGGCAGACCAACTTGTGCAGATTTCTCTGCAAAAGAATTGTTAGAGATATTAAAGTGCAGATAATGAACACCAATATAAAGTTCATTTTGAAAGAAATATCAATTAAGCCCCCTGTTCCTTGAGGCCCTCAGAGAATAATGAAGTAGAGCTTAGAAAATCCAGGTAACTGATATAAATGTATCTTGGGTTTGAATTGTTAAGAGGTAGTTGCCACTATGTACAAAGGCTGCTCTGAATGTAATGCCTCCAGTTGTAATCTGTTGGCCCATGATGTCAGAGGTGAATGTTGATGGTAGGACAGTGCAGTGTAGACTTGCAGGACAATATTCTCTTATTTTGTTGCAGCAGAGGGGAAGTCTGACCACACGGCATCTGACATGGAAGAGTGGATGAAGCAAAGGTGTGTCATTGAATTCCTCTGCATGGAAAAAATGGCACCCACTGACATTCGTTGAATCTTGACGAATGCTTATGGGAACCAAACGGTGGGTGTGAGCACAGTGAGGTGGTGGGTGGTGCATTCAGCAGTGGGAACAGAAACAGTGGGTCACTTCTTCTGGTGCAGATTTTGAGGAGTGCAGCACACAGGCTCTTGTTCATTGCTGTTGAATGCATAGTTAATAGTGACTGTGAGTGTGCTGAGAAACAGTGGTTTTAGCTGAGAATTTACCGTCAAACAGTGTCATTGTCCTCTTTGTCATAGTTCCCATGAAAATAAGTAGGAGGCATTACTTTCGGAGTGGCCTACATATAAATAAACCAACTCTCCAGTTTCCTACATAAGAGGAAATTGCATAAAGAACTATGTGGAATTAATTTAATATGTGCATTTCATATTGATTTCCGTATTTTTATATGGCTGTATTTTTTTAAGGAGCTATTTTTGTGGAATTTAATTTTTTCCTCACTTCTATCTGATTTGTGACCAGCAATTTTATTTATTTATTTATTTATTTATTTGAACTAGAATTGTTCTGTCTGCCTAGTGGACATATTTTTCCTCTGTCAAACTCACTTTAAATAGCTAACAGGACAAAAATAGTGCACGGTAGTGATAATGGCACTATTTCTACCAAAGCTGGCATACTAGATAATGTTTTCCTAACAAAACATCACTCTAAGGAGAAAAACATTTTTTTAATTATAAAAGTCCTTTCTGTATTGCACATCTTGAGGAATTACTCCCTTTTTAATGTTTATTTCTCATTACGTGATTAAAAATTAGTTGTTTTGATTGTACTTGCTTCTAATGGCTAAGTCTGGAGCCAAAATAAGGAATAAAGAACAAGTACAGAAAGATTTTACAAGGCTCTACCTCCTTGTGAATATACACTCTGTGCTGCTCTTATTTCTATGTAGGCTCAAGACAGAAATGTTGGGAAAAAAATCACCTGCCCCTGAGAAGAATCCTCTGCAATGTCAGACCGTGTCCAAAGGGTGTGATCTGACATGCTTCCAGCTCTTCTGAGAAGAAAAACGAAGGTAGGAGTATACTGATACTGATAGAAGAATTAGTCCTAACTTAATGATTGATTTGTTCCTCTGGGATCAAGAAGACCTGTAACATGTTAATGTTACAGGAACTGGAACAGCCCTATCAGGAGCCTGTGAGGCAGAGTAGGACCTTGGGCCTGGGTCTCCAACATCCCATGAGCAGCTTTGAATGATTGATATGCTTTTTCCCGTCAGGCTGTTCATGAAAAAGCAAGAAGTTGACACCAGATCCACTGAAGTATTTAAGCTTTTAGCTCTCACTGAGAAGCTAAGTAGAAGTTATAGGCTCGATGTCTTGTGAAGCTGCCTCTTAGTTTAGAGGCTGCCATTTGGAATATCTTTAATGAGCTGGAGAGACAAACTGAGGAGACTCTTTAAGCTCAGCAAGGTGAGATGTGAAGTCACAGCTGCTAATAACCCAGTGTCTCCATACAAGATTTGTCCAACTGGCTTGACAGGAAAAGTCTATGGACAACCAGTAGACCATAAGTGAGTAACACACGCTTGCAGCAAGAATGGCTATCAGCCTCCTGGGTTGCCCTAGGAGGAGCATTTCCAGTGGATTAAGGGAGGTGATTTTTCTTCTCTATTCAGCACAGTGAGATCTGGAGTACTGAGTCCAGGTCTGGGTTCCTCATTACAAGAGAGACACCAACATACAGGAGAGAGTCCAGTGAAGATCCATGAAGATGATGAAAGGCCTGGAGAATCTGACATATGAAGGGGTTGAGACAGTCGTGCAGCCTGTATAAAAGAAGACTCCAGCAATATGTGTAAATACCTGATAGAAAGTGTAAAAATGATGGAGTCAGGTCTGTTTACTAGGGCCCAGTGACAAGACAGAAAGCAAGAGATAAAAACTGAAATGGAGGAAATTTCATTTAGTTGCAGGAAAAAAAGCTTATTTTACCATGAGGATGTTCAAATACTGCTTAAGTCTGGCAATAGCCTGCATTCAGATGCTTTACTATTTCCAGCTGCCGACAATAAATGAATATAAGCATTTACAAAACCAAATTATTACCAAATAATTTCCAAAGGATAAGAAAGACTGCACATTTTGGTGTGTCCTGTTCTCTCAGTGGGGCACGTGTAACACCCTCTCATGGAATAGTGTTGTTTGTTTTCACTTCTGCAGACACAGCCCTGGGAATGTTTTCAGTCGTGCTCTTCCACCCAATCTGCACTATGAGTGAATTTTCATTTAGTGGATTCCTAATAGATGTAACCCCTCCAGTACTTTGCAGGTAGAAGTACCTATGGCTGAAATGATGAGAAGCACTCCACAAGCATGTCCAGATAGTGGGGAAAGCCAGCAGAACCTTCTGAAGTGTTCTGCACTTGTGCCAACAAAAATGTTGGGATTGCTTGTTGTATTATATACTGAGATGTTCCCCAGAAGCCAAGGTGTTGTAAAATTCATTTTATTTAATCATGACCATCACGTGGTGGGTTTCTTTTAAACATTCTGGTTTCTGCAGGCAAATTGTTTGGTAATTTCTATTTCTTGACTCTTGCCTTGCAGGCTAGAAATTCACTTTTGTGAAAAATAAAAAATAAAAATTTATAGACAAAATTTTCAAGCTTCTTCTTAACTCTGTCTCCAGGGCTTGTCAAACAAACAAAACCAGGCATCACAGAACTCGTGAAAGTTATCAGAAAAAGAACTCCATGTCTTCTTTAAGAGTGATCAATCAGAATTTTTCTTTTGTGGCAAGTTCCAACTAGCTTATATATTTATTCTGGTTTGCTTACCTTCCAAGTGGTAAAATGCAAGAACCTGTGAGATTTTTTTCTGCAGTTCCTTGCTATATCTGTTATATCAGTGCCCCCCTTCTTCTCAAGCACTTTTGTTTTTGATGAACTGTTTTTGTAAAAAAGAAAGTGCAAGCTAGAGCTCAATGAATAATGAAAAGAGTTGAATAGCATATATTTCATTTAAACTTTGGTGGAAAATTTTCCTTCTATAAATTATGAAAATAAAAATGAATAATGTAAGGGGGAAATGTCATTAAAGGTATTGAGTGACTTAGTTGAGAAATATATTCAATAATCCTTAGGGAAACCAAACAAAAAAAGCCAACACCACATTTATGTCAAGTTAGGTTTCTAACTTGACATTCTCAGCTTTCCTCATACTAATCAAATCTTTAGATGCTGAATTTGGGACTGTAGTTGCAAAATAGCCCAACAGACAAAGCAAAAAAACCAAAAAAAAAACAGGTTTGTAACAACTATTACGAGTGATAATCCTGGGAAAATAAGGCTCCTCGAAGTTGATCACTTCTTTCATTTGCATCTTGCATACTTGCATTATACTGAGTCTTTACACTTACCTCTGTCCCCTGTATACTTAAGGTATGATCTGGGAAATCCTAAATTTTGTTGCAGCCTTTAGAAAAATCTCCTAGTCACAAATCCTAAAAAATAATAAATCTTATTTTATTACGATGTGCTCTTGACAGACTGAGGACAGACTTCCTGGAGATAGACAGAGTAGGAACACTCATTTAAGTGTTCTTGAAAATTCTGTGTTTTGAAGTTCTGATATCTTCAGAAAGTCCTTGTATGTCAGTTTTTTATCTGTAAAATATGCTCAGCAGCCCTTCCTTTCTACGCTGCTTTTCTCTGTTAAAACTTGAGGACAAAGAATGTCTCTTTTCTGTTTATTTGTCTATCACTTAGTGCAATGAAGCCTCTGGGTGCTGTCATAGGACATTTTAACAAGGTGTTACTAGACTGAACTCCTAGAAAATGCAAGGAAAATTAGTGTTATTCATCACAATGCTGACAATATTACAAACCAAAATGACACAGTCTAGAATCTGAGGTTGGCCTTTGAATAAATACTTGAGATTTGATGATTGACTTCAAGAGATTATTTAGTACAGAAGATGCAACAGACAATGCAATAGAGATGTCTGCATGATGTATTTTGATATGAAACTAGTTAAGCCCCTGATATTTATTTCTCATTTTGCTGGCTGATGCATGAAGACACGATTTAGCACATGTATGGATGCTCATCTCTCCTAGCTTTCCTCTGATCTTCTGCAAAGAATCCTCATTAATACTGGGAAGAGATGCTGGCAGTGGGTTGAATGCTCTTAAGGGCACAGATTCAACAAAACATCTTGACCAAATACAGGTGCAATAAGCTCTTTCAGCAAGTAATTAGAACATTTTCAGAACAAGTATTTAGTGCCACTGCTGATCAATGAGTATTCCTGCTTCATTCACCCAACCTATTCTTGAGAAAGGGCTGTGGTTCTACATATGGGCAAAGCCTCATGATCATCCATGGTTCTAGCTCCCAAATTACTTCTCTTTTTGTTTACTCACGCACTTAGCTAGTTTTCAAACTCAACATTTTGACTGGGTGTCTAAAATCACCTTCCTGGCATCAGAGTGCTCTTCAGAGCATCAGGTAGCTGGATCTATGATTAGAGCAAGGAGATCCCAAGTTTGGTCAGTGAGAAGAAAGACTTTTGTCTGTTCCTTAGGACAGAGACATAATCTCTCATTACTTCAAATGCCTTATTTTCTATCTTCTTCTTCTGTTTTCTTTCCAGTTTGTCTTTCTTGAAATGTAACAGGGTCTTGCTAGACCCTTGGAGGCCATAGAGAGGCAAAGGTCACTGCTGTTGGCTGAAATCTAATCCTCATTGCAAATCTCCTTTTCAACTCTACTTTTAAAGAGAGAGGCAGGTCCACAGGAGGAAAACCAGAGTCTTCATAGAGGGCAGTCTTATGTCATGAAGTAATTGGAATAGTACAAATTTCTTAGCAGTTTTTTGTTTTCTTTTAATTGATGCTTAAAGCAATTACAACACTGCTTTGCTGTACCCTATAGCCTGTGCTAGCGTGATGTAATGTATGTTGCTCCAGGTTGCTGTAGCTAATTTTCTCTAGTGTTTTGCTTTGGCACCAACAGCATCCCTCATTAGTTTCTTTATTAGTACATTTAAATACCTTCTTAGCACCATTAAGTTGGAAATGGCTTTATTCTTCATTCAGCAGTATTTGTATTCAACATATTTTCTCAGCGTTCCCTACAAGATTCCTTACAACAGATGTTATGACGCACTTGGAGGAACGTGAACCAAATTAGAGGTAATGGTCCGTGCTTATTTGTTTTGTGTAAGCTGTGGTTTCTATAGCTACTGTACATCTGCTTCATGCCATTTGCTGATCATTTTCTCTAGCTGTCTCAGTCTAGATATTTAAAGCATGCTGTACTGATAATGCTCAGCACAGCAATCTGATAACAGCTTGACATGTGAACCAAGTTACAAATTTGGAAACGTTTGAAAACAGCTGTTAAGTCTACACAGTAATTGTCTATCTGCTACTGGCAAAATTACCATCTCATTCCAAATCAAAATGTACAGAGGCTCTATCTCACCAAAGGGCTTGAAAATATGGCAAATGCTGGGTGCCATTAGGTGTGGTCTCAAGCTGGTGCCTCAACTGGCCACGCAGTGTGGGAAGTCAAAGGCAGAGCTAGTGAATCTCTTTGTAGTCTGGTCTTCTAACAAAACAAGAAAACATCAGTGGTTGAGAGATGCAGCTCTGTTGAGGTCAGTGGAATTATCTGAGGCATGCATCAAAGATAATTGCGATTTCTTGTTTCTTTACTGAACTTTTTTCTTCTAATATAGAGTAATAGCATCTTGGCCTTTCAAAATTTCCTTTATTGAAGAAAATCCTTTTCTGTACTAAAAACTCTGCTTCTCTCTGTGCCATTGAAAATATTACTGATTGGGCTAAACTGTTTTTTTTTTTTCTTTTTGAAGTAGATAATGGAGGCAGAAGTCCATTCTGCATTTATAGTTTGCTTTCCAAAGGAAGTTGAGCTCACATGATCTTTTTCTTGTGTCAGTTTGTTCTTTTTCATCTGTTGGGTAACTTCAGATATATTGAACTGTAAAGGTAGAGATCTCAGAAGTGCTGCATGCCTGCAAACTGCTGTCTGGCTACTCTTCTTCTGTGAAACACTCAAATAAGCTCCTCCACCAAGGGAAAGGCTGCAAGGCTCACCTGCAGTATGAGACAGCTGAGAACCCACCTTGCAGACAGTTTCTGTCTGCTGCTGAAGAGAGCAGCGTGAATCTGTTGGTTTTGAGTTGTGCTAAATGCTATTTTACCTTCCCAGATGTATCTTAGCAGCTTTTATTCATTCTTAGCAATTTTTTTCCCAATGAATTTTAAGGCATTTCTGGTCTTTATGGCAATATAATAAAACTTTAATCAGTTACAGTCTGCAAAAGTTTCTTTATATGAGTTTAATAGGCTCATTTATTTAAAATATGTGAGAAGGTACCCAGCACATTAATTACCTTCAGTAACTGTCATGTAATAACTGCCTGGGTTTTATTAGTTCATAATACTGGCCTTTCTATCATAATCTGACATTATTGATTTCCTACCTAAAATGATTAAAAACAAATGCTTCTTTGCTCTCCGTTCTCCCATTCTAGAATTTCAGATACTCTCCACATTTTCTTTCAGCTTCAGCAGTGCGTGTGGAAAGTGCAGTTTGTAAGGAAGCAAAATTGCTTGTTGCGTATCACAGAGTCATAGAATGGTTTGGACTGAAAGGGACCTTTTATTTCCAGATAATCTTGGAGTAGTAAATTAGATTCAGAGTAAAAACAAAAATCAGATTCTTCTTTGTGAGATGTTGTAGCTCCCAGACAAAGGGCAAATTAGATCCAGAGGAAAAGAGAGATCAGGCTCTTTACCTAGATGTCACTCCTAGGGTGGAAGGGTTTGCTGGGTCTGTATGCGTACATTTTAGTCATGAAATTTTGAGCTAAGAAGAGCCTAAGCAAGAAAAGTCCAGACGTCTTTGTACCCAAGTTAGAGTCATTCAGACTTCTCTATCTATGCAATGCATCTTTGCTGCAGGAAAAAACAGCTGTTTTTTCTATTTTGCTGAGAAGATGTTTTATGTTTTGTGCAGGCAAAGTTTCCCTGGCTCTTCTCCTGCAGCTCATACCATTGATGTGGCAGTAAAGCGTGCGACAGCCCTGCTTGTTGTGCTGCTGGCAGGAGCTTCACAAACTCAACATCCTCCTGGGAGCAAGTGGGATGCTGGGCACTGCAGTGAGAAGATAAAGCAGCAAAATGGCTCTGAGGGGCCCAGCAAGGAGCTCCCACAGCAACAGCTGGATAAGAAATGTTCCTTCTGCTCAGGTGCTGGGCACACAGATAGGTGGAGCCAAGCTGGTGGTGGTGCTGCTGTGGGGCTGGCTTCCCACCTTGAAAGCAGATGTGCAGAAAGGTGAAGGCATTGTCTTAAAGAAGTCTTTGAGTGCTCCAAAGGTGGCCCAAGCCAATAACTGTCCTACTTGCTGTTGTGAGACCAGGTATGCTAAATGTGACTCAGTTACGCTTGTCAGATGGTGTGTGGTTCAATATGGCAGATCAGAGAAGGGGATGGATGGTGCCAATAAAATAGTATTTGCTGCATGAGGTAGCAACACTGACTTGGACGTATGGATCAGATTTAATACTCAATCTTTCATTTTTCTCCTCCCTTGGCAGTATTGCTTCTAACCATAATTTATTGTTGCTTAGGCCACTAGGAAAAGGTGTTCAATGAGGCAATTTTTTTTTCTTAGTTGCACAGAAAATTGCAACTATCATAGATATGAATGAATAAAATACATTGGGATGATAGAGCAGAACCACCTGGTTTTATGGGTCTCTTTAAACCATAATACAGAAAAAGAAAAGAAGTCTTTATATATATATATATATAAGCAAATATAATTAAAATATTTGAAGCAAAAGTTTTCCTTTCTGCACATCACTGATGGATATAAAAGATCTGCTGAGAGGTACCTGCTTGCTGCTAGCTAAAATTCCTCACTGAAAAAGCACATCAATCTATCTATCTATCTATCTATATTTATTTCTAGTTTTTATAGTAACTTAGAGAATATATAATTACAGTTTTATAGAGAAACTCTAGAGTTAATGTATAAAGAAAAAAGACTGTATATTTCATTTATATAAAGCTCTTTCTCCAGTACAGAGCTGACTGTCACACTTTCCCTGCAGCCTGAGAGACAATGATCCAAAGCATGAATAAACCTAAATGCATTTACTTCAAGCAAAGTGTTATGACCTGGTTTAGCTATATCCTGGAGACTAGTTTGACTGGATAGCATGTCAGAGTTTGTTGAATACAGTTTTTACATTATATTGAAAAATAAATAAAAAACGGATGGATCAGGTAATCCAAATTTTTATCAAAGAAAAAAAAATGTATAATTGGAACTGTAAATACTTAGTCTGCATGTGCATGCTGAGCTCAATTAGAACGTTCTTTTTGACAATTTCTTGTTATTCTGCTATTTGATTTTGTAGTGCAACTGATATATTTTTTGTTCCTAGAAAGAAAAATGAGTAGATACATGCTTTAGTGAAGCATTTATGAATTAAGTTTGCAAACCGCAAGTAGATGTTGCGCAGCCTAGCATTACAGTGCGTGCTTTCTGTTTCGAAGTAGGCAATTTCTTCAAGAGGGTGATTTTTCTTCCTACAGTGTATTCAGAAGTGTGGAACCTGGAACTCAAACTTCATGAACACATAGAAGGAGCAAAGAGTGAAAAAATATCTGTCTTACTGGCTCTTAGAAAGTAGAAAATGACTTGAAGCAGTCAAGATCTCTACCTCTGCCGAAACTAAGTATACAGAGGAGGAGCTAAAAATCTTGTCTTGGACTGAGAGTGAAGCAACTACCTACTGACTTGGCTGCAGGAGGGAAATCTAGGCTGCCTATAGTGAGATAGTGAAGTGCTTCAAAGTGGCTCTTGAAAACAACTTATGTACCAAGCAGAAAATATGCCTGATGAGAAGAACACAGAAGGAGAGAATATCTCATTTTTGGAGCTTATGAGCTGACTCAGAAATGGAGAAAAATGTGTCTGTTCATCAAGAATTCACACACCCTGAACCCTTCCTGATAGTAGGCAAGCACTCACCACTGCTGCAGAGGCTGGAGGTTAGAGCATGTACTGCAGAGGTAAGCATACAGCACTACGGGTATTGCATAAAACTGATGGAGAAGCCTATGGAGGGCACTGAACACTCTTTCAACACTGGCAGCAGGCTGCCCAGGAACTGAGAGTGTGAGACCACACAGGAAAGAAGCAAAGAAAATGTAACTCCATATTAGAGAAACATCTATATTTAGCAACAAGCATAAGCTGGAGGTTTTCATGAGAAGGCTTTGCTTCAGTCAACAGTGGAAGGACTACTTCACATTTAAGTGATGAAGATACACCATGTCTGCAGTAGACCTCTTCTAAATTTGGGGTCTGTGACATAGGCAGCACCTGCCTCCTCATCAGCACTTATCCCGCTACAGCATTATATACAGAGAAAAATTTTTGATCAGTCTTCCTGCCTCTCCTCCTACTTAACACAGGGTTGGCCAGGCCTTGCATCTACTGGTTGTATTGGGATCAGTACCACAGGACTCGGTGTCACAATATTTCAGGCACTTTCCACTGAAAAAAAGATGCCAGACAAATCAGCTGCTCGGTCTTGCTGCTGGATGAGAAGTGGAAATGATGGTGCATGGTGCGTATGGTCAATTTGCTGTAGCAGGATCCACCGCAAGCAAGATGGACAATGGCCTCCCCAAAGCCAGGCTTGACCTGAGAGCAAGAAATGTTCACTAGACAAAAGCCTTTAGCAATGGAAATGTATCTATAGAGAGGAATATTTCTGTTGCTCAGAGCTTCCCTCTGAAGGTGCCCATTCCAGTGATATGATGGGAAATCTAGAATAGCCAGAACAAGAAAGATGCCAAAAGCAGTCAAATAAATACTAGCTCCCACGTCCCTTCTGGGTACATAGCTTGTATAGAAAGGCAGGCATGATTTTTGCAAGAAGACTGATTGAATGCAAATGGAAATTGCCTCTCCACTTTTTGGCTGCTGATAGGCAATTTATAGGCAGTTTTGTTGAATTCTCAGAATAATTTACCTGAGGTCATGCATTATTAAAATAATTAATCAGAAAGCCAAACAACTTTTCAACATTACTTCCTGTGATACATTTCTTCTTCTGGTATTATAGGCAATTACCTCCTAGAAAGAGAGTAATGTAAGCTATGGTGCCTCCGGTCACCTCTTTCCTACAATTCACTAGCTGTAAAAGATTAGTTATGCGCATCTCCAGCAATGCTTGCTGTTCCTCATGTACATATTGTACTTTCTTCTGTACCTCTGCTCTGCTCTCTCCCCTCCACTGCTGCCCTGCCTTCTGTAGACAGATGAGGATACCACGTTGTCACATTTCTTCTTCTGTGCCAGCCACCTGCAAGGGGTTTGGAAGAGCCTACTGGGGAGCACTGGCACTCTCAGCAAGGTCCATCAGACGTGCCTTGCGTCATGTAATGCCTCCTGGCACTGCAGAGCTGACTACTTGCTCATGCACTACAGCTACATGCCACTGTGTGGCTTAAAAAAATGAGATGGAGGAGTACTGGCTATGCATCACCCATTTCTGAGTGTGAGGGATGGAGGTTACAACCCATATGAGTGCAGGAAAGAACTTGGAGTTGAGTGTGTTGTCCTAAGGTGACTGATTCAGACAAGACCAACTGTATCTGGCTCAGATTATTTGAACAATGAAATTCTGAGCAAATCTCTCCAGTCTTCCTCGAAAATACTGTTCTGGTCACTTCCTCAGCTATTGCTTACTATTTATGGGAGTGTATGCTCTTTTGATGAATAATTCAGCAGTTACATTCATTACAGAGCACTGGGCTCCCAGGAGTGTTCAGATGTTCTCTCTCAAATTCCCTGAGCAACCTAAAGAATTCCCTTGTGTCTACCCTCCTTTAACTTTACTACTCCAAAATTTAATATATGAATGACTTAAAGACTGCAAAAAGTAATAGCAGACACAATATTTTCAAGCTTAGAAGGATCAAGCTTTTTTAATCCCTACTATTGGAATCTCTAGCAAGATATTTATTTTACTTTTGCTTTTTCTGACTTGTATCAACTATATTGAACTTTTTACCCTACAGGTGCTTTGTTTTTCCTTTTGTATCGTCTTTGAAGTGGTTGCTCTTTGAATCAACAGTCTGTTCATAAAGCCACAGGAAAAGGGTGGCTAGACCATGATCCTCAGACTCAGTGAGGAGCTGATACATTTCTCATTATTAACCTGAGTTTGTGATTTCTCTCTCCTGCATCAAATAAGTCTAATTCATTGTCCTTCTGAGGAAGAGAATACCTGATATAAAACAGATTAATAGTGAAGTACATTCAAAATAACCCATGGAAGAGAACACTTCATCCAGCAAAGCATGGTGCAGTAACTGAGGATCAGGGCTGCCCTAAGCAGCTCTGAATTTTCTCAGCTGACAGGCCACTTTTTATTGAAAGGGACTGCAGTATTACATCCAAATTTAGAGACTGGAGAAAAGACATAACATCTCCAAATTCCATTTCTCTAGTCAGAAGCGTGGACAGGATAAAATCATGCTTGTTCTTTTCTTTGTGAGATTTGCCCATAGATCTGTCAAGTCGAGATGGAGCGGAAGCACTGCCTATTATCAAGGTGGCTTAATTGTTTTGTGTACCACATCCTGCTCAGTAACTCCACAGTAAATCTTTTCTTGGGCATTTCTGACACTGCTGGGAAATGAGCTATGCCATCAGAAAAAGTGGTTTACCTTATTTTTGAAGACTGTTTTGTTGGCTTGACTGTAAGAGATTATAATAAAACACACGCCATGTCCTGGAAATGATAAATTCACTTTTTTTTCCCCATTTCTTTTCCCAATAAACACAAAATTTGGACCTCATGCTCCGGCAGCAGGCTCATCTCACCCCTGAAAAGAGTACAGAAAAGTAACAGAGAATGTAAAAGGACACGGGGCTAATTCACTACCAGAAGAGTGAGAGCAATATTGAGCAGGGGCACCAGTCAGCATCATCTGTAGGATAGGTTGTAGGACTCTCATATACTGGGAAATAAAAGGTAGATTTCCGGGTCTAAAAGGATGCAGGAGAAAAGGGTGAATTGTGGGTCTTCAGCCTACATTACAGGGAAAGCAGAATTAAATCTTTGGAACTTCTAGTTGAGATTTTTCTGACTTAAATTGCCTGTGGTGCCTACTATTATAATTTGTATTTATGAGTATAAGAAATATCCTCTGTGTTATTTTCCACCCCAGAGCAGTTTGCATGCAGCACACCAGGCAGTGCTGCAGCCTTGTTAGAAATGTGTAGGGGGACAGTGACAGGTCACAGTAAATAAAACCTGGCAGGATTTTGTACCCAGAGTTTGATGTGCTCTTAGTTCCCATCATAATCTGCATTTGGAAATGCACAAATTGCTTCTTTTGTGCAAATTCAAACTAGCTATAATTTTTTACAGCTGAGTTTACTGGTCTTTCACTTACAAGTAATGCAAACAGCATAACAAAGAGCACAGGTTCCTGTTCCAGAGGTGACTCACGCTCGCTAGCAATTTATCATGGGATCTTCTACAGACCTATTTTTGGTCTGCTCTCCACATACAGCCTTACTGAGGGCTCCCAGGTGTTCTTGCTCAGAGCGATGTGATATTGTGGGGATTGCCCTGAAACAAGGGAACGTGCTCATTAAAAATGATTTCTGGTATGAAACCGAGACAACTGGCGGTGAGAACATCTTGTTGTGACCCCTCTCCTCTTCGTGGAGGTAGGATGCACAAATGTGCTGCGGAGTAAGGATAACTTGTTCTAATGAGTGCAGGCTGTAGGGAGAGGGAGAATTCTCGGTGTGTTTTGTTCAAGATCTGCATCTACCTATTTGCATAACCAAAATTGCCAGTAACACTCATTTTACTCCTGAGAAATTTGCATTTGTGACTTCACAAGAGTAATAGCCATTGCCTAATCAAATCAATAAAATGCAACATCTCTGTGGATGGATTAAAATGTAATTAAAATGAGATTTCTCTTTTAAAACTATTCCTTTTAAATATGCATCTCCAGATGGTAAAATTCAGCATAAATTGGGATGGGATATAAAATTCTCTCCTTAGGATACCAGTTTAAGAGGTGGACTTAAATGAAAGAATTCCTTTTCCACTAGGTTTCATTTTGCTTCTGCATTATGTCAAATCAATAGATTTGATTAACTTTTCCTAGAAAAAAATCAACAAAGTTGGTGTTCTATCATGTGTCACAGATTTCAGCACTAGGTGAGAAAATTCATGTGCTACATATGTTATTTAACCAATAAAATACTAGCCAGATACTACTGGCAAATAAATGAAATTATTTCACGGATACAAAAGCATAATTGATATTCCAGCTGCTTGATTACATGTCACTGGGCCCTGGCCTTGAAACATGAGGCCTGGTCTGTCCTGTGGCTGGACTACTCAGAGAAAGGTGCTGAGGATGAACTTTTAAAACATTTTCAGCGGTGTGCCTTCCATTCATGTTTTAACTGTGAATTACTGTTTTGCTATGTTTTATTGCTTCAAAATATTTTCATGTGTACTAAGGAAGTAACAAACAAAAAACCATATTACAGGCTGTTAGCTGCTAAATTCCTCTGCTTTTTCCTTTCTTCATGGAGTATTTCTCCCAGTGAAAAATTATAGAAAGAGGAAAGGAAAGGAAAGGAAAGGAAAGGAAAGGGAAGGGAAGGGAAGGGAAGGGAAGGGAAGGGAAGGGAAGGGAAGGGAAGGGAAGGGAAGGGAAGGGAAGGGAAGGGAAGGGAAGGGAAGGGAAGGGAAGGGAAGGGAAGGGAAGGGAAGGGAAGGGAAGGGAAGGGAAGGGAAGGGAAGGGAAGGGAAGGGAAGGGAAGGGAAGGGAAGGGAAGGGAGAGAGAGAGAGAAAGAAGGAAAGAAGGAAGGGAAGAAAAAGAAAGAAAGAAAGAGAAAGAGAGAAAGAGAGAAAGAAAGACAGAAAGAAATGACCTCCCTCCCTCTACCCAAAAAAACACCAAAAAAAGGAAAAGTGAAACTTCCTTTCTGGAAGTCTTTTAAAAGGGAGGTTATAAATGTTTTATATTGCATCTCAGGGTATTGTGCAGTTTCCCCAGGAGGCCTAACTCAACATGTAACTTTCAGAGTGCTGTAGGTTAGCTGCCTGCTTCCTTGTTTGCTCTCTCTGTGATCATAACGTCCGTATGCTAAGCATGAAGTAATGAGTAGTAAGGAGAGTAATGTCTTCTGTCGTGAGAGCGTCTCCCTCAGAGACTACTATATTTGCAAATGAAGTGATCTTTCTGTCACCAGTATTTTTTTTTAAATCTTGTTGCTACTGATCTGCACGAGGAGTCTTTACAGAGAACTCTCATTTTCATCCTAAGGGTCTTCTCACTGTTGTTACTGTATTTAAAAAGGAAAGAATTTTATTAACTAATGAGCCTCTTCTTGCTCCCTGAAGGTTTGTCGTTCACCCTCTCTCTTTACATACACAAAAATTATAGTGGTTTTACAGCAAAATGGATGAGCACATTATGATTGGTCAGAAATATACAGAATTATTTTCTCCATTTTTTTTCTTTTTAGGTTTCTGTATTAGGCTACGCTGAGACTGGCACCATAGTTCTTTATTGAACGAAAGAACTGAACTCTAAGCTTACAGGTGCTGCTCACCTCAGCTCCCAACTCCTCCCCTTGGCAAACAATGGTGGGTGCCCTGGCCTGTCTCCATGCAACCCCAACAGTCAGTGCTCTGCACCATGTGGGATCTCACTGTGCAGAACAACTCCTCATCCCATTCCTTCCCACCTCTGCTGCTTTAATCTGATATTACCAAAACAGATTATATTGTAGAGGGTTGCCACAGATTTTGGCCATATTTCCTACCTGCATCAGCAGAAAAGTATATGAACAGGATTATTTTAAGTACAATCTGAATACATTTGCTATCACAGAGCAGGGATGGCAAGGAAAGGTGAAAGTTCAAATGTCTGGTGATACTGTTCTGTAGGTGACAGGTAAAAAGTAATTTGATATTCCTGTTCAAATGTTAATAGTCTTTGTTACGCTTCAGAGTTAACATCCTATTAATGAGGACTGCTCCCGTCTCTTAGAATTACTGCTAGGAAACTCCAGACCACCCTGCTGCCTATAACTTGCACTTGAATATGATCTCCGTAACTGTAGAGGAAAGGTATTAATGAAAGCTAATTCATTAACTAATCAATGTAAGCTAATTATGCAGGAGCTTAAAAGGAGTCAAAGGAGTCGTGGAGATCCATACTGTGGTAGTATTACTGCACTGAACACTGAGATCTAACTTGTGCTAATAGTGCTCTAGACAGCTCTGAAGAAGAGGGAAGGAGGAATTTATTCCATCTCACAATTAGATTTTCTTTAATGATAAAGTTTAGCTTATGAAAAAAAAAATGTATGAAAATACATGTAAATGAGTAATAACAGGCCCGTATGTATATAGACAACAACTTGACCTTCACAGTTTAATTGAGTAAATACTTCAAAAATGTTACCTGTGAAGAATGCAATGAAGATACACTCATGAGACATGAACTGTCCATTGCATGTTTCATCACTTAGGAAAGGTTTTCATATAGTATTTTGGAACTGAACGTGAAAATTGTTTGAGATTTCTTCTCTGACGGTGCTCCAAGATAACAGTGTATAGCAGTAAAGTATTCACATGGGCCATAGGAATCTGGAAAAGCCCACACTGAAGAATTCCCATTTCCCAAACCCACATAGTGTATGATGTGGCAGTCTTGTGGAGCTTTCGAACTAACCCAGATGCTCCCCGCTCTGCATGAGGATGAGGAAGAGGACATTGCAGAAGGACCAAGCCCTGCCTTCCAAGCCTTGGAGACCACGTGGAGCCAGTCTGGGAGCAACCACGATCCCATTCCAACCACTTTATGGTTTTAACTGACAGGTCTGCATACAGACCAGGCAAGGTTGTTTGGCTTCTGACATTTTGGCAGTTGATATCCTCATGACCTCAACAAACTGGAAGTGTTCCCTCCTCCACCTCTACTCTACATGATCCCAGAGCACTGTCCTTCTGCTTAAGTGTTCAGCCCATTCTACCTAAATATTTCCAAAATGCTGTGTTTGTAGGACTGGGCATGGGCAAGACTCAAGTTGCAGGGTTGAATTTTCCAGAGAACTTCAAAAGCAGGGGTGTGCAATTGCTTGAATTACGATTTGCTTATGTCCTGAGCCCACAGGCAAAAATTCCCCAAACAGCATTAGATGTCCTGTAAGTCACAACATCCTGAAGTTATTTCAGTCTTTCCTAAAGGTGTAATTTTGTGTGTATATAATTATCTATATATTATATATAAGTTTAAAACATGCATATGGAAAGCAAATCTATGTCATAATTCAGTGAGCAAATCATATTCACCTCAGTGATGGAACTTTTAAGGATATTTTGCTGTAGTGCAAGAAGATGCATATTAGGATTCGCTGAGACCCTTGTGTGATATAAATGCATAAAAAATGACAGAAATCACACCATTAGAGGAGCATACTCTTCTCATTTTACTAAGAAGATATGAGCAATTGGGCCTAGCGGCTCATTGTATTAAACATTTTCTAGTGATGAGTCAGAAGAATTATGAGACAAATTAAGTTCTGCTCTCACAGAACAGAAAATTACATGAGTCACCTGTTCTCTCCAAGTCTTCCCCACTCCCGAATTAAAAAGGCTCATTGATGTGATCATGAACAGATCTTATTGAGCTACAGTATCCAAAGAGAGCATGCCTACCTTTTTTCTATTGGAACAGATTCAAAATTTACCGAGCATGATTATGAAGGACTTGGGAAAACCAAACCGTCTCCTGATGCTGTATGTCAAGGCTTGTTTACATGTAAGAACAATGCAATGATTGGTGCCTGTGTTGTTCTGATGTTTGGGACAAGCCCTGGCCAGGAGCATGAATTTTCTCAGAGAAAACTCCTGCTTTAGGAATTGGAGGTGCCTTCCTGAGCTCTGCCTTCATGCCCAACTCCCACCAGAGCTTATTACAGCTCCACAGCAAGAAACGGACCTTGGGAATTTCAGCTCCTTTGAGGAGGGCAATGCAAGGTAGCTGGCTGGAAAAAAGGATGATGAGGAGCAAGTATATAACTGCCTCACTCCAAAGCCTGCTTGCAAGTGCCACTGCATGCTCCAAAGTGCTCAGCTCCTGCAGAGAATAAATATCTGCTACAGCTAACAGATGTCTTTTCATAAAATTAGCACATTTGGAAGCGTATGAAAGAAAATTAATGAAAGATAAGCAGTTCACTGTTTGTATTTTTGTTACTTTGATACAAATACATTACAGCAAACTACCTACAGCCCTTGAGATGTACTGCATCATAGCATCCCTCAGAGGTTTCTGCAAGGTCTTCTTGTCTTGATATTTTTATCTATTTATTTATTTAAAGAAAACTCATTACCCCCTTCCAGTGCTATCTTCCTCAATGGGGACTTAGATCTGAGCAGAAGATAAACTAAGAGACAGCAGAAGGGCTGGGCACATCTGCTCAGGGGTGCCTCTTTCCAGAGTGGAGTCTTCTTGGAGATCTCCAGAAGCCACCTGTACATGGGCCTGGGCATCCTGCCCTTGGTGTCCCTGCTTGGGTAGGGTCTGGGCCAGCTGGACCTAGAGGTCCCTGCCAGCCTCAGCCCTGTGGGATTCTGGGATTCAGTCTACAGGAAAGATGGCACGGTTTTCTGGTCCTTATCAAGAAGCCCTCAGCAAGGGCCAATGATATTCTGAGGGCTATGGACTCTGGCAGAAAGCGTACTTCTGGTGCAATTGAAGGCATCTGGGTTGCTCACATTCTCTTTTCCTGATTTTTTTTTGTCACAACAGCATTGTTGGTCAATAAATGGGAACTACTTAAAATATTTTTACATGTAGAAGGTTCCATCCTCTATTATTTTTTTTAGCATTGTCTCGAAGAATTGTTGTTAAAACAACAAAAATAAAGGTATCTTGTAGCTGTTGCTGCTCTTACAAGAGGCAGTCTCTCTAGTAAATTCCCTCTCAAGAAGTTCTTTATCACCACAACCAAACTTCTTGTACACAAAGCAACGAGTTAAAGCAAGCTTGGGTATCTCTACATTAAACTGTAGGCTTTCCCCGGTTTAAAAAGCACAATTTAGCTGTCTAAAGAAGGTCTGTCTCAATACAGCTCATTTCAAAATTTGTTTCCTGGCAAAGCTCTATTATAACATTGGATACCTTGCATGGAGAAGGTGCTATTTTCTTTCTGCTAAGTACTGAAGGAGGAAGCACAGATGTTAGAGAATTTGTTACACTATCTGAAATGCTTTGGTGTAGTAGAAATGTGAAGTCAAGGCTTGAACCACCAATTAAGCACCTGGTGGGAAGGCAGGACCAACCCAGGGGAGCTCAGGTGCATGCAATGCTCCTAAGTGACCTGAAGGTGTGGATCCTTGCTCCGCTCCTTCCCAGACCTCATGTAAGGGTTGGCAGTGGAGGCAAAGGCATCTTGCTGGACACCCCTGCTTACCTCAGGCCTTCTGAAGGTAAGCAGCTTCTTTCCTTTATTTCTGTGCTTGTGCCTGTTGTATTTGAGCTAATCTTCACTTGTTACAGCCTAGGACCTAGCTATTCCGCTGCTGTTGCTGTGCTTTCCATTGTATTGTGTTATTTTTGGTTATGTTAAAACATGACAAGAGAGCTAACACAGAAGTGAGGTGTATTGCTTTGCATAGCACTGCCATTATTTCTTTTGCAACAGCATTTGGATGCTCCTGAAAGAGAGCAACAGCGTAATGTGCCTGGCAACATAGAAATACAGAACAAAGCTACTCTCTGCCCCTGAGAGTTCACAATAAAAGATGACAACACACTTTGCAAAGTATTTTTCCTAAGTCACTTTTCTGTATCCACTTTCAAAAAATGAAGCCACAAATGAAATCAGAGTAAATGTGGTGCCTTTTCTTTTTTTTTAATCAAAGGCAATCCTGTACTGTGTTAGTTTGCATCACCCAAAAACTGTCAACTGATGGGCTGAAGGGATTGCAGAAAGGAACCTCGTAAAAATTTTCCTGTTATCACCAGAGATCTGCCTTCCTGACTGAGCTTAAGTGATCTTTACCAAGTATGATTTCCCCCCAGGGTTCAGGAAGACATCTCTGAAGCTCCCATTACCCTTCCTGGAGAGCCCCAGGGCCCCATGAGGAATCTGACGTTTTTATCATTTCAGAATAAGGATGGAGACCTGATCTTTCCCCACAGTTGTTCCATTTGCTGTCTAAGATAGCTACAAAGCCAGGATTTCTGATCATAAGGGGTAGCTAGCATCACAGGCCCAGCATACTGGCCCCGGATGAAGGACAGCCACGCTATTTGTGGAGCAGCCTTGGGTGGCTCTGGAGAGCTGTGAAGCATTGGCTTCATGCAGAGTCCTATCCTCCACCTCCCAGCACTGGGGTAATGCATGGTAAGAGCAATGCTGTGTCTTGAAATCACATTTGGAGATAGGTACCTTTCTCCTCTGTCACACTTGAAAACTGAAACTCACCTTTCCCAGTTAGAAAATGCTATGCCCGAATAAAGCAGTAACCATGCTGATACTCGTCCTCCGAGCATAAATACTCATATCAGGCATACCTGCTCTCCTACTGGCAAATTATATTGTTTCCTGGTAATTATCCTGTCTTTGTTTTGACAAGAAAATGCAAGAATATCCCAATCCCTTGCTCTTTTTCTCTGAAGGCACACAGTCAGACAGAGCTACACAGATTTTTAGGAGGAAAAAAATGTCAAAATATTGGCAGCATCTCGGTGCTGAAGAAGCAATAAAAACCAAGAGGAGGCAAGGGAGTGTTTTGTGCTAAACTAGTCACCCAGGATAGGCTTCTCTCTGACTGTTTTACAAGTTATGAATTCTAAAGCTACTCACAAGATATAATGGATGCTAAAAATTGCCATCTGAACCTGCACTACCATTCCCATTCTCAGAAATGGTTATTACAAAACTTTACTGCAATTATGAGCTCTAAGGCTTAACGTTTATTATTTCTTTTTCCCAACAAACAAACAAAAAAAACCAAAAACAAAAAACCACACAAAAGCCTGAACATAAAACAGAATTATTAATTTCTCCCAAGAACTGCATGTCCAGCCCCACCTGAGGACAGGGAGCATGCGTTTTCATGCATATATAAAACCAGTAAAAATTAGTACGTTTTAAAATGCGTCATGTAAATGTGTGTGTATATATGTATAGTACGTATATACGTACACAAGTGTGTTGATACTCTCAGAAAGAGTGGTGAGGCAGTGGCACAGGCTGCCTGGGGAGGTGGTGGAGTCACTATCCTGGAGGTATTCAAGAACTGTGTGGATGTGGCACTGAGGGACACAGTGAGCATGGTGGGTGTTGCGGTTCAATTAAGTGGTCTTAGAGATCTTTTCCAATGTTAACGATTCTGTATAGAATTTGAAAAGGTGTAAAATGAGATTTATTTACTTGTATCTTTACGAGATGAAGATATGAAGAACAAAAATGCATGGGATGGGGATATTTTCCTCTTTTATTTTAAAGAAAGTAAGGGCAGTTGCTGAGGTGATGAAGTTGCCCTCACACCTCCAGTCTACCCTTGCTCTCCTTGAACACCTCAAGCAGCTGCAAAATTTGGATTGGCACATGCTGAATTTTATCTGATGCAGGAGGACACAGGAGCAGCCCTGAGTTTCAAATACTGCGTGTGCAGGAGGGTAGGAGATGAAACTTGTGTGGCTGGGATATCAACTGGCTCACAGGGCAGGCTTGGGCAGCATGAGCTGCTCTGGTAAGCTGCAACCACAGCTGGGAATAAGCCCTCTGTGTGCAATTGCTCTCTGCAGCACCAACACGAGGGGAGAAGTGGCTGGCTGGCAGCTTTGAGTTAGAGACTTCCTGTCTCCTCCAACCTGAGATAAAGGTTTGGCAGGTAGGAAGAGTGGTTTTGATGGGAGGAGAGAGGGTATGGCCCCGCACAGCACAAAGCTTAGCACTCCATATTTTTTCACTGTTTCTAAATAACTATTTTCCTATGGGCCTCACTAAATTTATGAGCAGCTTATGTTCTATTTTGGAACGCAAAAGAAAATTTTAAGACTACTATATACCTTTGGAAAGATCAACGCTTAGGACTAAATTAAAGAGGAGAAGAATGTGTCTCACTGAACTACTTCTCCTGATACAGACAAAAGGCTTTTTGCACAGGAGACAAAGCGTTCTCCAAAAAGGCATCAGACTTTCCAAAGGAACTTATTCCTCCAGGAATTAGGAAATATCACACAGCTAATCAGCCTTTGTGTTAAGTACAAGGTGCTTGAACTTGCTTACAGCTTCCTTCCAGAACACAGAGCAGAGGCTGTCCTTTGGACAGTACACACACCCCTTGGGAGGGAAGGAGAGAACAGCTACTGCTTGAGGTGTGCCTGGGAGGCATGGAGTGCAGCATAATTGTAATGGAAGGGGAATTTATAGCATATCTCGGTACTGATATTTGCCACTGAGCTAGGTTATATGCTGATGTGTGAGCTGGTTACAGCTCCAACAAAATAAAACTCTGAATAAACCTAATAACTTGAAACTTCTGAAAGAAAGAGTGTCTTCCTCTGCTTCAGTATCCTTACCGTTACATCATTTCCCTGTAAGTGCAGGAACAGCTGACATTACATGAGGCTTTTGGCCTTCTCTCTTACGCAATTTGTTCTGTTGAACACCCTCTCTTGCCTGCTGTATCAACTAGAAGAGAGGGTCAGTCTGAAGCAACTAATACTTCCTTTAAAGTCTTTTCTTGGTGCTTAAAATGACAATTCTAGCTGTCGGAAACCCATTCATCATTTGCTTTAAGTTTGCAAACTGTAGCATCATATGTGCTTGTTTGAAATAGGTTAAATCATGTTACTCGGGTGTCATTTATCAAGTCTATATGTTATCTGTGTGATTTTAATCAGAAAATTTGCTAAAACCACAAAATCTACAGTGCTTTATTAAGAACAACCGTAACCCCTACTGGATTGTAACTGTCTCCCTGGAAACCTGCAGTGTGCAACACCTTGTGCTGTTCTGTACAGTGTGCACTCCACAGCCTGCAGAGCTACAGGAAAAACAAGTCATTCCTTCGTTTGCAATACATTTCTGTGTCATTATATCCTGGATTAAACTGGAAATCCTGATGAATTTACACTCAGGCTTGCGGAAAGACATCTGTTCCTTGCAAATTCAAATTTAGAGCATTTTTTGTTTTTACAGATAAGTTATGAAACCAGGCTCATACCAGCTAGTTTGCTTCTGTGTTAAGACTTACAAGCACTGGAATTTCTTTCTTAATGTGCCTGAAAAATCACTTTTGCACTAATGCAGATCACCATGGTCTGCTTATGCCTATCCCAAACCCACCTGAGCCCTTCTTGAGGTTCTTGAGGTGTGTGAAGGCTGTGAGGAGGAGAGCCACACTTCAGTGAGCTGTTGTGCCAGGTCTCCTGATCCACTTATATAGCACATACATCTGTACTGCAAATTCAGCACTCCTTTTCTTTCTGCGTATGTAGGATTTCTGACAAATGAAGGCTACGTTACTGGAGCTATTTTCAGTGCCATTTTACTATCCTGGGTGTCAGAAAAGTTTGAGCACTGTTTCTGCAAGTTTTTTTTTTTTTTTTTTTTTTCCCTAGATTGTCTTCTCAAACTAAAATGTTCTTTTTCAGTAGGGGAAATTAGAATCAGAGTATGCCTCTGGGCTGCCATGGGAGCTTCTGGTGTGCTGGAAAACTGAATGGAAAAGGGCAAACAGGACAAGAGAAAACCTGTGTGAAAGCATAATAACAGACATCACCTATGTTAATTTGATTAGTGACAAACCTTCAAGATTTGATTTTATTTAACTTCATTCACAGGAATTTTGTCTTTGCTTACCAAGGTGATCAAGTTTGGCACAACACAGATGTGATTGCAAAGCAGTATTTAGCTTACAGATGAGTAAGATCTCATGGCGGCTGCAGCTCCTCACAGGGAGCAGAGGGGCAGTGCTGGGCTCTGCCCTCTGTGACAGCGACAGGGCCCGAGGGAACGGCGTGGAGCTGTGTCAGGGGAGGGACAGCTGGGGGTTGGGAACAGGGTCTGCACCAGAGGGCGATGGGCATAGCCCTGAGCTGCTGGAGTTCAAGGAGTGTTTGGACAGTGCTTTCAGTTATAGGGGTGAATTTTGTGTGGTGCTGTGTGGAGCCAGGTGTTGGAGCCAATTCTCTGATCATCAGCTGGATGAGGGGATATTCTGCACAGAAGCATTATGGAGACCTCACTGAATCAAAAATCCATCAGAGCGCAAAGACTAGGGAATCTGGAAAGCTCTTGCAAGTATCTACAGTGTCACTCAAGTATATACCAGACACTTGCCTTTACACACTGAACATTTTTTTCTACATTTAGTTCAATTTACCTTAAAACAACCAGCAGTGCGACTTCCCAAAAGGTGTTCAGCAGCTTTGAATATGAAGCCTTTGAAAGCAGACCCTGCTCCCTTTGAAAATCTTGGTCTTTAGAAAGCCTGGTCTGCTCAGCACCAACTTAGCATCAACACCAGCACGAGGTGCACAGCAAGCTGAGGTATGAGACCCAGAGTTCCTCAAGGGCTTCATGTGGGTGCCTGACACCCCTGTGCAGCATGTGGGAAAAGTCAGGCACCTATACCAGCCAACAGAAAGTGGTCGGTGGCTCTGACCAGACTTTCCTATTCTTCAGTCTCCTACATTTACATTATGTATTTGTTTATATAAAAAATGATGTGGATAGAGAGCTGGAACACCTCTCATACTAAGAAAGGCTGAGAGAGTTGGGCTTGTTCAGCTTGGGGAAGAGAAGGCCCTGAGGAGACCTCACTGCAGTATTCCAGTACTTGAAGGGAGCGCTTTTTTACAGTCTAGTAGTGATAGGATAAGGGGGAACGACTTTAAACTGAAAGTGCGAAAAATCAGGTTAGATGTGAGAAAAAGTTCTTTACTCGAGGCCAGTGAGGTGCTGGCACAGCTGCCCAGAGCTGTGGGTGTCCCATCCCTGGAGGTACTGAAGGCCATGTTGGGTGGGCCCTGGACAGCCTAAGCTGGTAGAGGACAGCCCTGCCTGTGGCAGGGGGCTGGGACTGGGTGACCTTTACAGTCTGACCCGAGCCGTTCTGTGATTCTATGAAAACATCTGTGTGATATTTGATAATGCCAATTTGACAAATGGATTCTTTATTACATAAATGCCCATGATTGCACGCAGATACCATATAATCACATGCAAAAGGTACAGGCTATGCCACAGACAAAATTTACACTGGAACAAATGGTGTAGCTAAAGTAGCCTGTGGACTGATACTGAGACAGATCAGCCATACGAAGATAAAATCTGGGATAGATCAGCCAATTCCCTGTCGAACTTAACATCCAACCCTGTCAGGTGTCTCTGACAATATGAAAAAAAAAAACAACCAACAGTAACAGCAAACAGCTTAGATACACAGGCAACCAAGTCACCAGGTATGCTCCTGGGACAGCACCGTAAAGCTGCTCCATCCTACTAGAATATCACAGGTCTACAATAGCTATCTAAAATAAAAAGAAGCATCCATTCTTTTGAATTTCCATATAGTCACAATCTAAATATTTGCATTAGAATGAACAAGATAGTTTGCCCCCAGACTGCTGTTTTTATCCTTCATTTTGTTTCAGCAACGCTTTCCTTTAATAGTTCCATCACACTTATAAAATTAATGCTGTCAATAAGACTGCCTCTGTATTTCACTACGTAAATACATATTTGAAGACTTTAAAATACAGTTTGATCCAGACAATAAGAAAAATAAAAGTGCATCGCTGTTAAATTTAGAATCTGCACCCATCTTGCAAGTCAATATGGCATATTTTAACAAAAAACGCTATCAAATAATGTCCAAAATAATAAGTGATTAAACCACAATCCCTTAAATTAGCTGATTAAATTTCTTTCTAAAGAAAATAATTGTGCTATCTAGATAGAAGTTGCTTTTCCACTATTGTGTCATGCAAATTCACAGTACAATAATCAGTTTGAGCTATAAAGAAAATGACAGAAAGGATCTCAATATCTACAAGGATTTACAGTAATTAAATTAGCACACTGAACACATATCATTTATAAGTTATCTGGTATACATTTTCATTTACTGAAGTATCATTTTAATTATGAAGTACAGCTTCAATTTGAGAAATTCACAGCAGTATCTTGCATATCTAAAATTCCTAGAGTAGTGCAATATTCTAGAATGCTAGATAGATTTCTAACATTTTCATCACTCTATACACTGAAACATTTGCTAATTTATTTGGATGCTTTCATGCATAATTACTAGAAAACAAATATGTTCTGTTATTTTGTTATTCTGTCATCAGGAAGGAAAAGCTATCTAATGAACACTTTGAAAAATATAAGTAATTGCAAGTAGTAGATTACTGAAATACAAAAAGTGCCTAGAGCACCATTTAAATGATTTTAATAGTTCCCTACTTCTACTTGGGAACACGAGCCCAATTTCAAGCTTTGCCTACGCTACAGATGACTTCTGGCATAGCAAACCTGTATTTGTACTTTGATAAGCCTATGTTATTATTTTTTTCCAAGATGGAAGAGGAGTGCTGTTATGTACTGGTACAAGGCACCACTTTCCTGCTGCTGCTCAATTATCTCAAGAAGTCACTGTAACACACTTACTTCTGCATCAGCAAAGGACCCTCGGCTCCTGCAAGGTTTACGTCTCTTCTCTGAGCATGTATGGAATATCTAATAAATGTCATACTCCCTAAGCGGACTGCCTTCCCCTCTGCCTTGGTGGGCTTTCGCTGTTTGATTTCAAGTCAAGGGCTTTGCAACTAGTAAACAGCATGATTACAAAAACAGAGCATTATGTAGAGGGCCTGATCTAGCCGTTATTAAATCAGCAGACACCAAATCGAATTCCACCGTCTATTATACCCCACAAAAAAATGCACACTAGAAACACTTGCATTACAAATATTATAGGACGTGACTTTGCCTGATAGCAAAATTTCTATTTATAGCAACAGGGGAAATTAGAGCTATATCCATAAAATATGACCTCAACATAAAAGACAAAATCAGTCAGTGATTTTTCCTGGCAATAGTGTTGAGATTTTCAGTGCTGTTAACTTTTTGCCTTATAAGCTTCTCCCTTCAACTTTCTCTTAAAAATATAAATGCCATTTGGAAGCTTGAAACTGAAATGTTTTTCTTACCAAATGCTATTTTCCTTCATCACATACTCAGAATGAATGGTTCTTCTTCAACATTCAGCTGCTAAAGTTCATATCAGATTTTACTCTGTCCACCTTGAAAAAGGCTCTTTTTCATGCTAAGATGTAAAGGGAAATGAAGATGCTAAACCACAGATACAGGTGCAGTCAGAATGATTTCTCTACCCATGCAGATTTATTATCATGCTCCTTTTAAAGGATTTCTTGGGAAAATGAAGCAAAGAAGAAATTAAGTAGATGCATAAAGAGCAGAGTATACCATAGGGAAAAATGCTGGTAGAATAATGAGTTGGGATCTTAGTGCAGTTGTACTGTGAGTATTTTGTCATGCCTGTCTTTAGCAACATCTCAGTCAACAACTGAACGCGGGTCTGAGCAAGCTGCTTCACCAGACAGCGTGTCGCTGGGGAATGCCACCAGTTCCTGAAAGGTAAATCACCCAGAACAAAAAGATTTAAAGTACTTACATACGGCTTCAAATTACTTTTTGCATGTAAAAAAATATATGGAATATTTTGGCTTGCTGAGAGTAAGATTTATCAGGTGAACTAACATTGAGCTACCTTCAGTAAAGGAAGACTTAGAAAATTTTCTTGTTTAATTGGCAACAGTGCTTAGCGAAAACATTTAAACAAAATGCATTAGAACTACTTCAAACCCTTGCACTATTCCTCTGAGGAAGTTTTAGGCTCATTACAACTACAACCAGTTTTAAGAGGGCAGCTGACCCTTGGATAATCCCTCATTTTTGTTTCTTACTTGCGTTGCCTTCCCTGCAGATTTGCCCTCTGCTTTATGTTTTCCATGAAACATCAATGACAACTGCACCACGGAGCACTCTGGGGTTTTATGTATACAAAACACATTTTAGAGGCATTTAGTACTGCACGTGTTTTATTGAAGAATGTATGAATAAAACAGCCTGGCTAATTAAGCTGCTCTAGAAATAGTAATCAATTGATGTTTTAGGTGTCAAAGCAGAATAGGATTATAAAATGTGCTTCAGAAGAACCCTTAAATTGATGTTATTTTAAATACATACTTTTAAACCAAGCTCTGAAGCACTTTGGGAGCTATTTTTTAAATGTCTTCCGAGTGCCACCACACCTATTTTGTAATAGGATGGGATAACAGATTTCAAGCACTGTTTATAGAAGGGGATTTAAGTGCATTGTACAAAACACCAAGGCATTCACTGTCAGCCAAACACTGCAGGAGAATGTTATCCAAAACAATATTGACACATGCTTACTGTTACATCCTAATTAAGTGTACATGTAAGCAAGCGGGAAAGAAATATTTCAAAGTAGCCATCACCAAGTCTCTAATAAAACTCTATCACAAAGACATTCCATGATACAAAAATAATAATTATCTTTAGAATAAGAAGTGTGGTACAACAGTTACACTTGCTCACTATACAAATACTCAGTCCAGTGGTGACAGACTGCGATTCAAGTCATTGTCTAACCTTACACAGTTCCATAAATGCATGATTATTACATTAACACACTATAAATAATAGGTTTCTACTGCAGTTACTTGAAAGCATGTTACCAAAATCAGGACACTGCCCAAGAAATGGCTTGGTTGTACACATTTTATCCATAATACTACAGGAGCAAGGATGACGCTTTTCTCCTCTTGGTACTGTATAGATGAGTGTAAGCTGATAATCTCCAAAATACACGACACACTGCACAGCTTTTGTAATCTCTACCTTGTTACATGGACTATTGTATGTATGCTAAGTATGAACAGTATACAGTAATAATTAACCACACTGGGCTTTTTACACTATCCTTAAATTATGTGCAGCTAGCATTCAGGCCAGCAATTTAAGAATCCACAGACTTAAATTCAGATGCTGTTATTCAGGTATTGCTCATACATTTAAATTACACCAGCAGAAATAGGCTATCGCTAACTCACATCAGTTATAGAATACATTGATTTATCAAAATATTAACTGTACTTAATATTCTTTATTACTTCTGAGGGCGAGTGTATAAAAGCACATTAAAAAAATAGCTGGTATTGAATAAAGCCCATTTAAAGCAATAGAAAATTAGTCCGAACCAACTTGTGCTACTTGCTCTGACAGTGTCTGAAGTTACAAGGAGAGAAAAATGCATTTGAATAATAGTGATGCCCAGAATAGATTACATATTTTCTGATACCTTGAGGATTGTTTTATATTTATGAGCTCTTACCAAAAGGTGTATATCTATGAGAAAAACTGTAGCTTTTGAAAATGAAGGAAATTAGCAGCTAACTCGTAATATTTTAGAGACTCTTGAGAGCTTCCAGTAACAGCGACCACAAGAAAAGCTCCACCACTGTACTGAAATGTACCAACTTACATTACACTTTCACACTCGGTGTACATTTTTTCATCAAGAACCTATGAATGTATTAGAAAAAGTGCGTTAATTATCAGTGGTGTTTGAAAGGTTCTTGTTAACCTTTTCATAAGCCACCAGAATTACTTATTAGATGATGCATTTTTCAAGTTTTTCTTTGCATGCTTCATATATTTACATGACAAAGCATTCCCAAGCAAGTAATAAGCATGAGAAATAATACAATTCTTGAATGTACCTGCTAGAAGTTTAAAGATAAATGTAAGCTCCATCAAGTTACTCAATGTAATCACTAAAGGACTGCATTGAGAGTTTTAAATTAAACAGTAAGCACTTAATTTACTAAGTGCTGCACTGATTTACAAGTCTGAAGCTCACAGACTGAGCTGCATCCAATTTCAATCAGAATCTGCAAGTATGTCTTTTATTAAAAAAACAATTCCATTCAGGTACAATTTTCTTTAGCTTACCAACTCCACAATTTAATCTGAATGTTTTTCAATATGGTAGAGAAAACCTAATGTAAATTCAGCTTGTACCTTCCCAGCTAGACAGACCCTCACATCCGTCCTGACGTTTTGCAGTTGTCTCAAGAGAGCAGACCAGGGCTTTTGTGCCAAGTGGAACCACTCTCGTCATAATCAGTGTAATTCTTAAAGCGTACATCACAAAACCATCATCAACATTTATATCTCGAAGCTATACACAGACAAGATTTTATTTGGAGTACTGCCGAAGGGCTATTACTCCAGAGCCCATAAAGTTATTAACATTCTTAGATGTCCATACATTTCTCATTAAACAGGAAACTTCCACACAAGTTCTTGCAAGACTGTTTATTGAATTGAACAGTTCAAATGGAGTTTAGATGCAGTTTATGTATAGAAAAAAAATCCATTTTCAGGTAAACTGCAATCAAAAATTACAGTACAAAATAGTAAGTGATTCACTGAGACTGTAAGTGTCCTAACATGTTAAACTGTGAAGTATTTGTGCATGCTCACTATTTGATTTCCTTCTTTGTAACAGAGGACTTGTTAAAAGGAGGTTTTTTTGTTTTTCTAAATCCCAAGTTAAGTCTATGAAATGGAAACATTGTCATCACAATTCAGATATACAAGATTTAAAACTGGCACAGAGATTTAACGTTTTTCTCAAAAAGTTGAGGCAGATTTTGTTGAATGGTAATTGTGTGTGTGTGTATATATGTATCTGTTATAAACTCCGGTGGCTTTGTAGCACAGTATCCTTTTCTCTTTTGAGATCTTGAAAAAATTTCCCACCATGAGAACTGGTAAGGAAGAGAAGTAGTAGCAGCTTGCTTCTTGCGTACAGTGCAACACCATGCGCAGCTGCCCTGCGTCTCGGAACAAAGGGAGGGTGGCAATGAGCAACGCACAGAGGCATATCCCCTTCATGCTGCGAGCACGTCCGAGATTTCTCTGGGGAGAGGGAAGCGAGCACGAGGGCGAAGCATCAGTCTATATGTCATGCATAGCTATGGTGCACGGCCACTGCCGTGGCGCTGTCAGACGTCCGAGTTGGAGCTGAGGTTTGTTAACCTGGGGTCGGCGTTGATCTCATACCTGTAGTGATATCCCTCCATGTGATCCCTGCAGGCATCTCTGATGTTGTGCATCCACTTTTTGATTCCTTTTCGGTTCAAGTACAAAACCAGGAGGAAAATTGCCCCGATGAGAGCCAAGACTATCCCTAAGAAGACGTAGGAAGTCTGTAGCTGGGAGGGCACGTCCACGGGCGTGGAGCAGTTGAGCTCTGACGCGTTGAGCTTCAGCAGGGCTCTGCCCGCCATCTTCTCGGGGAAGGCGCAGCTCAGGGCCTCCTTGCCCTCCACCTGGTCGCTCTCCTTCAGCCAGGCCACCATGTCCTCGATGGCACAGTCGCACACCCAGGTGTTGCGGCTGAGGCTGATGCGCCGCAGGGCGGGCAGCCCGCGCCACTGGGCCAGGGTGCCGTTCCGCAGCACTCCCAGCGAGTTGTCGCTGAGGTTGAGGGTCTGCAGACGAACCAGCCCCTGGAAGGAGACGTTCCGCAGCCCCACCAGCGAGTTGTTGCTGAGGTCTAGGTGCCGCAGGGCGGGCAGCGCGCCCAGCATGCCGGCGGGCAGCAGCAGCAGCCCGTTGTCGGCCAGCTCCAGGCGGCTGAGGTTGCGCAGGGCCCCGGCCTGCAGCAGGGCGGCCAGGCCGAGGAGCGCGTCCTGCTTCCGCAGGGCCCCGCGCAGGGCCAGCTCCTCCAGCGGGCCGGCCCGCCCGAAGGCCAGCGGGCTGAGCTCCGCCAGCGGGTTGCCGCCGAGGTCCAGCTGCCGCAGGGCGGGCAGGGCGGCCAGGGCGCCGGCCTCCACGGCCCGCAGGTGGTTGCCGCTGAGGTTGAGGCTTCCCAGCTCGGCCAGGCGCGGGGCGGACAGCGCGCCGGCGGGCAGGCGGTCCAGGCGGTTGCCGGTGATGAAGAGGTTGCGCACGTAGGGCGGCAGGTCGGGCGGCACCTCCGTCAGGTTCTTGTTCACGCACTTCACCGTCTTGGCCGCCTCCGAACACTCGCAGGGGGCCGGGCAGGCGGCGGGCGGCTGCGCCGAGCCGCAGCCCAGCAGGGCGTGCAACAGCAGCCCCAGGCACAGCGCGCCGCGCCGCTCGGCCTCGCGCCCCGGCATCGCGCCCGCCCCGCGGGCAGGCGGCGCTTCGGCCCGGGACCAAACTTTCCCCGCCGAGCGCACGCGGCCGCGCTCCGCTTCCCGCAGAGAGAGAGAGCGCGAGCCGCGGCACGGGGGCAAAGCGAGAGGGCGGCGCGGCTCCGCGCCTCGCCCCCCGCCCGCCACACGTGGCCCCGCCGACAGAGTTCCTCCCCGGTCGCGGCGCGCGGAGCACAAAGAGGAGCGAAAGGCGCAAGCCCGCTCCCGTCCCGGGCTGCCCGCTCTGCTCCGCGGAGTGCCGCCCGAGGAGCCGTCCCGCGGCCCCGTCCCGCAGCTCCGCCGCTCACCTCCTGCCGCCGCTCCCGCCCCGCGCCCGGAGCCAACTCCGCGCCGCCGCCGCTAACTCCGCGCCCACCTCCCCGCGCCTGGCCCTGCCTCCGCTGCCAGGAGAAACCAACCGCCGCCACGCCCGGGGGGAGCCGAGCCCGCCGCCGTCCGCCCCGCCGCCGCCCTCCTCCCGCCCGCCGTGCCCGCGCCCCGGTGCCGCTGCCGTCACGGGACGGCCGTGCCCGGGAGCTCGGCGGGAGGGCGGGTCTCGCCCGGCGCTGCGCAGCCCCGCTCCCCCCGGGTGCGTTGGTGCGGCCGGAGGCTTACCTTGCCGCCGAGCTGGGCTGCTCCGTGCGGGGCTGCCTCGGCTCTGGCGTCGACGGGGCGGCTGCGCGCAGCTCGGCTCGGCTCCCGTCCGCTCTCCGAGAGGAGGTCCGGCCGCGAAGCCCCCCGGCGGAGCCTTTCCCGCCTCGGACGATTTTTATTTTTTATTGTTTTCAGTGATTTGCCCTGCTGAAGGCACTGCGCACGGCGTGGAGTGTTAGAGCAGAGTGGGGAGGGGGGAGCTGGGCGTCTCTCTCAGCCCCATCCCGTCGAGGCGAAACATCCCAGAGGATCTCCTGAACAAAACGAGAATAAACTGCCGGGACCTCTATAGCTCCTAAAACCAGCACACAGGAGCAGCACCTCGGCAGCTTAATTCTGGGGTTTAAACTTCGCTACGGTGAGGAAAAAAAAAGTCTGCTTTTGTAGGTCGCTCCGAAAGTAATGCCTCCTATTTATTTCCATGGAAACCACAACAGATACAATGAACATAATAACATTTTTTTGATAGAGCAAAGTCTCAGCTACAAAACACTGTTTCGATACAGTCACCTTCATTAGCCATGCATTTTCACCAGTGATGAACAAGAGCCTGAATGCCACACTCGTGTACCAGTGGAGGTGACCCACTGTCACCTGAAACATGCCACATGCTGCCTTCACTGTGCTCACATCCACTGTTTGGCCTCCAGAAGTATTCAGTAAGTGTTGATCTGTGGCACAGCAACAAAATGTAAAGAAATATTGATGGGAAGGTTCAGCCTCTGCTGCCATACTACCAGCATCTGCCTCTGATGCTGTGGGCCAACTTAGTAAAATAGGAGCTTGCTGAATGATTCAGGCTGTGTAAATGCTGTAGTGTGGGAAAGTGACTTGCTTTGTGCAGGTTTGCCCCCCACCAGATGAGGCTAGCCAGGACCCCATCCAACCTAGCCTTGAATGCTTCCAGGGATGGTGCATCCACAACCTCTCCAGGCAGCCTGTGCCAGTGCTGCAGTACCCTCTGAGTAAAGAATTTCTTCCTAACATCTGACCTCAATCTCCCCTCTTTTTGTTTAAAAGTATCCCCCCTTGTCTTACCACTATCAGACTGTATAAAAAGTCAATTTTCCTCCTGTTTGTAAACTCCCTTCATGTACTGGAAGGTCACAGTGAAGTCTCCCTGGAACCTTCTCTTCTCCAAACTAAACAAACCCAACTCCCTCAGCTTGTCTTCATAGGAGAGGTGCTTCAGCCCTCTGACCATCTTTGTTTCCTCTTCTAGACCCACTCCAACATCTCCATGTTCTTCCTGTGCTGGGGACTTCAGGCCTGGACACTGTACTCCATGTAGGGCTTTACAATCAAAATGTACCCTTACAATCAGCTATAATCAATAGAATAATCAGCTGCAATACTGTTGTCTGTAGGGTTTCTCTCCCTGCCCAACATGACAGTGGTGGTACGAGCCTAGGGCAACAGACTGGGGTACTTTTTAGGAGGAGAGTATAGGGAAAATAAAATTAAAATGTTGAATGGCAGAAGTTATAGTAATACAAGTGAGATCTCCGGGCTGTGAGCAGTTGCAGAGGTTTGAAAAGTTACTGCCTCGATGTAGAATTATAAAAGCAGTGGCACTGTGTTGCAGGAGTGTTTGCTTTTTTAAAGAGAATGTGAGTTCCAGATCCAAACGGCTGTTTAAGATAATGCTTAGAAAAGGATGTAGGTGAAGATAGCCCACATTTTGTAAGTGAAATATATGCTTTCCAAGTTTATTAGAATTCCTTGGAAGTGTTGAAGAAAGAAATAAAGTTGGCCTGTTAGACAGTGGTGAAATTCAGTGATCAGTAAGAGGGAGCTTCCAAAAGAAGATAGGCTTATAAAATAGGTAACTGAAAATTGTAACAAAAAATCTGAGATCAAGCCTAGAAAACATACTGAGTGTACCTGCATCTGTGTTTTGTTTGTTTGTTTGTTAAAATGTTTAGATAGAATGTCAATTTTAGTAGAATTACGAACAAAAATACTGATCTTACTATGCTGACCAAAATTGTCCTCTTGGCACTTAGTGACTGTCTATATACATACACATCTCTTGCCCTGTATAGATGGCTGGCTCCCTGTGCAGGGAACTCCTTGTTCTGTATTTGGATGTGCTACGGTAATTCAAATAATAAATGACAAGTATTTTCCTATTAGCCAGGACCGAATTGCACCTGCTAAGCTTGCAAGAAGAAAAACACTCATTAATCTGCTCTGTTATCTTCCCATTTAAATAAAACAGCTTTTCTCAGATGTGCACTCCAAAATGGAAACACTGCTGTCTGATGAATAAGCTGTATTGGGTGGATTTCCTGGACATGTTTGTAATCTGCTAGGAAAGAGAAAAAGCAAGAAAAAAATATGTATTTTCAGGTCAGTTTGGGCTATTATTATTACTGATATGGGAATTTGCATTAGCCAGCCCATAGAATGTCATCTCCTAGCTTTTGAATAAAATTTATGCAAAACTTAATTCTGAGATAAAACACAATATTTGAAAAGAAATGGTGTTGGTTAGAGAATTCAAAGTAGAAGACGATTTACCATAAGGCAATTATTGCCTTGTCTGACAGCATTCTGGGGTGGCTGAGAAGCTTCTGTGAAGGAGGCTTGGGGTTGTCCCCCATAGGTTCTGGTGCTCCTCGCTATGGTTGGATATTTTGTTGGCCATCAGGAGTTATGAAGGAGACCTCTGACCTTCTTTCTGCAGAAATTTACAGTTTGCTTTGTGTGACACTGATGGGAACTGCTTGCTTTTAAACATTTCAATATTTAATATTTCAGCTCCCTCAGTCTAAAAATGCAATTCCTGACTAAAGGAACAGTTGTAGGGAGAACCAGTGATATCCGATGGGGAAATTTATGCTTCCTCTGTGAAATGTTTCTACATTGCCTCAGTATTGCATGAAGATACTTAGCACCTCATAGGAAGTGGCCTTGGAGGAATATTTATGATGCACTGAAGACTGTACACCAAGTGAGCAATAGCACAGGGACCAGAACTCTTCTCTTTTACCAAAAATATCTTCCCACAAAAATGGAAGAACAAGCTGCGACTCCATCTGCTTCCTCACATGGAGTGATCCAGCAGGTCCTCCAAAGGACACCTTCTGTTTCCCGCAGGACTCGGCTACATTTGAAGAAACATCATCAGAAAACGTAGAGTGCTGCCATAAAAATACTTAAGCTACCAACTGCTACATTGAATTCTGGCGTGAATGCTTTATTCAATATTCACATGCTCTGACACATAAACATTTATGTTCTGTTTGTCTTCTTTTAGGTACACCTACATTTTTTATGGAAGTTATTGATTTTTGTATAAACTGAAACAATACAGAATTCAGTCTTCAAATACTTTTTTAACTGGCAGTTTGATTCCAGACACAAAACCACCTTGCCCTAATGACCCGCTGACCTATTCTGGCTTTTGCTGTCTGTCTGATAAATGCAGGATAAATCTTGTGATTATCTATGCACCCATGTGGAAATCATTCAGCCATTAATTGCTATGTAAGATAAAGCCATGTTCGTATTTTATTACATATTGTTATGCATTATTCCATCTTTAATCCCAGCAGTGGATTACTATTAAAATCCTTTTCTCAATGAGAAGGAATCTACAGAGACTTGCTGACAGTGAAGCTGGAGCCGGGGTCAAGCATACTCTAGGAAAAGCCTGGCAAGAGAGCTTGCTGAGCTCCAGGTGCTGCTGCTGTGTGTGCATCCCTCTGCCTTTGCTCCGGCTCAGCATGCTCTGATGTGAGGGATGTGAGCAACCGCTTCCAAGTTCATCCAAATACAGCTGAGAATTCAACATGCTGGAACAGGTCAGGGTGAATTTCCAGTCCCGCTTTATTCTTGCTCAGGAATGCGTGTCTGTTACTTTCAAGCTTCCTTTGATAGATTTCTATACGTATTTGAAAATGGTAATATATATATTTTTTTCACTATGTTCTTTTTTTTTTTACAATTTAAGGTTTTAACAATTTAAGGTCTAGATGACCTGAACTAAGTTCCTTATAAATTCTATGTAGGTCAGACTAAACCATTACAGTTAGAACTCTTTTTTGTGCAAAATAAGCCTTCCTATCTTATTCCTTTTTGTAAGACTGGAAGGACTGTCTTGTGTTTTCCTCTGGATCTCACTGCAGGACAGTTTATACAGGCAGGCTTCAGCTGGGAATTTGGCGCATTGGTTATGTTCGCTTGGGATGTCCTCTAAAGAAGCAGCAAACAAGCAGTCTGGTTGCAGCCCTGGGAAATCATCAGAGCATACTATCAGTCTTAGTATGGCTTGGGTTCTAAAAGGGATCTTAAAGATCATCTAGTTCCAGCTATCTGCTGGATTAGTGCCCCACAGTGAGTGCCTTGCTGCACACAATTGCTCCTAACATTCACTAAGATCAAAATCCTATTTCTTGGGCCAATTTGTATTTTTGTTGTAGTTAAAGTGTGTGAGGGAGGCACCTGCTTCAGTCAAAGTGCTGGACTCCAGCTTTCATCTGCTGCTGATTTCTAGGGGACTAGAAGATGGCATACCTTAGTGAATTTGCAGTCAGAAATGGGAAAGCAGAACTGAACCACGATCTTTCCCACCTGCAACAAGCAGAGCCCCAGATCTGCTCACAGTCTGAGCTGAGGTGTTCCTCACATGTCAGGACACAGCTAAGCTGGCTGTGCAAGCCATGTTTTTGCACAGTTTGCTCTGCTTCCCTGACAGGAACAAAAATGGCATAGGAAAGGCTGAGCAGGTTTGGGAGCAGATGAAGTTTGACGCTCTGCTGTCTTCTATGTTGTACTGCTGCTGGTGTTTTTCAGTCAGTATTTGTGAGTGTAGCACAGTCAGTCAACAAAGGAGCAAGATGACATTTCCCCTTTACTCTAGCACCAGTAATTCCCCCTGAAATACCGTTCCATTCTGGCATCCTCCAACTAGAAAAATGTTGAGAAAGAATGAAGAAAGAAATGAAAGAGCAGTAAAAGTGATTCAGAGGCTAGATATGTACTAACTTATGTGGAAAGACAAAATTATCTTTAAAAAGATTTAAAAATTTTGCCCAAACAAAAGGCCAAGGAAGGTGCTGTCTGAAAGCAGACTGTAAACCTGAGTGAAGAAAGGAATTACTTGTAGTAATTCATGCTGGTAGAGATAGTGGGATAATATGCAGGAAAGAGAACTGCATGTTTGTTGTAAAATAAGCTTGCCTACATTAAGGAGCTGTGCTATTTTACCTTAACTAATTAAAATAAAGTAGTTCAGAATTAGTAATATGATCTCCGTTGAATAAACCGGTGAAGACATGACTCTAGCACATAAGTGTGCTCCTGCTATTGCTAGAAAAATGTCTCAAAGGGTCTCAAAGACCACACCAGTAGGCAGATGTGTGTCAATCTGGATGTATGAAAGGCAAATTCTGGATTTTTCCTGAACACTTCTTGATCATATATTTCCCTTAGTTCATGGTTGTCAGCACAAGATTCTGTGCATTTTTTTCACTATTTCTTTAAGCCAAGAACCTTTTACTTAAGTCCAATCTTTTTATCCCTTGGAAGTTGACCAACTGTCTGTAAGTCCAGTATGGTGAGAGATGGAAAGACGAGGGTAGTGGAATTTAATGCAAGAATTGAGTGTTTTGAGAGGAATGAATATCTTTGACTTTCCCTTTGCTGCTGTGACACTGTGGCCAAGAGTCAGAATGTCCTCTGCAATCACACAGAGGAAGAGTTTGCTTGGGCACTCGCTTTCTAATAAAATGATTATCAGGATCAAAAAACATCACCTTTCTCTGTCCAAATTTGCATGCTTAAAAATACACTATCAGTATTTAATGCTATAATGAAGCATGATGTATGTCATCACTATCTAGACAATGAAAATCAATTTTACCATGCTTACTGAACAATTTTAGTATCTTTTATGGGTATCATGTGCATTTTACATTAGAAATTCAGTTATAATTATGAGCCTGCTGTCGTAAATGGTTTGAAGTCTGCTCCATTAAGTTTGCTACTCTTGAATATAGAATGAAAAAAAAAAAAAAAAAAAAAAGCAGTCCTGAATAAAGAGCCAAAATCTTACAGATTTGGAGCAAGAATCCACCTTGTCTAGCATTTTGCCTCTTATGGTAGCCAGCACACATTGCTGAGGAAAGACTATAAATTTCTTGCAAACATGAACTCTTCTCTGGGTGCAGATTACTCCATAGAAACACAGCATGGACATGGAACACACTGAAGGGTTGTACTAGCATTAGGATGAACCATGTATATGTACAATTCATTTTGTGTGGATTGAGGGGAGAAGAAATAGCTGTGATTACTTTGACCCACATTTGGGTTAGAACAGTCATGGCCTAAGCACAGACTAAACATCATTCTCCATGTTGTTTCTCCTATTATTCATACTGCAGAGGGGTAAAAGAGCTGAGAAAACAGCTTCCATCTGCAGCTAATCTCAAGGCAACATTATCATACAAGGAGTTCCCATAAGTGGGAGAAATGTGCTTCTACAAGTCACACCCTTCTCTGAAGTACTGATTTAAAAATATTTTTGTTATGTGATGTTGGAAAGGAAAAAAAGGGCGCATCACTTAAAAGCCAGCAGAGTTGGCATTAAAACAGTGTTGGCTGGGTGAGCCTCCTAAGGTGGTGGTGCAGGCAATGTAGCAAAAGAATTCCTGCTTCAGCTTTCCCGACTGGGGAGAATTAATGGCACAAAATTAGACCCAGGTTGTAAAAGTTGTTCTTTTACAACTAGGTAAAATATTCTGAAGTTCAGAGTGATGAAACCAAGTAAATAAAAGGGTCATTTTAAAATTAATGTGGTGCAAGGGAAAATGGCCAGAAAGCAGTTGTTAACATGGTTAAATCTTCTTTAGATCATACTGAGAAAAAGATCACATTGGAGCTTTCAGTGCTGGAAATGTTTTATTGCTTTTAATATAAATAGGCAGATTACAGTTATTACCAGAACTGGGAACTGATCACACTGGGTGTGGAGGTCTTGGGTTTGTTTAAACTGAGGTTGGATACTAGGCTGCCAGCGTTGTCTTGAATGGCAGTTTCAGTATTTGATATAAACTTTACTGTGAAAAAGCCAATTCTTAGCAAAAATACATGGAGATAGCTTGTTACATTTATCATAGAAGAGCAGTCTGCTCACTTTTTCACACTTTCAGTATTTCTTCAAACAACTGCTACAAGCCAGGAAACAGAACCAGATGAGGCAGGAAAAGGACCAGGATTTGTTCTTCACTGCGTTTTCAACTGAAACAAAAAAAAAAAAAATTAAAAAAATATTGTCACCTATTGCTTCTACATAAAATAAAGGTAGCTTTTATATATTCTATGACAGCTGAATCTCTAGTAAGTTGGAATATTTTCCAGCATCCAGTATCAGTGTAGATAATGCCTTCGCTTTGCTAATCTCAAGTTGCCAGGTCACAATTCAGAGTTGCAGGAGAACAAAGGTAAATTAAATAGCTGGAAAAATACAGGGGAAAAAAGACTAGCCTCGGACAAGATTTCATTTAACACTGCTAGGAGCTCTGGTGTTGTCTAGACCTGTTTCAAAAACCTGTATTCTTTTGCTTTTCCTTCAGGAAATAATACCTTTGCCCACCTTCAACTGACTGGAGCCACCCAATGGAAAACTGTATAATGCACATACTGCCAGTTGCTGATAAATTTGAGACTGTGGCTAGAGCTACAGTTATCTCAGTTGACCTATTTTGAACTGGTTCACGTCTCTCTAGCCTTACCCTGAATTCTGCAGTAAAGATACAGGCTGCTTCATATATGCTTCCAACTTTTGTTTTCAGAAGTGACTGACACTGAGAGATTGACACTGAGATTCTGTTTTCCACTTTCCAAGTAACAGAATCACAAAACATTCTGAGCTGGAAGGGACCTGTAAGAATCATCAAGTCCAACTCCTGTCTCGACACAGCACCACCCAAAATTCAAACCAATTGTACCTATATTCTAGCAAAACCACCAAAACCATGCCTGTTAATTGATTTGCCATCTATACAGAGGATATTTTGGCATGTTGAAGAGTAATGCACATTAGTGCACATCCTCAGATGCTCTCTTTACATTTTGAGAGCAGTATGATTGAATGTTAATGGAGAAAATAGTTTTGGAAAATAAACAAGAAGATGCTCTTTAATTGATCTTTAAGAATATGTACAAGATGTATGCTTTGGAAAATATTTAAGATACAATCACATGTATTCCCTGGGCAAATCTATCATTCTCATGAGACTCGCCTTTTCAAAACTGTCCATACATATATCTATATGATTTTGCAGATACTTGCCATCGTTCTGGAATTCCTTTCTCCTAACAAAAGTTAATAAAAACATCAGAAGTAGACTGAGTCCAACTTGTGTCTTCTGGAATCAACAAAAATCTTTAACTTTTGTTAACATCACTCACAATCAGCTGAGCCAAAAATCTTCCTTTTTGTTACAGCAAAGAGAAAAAATGTTGGTGATATCATCCTCAGCCTTTTAGGACAAGTCTCATCTATTTTAGTGCATTTGTGATAGTGAACAAATCCAGCCTGCAATCTTTTTGTCAGCTTCATTGATCAACACTGAGGTTTCACAGACAGCCTGAGAAGCATGCAGCTCCTTAAGCAATTTGACAGCTATAAGGTGGCATCTATCGCTCATGTCCCCAGTACTGCTCAGCTTTGGATGATGTAGCAGTAGCTGCAAGAACCCACTCCAGGAAGATAACTGTGACTCTTCCATTCACAGTCTGATAAGGGTAGTTTCACAGAGGCCATACTGCAGACTTTCTACTACCTTGCTACATGAGAAGCAGCACATCAGGATTGTTCTGTTAGTACTGCTACTTCTTGAGTTCAAGGCCTTTGGGGCCTGGTAGAAGGAGTTACTGGCCATCAGAATCTAGTATGTCTTGAATGCAATATCTTACTTCCTTCAGGCTCTGGAAGTTCTCTTTGAAATTAAAGACTGTGAGTGAGTCCAGCTGTTGGGTTAAATGGGAGCCTCAAGTGCATGTCAGCTTCCTATTAGGATATTCAGTTGTACATTTAGCTCCTTCATGTATAGGGATGTGCATGGCTGACAGCTTAGCTTGTATATTTGCAGGCTGTCCCAGGAGAATCTTTCAGATCACAACTCGGCAGTTCCACCTTTTACCCACACATAGAGGTGTCTTAATTACTTTTGTCTTATATTTTTTATCTATAGTCTGAACAAAGGGCCTGGCATTTTCAGGGATGCTCTGAAAATTTTACTCCCTTAGAGAGACAGCATGTTGCCACCTTCCAGGAGCACAGTGTGACTGCCAAAATTGTTGGCCACAGTTTCAAGAGCCAAAGACTTTGGTGTGTTGGTAACCAGTAATAGTTCCCCAAAACTGAGTGAGTTACTGAAGTTTTTGTGCTTTGCCTTAACTCTCAGCATTTCATTTGGGGTCTCTTAAATCTCTCTGAAAGATAAATAATCCTGGCTGAGTGGAGCCCAGCAATGACATTACTGACTTATGTATTTGTCTAGGATACAGAGTGATTATTTTTAAAAGGTGTTGACCAATGTAGAAAATGAGTCTGTGTAAGCAGAGAAGGAAGGCATATGTTGAAAATCTTTCAAGAAAGACTTGAACTGGCATCTTAACTAAATGTGCATGACACAGACAACACAGAAGTCATGAATGCCACAAGTAATGTGACATTGCAGATGTTTTTAATAGGAGCAGAATCTCCATGTAGATGTTTTCATCTGATTACACAATTACTTTGCATGCTTGGAATTAAATAGTTTTCCAATTCAGATAAGAGAAAGTAATTCCCATGTTTTATAGTTGCCATTTACACTGGTGAAGATATGGAACATGAAATCTAGGACAATCATGATGTTATTTCCCATTTTTCTGCTTTCTGGAGAAAAGATTAACTCTTCTCATGCTGTATGGTAACTGTTGAGTCACGGCCTGAACAACTGATTGAGCACCTGGGGAAAAGACTCAGTCAGCCTTGGGAGCACAAGTGAAGGCAACTCACCTGTGTGACCAGAAGGGGTGGAGTCTGGCTATGCCTCTCTTAGACCTCATTTAAGGACTGACTGTTGCTGGGGAAAGAATTCTGGTTGGAGATCCCTCCTTTGTGGTATTTTCCCTGTGATCCTAGATCTTTGGAGACAGAGGAGCTCTTTTTCTTTGTAGCACCTTTCCATCATGCTAGTCCCTTTCTCATTATGCCTCCTGTATAACCATTCCACTGTTCTGTTCTTTCTGATTGTTACACATACTTTCTTCTTTGGTTAAGGTCCCTTGTTTGTTTCCTTCAGGATAATTGATAATATGCTAATAATTAAGCCCTCATAACATGAATTCAGATAGTTGTTTTGTGTGAATATGAATACACACAGAAAACGGGGGGGGGGAAACCCCACCACTTTAGTAAATGTTAACTTTGTGGTTCCGGAAGTTTGATTTAACTTCCAAATAAGTATCTAAATTTTTGAATCAGGATGCTTTTTAGGACTTCCAACTATTTATTAGTTACAGAGATACTTTCATCCCCAGTACTCAGAGTCAGTGCCTTCACAAGTCAGATACATACTGGCTGCAGATTCCCAATGAGTAGAATAGCACTATTTAAGAATTGAATGTGCTATCTATAATATCAAAATATCTCTCTTGGGAATAGGAAAAAAATGGAATTAGCATTTCTTGTTACTGCCTAAATTTTACTATTCAGCCTATAATGAAGAAAGAAATAGTAATAAATTGGGCTACACTTAATAAATCTCATGTGTTACCTTGTGAATGTAGTCTTTAGGAAGGTTTATTTGTTATTCAGGCAATGCTTTTCTTAAAACATGAATGGGGAAAATGTATCCTGGAATTACTTTTTAATAGCAGCTTCATCTTTGGGGGGGCAAAAAGTGCTTGAATTATTTAATCTGAAAATAAAGTAATCTGTAGGAAGTAATACTGAGTGTGCTAAAAGCTCAAATGTTGTACTTCAGAATGAAATGGAGCTAGTTATGTCTAGGTAAATCTTCATAGTGTATGGTATAGGTCTTCAGGTGGGTGGAGAAGACACTTTTCATCCAAATAATTGAAAAATATAATATTATCTCAAAGTTGAAGATTTGAACAAGCCTTTTTTTTGTGTGTTTGCATTATGTTTGCTAAGCTGAAACTTCTTAAGCAAAGATGTCCAATGGATTTTGCCAGGAATAGTTTTAGTTTGTTAAGCCTACAGTTGACTTTCTGTATGCGTTTTAGTTTCAGCTGGGATGGAATCATTTTTTTTCAGAATATCTAGTATGATACTATGTTTTTTTTCTAGGAGAAAAACAGTGTTGATAGCACAACCATGTTACAGTTGCTGCTCAGGAGTGTTGTACAGAGCCAAGGCCATTTCAGTAAAAGGCCCAGGGCAGCTCCCTGGGAGGGAACGGAATTAGGACAGCTGACTTAAATTGGCCAAAGGGATATTTCATACCATGTGACATCATGCAGATGGAGTTTTGAAGGGGGTGGAGCTTATCTGCCTCTCTGCTGCTGCACAGGGGCTAGCTGGACATTAGTCGGAGGTGGTGCACCGTTGCTTGTGCATCACTTGTTTTGTACGCTCATATATATATATATGTATATGGATATGCATAGTAATAAACATTATCCTTTTCCTTTTCTCTATATTAGTTAGTCTTTTTATCTCAATCCATGAATTCTGAATGACTGTGGTGCTCAGCCACCTGCTGGGTAAAACCAACAGTATCTGAGTGGTTGGCTTTTTTTACCCGCAGTAATAAAACACTTCTGGTTTAGGAAAACTAACCTGTCTTATACTTACATAGGCTCATTTATATTTTTTGATTACAATGAAAGTTCTTTCTCATGAATCTATTCCTCCTCTCTGTAAAGCAGAATGGAATCCATAGGTACATAAATCCTAAATGGAAGAAAGGAAATCTCTAACAAAAAGCTTTTGCTTGTGGGTATCTTAACTCATAGTCTCAGCCACTACACAAGTGCCTCTCTGCAGTAAACATTTCCTTACCAACATTCCAGAAGTGTATTATGTGGAGTAAAAAGGAAAAAAAAAAAAAAAAAAAAATTGTTGCAATGGGAGGAAATTACTTCAGGTACAATGTTAAATGCAAATGATAGAGTATATATTTTGCTTTCAAAATGTTCTTTGTATAAGCACAACACTTTGAAAATAAGGAACAGATTTATTTTGAGAGCTCAATGTCTTATTCACCTGCTTCTTATTGAAAAATTAATACCTTTTGAATACTTTTCACTTTTGATGAGGCAGTTTATATGTTCTTTTTAGCTACAGTATCATTCCAGTATCAGACTTAGCCCCTATTACAGTTATGGTAGACTTAATTACAGAAACGGAGAAACTCTACTGGGTCAAAATGAATTTAAAATTATAAAGGTTGCTTGATTTAGATTTCAAGTATCTCCATATGTTATGTTTCAATTCCTAGATATTTTCCATGAATGGAAGTGTACACCATACTGATACCCTCTATACCGAGACAGAAAGTTCAGACCTTTATCTCAACTGAAATGCATCTAACTTGTCTGTTACTCAATGTAAGAGTAACAGATGTCCAAGTCCTTGGGGGAAAGCAGTGCTTACTTCTCACCTCCCAAGACAACATTACTTTAGGAGAAGGGGCAATGAGTAAGAAAGAACTAGAGGTGCTGCTTCAAAACCCTCTGCCCTGCTTTGTTCCTCTGTGAGGAGGAATGCTGATTTCCACACAAACAGAGCCAGGCTGATGCTGAGCTCTTTTAATTCCATCTCTGTTCCTTACAAATTTCTCCCTTCCATTTCTGCATTTGGGAGCCTGATTAAAGCTCTTTACCAGATAGCATTGCTTAGTTCTGAGCATGTCTTCCATGGCTCTCTGATATACCACAGTTTATGAAGAAGCTCTTCAGCTGTTAAAAAGCTCTCATGGCAATGCAGAGGGCATCCTGGAGATGTCCAATGTTTTCTTTGACTTACCATAAAGAGCAGCCCCTAGACAATATAACAGATGCATGAAATATTAATGTTTCACAGCAATCAGTGGATTTGTAAATGCAGTTGATCTTACATTTTGATGTAAGATGAGAGTTATAAGCTTGTGCAAAAGACAAGTTAGGCTTGTGAGAGTCTCAGCCCAGAGCTTCTCCCAGCAGCTGCTCATGTCCCCTTTCCTCTCCTTCTGTGCAGGCCCTGTGGGCAGCTGCCAGCAATCCAGCTCCTTGCTCAGAAGCACAAACCTTTTCAGCACTCTTCTTGCAGCGTGAAAGGTGCACTGGGACTGTTCTTTCTTGTGCTGAGAGAAGTATTTAGCTCTTCAGCAGCTTTTCAGGTGCATTAGGTAAATGCCTAATGTTTCAGCTATATTAGAATAGGCATCGCTGTACTTGTTGGCCATACGTAGAGATTTATTAATACCATGTGAGCTTGTGATGGGATGAATCACTGCTGTCTGTCAAAGTGACCTAGCACTTTGAAGGTAGCAGGATCACATTGGCTCATAAACTTTCAGGAAGAAAACTCCTTAGAAGAGTTGTGTGGATTTTCCTTTGTGAAGTACACGTGTTTGGGGATCTCTGAAAAGGAGTAATAATTGAAGTGTCTGGGTGCACTACAGGTTGCTTTTTTTTCTGCTTCCTTGACTGATGAAAGAATAATAGTTTTGTTTATCTGCCACACTGTCTTAGTTGGCTGGCAATTCCTATTCTCCTTTTCTCTCCAGATTGTTTTTCTCTTTTTCTCCTGTAGGACAGATTGGAATGAAAGATCTAATTTTCTCCTACTTTGTTTCCTATGCAGCCACTTATGGGTATGTGTACAGTGTCACCTTACCCAAATGGCAATGTTTTACAGAGGTATAAATTAGAAGGTACAAGCAGTACAAGCAATATAAAGAGAAGACAGGACATAATCAAATCCCAGAGTGAGAGAGAAACTAACTCTAAGTCTTATACCATCTGGACATGACTTTTTGTGAATTTAAAATATCAGTAGGTGCTGAGGCATCTGAAGGTTCAGCAGCATATGCCATTTTTATGTGAGGAGCAGCTGAGTCCCAGATCAGAGATTTACTAGCCGCTAAGGGGAGAACTCTGTAAGAGTGGAGTGTCTGCTTCCTACTCTTCAGAAGAAGCAACCTTTATAATTTCTGTTATTTTCCTCTCCTTCAGGCTGTCCTTGCATAAAGTCATGCCTGCTTTGGTATTGGGCTATGTGTGATGACAAAGAAGAATGCAGTTGCACGAGGATATTGCCTGCACTGGCAATGCAGAGCCCTTTGTTGGGAGGAGCTGCAAAAAAAGCTGTCAGTAATCCTCCCAGGCTGGAAAAGTCTGAGCACAAAGCTTCAAGTCATAGACAAGCAGGATGCAGAAAGAAGAGGGCCCTGAGGAGAGCTTGTAACAGCAGTATCCTACAAAGTAGCCAGTGAATCATCACACACTATCTTATCATGAAGCCCCATCTATTTGAGCCTATTTATTACAAAAATCTTATATTGTGTCTCATCCATTTCACAGCTCTGTAACACAAGTTATTTGAAAATTTGTTAGTGCAACTCTGAGCTCCAAATACACTGTTTGGATATCTTTTGCCCCAGTCTTATTTCTATGTGCTTTGATGGAAGAGTAACATAATGCCACTTAGTATAAGATGTGCATGCACTGGTAAGAGCATAATAAAGGTTTCGTTGTGCTGCTGTGTAGCTGAGCCAGGACATAAGACAATGCTGAGATGAGACATTGCTGAGAACACTTCACTAAGGTAGACAAAAATAATTTCTCACAGGTCAGCTCATTAAGGTGCTACTGAAGTGTGGGGAAAAACTGACTCCTGAGTTACACTTTTCCTTTCCTTTTCTACTTTTTTTTTTTTTTTTTTTTTTTTTTTTTTTTTCCTGTGGGGGGAGATGAAATGAACCAAATTTACTTAATGAGGTTTGGCATGAAAAATGATACTTATTTCTTCCTTCATATTATTCTCTACAAAAATAGAGCTGAGAGAGCAAGGAAGACTGCCTGGCAAACAAATGAGAATGCTCAGAGAATTGAAAATTAGGAGAGAAAAGAAGGGGCTAAAATAACACTTCCCACTGTCCCCAGCCCCTTCCTTGAGATAAAGCAGTCATTAGGACACAGTGGAGCCATGGAGCAGGAGCAGCAGGAGCTCCCTGATGTTTTCTTAAAGCTGTGTGGGTGAGTGAACTGATACCCAGCAGTTACAGCTGGGAGTTGCTTCTGGTCTTTTGTTTTAAAAACAAACTCTTTCACCTGGGAACGTTTCTTTACTAATAATTTCTTATGCTCTTTTGCAGGCTCTTTTGCCTGTATCCTTAGTGGTTTGTATCCTATTGGCACTGTCACTATGCAGAGAGGCCAAAATGGAATTAGTATGGGGATTTGACTTGGAGCTCTCTGGCCACCATGGTGACTTTGAAGTATTTTCTCCTGAGGTTACGTACCTCTGCTAAAACATCCATTTGTGGCCTGGCTGGCATTATGTTAGTATTCCAGTGTCACTGGTGATAGGAAGAGTGCCAAAAGGTACTGTGAGCTGTATGGCAGTCTGTTCTAGCTTACCTTTTCTTTGTTGTCAGAGCTGTCCTACAAAATCCCTGCCTCTCCATCCTATTCTCTGCCCCAGATGGTCATTTCTATGGCTGTGCTGTAGTTTGCACTGTTGTGCTAATTAAGTTTGAGAGATTTGGTCTGATTGAGGTTAAAATAGGAGAGTTTTTCTGAAATTCACATTACTTTGGGTAATGTGTATGTAAGCACACTACACTCTAGTGAGCAAGTACTTACTGGTTTGTAAAAATTTGAATTTGATCCTGTATGTAATCCCATTCTTAAGGTTTTTAAAAAGCAGCAAGCTGGCAAGATGTAACAGTCACTTGTTCTGGAAGCAATTTACTGTTGGCCACAGACTTAAGCAGCAACAGTTGGGGAAGGATAGAGCTAGGGAATACATAGATATATTTAAAAGATATATTAAAAATGAAGAACGAATCAATGTCTGCATTTTTAGCATCTTTTTTGAAATAACTCACTTTCTATTTCAGTTTTTGAAGTACCGAACATTCACTAAATTGCCACTGAGAGATTCGGAGCACAAGTGCTTTAACTTCTATTCCAAGTGATGCCAAATGAAAACAGGACTATGTTTGCATAGAATGGCATCAGAATTGCAGCACACTGTCCCTGTTTTTTCAACCTGCACTTCAGGTCAGCCTCCCTGCTCTGCCAGACATTCCAAGGCTGGAAATGGTCCCGCTGTCTGCAGTGTACCTTGTCGAGAACTGAGACATACTTAGCACGAGGATAGCTTTTCAGATAACCACTAGACCAAATGAAAGCAGGACTGTGTTGACACATTCTGATTCAGAAGGAGATCTCTACATGACTAAGGAACATTTTCAATTTCCAGGATCTTGAAATAGAATTGCAAATTTGCTCTATTCTCATAAAGTATTTGGATGGGGTGGGTCCTCCTACTCTGCACGATACCAGCAAGGTAATGAGAGAATGATATTTTCTTCTGTGTTAGGAAAAGAAGGGGGAAGAATTGTCCACCTGCTGGGCTCCTTTCTTTTTATCCTGGCTGTCAGGTATCAGATTTCCATCATATGAGAAGGAATGGGAGTTTCTCACAAGTGAGAAAAGCATACCTTCCCCAGCAGGCAGACTTTTGCAAAGCTGGGGTAAAACTAACATGATGAACATTTTCCTGGCCAATTAAATAGAAATCTCATGTTATTTTCTCTCCCTATCTTTGAATCTGTAATATTTGAATTGGTTGAAACAGATACGAATGGACAAAACATACTCACTTTGGCTTCAGTTACCACAACTATTTAAAACAGCTAAATACAAAGTGAACTTGCAGTAGTCAGAAGATAATTTTCCCTGGTTCTGCTTCATGAAACTATACCACATTCACCAGAAAACTTAGTATACACAATTGCATTTTGAATTATGCCTTAAGAATAAGGCTTTTCAAAAAACTACTAATCAAAATATCTTTTTTTTTTTTTTTTTTTTTTTTTTTTTTTAAATTTGGTTTTCCTGGACGAAAAGGAAAAGCAAACATGTTTCGACAGTGGCATCTAGTGGTCAAACGCTTCCTGTGTATTGAAACTGTGAAGGGAGACTGCCATTTTTCAAGAAAAAAATTTTCTTTAAGATATTCTGCTGTGGGAAGTGTAAAAAAATAAAATAATTAAAAAGAAAAGCATTTGTGTTTTGTTGGAAACTGGTATTTTGCTGGAGAATGTCATCTGCATTACTGTTGCTGGTAGGAAGTATGCAACTAGCAGAGTATTTCAAAAACAATAAGAAAAAACATCACAAAAATGGCATTTCTTTTTCTGGTTTCTGTGTAGCCTCACTTTGCTTATGTTTATGCTACCGTGCTCTAGAACATCCACCAGATTGCAAAAATCCATCCTACCAATCATGAATGTATTTATCAACAATGTTTATTCATCATCACAGTATAACTACCCCTTGGTCAGAAGAAAAGTGTTCCTATAGACAGCACACATGGCTGCCCAGCAGCACTGCATAGTTCAGAGTGAATGTGACTATAGGAGCTGGCTTGATTCTCAAGGGGAATATATTTATGAAAATGTGATACAACTTGAGCGCAGTGAGATATGCAGCAACTGTATTCTTTGGGCTCCCTTTTTTATAGGTATTAATCTGACGCTCAAGAACAATGTTGCTATATTCATAGAATCATAGAAGAGTTTGGGTTGGAAAGGACCTTTTTGATCTAGTTCCAAGCTCTTGCTATAGGTAGGGACACCCCCTCTAGACCATGTTACTCAAAGCCACATCCAGCCTGGCCTTGAATGCCTCCATGGAGGAAGCATCTACAACCTCACAGGGAAATCTGTTCCAGTGCCTTAGCTTCTTCAACAGTAAAGAATTTCTTCCTAATATCTAATCTAAGTCTACTCTTTTCCAGTTTAAAATCATTAGGGTTATTCAATCGACGTTTCACAAACATTTACAGTCTTTAGGCTTATAGTTCTACTAAAACACCCTTCCATTGATAGTATGATAAGTAGGCATTCACACTGCACCAACCAATCCTAGCAGAGGAGACAGAAATGCAGTCTTTGTACGTGGAAGCAAAAAAAAAATTAAATGATCAAAAACAAGTTCATTGACTTGGAGTAACTTTATCAAAGCTTACAAATCAGCATAGTGTATGAAATTGATCAAAAATTATGCATCGCATTTGTAAACCCAGAATAAATTAAGCAAATGATCATTTCCACAATGACTACTAATCAAACACTTCACCTGATTTTATTTCCAATGGACTTTAAGTGGTAAATGAAAAAAATATACATTTTTTTAATGGAAAAATACTCATAAACTGTCAGTAACTATGGCTGTGATTCTGTGATCATGCACTGCAAAATGGCAGTTCAAAGATAGGCTGTTGCTTGAGTTTTGCAGCTAGAATCTTGAGCAGAAATTCAGACAGATGATTCAAAACTGCTGGAATCAAAGTTAAAGTCCTTAATCAAAACTGCATACAATTTTTTAAACATTCTGTGTATTTCCTGATTATTGTCAAGAATATAATTTAAATATGTGCAATCTTTTTGAAGTGGGTTTAGATGATAGCTGTGTATGCTGGAATTACTTGAGAGGAAAACCAAACCTGCAAATTTTTAAGGTCCCCCTTGTGGTTTGGCATAGCTTTGTTTTAAAATTTCTAGAAAAAGAAATTCCACATGTGCCTTTTATAGTTTCACTTGCATCTTCATTTGTAATTTTATCATTTTTATTTAGGTTTCAACACGATTTAGACAACCAAAATCATAATCCACCCTATTCTGCAGTGGAGTCAGTGGTCAGACACAGGCTCATACAACGGACAATTTAAAGCAGGTAACAAATTCTTGTTTTGAACAATCCTATCTGAGGAGGCTATTATCTCTGATTCTGCATGGAGACAGACCGTGATGCAAGTGACTCACAACACTCAGTGAGTCACTGGCATGGCTGAAATTAGCTCAAGAAAACTGTCTGAAATCTTTAGACACTCAACAAGCTCTTGAGTTTTTATTGCAAAATTACTCTGCTAATGCTGTGAGCTACTAAGCAAACAGTATTTGTGATGTCATCTGAGTGCCAGAAGAGTTTTCAGACTGTAGATGGCACTGCAAGGTAAGTGCAAAGGTGTATGCTAGCTGTGGAGATTTTATTGTCTGTACATTCACTGCAATTCTGTACAAAGCTATGGGCAGTGCTTTGTTGTTGCATACAGCTTGTATCGCTTGTAACTAACTCTTATTTCTGGGTCTGTGGATTAGCACAGTAAGAGAAAATAGACTTTGAATATCAGGAATGCTTTCCAAGTCTAATTAGACAAACTGGAGATCTTAATGATGTCAGAGTATCTGATGTGCAATGGCTACATAGAAGTTCCCTGCCTCACCAGATGAAGAATCTGCTTTGCTTAAACTTGCTGAGTAAAAGCTCTTGGCTGCTCACTGCATCTTCATTTTCTGCTTTACTTTCACAGGAACTCTGAAGTAGTCAGACTAGACCTCAGGAGTGGTCCATATGTTACCATCTTCCTTTCAATTCTATTTTATCATCAGACTTCTCCACACTTTTCTCAGGTGGAATTATGGAATTTAGTATACCTGTCTCTCTGAGTTTCTTGATAGGGTTTCTTAATGCAAGATATATATATACTTATAAATTTACAGATACATTAGTGGTGTATATATATATAAAAAATCTTAAGTGTGTGGCTATCTGATAAATAAGTAGTTTGTTTTTTTGCTTGGCAAAGCAAAAATCTTCCCTGCTAAGTGGTCTTATCTTCTACTGTTATCTCTCTAATACAAATTCCCAAATATCTTATACTCTTCTGTCTTTTTAAGTTCATAAAATGGAAAGATCATGAGGAATTTATTTAGTGTAAGAAAAAGATAAGAGTTGATTAATTTTTTCTTCAGCAGAGAGTATTACTGCTGCCAATAAGAATTATTACTAAAGACTTCAGAGGACACTAGCAATAATTAGGCCAGCTGAGGCATAAAAATAGAAACATGAATGCAGAAATCCATCATTAGACGCTTAACTGTAGCTGAAAAGGAAAAAGAGTAATTATTTCCTTTTCGATATAGACTGAACTTCTAGATTGCTGGCTGATAAAAGTAATTGTCATCTTTTTTCTACATTCAGAATCAATTTTAATAATCTGTTTTGAGATTATTACAACGATAGCCCAAAGTACAGAACACATTTTTTCCTTACTGTGACTTAACCTTCTCTCCTAACTAGTCCATCAGCCTTAAGCTTGGGACAGTAGACAAACAACATAACTTTATGTCAGTATTTTGACTTCTCTGGAAGAGTGGAAAGGATTTGTAGCTTGCTAGAATGATGCTTAATGGGATAATATCCACCTTGCTGCCTAATCCTCCCTAACCATAAGCAAGCATACACATTTGGAGTACAGTCAACCTGTAACTCCCTAAACTATCAGTGAGCTGAGATGCATACTAATGCACACACAAAAAATAGTCTATAAGTTAATTGAGCCTCACAAAATTGATATTCCTCCTCAAATTCTTGAGGTGAATAAGTACAGCAGTTTTCCTTTTTAAGTGTTGCCCTTTCCTTTTTTTTTTTTTGAGGAATTTTGACTGCAAGTCTAAAACTGCTATGAAAGGTCACAGTGATGGTCAAAGACACATTTTTTCCTATGACAATTACATGTTGATTTGTGGTAATTCAGACCTTTTCGCCACAGACTGGAGAAAAAAAAAAAGTTTTGAACAGTCAGGCACGTAGTACATGCTTCAAGTATTCACGAATCTGGCTCTTGGACCATCTATTTAAAAAAGATGCTTTAGTGTCTTGATAAACAAGAAAACCATTAAACAGTATCTATTTAAGCTGTTTTTTGTTTTATAACTAGTTACCTTATCACCTCAGTATATCTCTGCATATCATCCTCAGTCTGTGAACAGCATTCACTAGTTGGCTGCTTTTGAAGAACTGACACAAAATAGCAGGAATTTTCATTACTGGCCTATGCACTGGGAACAATTAGAAAAACCTCAACAATAAACAATAAGTAAAGTAGTTAATATCCTGTTTTTCTTAAAAAAATAAAACAAAAAAAAGAAACCAAAGACTGTTGTTTATTGTCAAAGTTTTGTCTGATCCAGCAGATTGTATCAAGTCCTATCCTTGTATTCTTCACAGTTGTACTCTGAGCTGTATGAAAGAGAAAGTACCCAAAGGGCACTCCAGCGCCCTTATAAAAATATTTTTCTCATATAGAATCTATTATTGTTGTCTTGGACCTTGTTCTCCTTTAAGGCTCTTGATCTCTCCACTGTTCTGTTTACCTCTCCAAAGGATGCCTGCCTCAGCTATTAGCTTGAATTCATTATTGTACAACAAAGCACTGTTTATGGCTGACTTCAGCTGTATTTGGACCTTCTTATCTCCCCAGATAGTCATTACTGTTCACAGGCCAGCTGGCAGCATACTTGTAGCAAGGCCACCTCTGAAACATGCTCATGATTGAAGCACAAAAAAGCTATCAGTAGGAAAATAACACATCAATAAATTTCACACAGCGTGCAAGGTTAGTTACCAAGGGGACTGACTGCTGGAAAAACCAAACCTTTGGTACAGTGAAATACAGAAAGCAGACGGCAGAGTTCACATTAACTTGATTAGATGACATGGATAAAAATGCCTGTGATTCACCAACATAAAACTTCTGCTCTCTTTATTTTCCCTAAATTAAACTGCTGCTGCTGAATATACACGTATCTTTTTTAACGTCAAATGTTTTGAGATTAAAAAATTGCTAGGTTGTTTTAAACTCCTTAATGCTTGCACCACTTCTGGGATATAATTGTGGCTTTGAATAAACACATAAACTGGCAAAAGTATTAATAAAGCCTGTGTTCCCTTTCTATTTTGCAAGTGATCCGTGATTTTTTCTTCTCTTTTTTTACTGTGTTTTGCTTTAGGTATTGCCTATTTTGGTTCCTAGCTGTTTCAGAGTAATCTGTAATGTGTCCTCCTTATTACATCATCCAATACATGGATTAAACAGTATGTACTGAGTCGAGCCCTTGTGGAGCTTACTTGAGGCATCTGAGATACGGGATGAGAATTTTTCAAGCCCTTGTGCACAAACCAAGCTCGTGAGGTGCAAAGCCTCACAAAAGTCAAGCTGTACCACGTAGAGTACAGCTCGCCGTGTCACGGCAAAAGTTACACTGACTTAAGGCAATCTGTCTCAACCCTTTGGTGCTTTCTCCCACTTCGTTGCTTTCTAAAGGTCTGAGGGCTGATTACTGAGTGACTGCTGCTTGAGCCCTGCAGCGAGGTGCTGCCCTGCCGGAAATTTCCCTCATGGCCACAGACGCTGCACTGCAGCCAGCACTTCCAGCTCTGTGGCCACAATTTTCCTTTCCTTGCGAAGCCTGACTGGAACTCGGTAGTTTTCCCTTCCATCTGCTCCTTCTCGGCACACCACCTCCTCGCTCACAGGGCTGCGCACACCACACCCACCCCACACCCACGGCCGCCATTTTGATTCAACTCCCGTGTCGCCCAGGAGGCCCCGCCCCCTGCCAGTCCTCCCGCCCCCCTTCTCGGCGTGTCATTCAATCCAAGCTCCGCCGTGAGGGGCGGAACCTGGCCGACGGTCGCAACCAATCGGCACCCGATGTGCGGCGGCGCCGCGGCCAATCGGCTGTTCGCTTCTTCGGGGGTGCGGTGTCCCCGTGCCCTGCTCTGCTGGCACAGGCTTGTCGCCGCTGCCGCTGCTTGAGGTGCAGCGGTAGCTGTAGCGGCCTGGCTTCGCTCTTGTTCTGTTTTCACTGAGGATGAGCCCTTGCGGTGCCCAGCGCGCGTCCCGCCCTGTCCGTCCGAGCCCATTCATCTAGCGACTGGTGAGGGGCGGGCCGCGACCTGCTGATGTGTCCGGAGGGAGCCGGGCTGGGGGGAGGGCGGCGGCGCGGCTCAGCCCTACCGGGCGGTGGCCAAAGAGATAGAGCGTAGGGTAACGGGTAGGCAGCAGCTTCTGGTTTCTCTATCTGGAGGTTCTCGGGCCGCCTGCTTGCTGCCAGCCCGCCCCGTGGCGGTTCTGCCTCCGAGCAGCAGCACCGGGGTGCTGGCATCGCGTCGTTGGCTAGGGAGGATATTTCCGTGCCGCCCTGCCGGGGCCAGCTGCCCCATCTTTGGCACCCGGCCCTCCCTTTGCTGACGTGGTCAGTGGAGCTGTCGGTCTGCGTGGAGGCTGACCGCAACTTGTGGTTTACAGAAATAGATGTGAAGGCACCCGGATGGGTGCTCTTTAGCAATGCTTTACCCGACGTCTATAAGGTCTTTCAGTAAAGTCAGCCCTTCCGAAGACTTGTTGTATTTATCTGACACAGCTTTAAGTGTAGGAAATTCTAGGAAGTGTTTTCTCTCCATTGCTCTTTTGTTGTGAGACAGATAAGCTGCACATCCGGAGCAGGATCCCAGTATGTTGTGGAAATGTCTATAACTGCATGCAGTGTACTTCTCTGTTACTGCTTCCTGTATGTTTTCATTTTTTGATAGTGTTACTAAACATAGGTAGTCTTCAGTATTTCCAGAAAGCTCTTCCACGGGGGGTTGCAAAGGGTCACTTTCAGTATAAGCTATTCTGTGACTAGAAGCAAAGCACAGTATTTCGGTGTTTGTTGTATATGTGCTGTTAAGATAGATACCTTGTTCTTTCTGACAAATAAACTTGCTCTGAAGTGTGGTAGCTGTGCTTAGCTACCAGTGATGCCTTGGTGTTTGTTTGACAGATGTTTTGCCTTCAGTTAGCACTGTAAGGATTATACTGTCATCACTCCAAAGTTGGAAGTTGCAGAGTCCGAGAACCTCTTTAGAGGCCACTTGTTGCAGGGCTTGTGGGTGGTGGCACAGAGGTTCCAGCCTAGTAAAGGAAGCACCTTGGGTTTGTCATGACAGAGGGAACGTAGCAGGCATAGTGGAACCCATCGCTTTATAAATCAAGGTGGATTTTGTCCGTCATTTTACTTGTGGACAGGTTGTATTTAAAACTTGCTGGGTTACTTGTCTAGTCAATTTTGAGAATACCTGTGAGTAGCATTATTTGCATTCAGCTTATCATTTGAAAGTACTTCCTGATAAATAATCTTCGATGAAACTTGAAGGAATGGCTACTGATCCTGCTATCAGGGGTAATAGATGGATTTTTCTTTATGCAATAACTTTGTTTGAAGACTCCAGGTGGTCTGTGGAAAACACAGCTAAGAAATAAAAGAGATGCAGTTTTCTCAGCCTCTATTCACAGATTGTTTTGTAAATCTTTGGAGTCCTGGTTCCTCTTTTCAGAGTTCTCTTCTGTTTCTGTGCTTCTCTTAAAACTTGATATCTGAGCTAGAGGCACAGTTCTATCTGATGCTTTGTGTGTTGAGAACAGAAGATCTGTTAATTTCTATGACTTGTAAACAGGTATGCAATACCCCTGTAATGTAGTTAAGAAAGTGCAATGTTTTTAGGGTTCCAGATCACTCAAGATACTATGTAACTTAGATTTCCCCTTTTTTTGCTTGTATACTCACATTTTCCTCTATAAAATATGTTTATATTCAGATAATATTGTTCAAGGGGTTATAAAATGTGCAGAGGGTTACTGAATAGGTTAAACACTCTATGGATATGTAATGTCATGAATAGGAATTAATCTTATTATTCTTTAAAGGCTTGGTTGGTGTGCTGCTTGTAGCTGAAAGGTATGTTTGGTGATATTTATCTAGGAGTTCATCTGTGTTCAGTGGCTTCTCACAATGCATCCTTGAGGCTACGCTGTTTAGTGTCAGTGCTACCATTATTGTATTACCATTTAGCTCCAGTTTGCTAGTCTAAACTACTTTAGTATTTATTAGTGGAAGTTGTTTTCAGTCAACAGAAAATCCTGGAAAATCAGGAAAATGCTAGCAAACAAAATCTATGGAATTAAAGCTATGTTATTTTTAATTTTCATTAGTTTAATAATCAAGTAGTCTGTTTGTAAAGTTTGGTTTGGGGACAAATATTTTCAGGATTACCGTGTTGTTATGGTTATACTTTTTTTGTGGTGTTATGAACTGAGTCTGAATGGACCAACTTGGAGAACATTGTTGAATGTCAGCATGCTTGTTCAAAAATGAAAAGAAAAAAAACCCCACAAACACCCAGGATATCTTTCAGAACTCACAATGCCCTTATAAGGCTGGATTTGCCTCATTGTAGTGTATGACGTTGCCTGTCGCTAATCTTCATGTAAGCTTCTAGCAACTTACTGTCAAATGGAAAAGCAAATCGATTTTGTGTCTTTAAAGCCACATTATTTATACTATTAAAAAAAAAAAAAAAGGTTATTAGAGTTGATGAGAAAACTTTGAGCTGCTTTTTTTTTTTTTTTTTTTTTAATGCAAAATAGAAACTCCTACTTTCATTGTAGGAGAGCCAAATATTTGGTAATTTTTTCACTGAGTATATCCTACATATAGTTGAAATTTAGGAATGAATCAACACCACTTAAATAAATCCTTCCAAAACAGTGAGTGAGATGAGGGCAGGTTATGCTAATTTAATGATCAAATAAGATACTGAGAAATGTATTCTCTTCTGGGACAGGTACCCAGCACAGATACTTCTGGGACAATCTTCTGTAGCTCTTTAGTAAGGTATCTGGACTGGTATCGAATGCCCTTCCCGTGGGTCACCTGGAGCATTATCTCCCAGTGCACTACATGATGTTATGATGTGGAATACTGATAACCAAAAATCATAAAACCATGACAATACTAAAACAGCGAGAAGCAGGGTTTCAAATCAGTGTTGCTAATTGATCAATTGAGTTACTTTAATGCACTGCACATGGAAGATGCTAAAGCAGCAATCTGACCAAAAGTAGCGGTGAATTCTCATCACTGCTGCTAGTTTTCTCTTCCATTTCTGTGCCAGGATTGTTGTCTCCTGTGCTCTTAGGACCAGAAAAACACAGCTGCAGTTACTGTCCACTGCCTTAGTGTGATGTTCACATCCATGTTAGTCAGATTTTTATTGGTACGATACTGAGGGTAGGCTTTTCTCAGGAAGAATCTAAAAGACTACATGAATTCTAGTATTAAATGTGTGCCTCCCAGATTGGCAGCTTCAGTGTCTGTTTCTGGCATCCAGCATATTATAGGATTTGTTACCCTTCACTTCTATCAGCACCCCTGTACTTTTAAGGCAGGAGCAAACAAACTGTGAAAAAAGAAAGAAATTCAGGAATGTGTTGGTTGAGAATGTGGTCTGACAGAAGTGGAAGTGAGCTGTCTGGCATTTTCCTTTATCCATTAGCTTGTGGTGTTCTAGGCATTGCAAAAACTTTGCTGTGTATGCTGTGCCATTGGTGCATTTGGCATCTGAAAGACAGCAACTGAGAAACACTTGCAGTAAGGTCTGCCTCTTTACTAGCATTTCTGCTGTTTCTACATAATTATTATGAGATTTCTTGTTGCCAGAATGTAATTGATTGTATATACTTGTTTATTCTGGGAAGCATCTTGGATAACAAAAGAGCTAAGCAGAACCTTTGGACAAAGAGACTGCTGACCTACCAGAAGACCCCTGTAAACAGCTTTGATACCCTGCAAGATTTCTAGAACTCCCAAATGGGAGATTGTTTCTCTCTGCTTTGTTTGTTATACCCAAAGAATGAACAGAATCTCAAGATTTCATCTAACTGCCCTCTGATGTGTATAATCTTAGTTTCATTCTCAAGAGAGGTGTTTCAACTATGGTCTTAGACTTCTTAATAAAGTGGCACGTTTTTGGCAATTTGTAGAGATCACTTTAAAGAAACAAATTTGAGACAAGCAGAAATGACTGCAACTTTTCCAGCTGTAGGAGTTCTGATTCCTTAAGGTCTGATGGCTCCTCTCTGGCCAGAGACCTTATACGTAGTGGGAGGTCAAATTACTGTGTGTTCTTGTTCTTTGGGAGAGCAGATACTCTGTTTCAGAGTTTCTGTAGCGGCATGTAAGGATGGGCAAGGCTTCCTGAAAATGAGCTGCTAATGCTTTGGCGTAGGACAGGAATTATAGCAGTAGGTCTCTTGAGACCTGTGCTGGAGAAGCTCTGAAGTGGTTGGGTGAAAGTGCTGTCCAGGAGGAGGTTTGACAGCTGTGGTGTGGTGCTGCTTTGCCCTCTCAGGGAAGAGCTGAGTGGGAAGGTTCTACCTACTTGCTTCCAGGAGGCCATAAACCACAAAGTCTTTGTTTACTGCTTAGAAACTGCCTCTAGCTTGGTTGTAATCTCTTAAATTTCCTTGGTCTATAAGCATGTACATTAATTTGAATTCCAACCCATTCCATAACAAAAATGTTTGAAGGCTGATATTTACCTTTTTGTCTTTCACTAATTACAGCATTAGGAAAAGACTAGTGTTATAACATGAGTATAGTGATGAGAACTCTACAGAGATAGCTGCAAATAAAAAGCAAACACATAACCAAAGGCAACATATATTCTAGCCACTGAAGTTCCAAGTTTAAAAAAATGCTGATGGTCTTCATGCTTCGAGCTTCCTTTAGGTGCTGCTGATTCAACTGGGACTTCATGTACTACAATTAAGCATTTTTAACACCGCTTACAGGGTTTGCACATAAACATGAGCATCACAATTTTAAAGTTTTAAGATTTCACTTAAGGACCTACTTCATATGTAAAAATAGTCAGATATGATTATTAATTTGTTTCAGGTGTTGTAATAGCATGACTGTGTTACTGATATCTCAGTCTTTGTTGAAGGGGGTTGTAAACTTGAACAACAGCCTTCTGTCTCGAAACTGAAGGTGTGTATGCCAGTGTCCTAATGTAGTATCTGCTGTTGTGTGTTATAGTAAGGAGGGCTGGGTTAGGGTGACTTATAAAGAAATAATTCACATAGTTGCAGTATCATCATAATGAAATTACTGTGTGGTAGTCAGGTATTTTGGTGTTTGGTCTCTTAGGCTCGAACTCAGCTGCTTTAATGAGGCAGTTTTTCTTATTTGTGTGCTCATTTCTTGTAGTGTTTCTCATGGTGTAGTTTGTTTTTTTTTTTCTTTTTGGTACAAGTTTGTTCTTCCTTCTGAATCATTTACCCATGCAATTCAGTGTTGTAAACAGATGAGTATGAGCCCAAGGGATGGATGGTATGCCATGGGGCATGGCAGGACTGCTGCTTCAAGTGGCAGTGCCACTTCCTATCAGTTTACGTGAGAAATTAGTCAGTTTTATTTATGACTTCTCTGCATATTTTTTCTCTGTGCTTGTTGATTTTACTTTTCTTTCTTGTTAGCACTAATAGCAGTGTCTTAAAAATTAATGCTATTACAGATGTGCTTCACAAAGCATAAAGTAAAATTCGTACTATACCACAACATGGTTTTATCACCTAGAGGAGTACTGATAGTTTTTCCTATAGATACCCCAACATATTTTAGAATAGTTAGCATTTAGAAGAGTTTGATGCCCTGTGTATCTGGGCTGCCAGTATCAGCTACCTGTCACGCATTGATTCCTTGGAGCAGCGTCAGGCCATGTACTTGAAACTAAAGCTTCCTTTCAAGTCTGTGACATTGGCTCCCTTGTTAGTATAAGGTTTTAAAGAAGGTCAAAGGAGAAGTCCAAAAAGGTATGGGTTAAACTTTGTGCTATTGCAGAGGTTCGTATGCTGGTTGGAAGGCATAATCTCACTATGGCAAATGTAAGCTGAATGGTTGTGGTCACCTTTGGACTCTGAGGTATTTCTAATGTTACTCATGGACAGGGATGAGGGACTCAATTATAGTGAATAAAAACTATTTTTTCTTAATCTTTGAAATTGATTTGAAAGTACATAATGAATAATTGTAGTCTGTAGATTTGCATTCCAAGTATTTAATCTTTTCTGAATGAGGGAGAATAATAACTGTCAGAAGTTTTGTCATAATATGTTTCAATTAATATCTTTGGATTAGAGTTGTGTTTTTCTTCCTCTTGAAAGTTTAGATTCCATTACTTCCATTACTGGTGTTTGCTCTAAACCTTGTGGCAATTGTTGATAATTCTTGAAATAGGCGGAATGGGATTTCTGTTTTCTTTTCCAGCCAAAGTAATTTTTCAGTGACAAATCTTTGCAGATTGTGACACAGTAAAATATGGTTGTGTGTTGGGTACCTGAAAAACGATGGCAGCATGCTTTTAAAGGGGAGAGCAAGGAGTTTGGTGTGAGTGTGGTTAGGTTTATATCGATTGCTGAGCTGGGAAGAGAACAGATTATTATTTTTTCTGAGAGTTAAGTTTTATTTATCCATCTTTCATGGTATTGTTGCCTAACTTCTTTTGACGTATTTACAATTACAAACTTCATTTCTTCCTGCTGGTTCCAGGAGCTTTACACCTTTGCCTTGCAGGCAGCCAGCAATCTGAATTCACTTGTGTGTACAAGTTGCTCTTCTTGCCCATCTTGCTGTCCTTCTTCTCACATTTGTCAGCAGCTCTGGAAGTTGTAAAAGGGAGCCTTGCTGTTCATTGTGCAGAAGAGACTTAGTAGGGTGATGGTGGGGACTGGGGACAGAAAGAAAATCTGGAGCTTAATCCTTTATTGCCGTGGCAAAGGGAAACTGTGGTGATCCTCCTCTGCCTGGGCAAGACTGGCAGAGCCAAGATATATTCAACACCTGCTTGGGTTTCTCTTATTTGGTTACTCTTTTTCTCAGCAGTCCTTCAGTTCAATCCTGATAATTCCTTTCTGATAATAAACTATTGAGGTCCTGAGGTGGCTGGGAAAAGAAGTTGTTGTTGTTCTTTAGATTACTTTCTGTTTTTCTGGTTCATCATGTGCCAAAAGATTTGTGTCGAAGAAGGGAGGTGTTACCTTCCAAGGCTGGGGTGGGGAGGGGATTCATGGCTTTTTAGGCTGGCTAAACACCTGACTGTAAGCTCAAATGGCATTAGACAAGTCAGTTAACCCTTCCTGCTTTACTCCTGCACTTGTAAGTTCTAGTATGATTTAACTTTGTGCAGTTGATGGGAGAAAAGTGGTTTTTTTTTTTTTTTTTTGACTAATCTGTTCTGTTTTGTCCTTTTTTCAGGTCTCCCTTGCAATTATGGAGTTTTAGAAGAATAAAGGAGTGTGGAGGGGGAATCCCCCTCTCCACACGTAAGGTAGTCAGTTCACTTCAGAATTTTGTATGGACATCAATATTTGTTATATATGATGGTGAAATAAGACTTCTTAAAATATATATTTTTAAGTATTTATTTGGATCAAGTGCCAAATATAACATTACAAAGATTTCTGATGGCAGCTCAATAAAACTGGATTTGCATCTTTGGAATTACAAATTTTTGAAGGCACTGTGTTGTATACTGAGTTGGTGTGCCTTGATATTCTTAATGGTTGTTCTCCTTAAGGAGAGGAGCAGCTTCCAAAGTGAAGATGAATTCTCTCATGCCAGACTGCACTTCTAAGTGTCGATCTCTACAGCATGCTTTGGATGTTATTTCTGTAGTAACCAGAGGAAGTGAAGGCCAGATCAAAGCTTTTCTTTCTTCTTACTGCTACAATGCTGCAACTATAAAGGATGCCTTTGGTAGAAATGTTCTACATCTTGCTTCATCCTGTGGCAAAAAAGGTGTGCTGGATTGGTTGGCTGAGACCAAAGGAGTGGATCTCTTGGCAAAAGACAAAGAGTCTGGATGGACAGCTTTGCACAGAAGTATATTTTATGGATACATTGATTGTGTTTTGTCACTACTGAAGGTGAGTATTTGCAACTGCAGTTTTTCTTGGTTGTTTTAGAGTGGTTTCAGTCACTGGAAAGTGAATGGTTTTTAAACTTGACTGAAAGTCTCTTGAAGGTTATCTTAATACTGTATTTAGATAATAGAGTGCTAATTTACTTGAGATTTGCCTTTGTATTTGTAAAAGAAGTCTGTCTTTGCCCACTAGGAAATTAGCACTGAGTAAGGATCCCCAGTCAATTGTGGACTTCCCTGAAAGACTGGTTTGTGTGAACAGTATCAGGCTTATGATCTTAGAAGTATAGAATGAACATGACATTAGACAAAAGATACTGCTAAAATAGACTCTTAGTCTATTATACCAATTAGTACTTTTGAGGGAACACAAAATATAAGATTGGGTGGAGCTTATGTTTGAGAGAGAAGCAATTTAAGATAATTCAGTGTTTTATTAAACATATTGGCATTTCATTTATATTTTAACCAGGGCTTCCACTCAGTTCCCTGTGTTCCTTCCGTGTTATTGCTGTTTCTTCCCCACCTCTTAGCAAGTTGTTTTTTATTTTTACTTCCTTCTTCCTCTGTTCCTCCAATCCAAAGTACAGCAACAGGAAGATCTACATTTGATTGAGATGTTCAGGCTCCCTTTAGCCATGTAAGAAAATAAATATTTGTGGTTCAGGATGACTTAGAGCAAATTTTAAGACAGAGACTTCTCCATTTTGAGTTCTAATTCTATTGAGCCTTCTAATATTGCAGTTACTAGCAGTTTGTAAGCAGTAAACTCTCTGCTTTCAAGAAGCAGTTTAAACAGAATGTCTGTGGGTCCACTAGTTCTTAATTCTAGAAAATGTGATAACTGGTAAGTATATGTTTCATGTGTTATACTCCTGTGTAGTGAGGAGGTTTTCTTTAATCTTTCTGAAAGTAAATGTTTTTATGGGAACTGTGGGTGGTTCAGTTCTCTCTAAAACTGGCAGCAGTATATGTGATGTTTGAAAAGGTACTGAATCCTCTATGTCTCTGTATGTGTCTCCATGTCTTTGATATTTGCTTACAGGAGGCCTTTAGTGTTTTTCCCAAACGTATTTTACTTTTTTATCAGTTGCATGACTGTGAGGTTTTTATGATAGGTGGCTCTGTTGATATGCCTCTTAAAAGAAAAATGAGTCATGGAGAGTGCTCTACCTTCTAGTTTCTTAACTGAAGTCTCTCTGCTATGCAGTGTTATTAAAAGCATGTGTTCTTAAGGTATTATGGCAATGACAGGAAGGGATTATAGAACATAGTTATGAAATAGCTGAGCTAGAAAGGAACCTTGGAGCAATTGACTAGTCCAAACATCTGTGTTGCAATGTTTTAATACCAGTTTATATGTTCAAATGGAATTTCTTTTTTTTTAAATTTATACCCACTGCTGCTATGCCCGTCACTGAATACTGCTGATAACCCCTCTTCCACTGCCTCCAGTTGTGTATTTTTTTTTATACAAGTCGATAAGATCTGCCCCCTGAACTTTCCCTGAGTTGAGCATCCTAGATCTCTTGGCTACTCCTTCTATATGATATCTCAGTCATTATCCGCTCTCTTAAGTTACTTTCAGGGCTGGGGACTTCACCACTTCCCTGGGCTGCCCGTTTTAATGTTTGACCACCCTCTCAGTGAAGGTACTCTTCCTGATGCATGATCTGAGCCTCCTGTGGCTCAACTTGAGAGTCTCTCTTTGTATCTTACCACTTGTCACCTTCCTGCAGCCTTCTTTCAGATAGTTGTAGAGAGTGATGAGGTCTCCCCTCAGATTCCTTCCTCTTCTCCAGACTCTGCAGTGATAGCTGTAGCTTGTTATGCTTATAAATGACTTATGAGGCAGCCAGAAGAAAAAATATTGTGTTAGCTGTTACCATGTCATGACGTTAGGAGAAGGCTTTTTGCTGAGGGTGTGGTTGGGCACTGGAGAAGACTTCCCAGGGCAGTGGTCACAGCCCCAAGCTACTGGAATTCAAGAAGAGTTTGAAAGGTGCTCTCAGGTATGGGATTTGAATTTTAGGTAGTCCTGTGCAGAGCCAGGGGTTGGACTCAGAGTTTTTTGTGGGTCCCCTCTAACTCAGGATGTTCAGTTATTGCTGTTTACATTAAAACCAATGTTGATAGCACCTTATTTATTTACTTTTTTTTTTTTTTAATTAAGAGCACCATATATACATATATGTATATATATATGTATGTATGTATATGTACAGAATATCTACACTCATCTACAAGGAAGGTTGGAAGGAAGATTTGGGGAACTACGGGTCTGTCAGCCTGACCTCAGTATTGGGAAGGTCAAGAAGTATATTGTCTTGACTGTGATTATGTGGCATGTTCAAGACAGCCAGGAAATCAGGCCCAGCCAGTGTGGATTCATGAAAGGCAGGTTCTGCTTGACCAACTTGATCTACCTAGACTTTAGTAAAGTCTCTGACTGTCTCCCACAGTATTCTCCTGGGGAAACTGTCTGCCTCTGGCTTGGACAGGTACTCTTCTTGCTGAGTAAAGAACTGGCTAGATGGGCAGGCCCAGAGAGTGGTGGTGAATGGAGCTAAATCCAACTGGTGACTGGTCATGTGTGGTTTGGTACTGGGCTCTGCCCTGTTCAATATCTTTATGGATGATCTGGACTAGGGGATTGAGTGTGCTCTTGGTAAATTTGCAGATGACAACTAGCTGAGAGGAAGTATCCATCTGCCTAGGGATAGGATGGCCTTTCAGAGGGATCTGAGTAGTCTGGATTGGTAAGCTAAGGCCAGTTGTATGAACTTCAGCAAGACCAAGTGCTGGGTCAAAACAACCCCAGGCATTGCTACGGATCTGGGGTAGAGGGGCTGGCAAGCTGCATGTAGGGAAAGGTCTGGAGGTGTTAGTTGCCAGCTGGCTGAACATGAGCCAATAGTGTGTCCAGATGGCTGAGAAGGCTAACAGCATCCTTGCATTATCAGAAATAGTGTAGTCAGCAGGAGCAAGGAGGTGATCATCCAACTGTACTAGGCACTGGTGAGGCTGCACCTCAAGTACTTTTTTCACTTTTGGCCCTCTCGCTACTGGAAAGGCATCAGGGTTCTGGAGCATGCCCAAAGAAGAGCCATGAAATTTGTGAGGGGTCTGGAGCACAAATCTTATGAGGAGTGGCTGAGGGAGCTGGGCTTGTTCAGTCTGGAGAAGGGGAGGCTCAGAGGAGACCTTATCGCTCTCTGCAAGGGAGGTTGTGACAAAGTGGGGGGATCTGCCTGCCTCTTCTGTTGTGTAATTACTGATGGGACAAGGGCTAATGGCATTTGATTGTGCTGGGGAAGATTCAGGCAGGATATTAGGAAAAATTTCTTCTCAGGAGTGGTGAGGCATTGGAACAGTCTGCCTGGGGAGGTGGTGGAGTCACTGTCCCTAGAAGTTTTTGAGAAGATGGAAATCATGACCTATTAATGCTTTTTGCTTTTGAAACTTCCTCTCTATTATTTTGTCTGGCTATTTGTGCCCTCTTGTCTTTTTTCTCAGCATCTGTGATCTACTGTTCCCTGCTTGTTTTCAAAGTCATAGTAGGTGGGTTTTTATTTTTAATCCTACTTCTCTAGCTTGTCAAAACTTTTTTTTTAAGAAGAAGATGTATTCTTCAAAGCTGGCAAATGCCTTTTTTTTGTTAATACTCACCATTCTTAGATGACAGTGCTTTACCTTGAAGTGAGTTTCTTCTGTGTTTCTGATTACATCTTATTACTCAACCAGTACAATAAATTCCAGTTAATGAGTTAACATGAAATATATGTAGTTGAACAAAATTATACTATTAAAGTGGCATTTTTTTCCCAGATCTAATTCCCAACTGACTAGAAAGATTTTAAAGATTAATTACAGTTGTATGTAGCTTTGTAAATGATTACATGGCTTTTTCAAACAATAGAGTTATTTAATTTTTCTTTCCCTCTTTTCCCCTTTTCTCCTTTTCTTTCAGCATGGTGTTAGTCTGTACATTCAGGATAAAGAAGGCTTATCAGCCTTGGATCTTGTGATGAAAGACAGACCAGTTCATGTGGTGTTCAAGAAAACTGGTAGGAAATAAATTTAATTGTATTTTACAAGGAGATCTATTTCAACATCATAATGTATGTACCAGTGTAAACAGTGTTTTCTGTTTCCAATTAGAAATGTATAGATTATCAGATTTCTTAGGATGTTGGGTCACTAATATCCATAAAGTAGCAGGTGCAGGATATTGGCAGCAGACACAGGATTTGTTTATGTACCAAAAATGAACAAATAATGACTGGCTTAGCGGTTTGAAGGAAAGAACTAACTAACAAACAAAAAAACATTAAACAAAGTGATTTAATAGGTTGCCCAGAGATCTCCAAGGACAGTCTCCACAAAATATTTGAAGCCTGAAATGGACATGGTATCGGGCAACAAGCTCTAACTGATCATGCTTGAGCAGGAAAACTTGAAGTAGGTGGCTTCCTGCGTAGCCTTTCAAATTTTCTGGGATCTTTTTATGAGTTCAAGATGTCAGAGACACTGTCAAGTTACCAAAGACAATGTCTTTGAACTCAGTAGAGTGATTTACATCACTTCTGTATCTTCTGCGAAAAGTAGGGGAGTGTATTCTTGAATCTGTACCTTTAAGGTAAAATAACTTAATGTAAGTTAGCTACAGTCACTCTAAATATAACATTTCCAAATGGGAAACGGGCATGTAGATAAAAAAGCATGAATAACTGAGCACACAATGTTTTCTTTGACAGAAACAGTTTTTCCAACTTTTTTTTTTATTTTTAATGTTGTTATGTACTTTTTATACTCTTCTTGTCTCCAGAGTGGCACAGTGAAAGTTATTCTTTTCATCTTGTTTCCAGTCAATTTAAGTGATTTGGATCATGCAAATCCTGGGTTTCCTGTATGAATTTTACATTTTTATATGGTAAACTCCTTTAATTCTTATAATAGTTGGACAAGATGCTCAAATTTACATTTATTATAGTTTCCTACTCATCAGAAAACAGGGTTCAAATATCAGTGTAACCAAAAGGTTTTTTAAAAAAAAAAACAGGTAAATAAAGTGCTTATGGCTTTCATGCATAAGCATATAACCTTTTTTGGGAAAGACTTTTTACTAAATTGTAACTTAAGGTAGTAGTAATGTTCTTCTGACAACTGCAGTAACTCTGCTGTAAAGTTTTGCATCTTACACAAAGGGAATGTAAATGTGAGTAATGTTGCTTATCTGGCATACATAGTTGTCAGAGCTTTTTTTATGACATCATACCTTCTCATTAGAGCGTATGTTTTTCAAGTTCAGTTCAAGATGAAAAAATAACTTTCGCCTTTTAATAGAAACTGTAGGAGTTCTCAAATTTGGTGTGTATGAAACTGCTGTATTTACAAGCTACAGAGAGAATATTCTTCTTCATTGCAGATCTCACAGAAGTCTACACGTGGGGAAACAATATAAATTTTACATTGGGTCATGGAGGTCAACAGAGTAAACATCATCCTGAATTGGTGGACCTCTTTCCTCGTAACAGCGTGTATATCAAACAGGTATCTTAAGAATATTGCATAGACACCTTTCTTACTAAATGTGGAAGGATTTGTGGAGGAAAAGAATGGTCAACAATGTAATCAAGTTTTGCAAATTGACATGGAAAAAAAAGTTGAGTTTAATTTGTATATTTTGATTTTTTCTTTCTAGTTATTTCTCAGCAAACTGTTTCCATTGATCTGGCAACCAGCTTAGAATAGCTGAGGAATATTAGACAAGGCCTGCTGTATTATTTTCTTGCTGCTTTACCTCCCAATCACCTGCAATGAAACAACAATTCTGTTCCAGTGAGAAGAATGTTTTTTGATTGCTGTTGATGATTAGCATCGGTTAAATGACTTGAAGATAATTAAAGAATTCAGAAACATGGCGCTCCTCTAACTGTTACGAGTTTCTAAACTCTTGTGCAACTCCCATAGTGAAAGGAAGTGGGACAATGAATTTTTATGACGTTTGTTTCAAATTCTTGTGTTGAAAGCAGCATGTGCTGTTAGAGCACACCTCCCACAAATGGTAGTTTATTCCTTTTAACTTCTTGTGACTTCAGTTTAAGAGTAATTTAAAGTTTGCAATGAAAATTGGATCTAGCATTCAGTGCTAACCATCTGTGCTGCATTTTCCTTCAGCAATTCTGAGACAGTATTTTTATCCTTAAAACAACCTTTGCTAGCCTGTGAGGCCGTTGCTTGAACATACTTTAATAAACAAAACTATTGAATTAAGTTAATGTATGTATTAAACTTAAAGCAAGTGTTTTGTGTTAATTGTGATTTGATTTGGTAGTGCATCTGCTGTTATACTGGTATCTTATTCGTATTTTCATTATCAGATATATTGTAACTTTTGCCTCATTTAGAATTTAGCTTTCAAAAAGGTTTACTATGCTGGCAAAGAAGTGAAATAACTAGAAGCATGTGTAAATCCTGTTGTCTTGTACCTGTATATTATAGAAAATCAGAGAAATTCTTTTCTGAACTGGCCTGCCATAGTTTAATCTATTCTGGGATCTCTGTACTTTGACTGGGGTGGCCAGCAGGGACAGGAAGGTGATTGTCCCCCTCTGCTCTTGTGAGGCCCCATCTGGAGTATTGCGTCCAGGTCTGGAGCCCCCAGTACAAGAAAGATAGAGAGCTGTCGGAGAGGGTCCAGAGGAGGGCCATGAAGGTGATCAGGGGCTGAAGCTCTACCCCTATGAAGACAGGTTGAGGGAGCTGAGCTTGTTCAGCCTGGAGAAAAGAGGCTGCGGGGTGACCTCACTGCAGCCTTTCAGTACCTAAAGGGAGCCTACAAACAGGAGGGGAATCAACTCTTTGAAAGGGTTGATAACAGCAGGACAAGGGGAAAATGGGTTAAGTTGCTGGAGGGGAGATTTTGGTTGGATATCAGGGGGAAGTTCTTTACTATGACAGTGGTGGGGTGCTGGAACAGGCTGCCCAGAGAGGTTGTGGATGCTTCGTCCCTGGAGGTGTTTAAGGCCAAGTTGGATGGGGCCCTGAGCAGCTTGGTCTAGTATTAAATGGGGAGGTTGGTGGCGCTGCCTGTGGCAGGGGGGATTGGAGCTTCATGATCCTTGAGGTCCCTTCCAACTCTCGCTGTTCTGTGTTTCTGTGACCAGCTTAGCCATTGTATTTGTATGGAGAGAGCTGTAGCTTGGCTATATAAGCAGGGTCAGGGAGATGCATGTGACAGGTGCATTTCACTTTCAGTTGAATTCTTCCTTTCCTTATGGAATTCTTAGTGGTGGTTACTGAAGAAGAAACTCTTGTTGGCTGACTGAACTACCTTTAGGGCAGTTTTGCAGTATAATTGAGAGGATCAACAGTGTAGGCTGTCACGTGTGTCTGTAATCATGTTTCTTTGTTGTTTTTACCTTTTCAGTAATAATTTATATTGATTTTAGTATTTTGCATTCTAGTATTCAAACGTCATAATCATAAACACATACTAAAAAGTTGGTCATAGTAACAATGTTGATCGTTTGCATTCTTCTTTGCTGAGGTTACTTAAACCTGAGGATGAAGATTCTGTGTTGCAGCACAGTGTATAGTTTCATGTTCACAAATTCTGACTGTATTGTAATACGTTATCTTTACTAAAGCTGAACTTGTTCACTAGGTGGTTTTGGTAGACACTCTTAGAACTTAGAAAATGAAGTTGCCCTGTATTCTCTTCCCACCCTCATTCTTTCAGGTGGTACTCTGCAAATTCCACTCGGTGTTCCTTTCCCACAAAGGTCAAATTTATACGTGTGGACATGGACAAGGAGGGCGCCTAGGACATGGTGATGAGCAAACATGCCTGGTAACTTAATTATATTTCTTTAATATCGAAGTCTGAGAACTAAATTAGAGTTCCCGTGAGTGTACTCTTAAAACTTATTCAGTCACTTTGGTGTTTATTTTACATAAACGACCTCCCCTTTCTTCGCTAAATAACATGAATGCCATACAATTCAGTCTTAAATATCTTACCTTGTCTACTTGGTAGTGTGCACTAAGTTTACAGCGCAGTATTCAGTTTTGTTAAATATTCTTAGTATTCAGTATCTGGTAGAACTTGATACTGTGTTCTGAATGCTATTATGAAGACCAAAGCTCACTTTTAAGCACTTGTTTGCTTTTTTTTTTTTTTTTTTAAAGAATGCAATTCTAGGAAGTCAGATTTTTCTTGCAAAGGTATGGAACCTCAAAACCTGTTCTGAAATGAGGATTATACTCATATAAAGGAGAATTCCCATTAGGGGGCATAAAGAGTCAAAGATACAGAACTCCTTCCTTATTCTCTGTAACTTTCTTTAGATTATCCTGTATTTGGATGGATGGGAGAAACCATTATAATTTTAAAAGAAAAACAAAAGAGGTAACAGTTAATATTTGTTTAGCTGTCTTCAAGATACAGTTTTCACCCTGATTTTAGAGCAGATCTGCACTGATAGCAGAGGATGTGTTTTTAATGTCTAGTTGGATTGGATATGGTAAATTTGTTCATGAATATGTTGTATGTTCATAAACATTTTCATCTGTAGTTTCAATATTTTGTTACGAATTTCTGTTATGTGTATGGCCGTTGGTTAATACAACACTTTTATTCTTTCTTAGGTTCCAAGACTTGTGGAAAGCTTAAGTAGTCACCAGTGCTCCCAAATAGCAGCAGCTAAAGATCATACAGTTGTTTTAACAGAAGATGGATGTGTTTACACGTTTGGTCTAAATACTTTCCACCAGTTAGGTATTCTTCCTCCTCCTGCTAATTGCAGTGTTCCTAGACAGGTAAGAATAACATCAACCAAAAGCTTGGCTATGTTTGTTATTTTCATTTTAATTTTTCTTTTAACAGAAAGTGAAATATGAAGATTGTACAAGTAAATTTTAAACTTTTTCGGACATTGAAATGAAATTTGAATTCAGATAAAATCTTGACTTGGTGTTATAGTACATCTCAATCTTAAATTCTTATTTGTGTCCTGATTTACATCTCAGTTTGTAACCTGAATTATACAAAAGATTGTAACAATAAGTATGATACAAGCTGCAGCTTCCGAGAACTTTTTCCTTCAAACTGTTCTGTAACTGAAATGAAGTAATAATAATAGGAATGTATTACTTGAGACTGATGACCTTGACACATTCTGGTTTACTGGATGATGGATCTAAGAGTATGATGGTTGTATCCTTTGCTGGAAGTGCTGTTGTTTTTGGAGTTGTAATGCTTTGGAAAGAACAGAAACAGGGATAAGAAATAATCAGCAAGAACTAGTGAGTCTACAGCAGAGGGTGTCAGCATCAGCAACTTGAGTGTTTTTTCATATTCAATTGATAATTTATTCTCAATTTTTTTAAAAGGAAATAAGAACTATTTTATCATTGAAAACAAGTCTGTCATCTGGAGTAAAAAAGAAAAAAAAAAAAACAAACAAAAAACAAAATTGTACTACCAGTGTTATTAAAGTAGGAAAGAATCATTTGCCAAAGTGCAGTAGGGTAATGTTTTGAGGAACAATGGGATGCCCTTCATGATAACTATATATCCACAGTATTTTTTTTGATTTTCTAGATAGTTATTGATGGTCAAGATCAAGTTAAATGTGAAGTCTGGAATTAGTTAGTATATTGTTCCACAGAGTGTCTAGAGCATTAGGGCATACCAACTGAAACACTTTAAATGACACCTTTGCAGCACTCTAGTCGTCTCTGCATGTATTCACAGGTGCAATCCTGGCATCTTACACATGAAGACCATCTAAGGAGATTTTATTCTAGTTCTGATTAAATAGTGCAAAAAAAAAAATACAACCAAGAAGGCCTTCCTTTTTTTATCATAAATGCACAAGTGTCCACTTGACAAACTTCTGAAATAATCCTGATTTAATAGACTGTACGTGGATTGATACCAATACTGTACTCTTAATGACTTTAGAAGTTAAATGTCGTCAGAAGTTTGTACATGTGAAATTCACCCTTTGCTGCTTAATATTAAGATGTACTTTGGATTTGTGCTTAGGTTCAGGCAAAAAACCTGAAAGGTAGAATGGTGATTGGAGTGGCTGCAGGCAGATTCCATACAGTGCTATGGACTAAGGAAGCAGTGTATACCATGGGGCTGAATGGAGGCCAACTAGGTAAGGTAGAAGTGTTGTAAAAGTAAAACACAGCCATTAGAAGGTGTTACACGTACTAAAGCTATCATCTGCTTCCTACAACAGAAGCCTTGTTAAAGCTTTCTCTCTTTTCTCTTTTTTTGCCAATCTGATGATTTTGTCCCTCCCAACTTTTTTTTTTTAAAGAATATTTTTCATAACGTTTACACTTTGAGATGATGGGAGCTAATCTGACTTAGCTTCTGTGTTTCTTGTGGGGTTTTGCTGTTGAAAATGTTAAGGATACAGAATATTATTGTTTGTATTGCAAATTACCTGAAGTCTTGCTTGCCTGAAGTCTTTAATAAATTTTAAACTATCTCACTTGTTCGCTGTAAACAAACTACTGATAATTTTTTTACTTACTAACTTTTTGGAGAGAAATCTTTTCCTGTAAGTAGATTTTTTAAAATTACCATTGTCTTTTCTTAATTCAGTATTATTCTGACATGAGAACCTAATAAAAACATGTTACCAACTAGTGATCTTCCTAATTCATTATATGAATAGGATATTTTAGTTGCATTTGTCTTTTTTAATAACCATATATTGCAATTGTGATTTGAATTTGTAATTCGATGGCTCTGTATCTTTATGGAGATAAAATTTATCTAGCTCTGATACTTACTTAAGGTTAGTCTGCATCAGTTCTGAAATTTGGTTCATACACTTTTATGCTCCTGTTTAGGAGTGTAAAGGTATGTGAAAAAAAAATCTTTGTCAGAAAAGCATCTTACTAATCAATAATTATTTTTTTGTGTGTGTGTTGTGTATGCATCTATCTTACACATTTCTTTGTGGTCACTTGTGCTGTTGAGGTTCTTCTGATATGCACAAGATCCAGTGCAGTACCATATGGAGACAGTAGCTTGGATTATAAAGTGTAGTTGTGTCAGCTGGGACAATAAATAAACCTTGTGCCTCTATAGGAAGTTTGGGCATAGTGCTGTGCTGTTAGGACAGCATTGCAGGACTTTGTGTTGCAGATGTAAGTGCACACAAAGCAAGGTTATACTGTGTACGTTTTTACAAATTCTCAGTGCAGCAGAGCAGTTAAGTTTTAAGTTTTCTTAGCCCTTACATTTACAACTCCAACTTTTGTTTCACCTTAGCTCCCTGCCTTAGTGCTTACGTGCACTTACAGTGATTTCTATGACGAGCTTGTTTAGTACCTTCCAGTGACTGCAATAGTTGATGCAAGTGTGATAATACTTCCAGTATTATGAACTGTAATGCAATCAGATAGAAGTTCTTTGAGATGAAAAGGCAATGCTACTGCATAGTCTAATGCTATTAAATAGCTGACCCTCTAGTGCCTTTTTCTAATTTTTATCTCAGATCTTGAATATTTTCAGGAGTTCATGGTAAACTAACAAGTATGTGTGGTACATCTGTTACCTGTCTTAAAGTTTTGAAGGTGAATTATCTAACTACCTAAAAAATCTTAAAGAATTTAAAGGTTCTTCAATTGAGTTGCGTGGAATGTTAAATAATACTTTTTTCGGGTGGGTTGTATTTTCTAGGTTATCTGCTGGATCCTAATGGAGAAAAGTGTGTAACTGCGCCTCGACAAGTTTCTGCTCTACACCATAAAGATATTTCTGTGTCGCTGGTGTCTGCAAGTGATGGTGCTACAGTGTGTGTTACTGAAAGAGGGGATATCTATTTACTTGCAGACTATCAGTGCAAAAAGATTGCTTCGAAGTATGTGTTACTTTTCTAATTTGTTATGAAGTTTGAGGTGAAGATTTCACTATAGTCTTTTACTTGCAGAATTATTATTATATACAGTCTTCTGTATAAAGTAGCATTAGTATAGCACTCCTCTGAGTTTTCTTCACTTGCAGTTCCCTCGTATGAACTGCAGCAACCTTTTTGTACGTTTGTTTTGTTATTAGATGGGACTAAATACCATTCATTGTTTACTAAGGATGTTTAAAAAAAAAAAAAAAACAGTAAAAAAAAAAATATGCTGCAGGCTTAAAAATTTTGAAACTGGTGGGTTTTGTTCATTCTCTGATTTCAGTTTGTTTAAATGCGTCTTGGTAGAGATGGTGAAGATGTTCCACTTCGTTCTGTTTTTGAGTTAGTCAGAGTGGCTCTGAATTTCATAAAGAAATGTGAATATAGCATGCTGCATGGAGTAATTTAGGTTGGAATAGGGACCTTGTGATACCACCTGGTCCATGTGCTAAAACCTGAATGTAAAACTTGTTGAAGAGACTGGGCCTGTGGCTCATAAATAATTATTAAATTCATTAATAGACCATTCTCTCTGATAGTCTTCATGAACAAGAGGTAATGAGTGTTTTTCAACAGCTTCCAGTTAGCTTTTCAGCTACAATTCAAATACTACCAATATTTATTAGCTTAGAGATTATTATTTATACTTCTGTTTTCTATCATTAAATAGCCATTCTCACACTAAGAAACCAAAAAGTGTTATCTTGCACAGCTTTAAACAGTTAGATTAGTGAGAGATTGGGAACCTCCTGGAATAAAAGGTCTTTTACTACAGACTCCTAAACAAAACTGAAACTAAAATGTATGTAATTCTGAAGATCAAAGCAACGTGTTTAATCATGGAAAGAAAACATGAATATGCTGCTGCTTTTTTAAAACCAAAATAGATCTATGCAGTCTATTAATCAAATCTGATTAGCAGTTGTGTTAGTTATACCAGCAGAGGATAACTAAATTTAAGTAGCTTTTCAGAGTCGCTACTTCAACTATGCTTTCTTTTACTACCTCTCTAATGATAATTTGAGCTTAGAAGCAATGTTTGTTCATGATGGAAAAAAATGCTACTATAACCTTTTGTGTTCTTTCAGACAGCTGAACCTTAAAAAAGTTTTAGTTAATGGGGGCTATTTGGAATACAAGGTAGATACCCAGCATCTTAAAGAAAACGGGGGTCAGAAGATCTGCATTTTAGCACTGGATGAAGCTGGAAGAGTAAGTTATTTTTCTAAAATCCCAATCTTATGGCAAACTGCCTACTGAATAATAAGAATGAAACCATTTATGCTCTCTTGGTGAACCTCTGGTTAAAGAAATCAAAGTAGGACTTACCTTGGAAAGGAAGGTAAAATGTGTGCTGCAATAATAGATAACTGTATTTTACTATTTCACTATAAACATTAGTTGACAGTACAAAATCAGCCCTACAGAATACACAACTCATTTGCGTAATGCTGCTAATGATGTGTTCTTTTAAAATAAATAAAAAAGCTTTGAGAAAACTAACAATGTACTCTACACTAGTTGATTTTTAAATCTGGGAACATCTAATAGCTTGTCATTGGAGATTAAAACTGCTTTGCTTTTGCATACAGGAGTGATGAGGGCATACCTGGTTCTTGTCCTTTTTTCTATCTTCTCTTAAATTACCTCCCTCATCACATTTATGCCCTCCAGAAATAGTCTTAGAAAAGTTGCAGCTAAACTTGGTGAATAACTTAGGATTTGTAGCTATATGTAAACAGTGTTGTCTTAGATCTGCAATATTATGGAGAATTTATTAGTTTCTTCTTCTCCTCCTCCTTTCACAGTGGAGCAGTTCACAGGCTCCTACAGAATATTGTGCCAGCCATTACTAGCTAGGTCTGTTCACTGGGAGACCTTAGTCTTCAGTGCCACCTAGTGGTGCATATAAAAAGGTTTTGTTATTGAAATGCTGCCTTAAACAATGTTGATAACTGTCTGTGTATCAAAATAAGGATCAGTGTGGGTATTTCCCTTTCTTTCCTTGCATTTGATTGAGCAGATCTTATCTGTTTTGTTAGGTCATTAGCTGCCTCAAAGGTCATAAACTTCCACTTCAGTATTTGTTCATATGAGGTTTATCCTCTAGTACCTGTGGTATTGGTAGTGTCTCTTCAACATCTCTGGGGTACTAGTTTAGCTCTAAAAATAACTACTTTTGTGGAATTGTGTCAACCTACACTGCATATCTTTCCATGCTGGATGCTGGCGAATACTGGGATTTGTGCTTTAGAGTCTGTAAATTACTGAGTAAGGAGAGAGATGAGATATGAGAGATGGGATCTGACTGAGGAAACACTTCTGTTTCCTCAGTCAGCAACTCCTGGTCTAGCTTGATGATAGTTTTTTCAGTCAAGAGAACAGAAGACTTAAAGCGAATCTTACTAATGTGTACCATATATTGTGTGTGTGTATATATATCTGAAGGCAGAGATCTATATGCTTGTGTATATATGTTCACATTTATGTTGTATGTTCTCATGTTTATGTTTAATTATGGCCTGCATCTGCAGAACCTTAGATAGTACAGAGAAACTTAAGATATTTGTCAGGTGATTAGCAAGATACGGTTTACAGTTTTTGGTGTGCTAGTTTTGAATTTGACCTAGGTCATAAAGCTGACAGTTGTACAAATTTGTAAATCAACTGGATTAGGCTTGTTGCTTGACTTGTCTTTGATATCTTTTGCTGTTCTTATTGAAACGTGAGTAAAAACTACCCTATAGATGGCAGTTACAAAGATATTTGAATATTTAGAGCAGCTTTTCAAATGCTCATCATGGGCAAATGGATTTCAGTATCATAATTTTCCCCACTTTACATGTGGGTTCTTTTAATAGATGCTTATAATGTTTTAGGGTAAGATTTAGAAGAATGTCCTTCTCCTTTTATATATGACTTTTAAATGGCACATTCTTGTGTTTAAAAAAATACAGTACTGCTTTTATATGATTGCTCTGAAAAATACTTCTACTGATATTACAGATTTTTTGCTGGAAGTCATCTAATAATTCCATGAAGCAATGTCGTTGGGTATACGGCCGACAAGTCTTCATGTCTGATGTTGCTTTGAATAGGAACGAAATGATGTTTGTCACACAGGATGGTGAAGCCTTTACTGGCAAGTGGCTAGAGGAAGGAAGAAAAATGCGAGAGAAGAAAGGTTGGTAGTGACTTCGTAATTTTTTAAGGACTTGAATATAAAAGATTAATTAAACCTTTACAACTTTACTTTTTTTCTGCTGCTTGATCTAACAGTATTATGTAGTAAGTTTTCTTTGTGGCTGATGGTTGGTTCACTGACCAGTAGTGTTTTCTTTCCTTTTTGGTTAACCATCAGAGATTTTCAGGAAGAAAACTACTTCTGAAGAGCAATAGTAGCACAAATGTTCAGCATAACAACTTTGTCACATATTAAATGACCAATCCTAGAAAACTGGCATTGAACAAAAACAGAAGTATGTACTTGCTTGTACTGCTTAGTTAGGGAAATCTCACTTTGTTTCCCAGACCTGGGCATAATATGGTCCCCAGAGCAATTTCTTCCTTATTAACTTGGCAAACATTGCTGATGGATTGTTTTTTGGTGAAGAAGATGCCTCTCTACTACAGGACAGGATTTTAATTTAGTGTGTTGGCTCTGTTTATAGAAGTGCCATGAAAATATATAAATAGAAGTGGATTTACTACCAATCTGTGCTGTGTTTGTGCTTTACAACTTTATGTTGCAGTTCTGCTTTTATTATCTGGATTACATCTTAATTTTTATGCTCAAATGGACTTAATCTTGGACAACAAAAAACTTTTCTCTTGATTGTTGCAGAGTTGCATACTAGTTTTGCTCTGTCACTACTTGCTTTTATTTTATGCATCGTACGGTAGATCCTGAGTGCATCTCATTTTCTTGTTCTTTGTCCTGGTGCTGGTATGTATCAATAGGCACAATGTTTTTTCTGCTCATTGATGTTTTTTTTGCAGCTTTAGTATCTTCTAGGAAACTTCAGAATCCAGATTTGTTGATCTGTTGACTAGGTGAATGTCTAATTGACATTCATGAGTGTTTTGGAATGAATGAGAACTGCTGTGTGTTGTTTTTTTTTTCTTTTGAAAGTTTGAGTGGTGCTGAGTGGGCTGAAATTTTTTGCATAATCTAAATTTTTAGTGACTACATCAGTGGACTTGAAGTCATAAATCCTTCCATTTTTTTAATCAGTTGCATTTCAATTAGCTTGACCTTTTTGTTTTTTTGTCTGTTTTTAGCAGAGCTAGTATCAAGCCTTCCAAATGCTTCCACTGAAATGTCTTGTTCATATGATACAAACAATGTGTATGAAAGAATTCGACTTCAGAAACTTGCTTTTGTCCACCGAGCTGTTAGTATTTCCACAGATCCTAATGGATGCAATTTTGCTGTTTTACAATCAGACCCTAAAACAAGGTATATCAACAGCTGTTATTTTTCCTGTTTGTGCATGTGATAATAAATTATTCTGCTTTTTAGAAAAGCCTATTTTTCAACACATATGGAAGTCATAATATATAGAGTTATCCATACTGCCAGACAATAGCACTTGCATAGCACAGTAATTACTGACAAATTAATAAGCAGAGGTAATTTTTTGGAGTAATTAGGATAGGTAGCGTTGTTGATATTTTAGATGAAGAGTTTAAGGCAAGCATTTTTGCAATCCATTTTTTAATATACTGTGAGTGCAAATGGTGTGGAAACTCATTCCCTCAGTAGACATCAGTAATCAATTTTTAAATGACAGTGGAAAGTGAATCTTTGGGAAAAAATGTCGAGTGTAAAATAGAAGACCACTGAACGATGTTCTTTTAATAGTTTCCAGTCTATCTAATACAGGACTAAATATCACCTTTTTTCTTATTGCTTTTAGTGGTGATATGAAATATTGCAAACATTTGTGGTTTGTTTTTTTGTTTGTTTTGAAAAATGAGATGAAGATCTGAAAAAAATACATATTGTGGTCTTAATTATAAAGACAAAAGTGCTGTATTTGATATTCTAACATGTATTTGATATGACAGATCTTACACATGTAGTTTAATTGTCTAAGATTGTCTAAGTAGCACAATATTAGCTCTTTCTGTAAAAACAAAACAAAACAAAAAAACCCACAAAATTTTGAATAGTTAAGCAATAAAAGAGGAAAAAGGAGACTGCCTTACCCTTGTCACTAAGCATACTGTTGAAATTTTCATGGAGTTTGTAAATAGAGGATTTTTTTTAAGGGTGTAATTTTTTTCTAGTCTCTATGAAATTCCGAGTGTATCACTATCAAGTTTTGGAGAAGATTTTGGCAAGCTCTTAGATGAAACAGATGAAATGGACAGCATCCATGATGTGACTCTTCAGATTGGCACCAGAACTTACGCTGTGCACAAATACATCTTGGCTGTACGCTCTGACTTCTTCAAGAAGCTGTTTGTTTCCAGTGATAGTCAGCTGGAAACTCCAGATGTCTACCGTAAAGATGAAGATGCTGTTGGATGTGATCTGTATGTAATAGAGAAAGTTCATCCAGATCTGTTTGCATACCTTCTGCAGTTCATATACACTGATACTTGTGATCTTCTGACTCATGGTTACAAACCAAAAATCCTACATAAAGAAAAATCAGAAGAGTATCAAGATACTTTAATTTCTAACCTGAACAAAATGAGTTTTGATGAAGATGTTAATAGGAAGTCTGCATTTGAAATTTACAGAAATAATCAAGTGCAAGTTTTAAATGAAAAACAGAAGAACAAATCTAAAAAAGGCAAAATTGTAGGTGAAGAAGCTAATCTCATAAAAATGTTGCAGAGCGCTGCAAAAAAATTTGGACTCAGCAATTTAAGTGGAAGGTAGGTGAAAGTAAATGAATTTGTTCTAGCAAGTTCTTCACAAAGAGTTTTTGTTTGTGCTCTTAGCTTTTATTAAAAGGGAAGAAAGATCAGTTTGGTTGCTAAATCTGCATTTTTCAAGTGTAAAAGCTTTAAAAACTTTGTGTTGCTTTATACTAAATGTTTAAATTCCTGTTAGACTGATATGCTCTTAATGTTACGTGGTAAAACTAATGGAAATGAGCAAGTAGTTAGAATATGTAGAATTGTATTAGTCATTTTTTCCCACATTTATCTTTTTGTTTTGGTGAAGATGAACTACTTCAGGGCAGGTGTCTTCAGTGTATTTTTCACAAATACTAAAACTGATCAAAAAATATGTGAATCTACTGCTAAAAATAAACTTTCCAGGTAAAATTGCCTTGACAAAGCACTTCTCTGTTGGAAGTACATGCCTCATAATCTATGAGCAGTGCTTTTGTATCTTTACTTATTCCAATTCACAGGCCTATGCTGAAACATGTATCTCTTTCACAGTGCTATCTTTGCTCAGATGACTAACTGATTGGTAGTAGAATCTGTAACTTCTAGGTTTTTGATCCTGTTATGATGGACTTCAGCCTTCAGTACAGCTTTTGTAAAAATAAAAATATACCAAAGATGTAGAATGAATTTCAGGTATAGTTTGCAACTGGCCTTTTGTAGTTTTCCTTGACAGATGGAATTATTTTTCAGTTTTATAGGGTGAATGGACTGAAGTGCTTTTACTTCTTGAAACTCAATGGTTTGAACTTTATACTGATTGTACTATTTATTACTGATGTTAATGATTTGCAGATTGGATGGAGTCAGGTTAGAAAATGGAAAAATTAATGTTGTCAACAGGAAGAATGGGAACAAACTGAAGTTTAATCAGAAAAAATGGTAAACTTTTTCAATTAAGCTTTCCTCACATTTGCTATCTTGTTCTTTCTTTTCTACATCTCATTGTCTGTTAAGTGTGGGCTAAGTTTTAGCGGCTGTATTTTAGCTTCTGGTGTTACTTTCACAGTAACTGATATTTATTTATTTTCTTTGTAGGCCTTCATGTAGTGATCTATGTATTAGTCTGAGATGCGTTATATATAGTTACTACTTTTTACTGTACATGAATTTGTTCTGCAGATTAAGTAGAATGCTAATGTCAGGGGAAATTCTGAGGGTAGTTCAGTCAAAAGCAGTTAAACCTCTTGCAAGTAGGCTTGCTGTTATATCAGGACTACATTGATTGGAAATAAGATGTGTTATTTTTTTCTAATGGAAAAAAAAATCAGAAATATCTTTCAGTAGAAGAAATTCTTTACACTTTCATCAGAGGGCTGTCTGTTCTTCCATTGATCTGTTAGGGATATCTGTGCACAAAGGCTTGAATAGTCTGCCTATGTAATCAAAGCTATGCTGCATAAAAGCAAATCTTTCACAGGTTTTGAATTCCTTTGCTCTTGAAATGCTTTGTTGAAGCTTGTAGTAGCAATTAATTTAATGGAAATAACAAATAACATAGATACCTTTAGATTGACTAAAATTAGCCATAATTAATTTGGTCACAGCTGTTTGAAACAGTAATTGACAACTTTTTTGAAAGAAAAATCTGAGAGTGCCTGCCTTTTGAGAAACTGTATTTATATATTTAAAATAAATAAATTTCTTGACATTATCTTGCCTTTTCTATTAGGTTTTTGTTTGTTTTACATTAAAGTTCAAGTGTGCATATTATGTAAGTCCTCACTTACTGAAGTAAGCATGTATTTGTAGAGTCTACAACTTCCAGGTCTGATGAACAGTCACAGTTTTGATCCTATTAAATATCTTCTAGTTCATACCTCTGCGATGTGACGTTGAAGTCTTCAGATGGAAAGGAATTCCCTTGTCATAAGTGTGTACTTTGTGCAAGACTTGGTATGTGTGTGTATATATATTTATATATAATATGTAATGTCTTTTTTTAACTGGATTTTTATTGGATCTTGAACTGAAATGCCTTTCTTTACAGATTATTTTCACAGCATGTTAAGCAGCTCCTGGATTGAGGTAAGCTTACTGATAAAAAAAAATGTGTAGTGGTACATTTTTTTTGACAGCAAGTAAGGGACAGCTTTTTAATTTTTCCTGGTATAATGTACCCTAAAGATTGGAGAAGAGAGAAAGTTGAATTCCTGGATCCTGTTTGTAAGAAAAGAAATATTTTTAGTTACTCTATTGTACTACTGAGATTCTGTATTGTATGAGATTAATAAATCTAAGATTGAATATCAAAGGAGATAAAATTATTATTTCAGCAATTTATTTTGAGTTAGTTCATGGATTGATACTGGCCTGTTCTTGGAGGATATTGATGCCTTTGGATGTACTACCATTTATTTTCTGTAAAATATCTTAAAATTTAAATAAAATGCTGTACTCATAGGTACTGAATGAAAAGTACAGTAGAATCAAAAGTTAATGTGTAATATCTCTATTTGACTTTCACTGTTAAGGCTATTTCAATTCGTCCTCAGCTGCTATTTCAAAAGGCGTAGATCTTCTGTTTATCTCGGTTCCTATTTTGCTGGCTGTGCACCAACATCTTAGATGTTAGATGATCTTGGAGTTCTTTTCCAAGCTTGATGTTTCTATGATTCTTTGTTTTTTGACATTGAGAATTCATTTAGATGTCTCTGGTTTAGTATCTGAATATAATTAATAATGATTAATGAACAAGGGGAAAGATGTAAATGGCTAAGTGTTTTTTAGAGACTGAAAGCTGAAATGTTGTTTGGGAGTTTTCTCAGCTTCACATAGCTTTTTTTGACAAGATATAAATTAGAGGACTTGGCAAAATACTGGCAGCTCTTGTTGCTAAGTAACAAAACTTTTCCAATCCTTTAAGTTACTCTACTGCTTTTCTTCAGTCATCCACAGGAAAATGTATCTGAAACACAAAGCTGAGTTATTAAAAAAAAAAAAAAAAAAAGTTAAATCGTTGTGTCCATTTATATTAGTCATAGCCATATTTGTTATGTGTGGATTGTCAGTCTATTATTTTGTAAGTAAATCTCAATTGTACAATATTCTTAAGTAAAACATTCATAAGTAAATGTTTTCTGAATCAAGGACTCTAGATGTTATATGAAAATGTCAATTTCCGTAAGAAATTTTAAAGCTAAGTTGGTCAGTATACCAGTACAGAGATCAATCTTTTACTGTCAAGCTTTGCTACAGTGCCAGCTGAAATAAATAGAAGTTAAGCAGTGGCATTGTGTACATTTGAATGATGAAGTTACTTTTGTGGTTGATGCTTGCCTTAATGGTTAGGATGATTCTTCAAATGTAGGGATTGCTGATGACCCTGTTTTCTGTGGGATTAACGGTAAAAGCTAAATTAACCATTCAGTTTTGTTCTTAAATGGGAACTTGTAATTTCACTAAACCTTCTATACTGAGAGGAAAGGAGTTCAGTGCTCTGCTTTTAAACAATTCTGGGTAAATATTATTGTTAAGGGCAGTTTTTAGGGAAGATCATAAAATTGAAGAAATACTGAACTGTTTTCATGGCTGTTTATTTAGAAGTCTGGCAAGACTTTAATTGTTCTGCTGCAGTCAGTTCTTAAAATGTGAATGGCTGTTGTCCAAATGCTCAAATAATTTTTTTTAATGCTAAAAATGTGAACCTCAGCTTGAACGATTTGCTAAATGCAATCACTATATTAATTATTTATTTTATTCTAAATAATCAACTTCTTTATTTCCCTTCCTTTTGCATTTCAGGCTTCCTCTTGTTCTGCTCTGGAAATGCCAATACATTCTGACATACTGCAGATAATAGTAGATTACCTGTATACAGATGAAGCTCTTGCAATAAAAGGTACCAGTAGTGTTTTTCAGCTCAGCAGTAGTTCTTGCAAGTTTTATATATATTTTTTTAAAAGTAATTCCATAGTTAGCATGCTTGTGTTATGTCTTCATCTAGAAAATCCAAGTTAGCATGACTTTAGATTCTGAGGCTGTTTACCCTATGCTTTTTTGTTCCTCTTTTCTGCTTGTCGAACTCAGTTTTCCTTTTCCTTATCCTTCTTAAATATACAAAATCACTTTTTCTACTCTTCTGTAAGCTATTCCTTGTGCTGTGAAATTCCATCAGAATTTGCAGAGCCAGTACATTTGTCCCACTTTAAAATCTTGCTGAAGATCTATGTGTAATAATTGCTTATATGACTTGCCTGTAATGCTTATGTGATGCTTTGTTTCCAGATTCTCAAAATGTGGAATTCATATGCAATGTTCTTGTGGTAGCAGACCAACTTCTTATATCCAGGCTCAAAGAGATATGTGAAGTAGCCATTGCAGAAAAACGTGAGTTCTGTGATTTCTATTAGTGTTTTAGATATTAAAATATACTTTTTTTTAGATGTTAATGTCTTCTATATAATTAATAATCATAATTAATCTATATAGTTAATTTCTTCTATATCTCTGCACACAATTACTTGTTTATTCCTTTGCACTGGTTACCTTCTGTGTTAATTGCACAGCTGTTTACAGTTGCTTTTTTTGGTCAGGGTGAGGTTCTGTAGATAGGACCTTTCTATTTTTGTGAATGAGCACTTGTGTTCATACTGTTGTGTAGTTATGTGGAGCTTGCTGTAATTAATGCTGTGCAGTAAGTCTTAAAAATTGCTACATGAGATTGCATTGTGTTACTAGGTTGTTGTGTTTTGTCTCTGCAGTTACTTTAAAGAATGCTGCTGAGTTGCTGGAGTTTTCAGCAATGTATAATGCTGAACAGTTGAAACTGTCCTGCCTGCAGTTCATAGGACTCAATATGGCAGCTTTGCTTGAAACGAGGTAAGAAGGGATGCAGATGAGCTTATGTACAACTGTTAAAGTCAAATATTCCAGAAAGGCAAATTTGTTGGAAGTAATAGGAGCAGCTAAAGTGCAACTGAGTGCTGTTATCTTAAAGGGAGGATCAGTTTTGCCAAACATGGAGAGAGAGAAAGTAGTTGTATTCATGTACATACTATACAAGTTCCACACTACCAAAAACTGCTTTCCAATCTGGCATGAAAAGCTTGAATTAAGGGTTAAACTCCTCTTGAATTTAATGGGCTTTGACATTAGGCCTGAACTTGTTCAGTGTTTTTCATTGTTTTTAAAGATGCATAAAATTGTGTGTGTATTTTCTAATTTTTTTTTTTTTTTTAATATGTGTGATATTTACTGTGCTATCTGAATTTGTGTTGAGTAGGTTAATTATAACTGGTGTGTCCTCCAAGAATGAGTCATAGAATGGCTTGAGTTGGAAGGGACTTCAAAGATTGTCTGTTTCCAACTCCCCTGCCACCCACTAGATCATGTTGAAAAGGATGGGCCTGCCTTCTGGTAGTGTATATGCTTTAACTGTCTGCAGTGAAGGCTGAACAAATAATTTACTCTTGCTTTCCACAAAAATTCAGCTAGACTCCTGTGAGGTTAAAAGTGTTCTCTGTCACTGCTTTCATACAGGGCTTTGGGTTACTTCCAGAGTAGGTAATGTGTTTTCAGAGCAAGCTCACTGATCTTCTTTCCTAGCAAAGACTTATAAATAAATTAATTTCTATCACCACTCTTATCTGTTTTCCTAGGCTTTTATCAATAGGAGTTTTTGGAAATCTTTGTTAACCAGTTCAGAATGCCAGCACTTCAGTTCCGTGTGAAAAAGATGTTCTGTGTGTATCACAGATATGAGAATTTTTTGGTAGTGTCAATTTTCATTTTCTTGTCTTCATGTCTATATACATTTTAACCTTTGATTTTGCAGAGGAGAGTAAAATTGTATTAATATTGTGTTCAGTGTTGTTCTTAATTAAGATTTGTTGGATTTTAAGCCCAGAAAGGACATGCAACATTCTTACTTAGGTACCTGTCAGGAAGACTTGGAAGTATGCAGAAATAGAGAAGATAAAGCCACAGTCATGAACTGATTATTAAGTAATAGTGGACTATTTAGAAAGTTTATATTTTTAATTCTGCCTTATAATGAATGCATTAACTCATTTATGGCTTGAGTTCATTTTCTTCCTTGTATTTTTGGGACTATATATGCCTCAAAGTGAGATTTTTTTGGAACATTCATTTGTTTTTTTCACTAACATGACTTATATTTTATTTATTTATTTTTAGGACTCTGGATGTCTTAAGTGATGAAGTTGTAAAGGATCTTTCTGTTTATTACAGGAAAATGGTGAGTCACACAACCACAGTGTAAGGTTAGGTTTAAAATGAGATCAAGTGAGTAAGATGTATGTACCTACAGGATTTTTAGATGACTGGCTGAAAGGAGAACATCTGACTCAAAAAAACCTATTTCCTGCTATTACCGCTTCCATGGAGCTCATATTTTCTTATTTCACTAGCTAATAGTATACTTCTTTAAAGTAATTAAATTGCATATTTAATATATTAAACATACTTGTTAATTAACAGTTTTTGTGTGTGGAAGAAAAAAGAAAAAACAAGCAAAATCTGTGGAAAAGTGCATCTGTACTTAGAAGGAAAAGAAAGCAAAGGAGACTTGCCAGTGAAAAATGAAGTGTTCTCAAGAAATCTTAAAGGCAATGAAAAAAATAATGTGAAAGTTGAAATTCCTTGCATAAAGGGAAAACCAAGAAACATTACAGTTATGCAGTTAAAGAATAAAGGATGTGAGTTTGTGTAACCCTGAAGCATTTTCTGTCAGGAGTTATAAGCAGCTGGGAACATACATAGGTCACTCTAAAACTAATGCTTCCTGTTTTCTTCCATGGAAACTGTAACAGCCACAATAAATACAATAACACTAGTTGATAGAGCAGATTCTCAACTACAAAACACTATTCTTCAACATAGTTGCCACCATTAGCCTTAGCCTACTTAGAAACATAACTGAAGCTTACAAGCTGTTTAAATAATTAATTATTTAATCTGTAAAAGTATTTTAAATAACTGTCATGTTGACCCCTTCACGAGAGATTAAATATTTGCTAGCGAACAACGTAAGAGCAATGGTGTTATAACTTTTGCAACTACAGATTCCTGCTATGGTCAGGAGAGTAATTACGCCATATCCAGATGGACCTGACTTAAGTTGTTTTGAGCCTGAAGAGGGAGAGAACTTTGTTTTTATAAGGGAAGAAATGAATACAGAACAGAATTCTCAGTAAGTATCTGTTTTTCATCAACATTTTTAAGTGAGCTATATGTGGTGTTTATTTGCCTTTGGATGGTACTTTGGGATCAGAACTGAAATATTAGAAAATAGGATAAATGATGATTTCAAGGACTGCTCTCACTTCCCTGAAGTATTGTACACTACAGTGAAAAACGCCTACCCTTACCTCCAGCTTACTGACAAGGTAATGCTGGATGCACAGAGACAGACTGGGTGAAGAGTGGCTGGAGAGCAGCTCAGCACGAAGGGACCTGGGAGGAGTGCTGGTGACAGCAGCTTCTCAGCATGAGCCAGCAGTGTCACCTGGCTGCCAGGGTGGCAAACTGCAACTTGCCGTGCATTAAACGCAGCATGGTCAGCCAGTCAGAAGAGGTGATTCTCCTGCTACCTTTAGTGTCGGTGTAGCCTCAGCTTGAATAAGTGCGTGGTTCTGGACTCTACACTGTCAAAAAAAAAAAAAAAAAAAGTGAAGGTTCTTGAAAGCACCCAGAGGAAGGCAATAAAGCTGGTAGATGGGGCTGGAAAGCATGTGCTATGAGGAGATGCTAAGGACATTGGGTTGTCCAATATTGAGAAGAAAAGGCTAGGAAACAACCCCACTGTTCTCTGCAGCTATGTGAGGAGGGGAAGCAGGAAGCAGAAGGAAGGTGCTGGATTCTGCTCCTGGGAACTGATAACAGGATTAAAACAGCACAACACTGTACCAGAAGAGGGTTAGACTGGGAATCAGGAAGCATTTCTTTACTGTGTGGGTGATCGAGCACTGAAACAGGGTTCCTAGGGGGAGGTAGTTGATGTCCCTCAGTCTTCATGAGGCATTTGGATAATACTATCGTTAATGTGCTTTAACTTTGGGTTAGCCCTGAAGAAATCAGACAGTTGGAATGAATATTTATAGGCTTCATTCAGCTATGAACGGAACTATCCCATTCTATTCCTATAAGTAATGTGAGCAAAGATAGCAAAATGGGCACTGAAAATAATATTTAGGTGTTGTGCATACGTGACAGCACCTCTGCATTTATGCAACCAACTATGAAGTTCATTGAACTTCATTGAATTAGAAATTGGGAGATAAACTTGCAGTTTTTACTGTACTATAGATCTGTCTGAAAAATACTTCTTATCTGCATTTTTTAAAATTTTATCAGTATGTCATGAGAAACAACAACCTTCGTAGTGCAAGGATTTTAATCTGTCAGTTTATAGTGGATGCTTTCCGGCTGGGGAATAACACAGCAAATTTCCTATGGTTAAGAACTGTTAGAAAACATAATCTAAGCAACTGTCAGGTAATTTGGCCTTGGTGGTTTTCTGGAATTCTGTTATTCTTCTTTACAGCATTTATCTAAAGATGGGGAAGTGACCGATAGAGTTTGAGGAGACTTGTCAGGCTAACAACATGTTGCTTTTCTAATGAAGTTTATAACTACTTTTTTTTTTTTTTAGTACAGCTTTTTAACTGGGGAAATTGACTGTAAAGTCTGCACAACTGGAAAAAACTAATTTGATATGATGACTTAGTAATATAAAGTTTACTAAAGTCAACTACTTTAGTTAAGAAATAGGAGGCCAAGGGAACTGAGAGACTGTCTTGTATTGGAACACTGAATGGCTTGAGGTCTACTCTTTGTGTGGACTATGTGATAGGAATGCAGAGCTTTAAAGAAATATGTATTTAAGGTTACAATATTGATGCAGGATTGGAGTTGGAGATCTTATTAATTTGATTCTGAATTTCTAAAAATAAAAATAAAATAATAATTCCCGCCCACCCCCGACTAATTTAATAAGTATTTTAGGTAAGCAGGGAAGTGTCAGAGAAGGAACAAGCAAGCTATTGACAGTTGGTGGGAGTAATGATTGCTACTTAACATGTAACTACAGCTGCTGGCTGAAAAACTTGACGTTGATAGTTCTGAGACTGAATTTTCTTGATGCTTTAGTCTATCTTGTACTGTTTTTGCTTTTAATAGGGAAGCTCTTTTCAAAAGGGCAAAAACTAAAGCAAAAAAGAAGCCACGGAAACGCTCTGACAGCTCTGGTGGATATAATCTCTCAGACATTATTCAGAGTCCAGCCTCTACAGGTCAGTGGGAAAGATGTTCCTTTCAGTTATAAAGACAGAACACAAAAGTTAATTTGAAATACAGTGCAATTTTTATACTTCAGTAATTAAAACTTGCAAAGTTTTGCAAGTTGAATTGCTGCTGAATTTGAACAGTGAATTTTGAAGACTGAGTTGTTTGAAAGAGTGGTTATCACCTTAAGCTTGTGCCCAAAGCTTTCAGTAGAAGCGTGTTTTTTGTAAAAGGCACTTTCCCATATAGTGGAACATTTCTACTCACATACCTTTCTCTGGAATATCAAATAGTTTACTCACTGTTTGTTGAAAATATTGAGGAAGACTTTTTTTTAACAGAAAAGTGTCTATTTTACTTTTCCTGAGAATGTATGTCACAAGACAGGGTGAGAAAACTAGGAGCAGTATCAATCTTATTTTTTTAAAGAAAGTTTGCTTGAAGTTATTCTTGTCTAATAAACTGGGATAGGTAATCTGGTTATTTCATTCCTGTAATATGAGGTTAAAAATTTTTGCTTTGTTTAAAAAAAAAAAAAAAATGTTTAGTCCTGCTTTGATGATATATTACTTTTACTCTGTTCTTATTTCATAGGCTCCATAAAACTGGATAAAACCAACTCAGTAGAATCTCTTCCAGAACTCCTAACATCTGACTCAGAAGGTAGTTACGCAGGAGTGAGTAGCCCTAGAGACTTGCAGTCCCCTGACTTCACAAAAGTTTTTCATCCAGAGAGGACTGAGGTTGGATCTCTTTGTTTCTAGCAACTTTTTTTTTGTTATTTATCTAATCCATCAAATGACAGTTTGTATTTTTGGAGTGTTTCTGAGAAACTGTTGTCCTTAAAATTGAGAGACTTTGGCATAACAGGCAAAGAAATAATTTTGAAATAATTCTGCCTGTCTTACAGCTTTAGAAATAAACATCTTGGAGTAAATTTTCTATTACCAAGATACATATTTGGACTTAGGTCATTCAGGGTGAAGTATGGAGAAAAAAAAAAAAAAAGATACAAATAAAACTAAGGAGAGATTCACTAATACTTTGCCTGTTTTTATGGTATTTTTTAAGATTTTTTTCTCATATGCATGTCATCCAAGTTGCATATAGTGTTGTATTTTTTTTGTGGGGAAAAATGTAAGAATATTTATACAGAGTTTTCTGGCCTTGTGGTTTATTTTTATTTATTTATTTATTTATTTATTTCTAGATGAAAGATAAAGCATGCAGTCTGGTTATGAAAGCCTCTCAACAGAACAAGGAGATGAAGTCATACAAGGGATCATTGGCATTGACACAGTCTGTTCCACAGTCCATTCCCAGTACCAAAACCAGCTCTGCAACCTCTCCCAATTGGGTAGCAAGCAGTTTCAGGTGGAGTAAATATTGTGGTGCCTACCTAGCTTACAGTCATTATTTCTTCCTCATGTGGTAGTGAGTGCTAGTAACATTCTGTTCAGGCTACAGAGTTCACTGCTTTTCACATTTGACTCATTAATTTTGTTGACTCAAAAATTTTGTTAGTTTTTTAAAATTGGTTCTTTTAAAAATTATTCTTTGGGATGCTGTTGATGGATGCTTTTCTTTTTTCAAGTGCTATCAGTCTGGACTTCTGCTGCCTTTTTTAGAGGCCAGCTTTTATTTTCCTTTTGTAGTTTTCTGTGGAATCAGATGATGCTTGAGGCCATTGGGAACACCATTGTGCTTTGACATTTTTAAGCCATTCTTTTAGACCACAGTGGATTGTGAAAAATCAGCACTGCAGCTTTAACTGATGCAGTAATAAAATAATTGCCTATTAGTTTTTATCTGCAGCAGTATCTGCATGTGAAAGCAGAATAATAGTACCATAATAAACTGAAGATTCATCTTGCCTCATTGCCAGTAAAAGTTGAATAGAGAAGAGGTTAAGGACTTAAGGAATCACACAGTGATAATTTTTCAGAGTTTTCTTATCCTCTATGGCTTTGTGACTGATGTGCTTTGTGAATACATTTAATCTATAGAATTTAGAAGTACCAACTCTGAAATGTGTCGTTTAGATGGCAGAATCCATTAAGACTGTTTTGTCTTGCCACATACTTGTGCAAGCATAGTTTGTGCAGAGATTCTTTGGTCTTTAGACGTGGTTGAAGGAATTTCCACCTTCGTCTGTTGTCTTACAATTCTTACGGAATGTTTTTTAGAAGATTACATGAAAAGGAATAAACAAAATCATAGGTGTTTGTTGTAATATCCCTGTACCTTTCTGGATTTTCCTTTATACTTTTTCTTTGCTTTTTCTAGTAATGCTGGCATGTGATGTCAAAAAAAAAAAAAAAGCAGGCAGCACTGTTGTATAGTGTTTTAAGGACTAATAGTGTGTTTGGTTGAAGTACTATTGAAAAGCAGTGATGACAGTTATTGGTGTGAATTCACACTGATTAATTCACTACTTAGTCAATTAAAGTTGGTTTTCTGTAGAAAAAGACAAAGTACTGCTTATGTCTGATTTCAGAGTTTGTCTGTGTAACCTAGTTGTAACACAGCTTTGTTTATAGATATCTTCAAATGCCCAGGTTTTAATTTATAGCTTTATGTAAATCCAGACATTTCTAAATTTTAATTTGCATTCTTTTCTACAGAAGTTTTTAAAAAAATCATTTACAAAAAGGAAACTGATTTCTAATGCTTGAGATTGTAGCTGGTGTTTGGAGAGAGCTTTCAAATTTCATTGCAGTGTGCACTAGTGTTAAACAAACTCTTGAAAGATAGATTAATTCAGTCTTCATGAAAGAGCTGTGAGCAGTGCCTTTCTAATACTTAAAATGGATAATTGACTACTAAATAAGAATCCTAGATTTAGGTATCTGATTTTTTTTTGAAGCAATCGTAGTTCACATTTTTCCCATAGGATATTGAGTGTTTTTATAGCATGTTCTTAAATAGATATATATTTATGAATATATATTGAATATATGGATATATTTTTGTCATAAACATCGTATTTGTTGTTTGCCGTAATGGAGCAAACAGACATAAGTTATACATCCCATTTCTGATCTTATGTATGATCTAGAGAGTTTCGGAGAAGGTTGGAAGTATGGAATGTAAATGAAGGTGAGTGCCTTGGAAAGTAACTTGTTATTTTTTATTTAGCCCTGCCAGCCCTCCTGCTATGGATCTAAGAACTATAATGGAAATAGAAGAAAATATGCAGAAAAGTGGAACTATGCCAAAGACAAATTCAAGGTTAGTAAAAAAAAAAAAGACAAAAACAAAAACAGCAAAATTCAACAAAACTTACGAAAGAAAAGTGTGATCAGGGTGTTATGAATTTACTCAGTGGTTCTGGCATTTCAGGCTTGAAAAGGAACAGGAGAAAAGAAGTCATGTTTGTTCTTGAACAACTTTGTTTACTTCATTCATAGTGCTTTTTCTTCAGGAATTGAAAATTTATCCCTTTATTTTACTGTAGTCTTGTTAGTCAACTACTGCAAAAGCATGTCTAGCACACTGGAAACTAGTGTGTTAAATAATTGGTCTGCTTTCTGAACTGCATTATTTTCAACCAAGAAGAATTAACTCTTTCTTGTCCATAGCTTAAGAAATTACTTCTTGACCATAGTATACTCAATTCTGAAGTTTGTTTCTTGTCTTATATTCTCTGACCTCCCCTGACACCTGATGTGTTGATATTCATAGTTCTTGCTCAGTCAGAAGCAAGGGTGGTTCTTGCTTTGAAAATTACCTCTAAAATATAGTGAAAGAAATAGAAGTTCTTAGGAGACAGTGAATTAAACCAGATGCTTATTAAATGGTGACACATAGAAGAGAACAGGAGATAACTTCAGCATAACTTCTGCACCTTTAAAGTGTAATGTTCTTGTAAAAGAGAGCCATGAAAATAGTCCTGGAATGCTTTGATCAATTTCTGTATTTCATAAGAGAGAAATATGGTATCTAGTCAGTAATAAATGCTTAGGGTAAATTTGAAGAAAAAATTTGGTTTGTTTTTTTTTATTTTCCTTGTGAAGGGTTGTTCTCCAGGTAGATTCTGAAGCTGTAAACCCAATAGCTGAGAATGAAGAATCAAAATAGCTTAAAAAACAAATCACTAAGTAGAAAATAATGACTATATTCTGTTGTATACATTTCTAGGCAAGAATATTTTTGGCTTCAGGAAGCAAGTTTCAGATAGTCTCTTTAAAACAAACAAACAAAAAAAAAAACAGTGGCAAAACTAAAAAGTAGTCTTCATCTGGTGGTAGACCTCTCTTAGAGACTTTTTTCTATTCTGCATATTTTCATTTATAGGAATCAGTAAGGGATAGTTTCATGGCTTCTTTCTGTCATTGATTCTTTTTGATCCTTCTTTTTGCTTCCCAACCATCCAGCCCAGCCCTGGCCCATAGTCACTGCGTTTAAAACAGTATTTTGGTCTAGGAAAGGAATATTTCTCTGTTTAGTGTTCAGGGTTAAAGGCAAGTCATCTGAAAGGACACTGATCTCACATGTCTCTTTGCAATATCAATTCACAGCAGAATGGCTTCTCATGGAATTAAGCTTTCTCAGAAGCAAAGGAAAATGATTGCACTGGCAGCAAAAGATAATGGGTCAGTAACTACCAGCACAGAGCCTACTCCACTTATAACCATACCACCCACACCTACGAAAGTTGTGAAGCTAGGAAATGCATGGTATGTTACATTTTAAAAATCACTTCTCAGTTTTGGATTTTTTTTTTTCCTTAAATAATTTCTTAGAAGCAATTTCTACCATAAGTGACCTAGCTTCTGTTCATTAAAAAGAATAATGATGTTTGTATCTATGTTTCATAGTAAGCCCATTGGGGATGGGGACATGCAGTGGTTGCAGTTTAGCAGTTGTTTAAAGTTCTACTACAGGTGAGTCAGTAGGCACTGTCCCATCTGGCTTTTGCCTGTGTGTAATGTGGTGTTTGCAGGTAGTATCCAAGTGATATATAGAAAAAGAAGGTAAAACACAAGCTTTGGAACAGTCAGGAGGAGATTATTAATAACCATTAGGAATGCTGCTCTTCTTTGTCAAAAAGAAAAAAAAAAAAAGTCCTTCCTGGAAGGAAGGGCTAAAATGATTTTGTTACAGAGTGACTGATAAATACTAGTGTTAAGGGTTCTTTTGGAGTGTAATGTGTTTAAAATGATTTTTAGTGCAGATTTCACACAATTAAAATGTTTACATAAATATCACTGTATTAAACAAAACAATTATTTATAATCTGGGCTTACAGCAGTGAAAGGTTGCAGCTTGTCTCATTTAAGATTTCTTTTTCACAATTTGAGTTGGTACAGGATGAAATCTTAGAAGTATAACTGAACAAGTAGCGAGGAGCCATGTGAATTTAATATATTTATTTACTTAAAGAAGAAATATCTGTGATGGCTAGAATTCCACCAAGAATTTATGAAAGCAGGGGCAAGAAATCTTTGTAGGCATCTGTTTATCATGAGTTGATTATTAGAAAAAAAATTATATTCTGTGTACTTCTGGTGTCCAATTTACAGTTACAGGGATATATCGCTACAGCAGTGTATTTTAGCCACTGGTTTTAGTCTTACTACTAACGTTATTATACTTATGAGTAAACAATGTATAAGCTAACATCTGCAGTGACAGTGTACACAGGTCACTCATGCTCATTTACATATCAGTTCATGTGTCCTTAAAAATCCACTGCCTTTATACCCATTACAGAATCACAGAATGGCCAGGGTTGGAAGGGACCTCAGGGATCATGAATCTCCAACCCCCTGCCACATGCAGGGCCACCAACCTCCACATTCAATACTGGACCATCAGTGGCTGGTGTGGAAGGAAAGTCAACCACTTGTGCACCACCTGATGGGTGGCACTGGGGGCATCCATGCTGATGTATGAAATCAGTGTGGCTGTTAATTATACGGACTGGGATTTGCATGAGTCAGTTCTTCTCCTCATGCATCCAGCAAGGGCAGGGACCTTTCCTCTGTATCAGTGGCTTTTGCCTGAAGTCCTCAAAGGAAATTCACCAAACATCCCTTGCCATGGCTTGCTCTTATGTCAGTGATTGCTGCTGTAGGTGTTTCAAGGGCAGTTTCAATGAGTCATCTTAAATATCACTTTCAATTTTTGTAACATAAACAAAATGAAGCGTAAAGCTTTACAATATTTTGGGTGCCAAGGAAGGAAGCTGTGAGATAACACAGGATGGTATCTGTTTGGTTGTCTGTCTTTCTCTTCTCTCCTTCGTACACAACTGATAGATACAACAAAACCTGAAGTAGGCTTTGGAGGACGTTTTGAGGAGTTTATCTAGTTATCTGAATATCTTCAGAAGTGTTTTTTGTTCCTTGAGTCCTAATTTATGGTATAAGATAGGTGAGTCATTAGACGTATTTGTACTGATTAATTTAATCGTGTTGATAGATGCCTCTAGAGTATTTTCTTCTGAATACGGAAAATAAGATAGTAAGAGAAGATGATAAAATATGTATAAAAATATGGAGTGTAATTTCCTTAGTTGGAGATCTTGTTAGGCTGTGCTAACTATTCAAACTATAGATCTGTTCTCTTATGGCTAATTCTTTACTTATTGGGTGTTATTTACTTTTAAGCTACTAAATGCCTGTGAACTTTTCCTTACAGTTAAAAAGCAAATATAGACTGATTTTATATATATATATATATATATATATATATATATATATATTTTTTTTTTTGAGCATACTTGGATAGATCTGTCCAGAAAATATATTGTATTCTTGAGCTTTTCATTAAACAGTTCTTGAAAGTGGCTGGGCTTTACTGTGTTACACAATCTTAAATGGAAGTGCCAGAGTATACATCAGGAGGATGGAATCCAGGCTGTTGCTTGTGTGGTCACCATGCACGATTCTGTATGTTTCTCAGCAATGTTCTGGCTGCTGATCTGGGAACTGCCGGTAGCTCCAGAATTCTAGAAAAGTGGGAGGTAAATAAATATTTTAAATTAAGCATTGCTGCTGTAAAACAGCATTTGTTGAAGAGACTTCAAGCTATAGAAGGCAAGCCATCAGTTGTTTGAAGCAGTTTTTCTATGTAAAATAGAAGAGTGTTACTCCTCTAATGTCGTATTTGCAAAGATCTAGTCTGTACGTTCACTAAGGACTGTTAGAGTCCTTCTGGCAATAGAAGGAGGTTTCCATGCATGCAATACAGTCAAAGCCATAGAACTTGCGTTCCAATGAAATAAGATATTCATCTTGGATGTGCAGTGAGAACACTTGCCAGAAGGGTGTGGGGCCTTCCGACTCTTTCTTGGTTGACTAATGCACAGTATATTGTACACCATGCCCAACTTTTCCACCAAAAGCAACCTCCAGTTTCATAGTTGAGGAGTTGTCTGAAGCTATGCTACCTCCTGTGAAGAATGGTGGAAATAAAGGAGGAAAAAACCCAACAAATAAAAAGGAGACTAGCAGACAAAAAATAATTCTTGGGGAATATGAAGTACAAGAAGTTAGGTATTTGATATGTATTGACCTTATTAGTTCTCCAAACTTTGATCATGAATGGTAAGGCTTCTTGTTTTTGTTGTGTTTTGTTTTTGTTTTTTAAACTCCAGAGAATTTTCAAGAATGGAAGTATAAATTTAAAGCCTTCCTTGAGAATTCATATATATGATGTGTTTTTTTTAATGCTTAGGTATTCAGTTTGTTGATATTTTACCTTATTGTGAAACATCAACAGCTGTTTTGGAACTGGACACTTGGATATTTTGCATTTATAGATTAGAAAAACTTCTTCCTCTTCCATTTTTTCAATGTATAATGTTTAAATTATATTTAAATGTTACATATTAAATAGGTATGACTGTATCAAGCAAGCTTAGAGTTGTTACTCTTAAGAAAATTTGTAATGGTTTAAGCTAAACCATTTTATGCTATCCCTATTGTTTTGGATAGGATCAGAGTCTTTAAGAACGGCACAATTGCATTGTTTTTTTTTTTTGTTGTTGTTGTTCATGGCGTGGGTTTGTTTGTTTTTTTTTGTTCTGGGTTGCTGGTGAATCTGATTTCAGTACAGAATTTTCATGAAGACCGATAGGCTATTAAACTGTTAGCAGCAGAGGCTTCCATGATGGCAGATCCCAAGAGAGCTATTTGCCTGCTTGGTGTAATAAGCTTGGGGAAGGTCCGGTAAAACACTTTCCATGGTTCTTTTAAGTCAGCTGATAGTTGGAATGGAGGATGCATAGAATGACTCCAAGTTCCATCTAGTGGCTTCCATTCCTTTATATGCCTACAGCGCTGCTCAAGCAGTAAGAAAAACATTTAAAAAAAAAAAAAAAAAAAAGGCCCTTAATGCTGGGTATTCTAGTGTATGATTCAGATTATATAGCATTCAGATACTTCTGTTGTTACATTTTATTTCCCTGATGCTTGGTAAATTTTATACTGCACTGATACAGTTTGAGCATCTTTGACTTCAAATGCACCTCTCCTTGTGGTAGCTGTGCAGTTAGTAAACATTGTATAGGTAGCTTGTTCTACTTCAGTAGTATTTATAATTGATCTGTTACCTTCTGAGTGCATGACGAACAGACCTGTTATTCTAGTACGTATTTCTAATAATTGGCATACTGTAAATAGATGGTTAGTAAAGTTAAATGTAGGTAAATTTATGGAGAATTAAATCTGAAGTCATGATGGGCAGGAACAAAACTGAGGGGCAACTACCTTGATTCCTGTAAATAAAGATTTTGAAAGTGTTCATACCATTTATTATTCTAAATTGATGTATTTTCATTCTGTTTTGTTTTGAAAGATAATATGCAGGCTCTAGTTCAGTACCAGTGTACATTATACTTAAGCAAGTAAAAGAAAACTAAGCATATCAGTTCTGTGAATTTCACTGTGGATTAGGGGATTTTTAGAACCTCAAGTAGGTACAAGTGACTCATTCACTGTCTTGGTTCTGCTTAGCAGCTGTCTGCCAATTTTTGTCAAAGTCTGAAATATATCTGGTGTTTATCTTTTTGTCCCAAAGTGGTGTATTTGAAGGGATGAGGTCTAAAGAGGATTTATGTGTGTGTATATGTGTGTTTTTAATTGCTTATTTATTCAAAAGGTCATCTTCATTGCATTCTGCTTTGCCAAAATCATTCCGTGATCTTGTAATGGAGGAAGAAAAATACATGAGTGCAAATAATTTGCCTGGTACTGCTATCAAGAGAGCTGGATGTAAAGGAGCTGAGGATTCAGCAGTCCAAAGCACCACAAGGTAGGAGAGCAGTCTTTTCCTAATTGTGAATAGTAACTCTTATGCCAGAACCTGAAAGTATGAAATTGCTTTTTTTTCCTTTTTAAATCCTTAAAGTATTCTTCTAATGGTGTTTTAATATTAATAGGATTTCATAAGTGGAATACTATTGCAAATAGGAAGTGAAGTAGACTTAAGGAATATAATGCCACTGCTAATTTTATGTTTATAGTTTAAAGTATATGTGGGCATATATATATATATATATATATATATATATACACACATGAACACAAATACTTCTGACTACTAACAAAATGGTTGTGTATCTATGTGTCTATACGTATGTATAAACATAGAAAACACCTTATTTCTGCATAAGTTAGAAAAATATCTTCAAGGATTCAGATATGACATGCATGAGTTTTGCTTAAGAGTGTTTTTCTGTAGCCAGTAGGTGAATAAAATCCATTTATTCAAACAAAGAACAGTCCCTAATCTGAGTTGTTTTACAAGCTGATTCGTTCCATGAAAAATTGCACCTAAACAATCTAAAAGGCTTACTGAAATATTTATGTATCATTTATGTTTTTATATTGTAACTAGTAGGATACTATAATTCTAGGGACAGAAATGACCTGTTTTGAGGTCTATATGAATTGCAGTATAATAACTAGATGTACATTGTTCTTCTGTTGAATTGTTTTGTCCCTGCATTCTGCTATCTCCAATAAAATCTGTGTGTTGGGATTAGAATTACTATCTAAGCTGAGAGGAAATAAATCTCAGCCTAATTTCTGAAAGTATTTATGACCAAGTTGTCATCTTCCTGCATCTCTTTGCTCTATCATCAGGAATTTTAAACACTAGGCATTTAAAATATATTTAAGAGACAGCGGGCTTGAAATTCTTACTGACTTTCCTACCTGCCGTCTAGAAGCCACAAAGTCTGAATGCTCTATCATACTGGTGGGGTCAGGTGGCAGCAAGGCTGGCAGGGCACACCCCTGCTGTGCCAGAGTGAGGTGACCACAGCAGTCTCTCTGCTGGTGACCAGCATGAGCCACAGTCAGTGACTACAGACAAATCTGTAAGGGTGAGGGAGGGATGAGCTCAGATGCAGCTTGGACGGCCAGCTGTGTTCAGGGCTGCATTAAAAAAGGGGTGGCCAGCAGGGAGAGTGAGGTGATTGTCCTCCTCTACTCAGCTCTTGTGAGGCCTCACCTGGAGTACTGTGTCCATGTTTTTAAACTGAGACAGGGGAGGTTTAGGTTAGATATTAGGAGGAAATTTTTCACATAGAGGGAACAAGTTGCCCAAGGAGGTTGTGGATGCCCCATCCCTAGAGGCCAAGGCTGGATGTGGCTTGGCCATCCCAAGGCCAGACTGGATGTGGCTCTGGGCAGCCTGGTCTGGTGGTTGGCGACCCTGCACGTAGCAGGGGGTATGGAACTAGATGATCATTGTGGTCCTTTTCAACCCAGGCCATTCTATGATTCTGCGGTCTAGAAGTCAGGATTAGAATCAGTGAGGAGGGGCAGTCCCCCTGTGCCTTCTCATGGCTCTTTCTTACAAATAACTGTGTCACCAACATCTTGACTAAAGGGAGAGGAATTTGCAGAGCCTTTTGGTGTATGATGGTCCCAGGTACACATTATAACTCTCTCCTTTCTTTACTTTTTAAAGAACCTCTGTTCTGTCCCACTCCAAAAATGGGCTGTGCAAGAAGGAAAAGATGGTTCTGCTGGGCCTCCCTCTTGGTTGCTCAATTGTATAGAAAGTGATGATTCTCTATAATGAAAGTAGTATGTGCCATATTGGTAGTTAAAGAGCAAAAAAGAATGGAGAATTAAAGAAATATGTGGGAAATGATGTTAGAGGAGAGAAGAGGGATTTGGCAAGTGTAACGGAAATATCCTTCAGCAACAGAAATAAAGCTGAGGCAGCTGTGGTGAGTGGAGATGCACTTATACAAATGTGCAGAAATAACTGGTATTATCAATATAGTTTCTAGTAAAATAGCGAAACTTTTGATCACATGAGAGAGAGTGTGGGCTGGTGATAGAGGAACGTGCACTGGATGCTTTTACTAGTTTTGTCACGTGGTCTCTGATCTCCATAAAGTCACTTAATTTCCTTTTGCTTTGCTCTGTCTAGTCTGTTCAGTCTGGCCTGTCTGCAGGCTCTAAACTGGATTCTTTGAGCTGATTCCAGGCATAATATGTTAGCTGCCTGAAAATGATATATTAAACTAGTGGGAGGCTGCATGACTAGATTGTCTATCATCAGTCAGAAAAAAAGGGCACTTCCAGAGCCATTTCAGGTTGTTTTGAACTGTCTCTAAAGATGCTTATTTCTTTCTGTTAGGTATAAATAATCGAGGCTCATCTATCTGGAGTTAGGATTAAGGTTTCTACTTTGAGCTAGTTTTATTCTTTGACTGACAGCTTTTGTCACAGCAAGGTCTGACTTTTGCCAGCAGCCATCAAGAGCTGTTTCAGTAAAGATTCATTATCCACTCTCTTTCCTCTTCCTTTTTAAGGAAAGGAAATTGAATGTTTGTAAAGCATAAGCAATCCTTGTCTCCAAATGTCAGGCCTACTGATGGGATTCTGAAGAAACTTGCACAACTACTGTGTCAGCTTTCTTTCTTTTTTTCTTTTGGATAAAATGTGAAATAATTAAACTTTTTTTTTTTTTTTGCATTGGAAGGGGTGTATAAACATGATTCCATACATTGTCGTCTTCCAGTTTCTGCAGATGAAAAATGTCATGAATGTGGAGATGTGAACTGGATTGGGTCCAGAGGCACATCAGCTCAAAAGCTGGGCCAAGTGGATGTGGCTGCATTGTTTCCAGGGACAACTTAGTCTTGGGAGTTACGCTGCACAGCTGTGTGTGTATAGCTCACAGTTCAAGCTAAAAACATAGGCCTGACGTGACTTGACTCTTTTTGTGGCTGCCCAGATTGTCTTTATTGCGTTACTCTAGGGAGCAGTAAAGAGTCTTAGTGGAAACGCATCTCTCTGGTTTTGCATGGGAATGGCCTGGATTTGGCATGGCTAATATTGAGCTAATAGCTAGTACATGAGTCAAATGGCACAGCAAAGCCCAAGAGGTTCTGCAGGAGACCAGTGTTTTTTTTCTTACAGCAGTTATTAGATCTTTGAGGCAGTAGACCTGAAATGGCTTCAAGTGAAGAAATTCTCAAGAAACATTGGGAAGTTAAGTGCTAGGACATCACAGTGTCTGGGCAGGAGTCATGGCAAGTTCAGCCAACTGAGTTAATCAGGCTAGTTCAGTACTGATGATATTTGGCTTGTTTATTTCCATGCACTTACTTCTCTGCATCAGTCTTTAATTTTCTAGACTTCTATCTTTCCAAGTTCTGTATTGTTAGGCTTTTTTTTTCCATTTTTCTGTATATCTTTGTTTTTCATTTCCCCTCTGTTCTGCTTCTCCTATTTATTTTGATGCCAGCTGAGGAATTAAGCTAGCATGTTGAAATATCTGCAATTGATTTAGCATCTGGAATAAATATCTTGCAAGGAACACAAATGTACATATGCACAAACAGCTTCAAAATATGTGGTGTTTCCTACATTTTAAAGCCTCACTTAAATTGAGGTAGATGACACAGGTACTTCAACTTGTCTTTTAATTGAACGCTAGAGTGTGCTGTGACACTGGAACTATTCATTGCAGCTAGGGAAAGTCTGTGAGTGTATTGTTTTTTTGTTTTTCCTTCCTGCTCTGGAAAACAATCTTTTTGTCTATACTCAAACAGGTTGGTTAAATGAAACAATCTGTGTGGATTAGTTTCCAGTGGTGCTGTGAGCTCTTTGGATTATGGGTGGGGAGGAGAGAGTTTCTTTCAAATGGCTGGAGGGATGCAGGTTATTATCAAATGTGCAGTTAGGTGAGCGTTGCAAGAGGAGTTGGAGAAAGAGATGAAGTAGAGAAACGACATCAGAATAAAGACACTCACTAAGATGTACAGACATGCTCTTAGTTAAATGAACAAGACAGCAGAAAACCTGATGCCTTTTCCTATTGTCTGTTCTTCCTTTTCTGATTCTTTCGTGTTTTTTATTCTCTTATGGTCTTTACTATCTGAAATAAAAACTGGAAGCTGGTTTATCTAGACTTCAGACATAAGTGGTCCCATTGTTGAAACTGAAGAATAATTTAGATGCTGTTGGCAGGCCTCCTGTTCAACACAGCTCTAGCTAGATCATGTTGCTCAGGACCTGGTCCAACTGACTTGTGATATTTCCAAGGGTGTAGATACCTCAGCCTTTCTAGGCAACACGTTCAAGGGTATGATCATCTTTATGGTAGATTTTTTTTCTATACCTAACTGGGATTTCCCGTTTAGCAGTTTGTGCCTATCACTTCTTACTCCATATGCACCACTAAGGAAATGGTTGCCGCGTCTTTTTTCACAGAATAACAGAATCACTAAGGTTGGAAAAGACCTATAAGATCATCCAGTCCAACCATCCACCTATCACCAATGGTTCTCGCTAAACCATATCCCTCAACACAACATCCAAATGTTCCTTGAACACCTCCAGGGAAGGGGATTCCACCACCTCCCTGGGCAGCCCATTCCAGCGCCTGACCACCCTTTCAGAGAAGTAGTATTTCCTAATATCCAGCCTAAGTCTTCCCTGGCACAGCTTGAAACCATTCCCTCTAGTCCTATCACCAGTTATACGGGAGAAGAGGCCAACCCCCAGCTCGCTACAACCTCCCTTCAGGTAGTTATAGAGAGCAATAAGGTCTTCCCTGAGCCTCTTCTTCTCCAGACTGAACAATCCCAGCTCCCTCAGCCGCTCCTCATAAGGCCTGTGCTCCAGACCCCTCACCAGCCTTGTTGCCCTTCTTTGAACACGCTCCAGGGCCTCAACGAACTTCCAGTTACAGTTGAAAGCAACAAGACCTCCTCTTTGCAAGCATATGTTGGTTTTGGTTCTTTCTGTCACGTGTCCCTAATTTCGGTGGTGCTTGTACAGGATATTTTCCAGCATGCCAACATCTTTCTTGTATTGAGGGGCACAAATACAACACTCTGTATGTAGTCTCATACATACAACACAGAAGGGAAGAGTAATTTCTTTTGACTGTATGGCTATGCTTTTGCTAGTACAGACTAGTATGCTTTTGGCCTTTGCTGCAAGGACACATACTGATTCATCTTAGACTTGCTGCCTACCAGGACTACATGAGTCCTTTTCTGCAAGGCTGCCTTCTAGCCAGTTATCCTCTGTCTTGTACTGCTGTATTGGGATACTCTCTTTCAAATATGAGACTTCACATTTGCCTTGTTTTCCCATTTTTCCAGCTTCTTGAGGTCCTTCTAAATGGCAACCCAGCATCCAGCATGTGCACCCCCAGCCTGTCCCCATCTACTTGTGACCTTGCTGAGAATACATTCTATCCGACCACCAAATAATTGGTGAAGACATTAAATATTATATCAATTCTTAAGGCCCATCACCAATAGTTGGTTCCCAGTTGAGCTTTATACAGTTCATCCAGAACCATCCATCTTGTAGTCCATATACCTTGTCCATGCTTTTCAGACTGATTATAAGGATACACTGTATGTGCAGGCTGAGTATAAAGACTTGTCTAGCGAAAGGCAAATGAAGTGATTTTCTTTGCTCTCTGTTTGTCTGCAGAGCCAGTCATCCTATTGTAGAAGGTAGTTATGTTGTTCAGACAGAATTTGCCAGTAGTTGATGAATCCCGAAATGACTTAGAGAAGGATTTGTTCCACAAACTTTATAAGGTTTGAAGTGACACTGATCAGACTGTAGTTCCCCATGTCCTTCTTGAAGATGGGTATAATGTTTAGCTTTCTCTAATTGTTATGAGAAATTGTTCTTCTCTGCATGCATGATAATTTAGATTCATCGTTCTTGAATGTAAAAGATGAAAATGAAAGATCTTCCAAATAAGCTTCATCCAGTGTGGTATATGGTGACAGAATTGGTTGTTCCAAATTGAACCAAGTTGCACAACATTCTTTTTTTTTTTTTCCAGTGATGTACTTCTGATTCATTGTCATAATCAGTACACCTTGGATTCTTCTTTTTCTTTTCAAGCTGAAAAATGCTTAGCTTAACTAGTTGCCCTTCAGCCTTTTTCTTTGGACTGAATTTTCTTTCCCTTTGCTTTGTACCACAGTCATGCTGTTTATTCTTTGAGAAGTTAATAGAATTTCCTAATTTTGTTTGTTAGTTTGAACATCACTGCTTATTATATCCATTAACGTTAACTTATGATGATATTCTTTTAGCTAACTTACTCTCAAAAATTATAAATAATGTGGCTGCAATATAAGTAAGCTAGAAATGAAAGGTATGGGAAATTCATTTAAAAAAAAAAAAAAGCTTTGTGGCACTTAGCTCCTTACAGAATTTCCAGATTTATCATGCTTATCTGTTATGACCTGATACTTTTGTTCAGCAAAACAGGATTTTCTAAGCTGCCCTTTTTTTTTTTTTCTGACAGAAGATTAAAAACAAACAAAAACTCAACTTTTTTTCAACCCTTTTTCCCCAAGTATTCTTTGATCCTCATGGAAAAAGCATTGCAAATTAGTAATGTCAAGTGAAAGGAAACTGGCAGCTCTATGGATGGATGATCAATGTGGACAGTGGTAAAGCAGATTTGATCACTCTTGTCATGGAGTTGTTGATTCGTGGGTCAATTCTGGAATAAAGATTACCCAGAAACAGCCAATTTGGAAAGAACTGTACTTTCTTGGTTTTTTCTCCATACGTTGTTGCACTGACTTTCTTTTTAGTGTCTGATATGATCACCATTACTTAAAATGGAGGCAAAGTCTCATCTTGACTCATATGAACTGTATTTTTCCAGTGGAAACAGAAAAGCAATATGAGCTGGCAGAAGGTGGATCTGCTGGGTTTGATTCATGGGAGTGACACTGCAAAGAGCTTATTTTGAAAGTCCACTGTTACGCCTTGGCAGATGTTAACATTTGTTTGTTCTACTCTTTGAGTAGACGGCTGTTTGGTGGACAAGATTACATTTTGTGACAAAAAGCTGGGCATGGTTCACTGAAATGTTGTTTTTGGTAATGGATGTTCCTTTTCAGGTTTTTTGAGATCCTGCCTTCATTGCTTAGCAGTACAAATCATGGTTCTTGTTGTCCTTGGAGTTGCGTAGTGGGGGAAATAATTCCAGGCAGAGAACTTAGTAGTTACTGGAATTCTCTTATTAGATAGCTTTCTGTAGATGTTTCCCCCTTTCCAAGTGTTTGTGGCCACTTACGGAGGATTACCAAAGCCATAAAGAAAATTGAGACTGATTTATTGAAATACCAACACCATTAGAATTTTTTCAATGCCATAGAATAATTCAAAAAAGTCTGTTAGCATTTCATAGTATGTTATAAAACTTTTTAGAGTTATGGAAATTGCAAAAGTTGCCAAAGGGAGAGATTAAATAACAAAAGTAGGTCTCTCTTGTTTTATTGATGTAGGATTATTTTGTCAAATACACTGTGTCTTAAGGTATAGAATATACCAATTCTGACTTATTTTTGTAGACAGATTAACATCTTAGAATGGGATAAAATGTCTTCCTTCTTGGCAATTCTTTATTGTTATTTCAGGATTTTTTTCTGATCCAGTTAATTCTAGTTACATGCTGTTCATATGAATATGGGTGGTTGCAGGACATACACTGGAAGTCCATATTTTCTGGGCTTATACTTGAGGAAATAATTTGCTAGTGCTATTGTAGTACTGGCTCTTTTTACATGAAATATTTAATTTGAACGCAGGATTTTTCTGTCTTGAAGCCATGTTCTTTCCATGTGAATTCCAAACAGATTTACAGTGCATTCTGTCAATGCATAACTTGATTGAATATTTTACAGGTTTAAATATATCTATATCTATATATCAGTTTTGTATATCTCTATCAATCTATCTATATTATTTTTAAGTGCTTTTGTTCAAATGCTCAAATGTTAGGAAATGCTGGAGTTAGTGTTCAAACTGAAAATCCAGTAAGTTCTGGCATTCAGAAAGGAGTATCAGTGTCTCCTCATGTCACAGTATCACATTTAAAGACAAACTCAGCATTACTTTATAATGCCTATCTTCTGGGGAAAAAAAAAAAAAAAAAAAAAAAGAAAGATACAAATTTATAATTAGCTACTTTGAATTTGTAATCAATTATGATTAAGGAAAATCCATTGTTAGTGACTTCCACCCTCCTTTCCTTCCTTTTTCCAGATTTGTGGCTCGAAGTAGCCCAGGTCCAGAAGGCCACGTTTTGGATTCTCCTCAGCTAGAGAGCCATAAGTAAGTTTGACTCACTTAAATTCCAGAATTTGTTTTCTCTCTGTCATGCTGACCTTGTTCTCAAGGTTGTCTCATAATGTCTTCTGCTTTTTTGCAGTCCTTGGTTGGCAACATCACCAACTAACTCTCCTGTCATGGCACCTGTCATGTTTGCATCTATTGTAGAGGAAGAGCGCCAGCAAGAAGCTGCTCTTATTAGGAGCAGAGAAAAACCCTTGGCTTTGATCCAGGTAAAGTGCTAAGTTTCTGCAGCTGGGTATTAACACCAGGAGTTTCCATTGGCTGTTTTAGAGATCAGTTTTTAGTATTAATTATGTATCATTATACTTAACATCACTTGTAAAATGGTGTTAAATATCATTTAATAATACCATCTTCTTGCAATTTGGTAAGGTAGATCTATATTAAATTGACTATTGAATCCATGGCTGATAGATTTTCAGAATCACAAAATAGTTGAGCTCAGAGTCTGTAAATAGTCTAGTCTAATGGAGGCCTTTATGGAAAGTCTGCTTCAGTGTCCAGCCACCCACAGTGAAAAAAAGATTATGTTGAAATGAAATTTTCTGTATTTCAGTCTCTGTTCATTGCTTCTTGTCCTGTTGCTGGACATGACTGAGGCATTTAGCTCAATCTTCTTTACTTTCTCTGATCAGCTGTTTATACACATTGATAAGATTTCCCTTTATCTTTTCCTTGCTAAGCAACTGCAGCTCTGTTAGCTTCTCCTTGCACATCAGAGAGTCCAGGCTTTTAATCCTTTTTGTGTCTTTTTACTGTTTCTCTTGAAATACTGGGGAGTCCATAACTGGGCTCAAAACTCTAAATGTTTCTTGCCAGTAGAGGGAAGAATCATCTCAATCTACTGACAGTGCTGTCCCTAATAGAGGGACTCTTCTTCGATGCAAGACCACATGGGTGACTTAGAGTCAACTTGCCTACCAGGACTCCAAGTCCTTTTCTGCCAAGCTACTTTGTATTCAGTTGGCTGGTGTATGTGCTTGTGCTTCACTCTTCTCATAAGCAGGAGTTTACATTTTCCTTTCTTGAACTTGATGGGATTCCTCTCAGCTAATTCCCCAGACATGCTGGATACCTTCAGAATGGCAGCACAACTCACTAGTGTGCCAACCACTCCCCCTGATTTTGTCATCTACAACCTTGCCAAGGGTGTGTTATGTCACATTACACAAATCATTAATGTAGATGGTAAGCAGTACTGAGCCTAGTCTTGATCTTGGTAATTAATACTAGCAGCTAGCTTGTGGTATTAATACTAGCAGCTGTTGCACTAACATGGTCTTTGAGACATAGTTCATAATCCATCTAAGACTACCAATTCAGGTAGTTTTCAGTCCATCTTACTTAAATTCATCAAGTCTATGCTTCAGCTTATTTGTGAGGATGTGGGAGACAGTGTTGAAAGGCTTGAAGAAATAAACAATGTCCACCACTTTCTCTTCATCCACCAAGCCACCCTTATATGATGAGAATGCTGTTGGTTTCACTAGGCATGATTTCCCCTTTATAATGTATATGCTACCAGATAGCCTTCCTATTCTGCACGTGTTTAGAAATAACCTCCAGGAGGATTTGTTTTATCATGTTTCCAGGGATAAAGGTGAAGGTGACTGGCAGTTAGTTCCCAGATGCTCCTTCTTGCTCCTCTTGAAGATGACATTTTGCTTCCTTCTAATTTTCAGGAACCTCCTTCTACCACCGTGACCTTTCAGAGTATTTTCTACAGTGGCCTTGCAGTGATACTGGCCAGCTCCCATAACACTCTCTTAACAATATGAGTTCATCCCGTCGGTGTCATGGGTATATGGATGTCTGGTTTATTAAAATATTTCTTAACTTTGTCATCCTCTGCTGAGGGTAAATCTTCTTTTTCTCCCCAGACTTTCCCACTGGTCTCAGGGACCAGGAATTACTGAAAGCTAGTCTTTCTACTGCAGATGAAAATAAAGAAGGCTAATTGTTCCTCAGCCTTGTCCATCTCCTTTCTCTTTCAGCTGTGAGCTTATGTTTTCTCTAGTATTGTTTTTTTTTGCAACTTTTTTATTGCCTTTCATGTCACTTTCAGGATTCAAATCTGTCTGGGCTTTTAATTTACTAATTCAGTTCCTGCATGCTTAGACAACAGTTGTATTTTTCTTCTGGGTCATCTGTCTTGGCTTGCACCTTGTATGCACTTCCTTCTTGTATTAGAGTTTTGTAAGGAGCTTTTTGTTATCCATGCAGGCCTCCTGCCATATTTGTTAGACTTCCTGGTCATTGGACCATTATTAAGCTGGGAAGCACTGATCTTAAAATCAAGCAGGTCTTCTGGATCCCTTTTCTTTCAAGGGCCTGAGATTTTTTCCAAGTAGATCCCTGAACAAATCATAATCTGTTCTTCTGAAGGTCTAGGGTTGTGATTCTGATATGTCTTGTTCCCCTCTCATGAGATGGTGCAAGATCTCAAGGTTAGAGTAGCCAAGGCTGCCCTTGACATTATCATCCTTGACATCTGACAGTGTCTCCCTTCTTCATTTCCTTGATCACCTGTGAGAGGAAGTCATGAGAGCAAAACTTCTGGAGTACTTGTGCCCTTCTGTGTTGCCCTTCCAGCAGAGATCAGGGTCTCTGATGGGGGCCAGAGTCTGCAAGCATAAGGCTTCTTTCAGTGGTTTGAAGGAGACCTCAGGCAGTACTGCTTCCTGATGAGGTCTATATCAGATGTACTCAGGGCCACCACAGCCTGTTCATAACTATTAGTGGCGTATGTGCCAATCTAACACTGAAATACGTGTTCTTTTTTTGTTCCAGATTGAGGAGTGTGCTATTCAAGATTTGTTAATCCATTATGAAGCTTTTGACAACCCTGATGAATTTGTGACTGTTGAAAGGGCTCCACAGGGACCTATGGCCACACCTATGTGGAACAAGCACTAATTCGTACTGTTAACAGCCCATATTATACGTGCACTTCTGAAATCCTTATTACAAGCAGAATGAGACTGGTAAAACATAAATCATGTAACTTTTAACATCAGCATTAAAAATTGCACATAATCAGTAGGTATTTGGTAGAGATAATGGAAGTAATTTGTTCACTGTGTCTTTCACCCACAGCATATATTGTATGTATGGTTTGAGAGAATTTCTTTAACAAGCCCTGTTTAATTAGTAGTGTCACATGAAGATGTAGATTGGAAATGCGTTTGCTAATTTAAATTGTAAAGGTTTTTTGTTGAACTTACAGGTGGCTGAAAAGCAAGTGCTTATTTTGTGATTTAATGTGGAATTGATTGTGCAGAATTATACATCTTTAAAGTTTATTTGGGGGGTTACATTTTTCAGAGCTTTCTGGCAAATTGGGAATATAGCAAAAAGTTCGTGCTTGAACTTGATGTAAAAGTACAGTTTGATAATGCAGTTTTCCTTAACTAATGTAAGTATGTGCTGGTTTTCTGACTGCTGTGACCAGTACGTTTTACTGTTATGCTCCACAATGAACTTCTGTGCTGTACCTAACCATTGCCTGCTCTCAGTTTGGTTATGCATGTTCTTTTCACTGTTGTGAGACTGGCCTTTGAGCAGTCAGTTCCATTGTGAAGTACACAGTTGAATACAACGTGGTGGCACTTAATTAGCTCATCTGTAGTCTTATTCTGGTAAATATGGTACAGTTTTAGAACCACAGTGTTTAAGGTACGATTCACTTGAAGTGCTGAGGAAATGCAAGGTCCATACATTCATTGTTAAAGCTAAAGCTACCGAGATGAATGCTTGATTGTGGAATTTGTAAATGCGTAACCTTGCAAAGATTATCATAGGTGGCTTTCAGCATTGTGTTTTCTGAAGTTCTCTGTGCCTGGTTTAAAAAATTTATATATGTATGTAAAAGAAAAGAAAAAAGGATAGCCTTATCTACAGTATTCTGTTTAGTTTGTCTGTTTGCATAGGTGTGTTTGAACTTCTACTTTTTCAATAGTGTCAATACTCACAAACTCTGGAAAACTGGAATTGAAAGAGCTGCAGATGATGAATGTAGAGAATTGATCACTGTGTGATAAGAGTTGAGTCTTGAAAAAATGCTGTGTAGATATGTCTAATGGTTTCAGGTTAAGCTACACCAAAAAATCCTCCACAAAAGTTGTAAACAAATGCAATAAACCATAAAACCTTGATTTACCCAAAGTTGGTATACTTTTACATGCTGTTTATCTACAATCAATACTTTAGGTAAGTATAGAGTAATACGAAAGTACTTGTCATATGTATGAAAAAACTGTAGCCATTTTGGAGCTACACAGAAAAAGGAAGATGTGAATTTTAATTTTATTTTAAATTCTATTGCTGATTCTTTCAATATACTGATAATTTCATCAAGTGAAATTATCTTTGAAGAAGGCTCCAGGGAGATCTCATTGTGGCCTTCCAGTATTTGAAAGGAATGTATAAACAGGAGGAGGAATAACTGTTTATGAGGGTGGATAGTGATAGGACAAGGGGGAATGGTATTAAACTGAGACAGGGGAGGTTTAATTTAGATATTAGGAGGAAGTTTTTCACACAGAGAGTGGTGACACACTGGAACAGGTTGCCCAAGGAGGTTGTGGATGCCCCATCTCTGGAGGCATTCAGGGCCAGGCTGGATGTGGCTCTGGGCAGCCTGGTCTGCTGGTTGGCAACCCTGCACATAGCAGAGGAGTTGAAACTCGATGATCATTGTGGTCCTTTTCAACCCAAGCCATTCTGTGATTCTGTGAAGTGCTTTGCATGATTCAGTGCACAGGGCCTTAGTGTCTGCTGAATCAATCCTTTGAGATTGAAAGAAAGCTTATACATTTTGATAAACAGCAATAAAAGCACTAGGCTTTTCCAAGCCTGAACTCCATTTGTTAAATCACTTGGAAGTTGCTTATATGCACTTCAATTATTTTCTTCAAAATTGTTTATGATATGTTGTTTTAAATGTCAATCTTAAGTTGTTATCAGAGAATTCCTGTTCCCATGGTGCTGATGAGCTTGACTGCTTTTAAAGTCTGGGTTTATTGCAGTAGTTTGTTTATTCTTTGTCACTGGTTCTAAGCTGAGTAAGCTTTAGTTTCTGTTTTTATTTCCTCAGAACTTTGAATTTAAGAGTGTAAAATGCCTGGAATGTAGTTAAATCTGTCAAAGTCTAGTGGAAACAGAAACAGTATTTTCTAAGTCACTCTATATGCTTTTGCACATATGAAAGCCCAAACAGAAATCCAGAACAAGACAACAGCATCAACAGATATAAATATCTTTTCTATGGAAGTAGTAGTACTTGAAATTTTCTTCAGTTACATACTTTGCTTTGATCTAAAACAGTGTCACTTCCTCAGATTAATGTCATGTCAGTCTTAACTGCGTCATCATTGAGACTGAAATAAACCTCTGAAGATTACCTAGTCCAACCTGTCCAGCCCAAACCAGCTCAACTGGGAAGTCTGTCTCTGTTTTCTTCCCCTTTGCCCCTTTGACTGTTTGTACACTTTATTAACCCTGACCCTTCTCTTCTCCTGACTGAACAATCTCTACTCTTTTAGTCTTTCCTCATACTGAAATATATTTCAAAATCAAAACTTCACAACAGCTTTTTTTGCACATAAGTACTTTTCTCCTCCATCATTTATCTCTTAAACATCAGACACTTTTGAAAGATAAATAAAACGTCCAAATTTATTTACAAAGGCTTCAGCAAAGTTTTTTGCTACAGGGAAGTTATGCTATGCCTTTAAAGTTCTGAAGTTTAAATGGCTGTTCTTTCTCCCTCATTTTAAATAGTTGGAATAGAGAAACTTCGTGTTCTCTTGACAGTGCTCAACTGAAAACTGGAACTGTCTGTTCCAGTATTGGAGTAGTGTTCTTCAGCTGCATAACAATCTGAACTTCTTTGTTGCTGAAAGAGATGCTTATTCTCATGTGCACAGTTTAAGTCAGAACAGGTTACTGGATTATTAAATATCATCTTCAGAATAGGAAGGTAAAAGATTGATTTTTAAAATGAAGCAACATTACCTCTAAGCATTTTAACTTTTATAATAACATCAGAGAATGAGCAAGGTTGGCGTGCTAGCATTATGGTGACCTTTGCAGTAACAGGAAACTGGTTTACAAAGGTATCAAATGGTCTCTGATTGGATACCATGCATTGTATCCACCACAAGTCTGTAGAACTGCATTAAAGAGCCTGTTAATTGAATTATTTCATCTACAAAATACAGTGCCCTTCACCTGGTGACATGTGGATGAGGTACCAAAAGGTGAGTGTCTCCTGTTGAGGTTCTAGCTGTGACAAACCTCAGAAATACTCAGAGGGAAGGAAGCCAGCAGAGCTTGCTTGAATACAGAAATCCTCATGACCACTCTCTAGTACTATAAAACCTGAAACTTCGTTAAGGTTAGTCATATATCTGCTAATTTCTAAACGCAATGAGAGCAATATAGTAAGTATTTCTATGAATGTTCTTGGGGGAACATTGTGGGCAGGATCTGGAGATACATTCAAGTTCTTAGACTCAGGAACTTGAAACTTTTTTTTTTTTTTTTCTTACTCATTACCTGCTTTCTAAGTTAATGTAGCCTGGAATACTTACGCTCCTGGTTTTATTCTTGGAGTGTCATTTTAGGTATTTAACTTTGAGAAAGTACTTAATTGTAGAAGGCCAACAAATTTGCATGACCATAATATATGTTCTGTATGAAAATGTTTTTAGTAACAATACAGCAAAGCAGTTCTCTGAGTTCAGGAAGTGCCTCGGATGGCTTGTGTGATTTTTCTTGTGTAGGAGATAAGCATCAGACAAGCTAACTAAAAAGTTCTTGCTTTCCAAGCAACGGTTTTTTGCACTGTACTGTATTCTAAGGTACACACACACACACACCCAAACCAGCTCTTGGGTACCTTCAGGGATTTGTGTTGCCCTACTGCTTCAGCTCCAGGAGCTTCAAAGACCTTGTTTGGGTAGGGAGTTAGGTGTGAAGAAGCAAGAATCTCCTGGAGATGAAGTTGTTTCTCAGGTTCACTATCTTTATTCTTCCAGCAAAGACTCCTGATTTTTCTTTCCCTCCCCCTCTAGAAGCACATACTGAATGCTATTTTTTTTTAAATGTTGCTTGTCTTTTATTTTTTCCTTCTTGTCAGTTGAAAAAAATGAGGAAAGAATTGGAGCAAAATTTTGCGAGGACTTCAGATAAGGGTTAGCTGGAGCTAAAACTTTTGACAGATCAAATGTGGTCGTTTGGTCACCTTTCAGAAATTTACCTAACTTTATTAAGATGTTGCTTCAAATGTGTTTTGTTTCCTCTTAATTTGCATGACAGAAATGCAAACATCTCTGTTTTGATATAATGTAGAAATATCCCTGATCCAGGCCCCAGGGAGGTGGCACACCCCCCCCTAAGGATAGGGGCAGGCCGACATGTTGGGCCCTCAGTTCCTCTTAGAAGGAGTCATGTATGTAGATTTCAGCTGGAAACTGAAATTAGGGCTTGGAGTAGATGCTTGTTGGCTGAGCTCCTTTTGCAGTCAGTGAAGAGTTAAACAGTGGAGCTAAAGGAGTGTGAAAGTCCTGAGGCAGGCTACTGATGAGAAGTCAGTTGAATTCTATCCAGGCTGTGGTGCTGCCTTGGCTGGATCTCCACAGCTCTGGTCAGAGCTCAGACGCTTTGTATCATAGAATTGTTGAGTTGGAAGGGACCTTTAAACGTCATTTAGTCCAACTTCTCCTACAATGAACAGGGACTACAGCTAAACCAGGTTGTTCAGAGCCCTGTCCAGGCTGACCTTGGATGTCTTCAGAGACGGGGCAACTACCACCTCTTGGGGCACCCTGTTCCAGTCTTTTTGTCCCCCAGCTTGCACTGATAGGAATTTAGCATGTGAAGGTGATTTGTTATTTGTGGGTGATTTTTTTTTTTTTTTTGCTTTGTTTTGTTTTTGTTTTTTGTGTCTCAGCCTTAAGAAAGTAGGATGAGAATTTCTTGTTTAATGTTTTCATGGTGACACCATCAGATTGTCAAAAGTCTAAGCTTTGTCCCAGAGCATCTCCTTCAGGCAGCTTTGTTAGGAGAACACCAGGGTACCAGGACACCCAGGTCCTTCTCCGCAGAGCTCCTTTCCAATAGGTCAGTCCCTGACCTGCACTGATGTTTCTGGTTATTCTTCCCCAGGGGTAGGACTCTACATTTGCCCTTGCTGAACCTCATACTCTCCACCCAACTTTCCATGCTTGTTTAGTTTTGTTTGCATAAGTTATATTACATGTATCAAAACCAGATAAGCAAGCAAGCAAAAGGAGCTCGCTTCAGCAAGTGCACTGAGTTTTCTCTGCAATAATAACATACAAGCATCTGCAGTGCCAAGAGTCTGCTACCTTAATAGAAAAAATAACTTTTTTTTCATTCTCAAATAATAAAGTAAGCAAGAAAAATTGACCCCAAAAGCTTATTTTATGTTTTTCTATACTTCCTGCTGGTTTTTTTCCTCCTATTCCTCAAAAGTTTTTTCTAGGAAGACACAGAGAATTTAACAATCCAAATGCGCTGGATTCCCAACTAATTTATATCAATGATAAATCACTTAAATATCTACATCTCAGACTAAAGTGGCTTTTAAGAAATTGAGTCTTAATCTAATCGTTTCACCATGCTGTAATTCTGCAGGAGTATGTCAGTAAACCCTAACTGCAAGGAAGGAGCTGTCTGTTTCACAGGGTATGCTCTTTTAGGTGGGAGAATGCCAGGCACCCCTTGTTTCAAGCACAGAAGCTACATCTGCTCCATGAGGCTGTCCATAATGTCTATACACTGAGTGAAGAGGTCATGAGAACCGCACTGCAAATACCAGTAACGTGCTCCAGCTTAGTTCTCTCCAGACATAATGATTCATCAGCTGTTACTGCCTTGCAGGGTGACTGAGCTTTTTAGGTTATTTTCTGTCTGTCAGTTTGTTCTGATGCAGACCCCTAACTACTGCTTAATGTCACCGATGGCGGCACAGCACTTGAGTATGAGAACTACACTCATGCCATCTAGTGTCACAATGCTCAGAACAACAGGTAATAACCTAGCAAAAAAGAAAATGCAGACTGTGTTAAGTACAACAGTGTCTTGTGTTTTGCTTGTGCAAATTCACAGATCCATTTAGCCTGCATTTAGATGCTGTCTTTATTGCAAAGGAAGGGGAAAATATACAGAATCCCAGTCCTTTTCCTAGTGTGTATATTTTAAGATGTTTACAAGACACACTGCCCACATATAAGCATGCTGTGAAGATAAAAATTAAGCCATCAAGCTGTGAACACAGTGGGGCTTCCAGGATCCCGTCTTTGTAAATGCATTGTACAAGTGGCTGACAGCATCAGGGCTGATGGAGAATGTGTATGCATGCATGTGTGCATAACCATAACTCTGATTTGTTTACACTTACAGGATTTAATTATATTGTACCACTTCAGCAAACGGAGTTGGGATGTTATCTGTCATCTCCATCTTTATGTACTGTGCAATCTCTTTATTTGATAGCATGGACGCTATAATAGCGCACTTTCTTTAATATACATAAATTGGTAGTGAACCTTTTCATCTGAACATTATCTCCATACTCTGCAAATATTAATGAGTAAGCCTCACTGTATCTGTGAAGGACAGTAACAGGGAGCTGTTACTCACCTTCCAGAAGGAGGTCATCAATGTGTGAGTTACAAACTGGTGACTCAGATTCAGTGCTAAATGTCATGCCATGTTCTGAGGGAAAATCTGGGAGTCTCTTCTTCCAGCTGTCCATCCCAGTCACACACACACAGCTTGTAGCTTTTCTGAGCTCAGCTATACACAAATCATAAAACCATAGAATCACAGAATGGCTTAGGTTGGAAGGGAGCCCAGTTTCAACCCCCTGCCATGGACAGGGCTGCTACCCACCAGATGAGGCTGCCTGGGGTTCCATCCAACCTGGCCTTGAGTGACTCCTGGGATCCGCTGCCAATCTAGGCAAATGCCACTGAAGCAGGGCTTGTTCCTCCCTTTCTTGGGCTTTCTGAGGCATGCAGCCTTGTGACCAGAGCTGCCAGTTGGGGGTAAGCTCTGCTGTTTCCTGCCCTGAAGGATCTGTGTGCTCTCCACAAGGTGGTTGAGCTGCATCTCTCTTTTAGTTTCGTTCTATGTTCACAGGCAATTATTAGTCTTGTGAAATAATATTTCCATCAAATAAGTGCTTGGTGGGCCTTTGGCAACCCGATGGTGGTTGTTCTGGGAAGTTCTAGTGTGATGTTTGCTTAACCAAATGCAGTGGCAATGGTTTCCTTGGAGGTAGGCCCAGCAATGTCAAGCACATGCCTGCAGCTTGGAGGAATGACAGTGGCCTCTGAGATGGCTGAGAGAGAGGTGAAAACTGTGGGCAGTTTCTTGGTGGCCGTGCGGAAGTATCTGATACAGAAATGTCTTCCAATTCTCTCAGCCTCTGGAAAATCTTCAGGTCTAAACTGAATTTCCTGGGTTTTGCAGCACCAAATCAAAATGATTCCCAAAAACGAAGCTCGGCTTGGAGGTGGGGGCAGTATCACAGAGGAAAAAAAAGATGGCAAAACGATGCAAGTGAAAAATCAGAAGTTTAATTGGTTTAAAAATATAATAATAGTATTTTGTTATATTTTGAGGCATGTGATGTCACTGTATCCATGCAGTTTCAGAAGAGCTGTGAGGGCTGGGCAGTGGTACAAATGGACAGAGGTGGGAACTGTACTGCTAGGGCTCTCTTCTTGCTGATGACAGCAGAAAGGAAGTTTTGGCTGAGTTTCTGAAAACTCAATGGGAATTGCAGGCTGTAGTTGTTTATGCTGTCCCACATTCATTCTCATCTCACGAATTCCGATCTCCACATTCCTAGAAGTACCGTTTCGAGGATTTATTTCATCCTTTTCTTCCTCTTCCTTTGCAACTCCATAAGGAGCAGCAATAACTAAAAGCACAATATTGATAAATCATCACAGATTTTTTTCCTCTGAAGCATGAAGTAACAGTTTGCAGTGCAAACTTTATTCTGTGAAAAGGTTGCAAGGATTTCACTTTAAGTGGTAAAGACAGAATATGTATGTGATTTTATTGTTATATGCTTACTTTTCCTACCTGAAGAGTAGACATAAACAGCACCCAGAAATTTCTAATGTTTCAGTGTGAAAGTCTTATATGCATACTGTCATTAAATTGCATCTTTTATGTTGTTCAGAAGTTGAAAATTGCCACTTTAGTTAGAGTCATGCCCAAGTGCTTGCAGTTCTGAAGCTGGATTTAATCTCTCTTGGGATTGTGCCTTCATTAGCAAAAACCTGCTGTGTCACAGGCACTGTGAACTACCTCTCAAAGGTGCCTTTCTGCTTCTCGCTCCAGAGCTGATAGCCTTATGTAGTGTCTGCAGTGTTGAGTATTTTGAATTAGCTCTGTCAGTTTGTGACTGTTAATGTTCTTCTGAAAGCTCTGATGCTTTCTATCTGAAATACAGGAGGTGCTTGCTGATTCCTGCTGGACTGAGGCAGGGAAACCAAAAGGCATACTGGTCTGTTGAGCGACTCCTACCCTTGGTGCAATGGAGTCTGTCTCCATACTGTGTTCCTCTATCTCAGTTGCATTATTTTTGTGCACAAGCATATGCAGTAGTGTGCACGCAGAAATCTACAATAAAATTTCTAGTTGAAATCTCTGTCTGCTGTAAGCCACAACTGGAAATGCCATTAGTGTGTAATGAGCATCCTTAAAGCCACTACAGGTAGCTTGTATTATTTGTGAGACACTGATAGCTGCTAGTTGTCCTTCTCACCATAAATGAAATTACAGATGAGAAATGATAGAGACACATCCTCTCTGGCTAAGGATTGTGTGCTGCCTAGAAAGAGTCTCTTTCCACTTCAAATAAAGGAAAAATTTGACTGTCTTAAGTAGGAGCACATTTAAGTTATGCTTTGCTTTATTATTTGTACTCATATTTTCAGGAAAGGTGGTGAATGGATGTGGCTCTGGGCAGCTTGGTCTAGTGATTGGTGACCCGGCCTGTAGCAGTGGGTGGGGTTGAAACTAGATGATCTTTGAGGTCTTTTTCAACCCAGACCATTCTGTGATGGGAAGAGGTATAAACCATTGGTGATGTCACTATTTCATCTGTTGCCAGTTCTGACATCTGGAGCAGAAAGGAACTATTCCATGTTTCTCATTCTGCAAACGTTACTAATAGCTCATAGCAGCTAGAGCGGATGCAGCGGGTAGCACGAGGGATTGCAAACTCATTGCAGCTTAAAGATTTATCAAGGATTTATTGAGAGCTAATTAATTGAAGCTCATTCTGGAATGAATGAATAGGTAATTAATATTTCTTTAACTCATTAAAAGCGCTATCAATGCTAAGTCAGGATTGGATGCCTGTCTGAAGCAGCATGCTGACATCCAGAAGACTGTAGAATTGGCTTTTTAACTCCTACTTTTGTCTAAATATTTCTAATTTTCAATATTACCTCTTTAGATTCTATTGCTGGCAGTATAACAGTGATTAATTTCAGTTGCTGAAATTCCAGCTTTTCAGGAATAGGCTTCTTTATTACAGTGGCTCTTTTCACAATACTTCTGTTCTCAATGATGCACTCTACCTTTTACACAACGCTTTCAAGTTGGCTCAATTTATCTCCATGTTTTGTGTCTTTATGAGAACAGACAATGCTTCCTTCCACCGCTGGGTCAGCCTGTATAAATGCGAATGTGTCTGTTTTATTTTCCTGTTTCCTTCTGGTGCCAACCTAAAACTTTCATTTAAACGGAATGGCTGGCACTTTCTGTTTAAGAGTTTAACATTCTTGTTCAGTTGACGCATTTTCATACAGCCTGGACAGTTCACCAATTAGCTGGGTACCTCTCAGTTCCCTTAGTGAAGTACCTTTTTTGTTTTTGATATATTTTTAAAAAAATAGCTGTAATAGCAGGCGTTTCTCCTCATATGTTCTTTTCAGGTATTTCTGGATCATCTGTTGGTGATGAAGCTGAGGTGCAAGCCAGCAGCTCACTGCCTTTTGCTGGAGTGACACACCTGCTCTGCCAGCCTGACCTCACATTGAATGCTGATTGCCTTTTCCTTCACCACTTCATTTTTCAGGATGTGGTAGCTGGCTTCCATCTCCTTTTGACAGACAATTTGGAGCTGAGTTTGTATCCTGTAGAAGCTTACTCCATTTGTTGTTTCAGGTGGTGAATCCTTGGAGGATGTTTTAGCCCAAAACCCCCATATGATTCTGTATTGATAGTGCTCAGGATGAGAACCTGCAGTACTTCTGCAGGGTTGATGATCAGCAGATGTTTCACTTCTGAATTAGGGACTGACTCAACACCATCTTGATTTTATCTTATTGTTTTGTGCTAGTTAATTAATATATGCACTTTGTTTTAGTTGGAAACTGTGACTTCTCCACCCTTTGTGAAATTTCAATCTTTTTACCTTTTCCTGTGTCTGATAGTTGTTTATAATGAAGATCCCTTTAGCATCTTTTACAATTTTAATTTACACTACTACGAATTTCATTTTTCTCTCTTTATCTTTTAATTTAATTGCTGCTGTCTTGCTTTTTTTGGGGGGAGTGACTGACGTATACTTTTTGTTTTTGTATTTCTGAAATATCTTGATGAGAAATCTGTCACTGATGTTTTTTTTTTCTTTTTTTTTTTCTTTTTCCTGAAATACTTTACGGGATGACTGTGTAAGACTTATTTCATTGAAGTTTCTACACAACATCACTGGATTTCTCCTTGTGTTCTCTTTGTCTCTTGTACATTTGGTACTGAGTGAGTGCCAATTTATTTTCCATGCCTGTTTTTTTTTTTTTTTGCTTGCTTGCTTGCCATCTCCTCCTCCGTGTATTGTCTCTGCCCCTGTTTAATTTGTGACTTCTGTTTGCATGTACGTTCATTTATCGCGTTGGCTTGGGTCTACAGTGTTTGGAAGAGTTTGCATAAACTTCTTGTGCTTTCATTTCAGCTACTGCATTTTCCATTTCTGTTACTAATGCCATCTGTTTATCTCTGAAAACTGGGACATTACATGAGTCAGACATTTTGTGTAGCTTGATGAAATATTACAGTGTGATTTCTTCAACTTCTTGATTAAAATGTTCAAAAAAGTCTTTTATACATGGCTTTTTTTCTGTGGATTTAAATGGCTTTTGGAGAATTCCTCAGATTTCATTCCCTCGCCCCCTGCTACTTCATGGTTGATTTAAATACTGCTGTTACACAGCAGCATGTTTAAGATGTTTCTCCTCCTTCCACTACTTACCTCCCTCTCCCTTTATCTCCTCTTCTGGCAATTTCATAGTCTACATTAGCTGTAGAAAACTCACTTATTAAACATTTCCTCTGTAAAGTTCATCTGCTTGTAAACAACAATCTGATCTGTTACCAGGTTATCATTGATTATGTTTTATTTACATATGCTTTGTAATATTCATGATACCTGATTTCATGTCTGTTTTTGGGACTTCTGTAATGTTCCATCTAATGTGTTTCTAGCTTGGAGTCATTGTGAAGCCAGCATCACCCTAGAGTTCTCTTTTTGTAGCATCTTTCTGAAATCTCAGTGCAAACAGTTGTTTTTTTCTTTTTTTTTTTTTTTCTTCTCATATTAAGTGTTTGTTTGTTTTTACACAATTTGAAAAGTGGATTAAAGTTTACTATCTATTCTGTGCTTCTGCAGAGGTCTGTAAAAATACAGTTGCACTCATCCTGGGAAGCAATTTGCTGTTCTAACAGTATTGTGCTAATGATTATCCGGGATATTGGACAGGCACAGCCATTTCAGAAGTACACCCATCTGGCATCCCTTTTCCTGATACCCTTTACTACACTATCTCACATACACGTTTTCAGCAACTAGTGGTCTAAATAACTTAATTAAATATATGTGAAATCAAATTAAGAGATGTAAATGGCATTTGAGTGAGATAATGTGAATCAATAGAGAAATCCTGCAAGCCCAGGGAAATAATCTATCAGCAATCTCTAGTAGCAAACCACCAATAGAATGTCTGGTTCCTGCATCTTGACTCTTGAGTGAACTGACATAATTTTAGAGAAAGGAGATCCAGGTTTTTATGAGCTGATACTAGGGGAGCATATGTCAATATTGTTGTGGGAAGCACAACAGCATATTTCTGTCTTGGAAATGGTGTCTGGCCATGCTTTGTGCAGAAAGGAGTAGTTCTGTGCTGGATTATATTTTCTTGTGGGCCTGACTGCAAGACTGCGGTACAGGGAGAGGCTTTCTCACATACTGTGGAATACTTCACAGGAGGTCAGAGATGCTGCTGTGAGTGGTAGCACGTAGTTCTGCTCCAATAAGAAATTGGGCACAGAAGATTGCAGTGAGGGAATGAAAGGAGCACAAGTGAAGTTTTATTTGCTGCCAGCAGGGCTCATGTTTAAGTTTTGTTTGTGATTTAGATGAAGGCTGGAGTTGGATGCCATTAGTCTTTGTCCGTGTTTTATTAATTATTCTCTATCTGTTCAGTGTATTTGCATGTGAAATAGAGGCATAGAATATCCATAGTTGGATGAGACCCACAAGGATCACTGAGTCTGACTCCTGGATCCATACTGCTCCACCCAAATGCAAGCCCTGTGTCTGAGAGTGATGTCCAATTGCTCCTTGAACTCTGGCAGCTCAAAACTGTGCCCACTGCCCTGGGCAGCCTGTTCCATGCCATCGCCCTCTGGTGCAGAACCTGTCCCTAACCCCAGCTGCCCCTCCCCTCACAGCTCCATGCCATTCCCTCAGGCCTTATTACTGTCACAGAGAGCAGAGCTCAGCGCTGCCCATCCACTCCTTGTGAGGAGCTGCAGCCACCATGAGACCTCCCCTCAGCTCCTCTGCTTTGGGCCAAGCAAACACAGGGACCTCAGCTGCTCCTCTTACACTTCATCCTCAGACTCTTCGCCATTTCTGTAGCCCTCGTTTGGACATTGCATAATAGTTTTATGTGCTTTTTGTACTGTGACATCCAGATCTGCACCCACTGCTCGAAATGAGGCCGCACAGAATAGATCAGGACATCCCCTCCCCTCACCTGGTGCACCCCAGGGCATGGTTGCCACTTTGGGCTGCCAGGGCACACTGCTGGCTCATGTTCAACTTGATGTCGCCAGAACCCCAAATCCCTTTCAGAGGGGCTTCTCTCTCAGCCTCATTGCTCAGGGACACAGTTTAGCAGAGGGTTGTTAGGGTAGTATCATTAGGTTGTGGTTGGACTCGATGATCTTTAAAGTCTTTTCCAACCTGAGCATTTCTATGATTCTCTGATAACTCGGTCTGTACATATATACTTCCCCAACCCAGGTGCATCCTTTCCCACTTTCCTTGAGACTGACAAAGAATCAAACTGACCTTCCAACTTGGCGGTATCAGTGATTCCTCCAATCTAAGACTTCATTTTATTTTGTCTTTCCTTTTTTGATCTGGATAAAAAAAATGCTGTCTCTAAAAGCTACAGATCGACAACAACCCAATGAATTAAGACTTAAAAACTCAGCAAGTTTGAAAATTGCCACAATAACTTAATCAAATCTTGATATAAGTGCAGCTCTTTGACACTTGTTGCTCACAGTCTATTTTCCAAAAGTCAACTGAATATCTGTAGGTTCTGTGAAATACTCTGAGAAGTCTCATCTCCTACACTAGTAAATTGAACAGACTTTGAATCTTATTTTCTTAGTTTTAGCTTCCATCATTTGTCTCAATATTGCTTTTTCTGCAAAATTTGAATTTGTTTAGAATCCCAAAGAATAACTGAGTAACTTTCTAAACTAAATGTGCTGATTTCTTTAATTCTTCTCTGTGGGGCCATTTCCTCTTGTTTTAGTTATTTTAGCAGTTCGTTCAAAATACTGCAGGCTTTATTTTTAGTTATCTTTGAAATATGTGTATACATATTGGGTACAGTAGATTGATGCAGCACACCACTGGGAGTCATAGAACCAAGTGATTGGGGGTGTGGAATGTTTCCTCGCTCTTCTTAGCTGACTTGTTGGCATGGACAGAATCTCAGTATGCCTTTAACCTGTTTTTATACTAATTCCTAGTCTGCACCTTGTTATCACTGTTTTTTTCATTGACACTATTTTTCTTGAGTGAACTCTCCCATTGAAAATGTGGCTTCCATTCTTAATTCTGTGCGTATGATTTTTCATGAACATATGGCATCTTGCATTAGATGCTTGCACAAGGAATGCCTGTTGCATTCAGAGAGCACACTGGGCTTTTGGAGCACCTCCTGCTATGCCTTTAGAGTAAAACAATGCCTATGAAAATTGTCTGGACTTGCTTTCCTGCACGGTTTCTCTGACTGAGATGGACAAGTTTGCTATCAAGAATCATTTCAGGTGTAGAAGATTTCACAACTGAAGAAAGATTGGAAATATTAAAATAGTTTAACATCAAGAAAAGGATGGTGAAGGGTCTTCTAAGGCAACAGGAATACACTGAACTGTGGGAAAAGAAACACCTCTTGCTGTTGTCTGTGGTGAAAAAGGAAGAGAACTGGAGCATGAAGGGCTGAGGTTAAATGGTAAGAAAACCACTATAACAGCAACAATGAAGCCTTAGCATGACTTTGCCTGGCAGTTTTAATCACCAAAGTCTTTAGAAATGTGCTGGATTAAGGCAGGCATAGTTAAGCCCACTTAAAAGTGAACTGGGTACCAGTCCAAATCGTTTCTTCCATTTCTCATGCAAATATCCTCCTGCTTAGTGGTTTGCCTGAAATCATAACCAGCATCCTAAAAAGGAAGAAATTTCTGCCAGTGAAGACATACGTATGAAACAGACACCTTTGTATAAAGACAGCTATTAAGAAAAAAGCTTCTGCATTAGATGCTGTTATTACTGCAATGAACTTTTAGTACTTTTCTGTGAGGAGCTTTAATAAAAGTTGATGTGCATGAATCATGCAGCTAAGCATTTAGACTCACCACTTATCAAGAGCAATGAAAAATTTTTAAGGACAGATCATTTTAGAGTAATTGATAACAACCCTAGAGATCTATCAAATCTCCATAAATCAATGCTTGAGGGGAAAACGATTAGAGAACTAATAGGCATCAAAACATAAATCTAATGTGTCATGGTTGAGTAACAAGATTTGACTGGCCTACCAATTTCTACTACTCTGAAATTGCTTTTCTTTAAGCATAGTCAGGAATTAATTTGATTGTTTCAATTTATTTTTGCGAGTGCTTTTAATATGCAGCTATGCACTTGAAGTGCCATTCAAAGCAGCTAGAGTTCAGTGTTATCTCAATGAAAATAATGTACTAACACTACTATGCCTGTGTGAATTTATGTAAAACGCTCACTTTAAAAGCCCATTATGTTCTTAAAAAAGAGCGACTGTGATTTGGATAATCTGGTGGGTGTAGAGAGAGAGTCAGGTGCTTTTATCTTGGAAATCTGATGCATGAGTATAGAACATAAGTACCTGGCTTTTAGTGGAAATGTACAAAAGCAGTATGAATGTGCAAGTGCATATGGAAAAGTAAAGCAGTTTGACGCAAATGGTATAATGCATCTGCTCTATTTTACGTAGTTAATAGTAACTCTGCAATCTCTTTAGCCCTGACCTTCTTCATGTGCTGCTCCCAGCTCCCTCGGTTACAGAAAATTAATTGCAGAATATTGATTGCTAGACACTTCCTTAACACCTTGTTGCGTGTCAAATCATCTGCAGAAGCAGAAAATGAGCCATGCTATGAAAAGAGCTCTGAACTGCCAAACCTCTTAATTTGGATTTGTAACTATATTTCAGATCAAATGTATCTCCCCCAAGAAAAACGTAATGTATAATACTGTTTTGGTAAGAAATTCTGTAGTCTGTTAAAGTTTAGACTTGCAGGATATAATAGTTGACTTTCTGGTGACCTTCACACAAAAACAATGAAAAAGAAAATTTTTTTTTTTTTTTTTAAACACAGTGATTTAGTCCCAATCAAGGTTTATTGTGATGTTTTTATTCAGCTTCCTTTCTTGTGGTGATGGTTTCCTGAAGTTTTTATTCTTCCTAGTGGTTATGGTTAGCTCAGTCAATGTCACTGTAGCCTGCTTCACTTTCTCCTTTTAAATATCACAAAGAAGATGGAAAAACAATAAAAATCTAAGTGAGGGAAATAAATTTTTTTTTAGAAAAGCGAGAGGATATCTGAGCAGGTACTGGAAAAACATGTTTCATTTTGAGACTGCTCTGGTTAAAGTCTATGGCAAATACCAGCCAGCGTGCAGCACCTGTATTTCTTGCCATAGTCTTGGTTTTTACCATCAGTATACTGTATTAGCCTCACATTATGCAATCAGCTTGTACTTGATCTCAAAGTAGATCAGAAAATAGTCGTGATGCAGCAAAGAGGGGGCGTTTAGATCACTTACTGTACAGCTGCATGTTACCTTGACCCATGAACAAGGCAAGTTTTTGAGTAATAGGAGTAGCTTAACAACATGCACAGGACATAATAATTTTGATTAAAAGGCAAAAACTACTGTGAAAGCAACTTCTCCACCTTGGACTGCAGAAAATTTCCTTTCTGCCTTCAGATATCTTGCCCTCTCATTCCATGTATCCAGGTATCTCATTCCAGTATGTTTCAACTTGCATCTTTCCATTAAGAGCATCTCCTGTGTCTGTACTTTTCATCCTTGCTCTTTTTTCCTCCATTATAACAGTAATATTTATATTTAGCATTTATTATGTGTATTATTCATATTTTATCTATAATTATCTGTTTATAATTTTATTATTTATATTTATTAATTACAATATTTATTAATATTTTATTAATTTTTATTTGTTGCCTGATTTATCCAGTCAAGATGCCTGTGAGGAGTAGTTACAAGACATAGTTCTCCTTTGTGCCAAATCATATCATTTGTACTCTTTATTCTTGTGAGGATATTTGGTAGACATGTGACTCACAGCGCCTACCAAGTCCTAGCTGTGAATTTGAAAGTAAGCCACTGTATATGGTGAGGGAGAATCTGGAGCTGGAGCATGAATGGATCGTGTGAAGAGTCTGAGTCCCTCTGTGCCAGCACTACTGATGCGTACCAACAAGACTGAGAAATCAGAATTTTCTTTCAGAGACCCCAAGGTTGCCTCCAAGGCATAATGTTTCAGCTGGGATTTTATCATGCCAGCAGGTGGATCACATTTGCCCCCTGCCTTCCCAATTCACAGTGCTGTGAGACTTTTTCTCTGCTAATCATGACTACACAAGATGTTTTCTAAGATGCCACTTGCTGACACATGGAAGTGATGTGAAAAACAAGAAGGCTAAGGATAATCACTTATGCAATGCCACAAGCAAAAATCCTTGCCATCACGTAACTACTTTATAAGACAATTTAGCAAGTGGAAATTAGGAAGAGAGCCAAAAAGCTTTAAACAATCAGCTGTTCACAAGCCACCAAGAAGCAGCGTATTCTTGGTCTGCTTGGTTCAGCCAGGCCAGCCCAGAGCAAGGTCTTCTTGCTGTGTTAATGCCTAACCACTGGTACTGCTTTAATTCTTACAGAAGTTTTTCATAACTGTAGTCAGCAGAGGATAGATGTATACGGTCTAGTGGTTAAGATGTGGGTAAATGTTTGAGCCTTGCACAGCAGTAAGACTCTGTATACTGGTGTTAATAACTACAGGAAGAAAGCTAGCATAATTTTGATCACTGTAGAATGAACAGAATGTGAATACATTTTACATCTATTTTTGTTTTAACCTGACCATGAACATCACCTCTGGAATCTCAACTCCTTGCAGGTCTTTGCAAAATGAGTTCTGCTGCATTCCTTCCTCCTTCTTCCTGCCTCATTTTTCCTCTGTTTCCTGTGCATGTCTTTTCTCTTACAGTTTCTTGTCATGTTGTTGCATGATATGCTTCTTCCTTGTTTTTTTCCTTTTTTTTTTTTCCTTTTTTTTGTTTGTTTTGGTTTTTTTTTCAGAAATGTGTTTTGGAGATAGAAAATATCCTGCGGGTTTTGAAGGACCCTCCTTGCTGCTTTTCTGTGTGCTGCATCTCACATCTCTCACCTCTGGCCTCTCAGCAGGAGTGCTGAAGATCCTTGTGTTCATTCAGTATAACCAAAATATAACCAAAACATTTTTTATGATGTCTGAAGCAGTCATGTAGAGTAGGGATTAAAATGTTTTTTGTGGTATGTGCAGAGACTGCTGGTAGTTGCTTTTGAAAACAGCCTCACTCTCTGTGTGGTGCCTGGAATTGCTATTTCATAAAATGTGTACCTACTATAGAAGCATCAGGGCATAGAGTAGCAGCTCTAGAGTAGCAGCTGGAAGCTGTAGTGTGTCATAGCTATTTCCCTGCTCTCTGACTGGGGAATAGGTGGGGGTCTGCAGCCACTTACCTTGAAGAGCATATGAAGCAGTTTGAATGCCTGATGGAGGAATTTTCCTTCTAAGCTTTTATTGCTGGATGCATTGATATCATCTTTTGATTGTGTTTGTTCATCCTCAACTGTGATCTCAAGCGAACAACATTCTCTATTGGCTGTGCTTCTAAGAAAAATGGAGTGGACAGGGACAGTTCCAGAAGAGGAATATAGGGCATACCCATGGAATGATGAACCTAGCACTTTCATCAATAGCTCTGGGCATGAGTAGCTGAATTTGGATCTGGCAGTAAAACCGAACTTTTGGAGCTATTCTATTTCTATAAAGAAGGTAATATCCTGTCATTTGTATGACAGAAGTTTGCATTTCTGAAAAAATGAAGATACTAAGTCATGCCCAACTGCAACTTTTATTTTCATAAACTACATTTTTGTATTTACTAACCATAGTTTTTTTTTTCAGTGCCATGTCAATTGACTGATGAAAGAATGATGTTCAATGAAGCTATGCAATGTAACTTTCTTTTTTTGCTACTATATTCTGTGTAAGTAAGTACAGAAACAACATTGCTTGGATTGGGGTCAGATTAATTTTGAGGAAGATCATACAGTACCAAGCCATCAAAATCTCTATGTGAAATCACTGTAGGATTTCTTCTGCTTGAAGAAAAAAGCTCTAAGAACAACTTCATAATTTATGGGAGAGAATTTGTCCTCCCACATGGAAAGACTTGATTAATGTGGCTAGTTTTCTTTGAGAACATTTCTTCCTTATGGATATTACCTTTCATGTTAAAGTAAGTCTAAGAAAACTTCAGGCCATGTACATATAATCATTATCTCAGTTAATTACCCATCGAAAATTCAAACATTTAAGGATAATCACCATTTTGCAGCTGGAGATGTTAATCTGCTCTTACACTTTTCTTGCATAGCATATAGTTCTTAGATTACTTTAAACTTTCTTCCTTTATTCTGTTGCATAATTTGAGAATCCTTTTTTTTTTTTTTTTCATATCAGATTTGGCAGTGTGTAGGAAAGTCTGTGTGTACATAGAGTATGTGCTCTGCAGGTGGGTGAATGCATGCAATGATAAATTACTTTGCAGGTCATCATTACTGTTGACAATAATCATGAAACGTGTGCTGAAGGAAAAATAATATTCCCATATAAATAAAAATTATTAGAGCCTGGGGAAAGCTATGTGATTGGCAGATGTATAGATAACATCTTGTCCTAAGTGAATAGATTTAAATTATATATTCAGAATGAGTTCTTTCCTGTGAAGGCACTGGGGCAGATTGCCAAGGGAAGTTGTAGATGCCCCATCCCTTAGATTGTTCAGGGCCAAGACTATGGGGCTTTGAGCAACCTGGTCTAGTTGGAGGTGCCCCTGCCTATAACAGGAGAGTTAGAACTAGATATTTAAGGTCTTTTGAATTCAAGCCTTTCTATGGTCTTCTAATCACATTTCCAGATAGACGAGAGTTCAAGAGCTGGTAATGTTGCATGGAACTGGTGATATTACATTTTTTTTTTTCCTCATCGAAAATATCTCAGTCTTGGTAGCATTGTTCACAAGCAATGGCTGTGAACTAGAACCCTAGTTCTCTATATGCTCACCAGCAAAAGCAGCTTGTGAGGGTTTGTCTTGGGGACAGCAGCCTGCTTCAGTGGTGATGGAATGTCTGGTGATCCCAGGGACACTGGAGATCTGGTGTCCCCAGGAGAGCCCTGGGGATCTGCCTCTCCATGGATGGTTAGTGAATGGAACTTCTCTCCCTTCCTCTCTCAGCTGCAAGGCTGGACTTCTCTAATGCCTCATGTCTAGATGGCACCACATCACAGTTATTTTTATTGGGTTTTAAAGGCCCTTTTTGCTGTCAGTATTATTAAATAAAACATACTGTGGAATGAGTCTCATGCTTTACACTCAGTAATGACCTTACTGTTGTTTTGATGTTTTGTCATTATCTGCAGAAGTGCTCGCTCTATACTGCATTATTCACAAGCTCATACCAGCAGTGACTGATTGAACATGATGAGCTGACAGCCAATGCTTAGCTCCTACCAGCCAGATTTACTGCTCATGAATGTTAATAGCAGCACTGTGAAGTGACGTGTGGAAGAACAGGCTTGTGTACGGCTTGCATTGCTGCAGGCATCTCTAAACTTATCATTTTTATTAGCTTACTTAGGAAATGATGAATTTCAGATGCAAAGGATGTTTTACAGGACATTGCTACTAAAGTGTACTATGAGGTATTTGTGACACTTTTGATTGCTGTAGGGCTATATCTAATATTGTGAGTCACTAACTCAGGTATAGAATGTTCCAACTGCACATTAACATTAATAAAAAGAGTTCTGGGAAATTTTCAAACTACTTGAGAATACCAGTAATTCCTCTGCTCGTAATTTTAATGAAGTAATGGTTAACTGGGCACTGAAAGAGTTAGTGCCAATAAGACTGCAAAATTCTCATTCAAGCAGTAAATGATTTGATTTATTGGACTCTCTCTGTCACTTGAATTATTTTTTTCAATCAGTAGATCCTATTTATTTACTCCTATTATTTTAAATTTGTTCCCATATAGATTTGAGTACCTCTGTATTCTTCTACCGTGCTCAGAAAGTCTTTGCAGCAAAATCTAAATCTGATTCTATTTAAAAATATCTGTCATAAATGAGAAGTTTGCTAAGATGTTTTCAGGAATGTTGATAGACTTCCTTCAACCATGTAGTTTTTTCAGCAGCTTCCAAGACATGAAACCTGTCTGCCTAACTGGTGAATGTCCCTTTATCTGGAGATACAGTAGCACTGACAGGCAATAGCACGCTGCATCAAGTATGAGGAGGAACTCCATTTTTAGAGGCGGAACTGGTCTGAAACTTGTGGCTTCTTGGTCTGTAGAACATTTGGCAAATCAAACTTGACAGACAGGACAAACATACTCAGTAATGGATATGTGTTTGTAGAACATTTTTTGCCTGTTTTGAAAAACTACTACATTCCTGAATTTACCAAAGTAACAGTATATGACTTGGCTCATATTCTCAGCATTACTCATGTGGCCTGTCTTTCTAGATTGAATGCTTATCTCAGAATATAATGTTGGAGGAAACCTTAGTGTGCTTGGAAAGTGCATTATAATAACTGGTAGGTGGGATCTGTGTGAGTAATCTCTGAAAGAATACAGAAGGGCTAATTAACCTACAACAACCATGATTTTTGAGAAGCTTTGTCTATGTCATTTAGTAATTCTTTTTCCCAGTATTAAATCACTATGCTTCAGGACTCCTTGATAAAGAAACAAAGGTAGATAAGGTATTTATATGGGGCAGGACACTTGCCAAAGCAGCCTGATCTTACTTGACTGATCTGAATGAGCCCCAAAAGACAGAGTGCTAGTTAACAACGCACCTTGAAGTTACAGAAATACTGTAAAGTAAGGAATTGTTCTTTTATCTTTCTTCTCTCTCTTCCCCTTTGGCCACTTTTCTCCTTTCTCGTGCAGTTTTAAACTCCAAAATGGTGCAATAGTGAGAAAAGAGCAGCTGAGTTGCTTATGAAAATGCTCGGGACTGATTGTGCAATGAACCTATGAAATGTAGGTGAGCTTCTGTCAGGGCCATGATTCCACCCTACGGCAACTGTATATAGCTACAGTACCATGTTGTGTACCATGTGGACATCCATTTCAGCAAAAAATCATCACTAGTTTCTCCAAAGGCTTGCAGAAGCCAAAGTAGTAATGCTTGGAGAGTTTTATCCGTTCTCTCAAAAAGCCTGGAAGTAACAAGAAGAACATCAGGAGTCATTGCAAATCCTGCAAGGGCTAAGACTTGGTTTGTCATCATGATTACTGACTGAACTGACTTAACATAACTGAGTCTCATAGAGACCACAATCATAACTGGATAATCAGAACATTTCTGGATGTTTCAAAAGTTTGTCATGTCAGAGGTGCTTGTGGGTGTTTATTTAGGTAGAATTATTTGCGTTGTTGTGGCAATCTATGTATTTTTAAAACAGGTCAAACAACTCAGAGGCTAGAAATTCAGGTCAGAGTTGGCATCTATGTAAAAGGCACCATTTTTCCTGTGGAAGATCACACACTGTTTTGGTTCAATCATCAGTTCTTATTGTGATGCCCAAGCTGTGCTTGTCCTGCTTTTTCTAGTTCCACTGGTATCAGTGTGATTTGGTGGCTGTGAAGTCTGGGGCATCAGGCAATTGTGTTAAAAAGACACACTATCTATTGAGATTCATTTTCTTATTTATTTATTTTTTTTTTCTAAGGAATAGTAGTAACTGTATATTAAGTAGTGATTGGGGTCAAGGGTTAGAGCTGAGTCTGGACCATTCAAAATCTTCACTGATGACCTCAGTGAAGGGATAGAGTCCACCCTCAGCAAGTTTGCTAATGTTACAAAGCTGGGAGAAGTGGCTGAAACACTGCAATGCTGTGCTGCCATTCAATGAGACACAGACAGGCCAGAGAGTTGGGTGGAATGGAACCTGATGAGGTTTAACAAGAACAAGTGTAGAATCTTGTACCTGAGAAGGAATAATCACCTGCCTTAGTACAGGTTAAGTGATGATCTGCAGGAAAGCAGCTCTGTGAAGAAAGATGTGGATGTCCTGGTGGACAGAAGAGCTGGCCATGAGCAAGAAGTATGCCCTCATGGCCAACAAGGACAATGGTATCCTGAGGTGCATTAAAAGAGCATGGCCAGCAGGTTGAGAGAAGTTTTCCTCCCCCTCTACTCTGTCCCATTAAGGACACATTTAGAATACTGTATTCGGTTCTTGTCTGTAGCAGGGGAGTTGGACTTGACGATCTCTTCAGGTCCCTTCCAACCCTTGCAATTCTATGATATTGTGATAGTTTTCTTTGCCTTCCAATCAAGAAAGATAACATTCATGCAGTGATCCTCTGTGTTGGTCCTTGCTATTGCAAGAAACTCCCTATTACTTTGCTTGTTTATTAGTACTTTGAATAACATAACCTCATGTGCCTTTATTTGTAAAGCTGCACAAAATGTACAAAATATATTTGGTATTTTTCCCTTGTTAGGATGAAATATTTAATCTTATAATATGAGAAAACAAACTGTAAAGAACCTATTAGAACAGAAATTTCTGTTTAAAAGCAGTGCAGCCGTTCACTTGTAAGAAAAAATGTAATGGCTTTGTAGTCTCATTAGATCAGCTGTCTGTAACTAGAATGCTGAACGTGTCTAATGTAAACATAGTTTATGTTGACAGCAGAACAGTTTGCTAGAAGAACTTCACACTATTGCAAGTATAAACTAAGCAGTGCATAACTGAATGACTTTACCTCTCATGATATAACTGAAAAGTCATTACTATTTTGTTGCTTAAAAAAAAAAAAAAAATAGATCATCCAACACCCTGCAGTACAAAGGGTTAAAATAATAATAATAATGCAATCCTGGGATGATACAGTTAAAGGAAAACAGAATAGAGGCAGATATACAGGTAATAGAAATATTCCTATCACTTCATGAGCTGCAAAGACTCTTTAACAATATTTGAAATGTACTTGCCAAAAAATGGGATTCTTATGCATTATTTAATTTATGTATTTATAAGTCTTAGCTATATTTAAGCTAGTTTTAGCTGTAGCTGACTCTTTGAAAGGACTGGCAAGGATGGGAGAATTCTAATTTAGTTATATTTGAAACAAATGATAAACTGCCAGATATATAGGCTGGTCAAAGACCCTGGAAGTTAAGTCTGAGATGAGAAACACTGTTATGTATGAACCATACAGAGTTTCTCAGTGATTTTCTTCCACTAGATTAGAAATAACCTAGCAAACCTAATTTTACTCAAACTCCAAGCTTAGGGAACATAATCATAGTCTGGAAACAGCTTCTCTTCTGTCACACAGAAGAGTGTTTGTGTGTGTGTTTGTGTGTGTACGTATGGAACATCCTCTCTGCATGAGTATCTGAAAACAGTGGCCAGAAGTTACGTATGCCTTAGAACACTTGAAATACAGAGATAGCAGCAGGAGACTTCTCCAGGGTAGATACTTAAGAAGCTTTGTTTGTGTCATAGGAGGTCTGCAGTAGTTCTGTCTTAGAATTCTACACTGCTGGGAGTATTGTGGCCTCCTCCTGAGAGAGCTGAAATTGAGGTAGAAGTGCCAAGCTCCTGCAGGGTAGATACCTGAGAATTTTTGTCTATTTTGGAGACGATTTCTACCCTTACATCCACCAGGGAATGGTTTGTAGGCTTCTGTCTTGCTCCAGAGAGATTTTAAATTCTCTATAGCAGCCCCCGACTGCTTCTGAGACTGTAGGTACCAGAAGAATTTCCTCTCCTGCCAAGGAAGCTCCATGCCCAGTAACTAACCTTACCTGTTCCTGGACATTATTTGTAAGCTTTTGGCTTCCTCTGGGGAGAATACTAATTCTGGATAGCAGCCTCTGGAAACTAGAGTGGGAATACCCTACAGTTATTCTCTGTTTTAGAAATAAATCATTGCCTACCCCTGCTTGCGCCCAGGCAATTTTGTAAGTCTTATAGCCTCTGCAATAGAGAAGTCAACTTGAAGATAGCAGCCCCAGAAAAATACTGGGTGTATTTTTGTGAACACTTCTCTATTTTGGAGGTAGGTGTGCCTGGTAGCTAGGGTTAGTGAGCCTGAGATGCTTTTCAGTGTGTACCAGACTTTAAACAAGATCAAACCGAGATCATTAAGGAATCTTTATATTACCCACAAACTAAAGCATAGTGATGGCCTATCTATGTATTTATATACCAGTGTTGTACGATTAAAAGAAAGGCGTAAATAGCATTTTCTCTAGTGTAAGGGTAAGTTTTATTTTCTACCATTGGAAAAACCATATTGGTACAGGAAACAAGATTTGGACTTTGCTTTGTTAGAAGAACGTGTTTTAATGCAGTCTGAGTAATTTCCATTGGCAAAAATGATGCTATTAAAAGAAGGGGAAATAATGTTTAGTGGAGCTCCAGTACCTCTTGGAGAAACTTCTCTTTCCATTAACTTATGAAAACATAAAAGTAGAAAATGTTGCAGTTGCTTGTGGTGAATTGTTGGATTACTTTGAGTGCAGAGGCTGGTTGTACTTAACAACTACTGGCTAGTCTCTGCTGATCTATGTTGATATACCACCATGCTGTGGGGACTCTAAAGTACAGAGATGTAGTCTGAAGAGAATCAACCAATTAAATCTGGAGAACAGAAATGGATCGAGCACTGCAGTCATAGCTTGGAGTGGCCGTGTACTCCCTGAAACCCCAGTCCCACTGGGGAGAAATGGAAGTAGATAGGACAGCACGTTGTGGGACATATTCACAAAAAATTATAGGTGCTTTGCTTAATGTGTCTGTCACTGGTATCACTGTTCATTCTAAATCATCCTGTGGTTACTATTGCATACATCTCGTAGTGCTACTGAAGCATGAGGTTGCATGTGCTTCTTCAGGGACCACCATTGCTTTCTGGAAGGGAACATATTAGAGATAAAATGATTGCAATGTTTAACCAAGCCATGTGGCAGGAACATGTGTGAGATGTATGTATCTGGGGTTTGATGCTCTAGGTACCCTGCACACATGAAAAATACTTTTTTTTTTTTTAATTTTTTTTATTACTATTCCAAAGTTGGAATTGATGGAAAGTTACAAACATTGGAAAACAGAATTTTAGATTTAAGATTGGTTAGTTTATTTTTTAAGCAGTAATTGCTGATGATAATTCTCATTACTGGTCCATTATTGTCTTTCAAGGAAAATGAGTGAATCTCATGATGGTAAATACATTCTTTCTAATAAGAAAAAAGAACTAATATTAGGAGATTTTGATTTATGCATAGTTGTGCTGGTTGGAATTGCATCTGTTTTTGACCATTTTGAGTGGATCTGTTGCTCATGGAGATATGAGTATTGCTATACTAGACAAATTTGATGTGATACTTAAATCTATGTATTCAGCACGGTAGGGATCTTATCATTTTTTTTTGCTTGATTGCAGATGAACAGGTACGTGGCTGGAGCTATCTATCATCTGCTGATTTTTGTATATATGTATTTGTTTTAAAATAATTTAAGTGAACAAGAAAAATCAGCTCTGTGAAGCTGTGCTGTCCTATGGTACTCAGCCTGAGTCTGAAATTTGTTTTGAGCTGAATATCTATAGGTATGTTCCTGAAGATAAAATATGGACTACTAAAATGTGGGCCCTTGTTATTGTATCTATTCCTAAGGCTGTGGGCAAGCCAGCTGCATGCTGTTTGCATACTAATGGCTAGATGGCTAGCTGACTTGGAGAATTGTGGTTAATTAGCAAATGCATAATTACTTGTTTTTTAGGGTTTTGTTTTGTTTTGTTAGTTAGGTTTTTTTTTTTGTTGTTTGTTTGTTTGTTTGTTTTTCAGCAGGAAGGGCACCTTGCCCAGCAGACAGAAATTTTGGAGCCTCACTGATTCTGAAAGTGAATTTGTGACACTAACGATTAACTGCAGAGAATAAGAAAAGAATACAAATGGTCACTGAGGAGTGACATGCTGAGGAGTCTGTATGGGACTTGATGTGCTCCCTGGTGGTTCCTGTCATTCTGAGTGACACTTCTTTAAAAAATTCTCTACTCTCCACCTGTAAAATGAAGGTAGCACCTAATATATTTGTCAGTTATCAGCAGGTAGGTGACTGACAGGGTGACAGGTGGTACCATTACATACACTGTAGGAGATCTACCCTCTGCCAGTGCACTGGCATCATAAGCTGGCAGCAAGCATCTGAGCTGCTGAGACTGTTGTGTGCATACTGCAAGCCTGTGGCAAACCAGGAAATGCAGCATACCTTATAGAAGAGGTTTTTATACAACTGGCACTATTTGCTGCAGGGCTACAAAAAAACCCTGGACAGTTCCTTCACCTCAGCTACAAGCAATAACCTAAATTACAAGTTGTTGAAACGCCCTTAATTGAAAAAGAATTGAAACTTCATCTGCAGCTAAAACAAGCTATTACTCTCAGTAATATGACAGATCTCTCAACCCACTCTTTTCGGAGTTAAATTTATTGGGATGGACTCTGAAGATAGTCTTTTGCTTTTGAAGGAGTTATCCTAGTTAAAATCAATTGAGAAAGTTGATTTAGTCAAATGTATACCATCTCCTGTGTGGGTACTGAAAACAAAATGGAGTAGATTTTGTAGTACAAACAAACCAGCTTTTAAACTCAAGGAAACAGGAAAGTCTGATGGCTGTAGATATTTTCTATGCACTCAATTTAATTTTCTGTTCTACCCTCCTACTTCCTACAGGAGTTTGAAGTGTGCTTTAGACATGATGTCTGGATGAAGAGCTACGAGATATGGTTTAGTAGCTTGTGGTAGCAATGGCAATGGGAGTACAGTTGGACTGGATGTTCTTGTAGGTCCTTTCCAACTTTGTGATTCTATGATTCTATGGCCACTTAATTTTTGCCAAGCTGAAGTCTGTGATGCTGTGGCTATGCTGGAACTAGGAGCAAATCCCATTCATTGTCGATGGTGCTTGTGCCAATTTATTTTAAATTTCATTTTTATTAATAGCATGGGGATAACTGCACTGCCTAATTCATAGGTTTCAAGCAAGGAGATATACAGAGTGCATAGCTCAGGTATTATTTCATAAGAAACTATCATGTTAGTTTGAAGAGATTTAAATTGATTTATTTTTCTCCAATGGACCAAGCTACAATGTAACAGTAAGAACTATGAGAAATCTGTAGTTATTATGAAGGTCTAATGGACCTATGTTCAGCATTGCTCTTCCCAGCTATCTGTTTCAGGGAAAAAACTGCCAGTATTTTTCTCTAAGCAGCTGCATTTCACCTCTTACCCTTGTGTGCTCTCACAGTCAAAGTCTTTTCTCCATGCACAAGTCAGGCCATGAGGGATGAATTGCTCAGACATAATAGTGGGATGTAGAAAATCCGAGTCTATGCCCAAAGTTCAAGGAGGTTTTTGTTTGGAAACTTGTGTGTCTTTCTTTAAGAAGGAGCAGAATATCTATGAACCTGTTACTGCTGGTGATTTGTGTAAAATCTGAATTAGAATAGAAAATTTGAAGAATAAATAATAGGGAAACGCTTATGTGTGGGAAGAATTAAAGCAGCCATTATTTTGGTTGTTTTTGTAAGGGCTGGAATTTCCAGCCCGTTTATGAGAATTTTTGTGATGTCGTTCTCTTGTGCAATCAATATCTTCTAAAAACTAAACGATGAGGGGTTCAGCAGGGCTCAGACATGGGCCTGGCCATGCTTATTTTTATTTTGTTTCAGAGAAAGAAGTATTTCATGCATTGTTTAATTAAAAAAAAAATAAATAAAAATCTTATCTGTATTACTTCATGTAATCTGACTGTCTGTATATACTGGCAATAGGAAAGCAGAACACTTTAGCTCCAAAATAAAACAATGCTGTGTATGTTGGCAAAGGGAATTCCTAATTATCCTCTCTATTCTGCCGGAGGATTCTCTTTCTGAGGCAAAAACTCTAGCAAGACATCCTTGGAATGTTATAGTCTCTTTCACTGGAGAAAACTGATGACTTCTGATTTTCAGCCCACCACTTGGACAATAACCTACAGGTCTGCATGTAAAGCAAACAGCTTTTCTCTTATCTATTATGCTGGAGAGTTGTTGTTGTCTTGCAGAAATGAATTGCTCTCAATCCAAGACTCTGGCAATAGCAGCATTTCTAAGCTTGTTTTTTTGGCACCAGCCAAATTAATGCCAGGAAATTTTTAATGTTCTTAGCAGCATATGGTTTTTACATTCACTTTCCTGTAGTATTAAAAAAAAAATAAACAAAACAAAAGAAAAAAAAACAACAAACCAAGTAAGTTACTAAAGTTTACTCTTTCATAAGTAGAGTTATTTTTTTAGTATTCACATTAAACTCCTATATGACTACAAGTATTGGATAAAGCGACTAATTTAACATCTTTCCAGCTCTCTTCTTTACTCAGAAATATGGTTCTCCTTTAAAAATTTGAAGGCTTACATCCAGGCTGTGAAAACACGATTTTTGATAAACAGTATCTGTCATTTCTCTATGCGCTGTGCTACCATCAAGTCAATAAGAGAACTTAAAGTCTTGGGATGGGATATGACCAACTATGTGGTCCCAACCTATAAAATAAATTGAAGTTCTTTTGTATAATCAGGAATAGCATATAGACATTTCCTAGTCTCCCAGCCATACAAAACTTTGTGCTTCTTAGAAGATTACATTTATCAAAATAATCAAGAAATATCTATAGCGTAATGTTGGAGTAATTATGCTATTTTTTTTTTTTAAAGATGGACTTTTTTTAAAGGCAAAACACTCTTTCTAAAGAGGCTTTTTAGCACTTAATCTTACCAATGTTATTTAGTCTTTCCTCTTGCTTCTGGGATGCTGACAGGAAAAAGCCTAGATTGTGAACTGCATTTTCATTTCCTGCATTTCATTTTTTAGTGGTTATAGTTTTGGAAGCACTTTATAGGTGCATTTAATTTTGAGTATCTGTATAACTTCATATTGTTGTGTTGTAATATGCTCAACTATCTTGCTGAATTACATTCAGAACACTCAGAAATTAAATTCTTGAATAACTTACTCCTGCAACTTGTCTTCCCTACCCCCAAACTTGGCCCATTTCTCTCTGCATATTTTTGTATCTGCTTTTGAGTACTCTGCAAGACTGATAGCATGAGGATTTGAATTTTTCTTCCTTTCTTAGCACAAATTTCTGTTGTGATCATGAGCAAATTTTGGAAACGGTGAGAAATGTGGAATGACAGTGACTTGTGATCTCCCAGTCTTCAGTGCAGTCATTGAAAAGGCACAAGTTCATTATCCATCTAATATTCAGAGAAATGCTTAAATAACAAGACTAGCTTACTGTCAATTTGGTCACTAGAAACAATATATATATATATATGTGTGTGTGTATATATATATATGTGTGTATATGTGTGTGTATATATATATATATATATTTATTTATTTATATATGTATATATAGGTTGGTGCTTGGATTCAGTGGTCTCTCTGCTGCAGTCCCTAAAATTACACTTCCTTAATGCTGGAATGCAGTAATTTTCTTCTCCTAGTTTGGTAGCTGGATGTCACTGGAAAAATGGAGTCAAGGAGAAAGTACAAACTGTGATATTTGCATTTCAGTTTTCTGCAGAAGAAACCTGCACAGATGTGTATGACAATGTCTTGCCAGCTATTAATTGAAATGAAATATTCCCCATATCTCTTGCTAACCCTGGACTGCTAGTGGGACTTCCTTGTGTGACTGCTAGCCCCTTTGCCCATGGACTGGGCTGGTGGCAAAAAGCTTTGGTGACAAAGATGCTGCTATTGCCTCAGCTTGCCTCCACAGGTGCGTAGCAAGTCTTGGGCTTCCCAATGGAAAGTGACTGGGATCTGCATCTTGTTCCTCGTGTGAGTGGTCTTGTGTACTTGGCTAAGTTAACGGGGCTCTTCAATATGGTTGTTCTGATGGCAGAGGCTACTACGAGTCAGAGCAATTTCTGCTTTTGAAATCAAGGGGGATGTTTAACCTCTAACATCTGTTTCTTAATTAACGGTGGCCTGGTTACAAAATAGGAATGTGCACATGTGTATGTTCTCTGGTGCTTATGCCAAAATTCCTGGTGTGGTTTATGAGTTGCTGGCTTGTGGCTAGACTAGCCATTGACTCACCTTAGGAGCCTTCTACACCAAAGAATCTGGTACTGATGGGACTGTACTGACCTGCTTTAATTACCTCTGAAATACAAAACTGGAAATGCCATAGCATGTTCAGCACACTGACTTGACTTTTGATTCTAGCTATTGGTAAGGCTCGGAGTAGCAATTGCTGTGTTTTGCTTTTTTTTTTTTTTTTTTTTTTTTTGAGCAGACTACTACTCCTTCCACTCTCCCCAAGAAAGAAATGAATGTTTCCATTGATTGCATTGTTTTATTGAGGCGAACTTTCAGATATAATTAAAAGAGCAGAGCTGATTTAAGCTTGATGAGTAAAAAAAAAAAAAAAAAGCACAGTTCTGAAGGCATCAGCTGTGAGCTGCCCTGTAGTCACTAGGGAGGAATGAGCTTCCTTGGCAGGCAGAAAGGGAAGAGAGAGCCAGTGTGAGGAGAAGGAAGAGGGAAATGTTCCCAGCAGCACTGCAGTCCAAATTCCTCTTCCTTCATCCTATCAAGATGTTGCTAATGAATCATCTGGTCAGAAATACCACATTCTCATAAGCCCTGTGTCAATATCATCCTTATCCCTTGTTGTTTCCCAGTATCCTGGGTTTCTCCAGGCAGTCACTGCTGGCCTCTCAGTTTCAAAGACAGAAAAATTGCAGTCTGAACACCTAATGACTGGTACTTTGTGGAACGTTATCTCACCCTAGATGAAGCTGGCAAAATGTAGGCTATAGGGAGAATGGCAGAGGTAAATTTCCACCAGTGCCCACATCACTGTGGCTGGCCAGGGAATCATTTTACTGGGGCTGCTCAGACAATGTTGAGAGATGAGATGTGCTACGCAGGAAGCCCAGGTCTCTTTCCAGTATGTCTCTGTAGAAAATCCATCTTCAACAGTACTTACAGCTTTGGAGAAAGTTATGAGTGTGGAAACAAGCCCTTTTAGCAAACATATAAACAGGATGAACCTTAAAGTCTCCAGAATCAGTAACTGGTACTTCTACTGCTCTTTGACACTGGGGTGGAAAGATGTTCATTCCTTGCCTGCGTCCTCCCCCGTAAATATACACATAGGCATTCAGGTCATGAGCTAAAATGTTATAAGATGAACTTGCTTTGTAATTGTTAGTACAGATCTGCAAACTTTTTGAGTTCAGGTCTTTTGAATTCCCTGCCTATCTTGGAAAAGTTAAGAGAGGTTCAGATTTGCAGGTTTGTTTAACTAGAGGAACTGCCTAGCTTGATCCCAGCTATATGCAGACTATTTGCTTTCTGTGGGCAGAAACTAACAATCTAAATTGTACACTTAATCTCATTTAAAAAACAAAAGAAAACCAGGAAACACACACACACAAAACAAAAACAAAACAGAGCAACCAAAATATAAGGTATTGAACTACTTTTTAAAAATTTTTTTTGCTGCATCTGATAGAGATCAGGGATACAGTGAGTGTGCTGGTGAATTCTACTCACAGAACCTAAAGAGGCTTGGGAGAAGCTGAAAGGAAAAAAAATTGTAACTCTGCCAGAAGTGGAGCTCTGCTTTGTCCCAATGACCTCTGTCATCTGCTCCACTGCTCTCCAAGCAACACGATAATTTTATGAATGACCCCTCGCATTCCCACCAGTTTGGGTAGAAGAAAGCTAGAGATAATGGGCAATGGGTATGCTTCATTTCCTCCTGCCTTGGCTGTTGTGTAGAGTCAGCAAGTAGAAAATTAGGAAATTGGAAAGTGTCATTTGCAGAATAGGAAATTAATCCTCATAGTGCTAGTGTAACAACAGGAGTCTTTCATGTTGCTGTCACTGCTACTGACACGCACTACCCACCACCTCACTGTGCTCACATCCACTGTTTGGTCTCCATAAATGTTCAGAAAGTGTCAGCAGATGTCAATGGGTGCCATTTTTTTTTTCTGTGTGGAGAAAGTCACTTTCATACTTTCTCTTCATGAACGCTTCCATGTCTCATGCCATTTTTTTCAGACTGCCCTTCTGCTGCCATATATCACATGGCAAGAAAATGTAACAGAATATTGGCGAGTAGGTTCAGCCTCTACTGCCATACCACCAATCTCCACCTCTGACATCATGGGCCAACACAATAAAATAGGAAGTATTGCTTTTGGAGCTGCTCTCACAATTTGTCATCCTCAGGGAAGCTCAGCCCAGCCCTGCATGTTCTCAAGGGCTCTGGGAGGAAGTCATATTTCAAGTGAAAGGTCAAAAAGGAGCAGCTGTAGCAGGCTGATAGCCAGCTGTGATAAGAGATCAAACACAGCTGAGCAAATGCAAACATCAAAACAGTGCCAAAGCAGTAGGTCATGGTAAATTATGTACAGTAGCAGAGACTCCATCTGTCCTGAAAATCTATTCAATTTTGACAAAAGTCTTTAATTCTTTTTCCAAAATTGTGAAGTTTAATGTCTGTTATTTTCTGTAACAATCAAGCTTTTCAAAGCCTCCTTTTTCAGAGGAATAGAAAAGTAAAATTACTGTGTCAAGAGAGAGCTTTGGAATCACATGAAGGGTAAAATCAAGTCAACAACCAGAAATCTCCAAACAGTTCTGTTTAAATTAAAAAAAAAAAAAAAAAGCAAAAAAGAAAACAAACAAAGAAAAGCTATGAGATGTGCCAAAGTTTAGTGTAGAGCTGTAAACCTAAAATACACCTTGAAAACTTCTTGCTTACTCTATTTAGAACATGGCCACTGCATTTGTTTTAAAAGCTTTTTCAAAGCAGTTTATGAAAAATCACTGTATGGTACAGCAGCATTTACAAAGTGCCATAGAAATGAAAATTCCATTTCTGTTTTGTCTTCACAGTACTACTTGTCTTTCCTTTCTATTCCCATAGAAATATTAAAAGGTGAAAATTCAAAACAGAGCTTATCATTGTGAGATAGTGTATATCACTTCAATAAGTACTCCTTCTGTGTTGTTGTTTTTTTTTTTCTTTCTCAAGTCATTCAAGCAGCTGGTTGAAGATGCTGATCTGTAAGCCGAGCTTTGTGGATGTAACCACATGTTGGCTCCTGGCTTTGCAGTTTGGTGGAAACAGGAGACTATGCTTCATCTTTGTCCCTAATGAGTCTTTCAGCCAAGGGCACCTTGTTGACATTTTTTTTTTCTTCATGCATATGTGTTGAGTAGAATTTTATTTATTACTGAAATATTGAAGGTGTGAAGATGTCATTTAATTTTACTACTCTTATTCTACATTAACATAGCTTCTGAATGAATGGACTGGAGGCTCCTGAGGAGCAGACAGCAGTACACTTGCTCATTTAACAATGAGAAGTGAGGAATACCATGCCAAGTCTTCTCAAGGATATTATTCTTTTTGTCCTGCTTTTATCCATATGAGCATGTGAGGGGAGGACTGGGGCAGGGCACAGGTTAGGACACTGTCCTGTGAGCATTCAATTGCTAGCATGCTCCCAGGCAATGTTTAGGTCAGTGGCAACTAGTGTGTCCAGGTAGTGAATTGATGTGGTTCATGCACAGTATGGCACCAGGGTATTCCTAATCAGTTTGGACTGAGATAATCTTTTGTGGGTGTAAAGTAAGGGAGAGTGATGTGAGATATGGTACAACATTTAGTTTCAGAACCAGACAATGCTGTGCAATTGTAGCCTTTTATCACTAGGTTTATTTGTATCTTGTTAGTTTTTGCAAGACATGGGTCAGACTCTTAGCTGCATTTTTGCTTAAAGAGGCTTCATGAAGCAATGCTTTATAACCACTTCCCTTTCTTTCTTTCTTTTTTTTTTTTTTTGTTCTAAGCTTTCTGCACTTTCTGCACTTTCTTTCCATTACCTCCTTTCCTTGAATTACTGTGCAGCAGTTGCCTTCTTTTCCCTGATTGTTAGTGCATCATTAAATAGCTGTAAGTCTATAAGATTTTATAAGTAAGTTTATAAGATTTGCAAGGACCTTCCTTTAAAGAGACACTAGACTTCATGTACAGGTCATTCTTCTCCTCAGGCAGCCATGGCAAACCGCTCAGTGGCAGAGTGCTGTCCTGGAGCCACCAGAAAGGGAACTGGGCTGTTAACAATTATAGCCACAAAGACCAAGAAATTTCACCATCTCTGCCTTAGGGTATGATGGTTAACTTCTGTTGACATCAGCAGAAAAACTGTTCCTTTTGAAAGAACCGCTGAACAGAGCCATTACTCAGAAAGAAAAGTCATGCATTGGCTCACCAACACCTCTTCGTATGTTTTCCCTGGAGATTTGAACTATTAGACCTTCTGAAAGAAGATCACATATTGAAATGATGGAAGAAGACAGTGTGACCTAGTGATTGGTGCTTTCATGTATCTGTCATTGGTTTATTGCCGTTGCTTAATTCTTGAGTATAGTGACCCATCCATGGGAGAGTACTAGCAGGGCAGTTGCACAATTTTTATATGGCAAGCCCAGTTTACATTTTGGGCATTATGCAGATGTAGTTTTTGGGACAAAAATCCTCTTCCAAAGATGAAACTAAGGTGGTAACTCTAATCTGCTGCCCACTTACATATCTAGCAACTCATTTTCAAGTGCTAATCTGTTTTGCTGCATCCCATCCAGCATGACAGCTGTGGTAAGAACTGAGTCAGATCCTTTGGTGAGTCTGAAATTTGTCATCACATGTAGCAGAGCTGTGCCACAGTATTCCTTTCAGAATAGGCTTCTCCCAAGGGGTTACATTCCTGTTTGAACCCCAGTTGTCAGGCTTCCACACCGCATATGTGTAACTTTATATCTCTTGCTGGATTCCCATTATTTTCCCTCATATACCCTATGAGTAAGTAATGATATGCTAACCACAGTGTTGTTGGAATGCTTTCTACTTAATTCTGTGAACTTCTAGCAGTTTTACTGAGAGATGTTGCAGAGGCAATTGCTCAGTTGGTAAAAACTGTTAAAATGAAACTATAAGAAAAAGATATAACTCTCCCAAGCACTGGATGGCTCTGCTTTTCCAGGCAGATTAATTAAAATACATAAACTACCATGGCTCACTCACTTTGTCCCAGAGCCTGTGCTATAAAATCAGACAGATAAGTCTTCCCAGGAGCAGCATTTTCCCCTTTGCCAGCGCTAAGCTCAATAAAAGACCATAACTAAGCTGATTATACTGATGGAGAAAAAAGCAGAAAAACTATAGTACAGTTTGGGAAGTCTGAAGAACATTTTTTTTTTTTTAATTCATTTATCTTTCTCCTCACCTAGAACCTATCCTCGGGCTCTGGGGCCCTGCTGGAGTAGTCATTTGTTTCTGCACAAATGAACCATACTTGGAGCCTGTGTGCCACCTCAGAATATTATGACAGGTGAGAAAGGATGAGGCTTGCTGGAGCCTTTACACTTCCCACCAGACAGAAGTAATCATTGCTCTCCACTGTGGGACGAAAGTCCCCATGAGGTACTGTTGGGCTGCAGATGAATGGGAGGTGATGCTCTTACTTCCATGGCTCTGTTTCCTAGGCATTACAGCTAACTGGGGCTGTTTCTGATCTGTACCAGGCCTCAGCTTGCAGAGCTCATCAGTAGGCTTCAGTTCCTTTGAATGATGTGGAATAACAAATGGGATCTGCAGAACTTGTAACGAAAAATAGGTTTCTTCCTAAATTTTCTCTTTGAAAAAAGAAGTCAGGCTTGAGGAGCCTCCTTTGCTCAAGGTTTCTTTATCACCACATTGGCCAAAGTGGCAACTACCCTTTGGGGCACTGAATGTGTGGGGAGTTCCAGTGGCTGTCTGTGTATTTTTATCAACTTCTGTCATTGGTAAAATGTAGCTGATTTTAACAGAAAATGATGCCAAGCAGAGATATAAAGCAATAAGATTTAGTCTGGCCTTTACCAATATCCTTTTCTTGCTTTTAATAGTGCTTTTTCACTGCTGGGATTCTGTATTTCTGGAACTTCATTGTTCCCTTCAGGCAACTAGGCTGTTGTACTAAACTAGTGGCTGCAGCATGCGGTTTTCAAGCTTAAAAGAGCAAAATCTGTAGGTCAAGTATCTGTGATGAATCACAATGCACTTTAGAAAATGAGACATCAGTCGGAGCTTGGACTAGATGATCTCCAAAGGTCCCTTCCAAATCCTATGATTTTGTGATTCTCTTTTGGCTTGTTTGTAAAATTAGGTGTATTTTCATCAGTAACACAGATGTTACTCATAACCTAACTGCCCCAGGATGTTCTGTGAAGCAGTCCCTGCTATCTGAAAACCTAGGTCTGAGTATTTATAGCTGAAACTCTTCCAAGGGCCTATGTCATGAGATAATTATGCAGTTGCAATTGAAAATAGTGTAATAGCAGACTTTCATCTGAGAATGTTTTACACTGGGTCGCTGTGTTTTCTTATTTCAATTTTCTAATGGCAAACAAAGTCAGATAGATTTCTTTGTTTTCAAATATGTATTTTAAATTGTTTATTATGTGCCCCTCTATTTTGGTAGTAAATTCAGTAGCTTTTAAAATTAGATGAGCATTTCTGTAAGATGACAATTTACAACAATGTATTAATCATTTAAGATCTTAAAACTCCTATGATTTTCACAACACTAAGAAGGCAATGGTGAGGTATCCTACGTAGATTGTTACTGACATCTTTCTGTAATGAGGGGTTCATTTTATTGTCAAGCCTCTGGTTAGCAAAAGTGGGTAAAATCAAAAGAATATAAATGGATGTGGCTGCTGAATGTGTTTCAATTGAAGATGGTGGTGTTGAGGTATGTGATCCATGAAACTGACAAAGAGAAATCTACTAAACAACTAATCTGAGCTAGGTCTGAGTAGGATTTCTTTTTTTTTACTACTCTGTGGCAGTATTAATGATAATGGCAACAAGCTAAACATTCCTTGTTCTTAGTATTATAAGATAATAAAAAGAAATAATTATATGTAGGGCATATACAGATTAGAGAATTTGTGTGTATGGTCATATATATATACACACAGATGGAGCTGATAAATCAATTAATTGAAGGATATATTAGGCCATTGTCCAGAGCATGAGTCTTTCTGAGGAGATACTCTGTTCTGAATATGTCTTTTGCTGCAAAGTCTTTTCCTTCAGCAGAGTTTGTCAGCTCCCTCAGCTGATATTTCACCCCAGATCTTTATCATCTGCTTGTGGTAATGGGGCAGAAGGCCCAGAGAGAGCAGATGAACTTCTAAGAAGCAAGCTTTCAGTTTCTGCATAAACATCCTTAGCAATAAGGTAGAAGGAAGAGAAAATGCAGCAAATACCTGTATCAGCAAAAGTTACTAAATAGAACATTTTTATGAGCAGTCAGCAGTTTGGTGAGGATAGCCTAGCGACCGTATAACAAACTGCAGTTGTGAGTTAAGACATGGTCCAGTTTCACCATGTTGTCCTCATTTTGATGGTAAATAAAGACCTTCTGTTATTTTTTCTCTCTCTCTTTTTTTTCTTCTTCTTCTTCTTCTTCTTTTTTTTTCCTCTTCTGATTTATTAGTTTGATTTTTGCCTTCTCTCCATACACATAAGTCCTGTAAATCTCTTTGCTGGTTTTGCATTTTGACTCCTTCAGGGCAACAGCTTAGTGAGCACACACTGAAGCTAATATAATTTTACTGTAAATACCCCTTCAGGAACTTGTTCTTTCTTATCCAGTGTATTCTTAAAGAGCTCTAGAGATTTATATTTGAGGTGTGTGTGTGCAAAAGTCTTGGCTAGTCAATTAGAAAAGTGATTGTTAGGCCTGAGGTCCAATGATGTTTCTAACTGTCCAATTCCTGTTAAAGCAAATTGAAAAATTTCCATGGGGCCTATTAGAACTGAATCGGGCTCTGTATGTCCTGTTAAACATACAGATGTGTTAAACATACAGATCATATGCTTTACAAGGCAGGGCATAAAGTTATAGTTTGCATTTGCTTATAATGGAGGAAAGAAAAAGTATGCTCTCAGCAGCTACTAAGTGGAGCTGTTTGCTTGAATTGTTTCTAGTTCAGGACTGTCAAGGGAGAACATGGTGCACTGGCTACAGGTGGTTCCATTCATTTTCTTTGATAAACAAGATTGAGAGGATTTCACCCTTTGAGACAATCAAGTTTCTCTCCAGATAGCTAAAGGAGGGGACAAAAAGGACCAGGAAAAGAGATGTTTTTCATCATCTTTGCATTATCTTTTATTCTTTGTAGCTTTAATTTTAGCAGAGCAGCTCTTCTTGATGAAGGATCTGTGCACCAGTGCTATCAGCAAAGAGATGCTCATGTTGAGCAGAGCTTTTACTGTGCCAAAGCTTTTCTTCTATTTTAAAATGTTTTGGACTAGTGATATCTGTGGCAAACTAATGCAAGACATGGAGTTCTTCCTGTGGTTAGTAAGTAGAAGGTCTCTCAGAACCAACCATGGGGTTCTGAGAGGTCTCATGTATTTATTGCATACCATGCCCACATATACAATGCTTGTAGATACAGATAGATATAATGCTGTAGATACAGTGCTAATACAATATTTCTTAACATGATAAAAATGGTTAACATTTAAGTTTTTGGCTTCAGTTTGCTATTTTCACTTACAAGACACTTCTAAATGTAAAAGAGTTTTTCACAGTCATGATTTAGAAATCCAGAAAAAGATGTGCAGTAGATGATTGTGGGTTTTTTTTTTTTTTTTTAAATTGTGATTCCCACAGTTTGGTTACACGTCAAAAAGCACTGACATTTGAACACTTGGAGTACATCCATCTTTGCTTGCAAGACTGAAATTCATCTATGGACATCTGGTGTAAATAAATTCCTTCTAGATGCTGAATTCTTGGTCTTTTGAAATACTTTGCAAATTGTCCAAGATTGAATTATTTTCCTTGTCCAGTCATGACTTATGTTTGACTGCAGTTAATGAATACTGTGGATTTGGAGTAGAAACACACTCCTGTTTTACCTGAATTGAAATGGTTCCTGTATGTGTAAGCATTCTCAGCATGAAGTACTTCAAACAGCACGTTTTCTCAAAGTGTCCTACTGACACTTTTCCTGTTTTCCTTTTAATAAAAGCCCCAATGAACATGTACAAATGTATTTAAATGGCTCTCAGCATTTAGATTAGTGTATGAGGGCTGACTGCAGGGTTACTGGAACCCAGATATGGTGTCTTTTTTTTAAGCCGCTGCAACATAGACAGGTCAAATTGTTTTGGAAGCTGGCTTGGTTCCTGCAAAGGCAAGAGTGTGTTTAAATCCATTTTTCAGCACAAGTTGGAAAAATCATAGCTTCTGCTGAGGCAGCCTTCTCACTCAAGAGATCTACTATGCTTTACAATTGAGGCATTACTGCCTGGATTGTGAGGCCTGAAGAAGTTGCATTGTTTGTGGGAGCCATCTGATGAGAGCTTTTTATCGTCTCAGTGTCTGCTCCATCTTCCTTCTAAGAAATCTGCAATTGATAGTTCTGTGACTTTGGAATCCACTCTTTAGGCTTTATATGTCCAACAGCCACTGTGTTTGGTGAAAAAGGAATAAACTTTTCAGGCATGTCTGAAGAAGTGCTCTTGTGCTTGAAAACTCACCTATTTTCTAGTTACCGCTGTGAGGCCAAAAAAAGGTATGACATCACTTTTAGAGAATTCTCTTGCTTTTTACATGCTGTCTAAAGCAAATAAGAACTGTTTGCTCTGTGAAAATTGTATCTGGCATGACAGACGAACAATTGCTTTTGCATTTCCTCCTTCCATTTTGGATGTGGGAACAAACTCCCAGGCAATATTATACCTAAATTAAAAGAAATGTAAATTGACAGGTGCAAATCAGAACTGTATAATTTGATGCTCATTGGAGACTGCTTTTCACATGAATTTGTATGGAAACAGGTCTGGGAGCCTCAGTTCAGATTTATAATCAAGAATGAATTTCAAGTAATACTTGTTCAGTTAGACAGAAATCATATTTGTGGATATCTGGCAATGGCTGTTTGGCTTCGCTAATTGAAGTGCATAGAGTAAATTAGCCGAATGCATAGTTACTACTTTCAATAATTATCATGATTACTAAATCAAATTACCTCCTATGGTGGTTTGGCCCTAAATAACAGCCAAGTACTTGCAAGCAAAGTTTGATTAGGTTTGAACAGGCAATTTCTTGAGCAGGTGATACAAGCCAACCTCTTGGAAGTGCTTTGCACGTTAGCACCTGGTCCTTGAACTGAAATTGGATTCCTGGTGTGGAGAGAAGAGCCCCAGGAAAATGCATCAGTGTTGACCTGAACTTTCTAATGACCCAGCTCACTTCTCTAAATCTTTCAAAGGCTGTTTCTCCATTAAGATAGCAAAGGAGGTATTCTGAACATACCCTGCTAAAACTTAATCCAGACTAATATATGCAAACAAATGGTGGCTCCTCTGTATTTGAAATTCTGCATAACGTTCTTAATGACTTCAGTTTGATATCTGAGAATGTGCTGGGAGGTTTTTGTTTCCTCATTGTCATGTGATGGATTGCAGGTGAACTCTTGGTGCAGCATATATTACCTGGAAGCAAACACTATATTTAAAGACAGTGGCTCAGTAGGAAAAATGAGATATTTCTGATGTTTCCATTCTGAAAAATCTGGTGCATCACTCTACCTTTTAAATCTTATTTATAAACTGTACTTTCTACATGCTGTAGAAACCATCCTCATACTCCAGACACTGTTTGTTCTTCCTATATCTCACAGTGAAAGTTATCTTTTTAGGAAGGCTTAGAAAAACAGTAATTTCTTTCTCTAGTTGGTTTCTGTTTGGTAGCTTCTCCTGTCTTTTTTTTTTTTTCTTTTTTTCTTTTTTCTCCAAATGTGTATGGAAAAACCATCCTCCTATTCTTTCACCTACCCTACCAAAAAAATAACCACCGAGTTCGCATGAACTCCCCATGCTTCCCAGCTTAGTCCTTCAGATACAGCTGTGTACAGTTTGGCTAGTAAGGTCTCTAAATGTGTTTGGTACCATCGTAACTTCTTGTTTTCTTATACTGTCACAGCTTTTGTGACTGTCCTGGAAAACTGCAAATGAATGCAATTCCCAGGCCTGCTCTATCAGTTTAATATCCTTTTGAAAGGATAGTTTTTATCTTCATGTATATATATGCACCTAAAGGAGCATCACCTTTATCTATTTATTTTTTGTGTGCAACAAGTCAGCATGTGCTACAACTTATGAGAAGGCAGTTTAATCTGAAGCTGTCCTAGCCAGATGCACGTGCAACATCGGAGCCAAATTTTCCACTTACAGGAATGGATAATGTTCATTTAAATCAGTAGAAAAGTATTGACTTTCACTGTTTGTTTTTGAGGATCTGTCAGAATCAGCATCTCACTTCTGCTAAACACTAGCTGTGTCACCTAGTCGAAAATCTGTCCTCCCTTCTCTTTGATACTTTTCCATTTTTCTTTCTCATTAGAAACAAATGAAGGTAATTTATTTCAGAAATTTTATGTTATCAATTTTTTATAGTACAAGTTCAAGCAAAACATGTAAGAAATGTTTATAAGAGAGTTGTTCAAAAACAGGCATTGCATCAACCAAATTAAGTGCATAAAACAATCCAAAGTCCATAAATTAACTTTCAATGATATCTCATAGAAAGAAGCTGAATTACAGTACTTGATAAGTCCAAATTTTGGTCAGCCATTGTTCTAGAAATAGTAAATGGTGTAAAAATGAAAGAGAATTAAAGGTTTAGCAACGTTTCTCATGACATATAGAAAAAAAAATAAAATCCTTACAGAATCTGGAGAAATAACGTCTGACTTTGAAAAGGAGAATATGAGAATGGCCAAACATAGGCATTTTTCAATAAACTGTGGTATTACTACTTATCTGAAAGGGATAATCCAATAATTTCTCCTTTGACATGTGTTTTTGATGACATGCTGTGTATTGGTATCAGAATTTTTCATAGAGCTACATGTGGGCAAAGCCTTCACCATAGGATTCTGTTCCTTCTAGAGCAGAACATTAAAATCCTTAATGAAGGCGAAAGGGCTAGCAATGGTTGACACTCTAAGAAGGTCAACTTGTTTTTCATGAAGATATTATTGCCTTTTAAGTATAGATGCTGTGATCACCTCCTTATTAAAGGTTTGATATTATTTAATTTACTTGCAGCTGAAGTACAACAAAATATTTTTTCTCTTTTTTTTAATAATAATCTTCGCTGATGCCTTACCACTGCAGTAGCTGAACATGGTAGAAATCATAATCAATTAATCTTGAAAAACATTCTGAAGTAGGCAATCTGAATACTCAGCATGTAACAAGGGAGCAAAAGCATTGGAAATATAAGTGTCATGTCCAGAATCATAAACACTGGTGCAATCTGAGATCAAGCCCCAGTTTGCATTGACAGACTGCACCATGGCTCCACTATACTCTCTTAGAGAATAGACGCATAAATGGTTTGCTGGGTTTTCAAAATAGCCCCAAGCTGCTAAGTTCACATTCCCAGAATATCCAGGTTTGATTCTTCTGCCTTGTAATCTGACAGAAAGAATGAAGAGGGTTCCATATAAACATGAACTGATGAAAGTGTATCTGTTGCTCTACTGGATTGTAAATGGTAATCACTTTCCTACGATCAGTGTTTCAGTTTCCCGCTGACATAGAAGCGTACACATGTTGTGAAGGTTGTTGAGAGCACTGCTGAACAACTACAGAGAGATTACTCATTACATCCCACAGCAGCTCAGTCACAGAGTTAATTCATTTCAGATGCTGAAAGAAGGTTTTGAATTTTCTTCCAAAGAGGCTAGCAACTACTGACACAGGGAATAACTTGTCTCGGTGGGAGTGAACATTGCTTGAATAAAAACCTAAGTTCAGACTGATTATTTTGCCATTTTTCATCTAATTCATTAGCAAAGTAGCTAGTTGAGTGGCACCTGTGTGCCTGGGGACATGCCACAGTCACTTTGCTTGTATCTTTTAGCTATCAAAACTTGAAAGAGAGAAGAGACTTTGTCTGGTATTATGTGTGGTGCTATTAATCCTAATGGGCTACGATGGTACTGACATTTTGGGTTAAAGTCTTCATGACAAGATAGTACAAGTTATTAGTGCAATGTCCATGGGCTTTGAAATACTAAAAAAATCTGTAATGGAAATGTATTGATATCAAAGCTTCTTTAAAGTCTAATTCCTACACGAATCTAGTGCAGCTGTATGATATAAGGATAATAGAATACTATTTGGTTGCCAAAAGCAACAAAAGCTGTACAGATTTTTGGATTTTTCCAATGCTCACACATTACCAAATTAACTTGTAGAATTAATATTAAGGTAATATCACAAAGAGAATTCCTATGGGATGATAAGTGCAGCAGAGTGAGATAAATGGAAATTGAGAAAATGATATGGTAGAAATCAGACTTGAAAGCTTTTGCAATATCTTTTGCGGATATTCTGTGAAATCCCCAGGCAGGTATGGAGCTTTTATTACATTTTCAAATTCACTTTCTTTGGACTTCTTGAATCTGCTTTAGGTCAAAGTTTAACTGTGCTGAGAACAAACTTCAGCATGTTGCCTAGGAAAAGCCCTCAGAGGTGGAGAAAAAAATCTTATGTTTGTTGATAGTTGGAAGGAGCTCTCTCTTGGCAATTTTCTTTGCAAATGACCTTTGGAGATATTTCTATGACAGGGACCTCTGGATTAGAGGTCAGGATACTGTGCAGGGTACATATAGAGTAGCTGTCTTTGGAAGGAGCTTCAGATAGAGGCTTACTGTTGTGCTACAAAAGAAAACTGTTGCAAGCATAAGGATTGGCTTGGTATTGTAAGAAGAGAAGTCATTTCCTGGGCTTGGGAAGAGGGGGTTCACCATGTCCTGAAATGACATAAGGTGTTTTGGAGAATGGAAGAGTTCATTCTGTAAGTTCAGGGGCAGAGCTTTTGTGGGAGGAGATAAATGGAGAAATTGTAGCTCTGCAACAAATGCCCTCCTGGCACAGCCAGGATTTCATCTGGCACATCCAGACCTGTTTCATACAGAAGAGCCATGGGAAGCTTCTCTCTTGCTGATAATTGAAATTGCTGTCTAGATTATGTCCCCCATTTCTGTAGTGGCCTCTGAGATATCCCATATTGCAAGCTGCATTCCATGGATGACTGCACCTTATAAAACCTCTTCCAGATTTATGTATATATATATACTGTGTGCAAACTACATTTCTATGAAGTAGAAACAGAAAAAATGTAGCTTTTCAGGAGTATGAGCGCTTAAAGTAGCTAATAGAAAACTGGCAGGAGCTAGAGCAGTCAGAAAAAAAGAAACAAGAAAATTAAGCCAAGACATCAGGCAAGGCAGAAAATGACTTCAGAAGAAATCAAGAAGGATAGATTCATTTATCAGAAAGAAACTTATTCTTCTCCATTACAAATAAAAGTGCTCTGAAGTAAAGCTATGAGCCAGCGACGCTTTTTGTTCTTTCTAGAATATATGATAGTCCCATATAATGTTACCTATGAGAAACAGCAGCCATTTTGCTTTGTATTTTCTACAAATAAAATGCAAGAGACACAATGATTAGATGCTATCTAATGCTATGCTGACTAGATTCTAAACAAGCCATCCAAGCTTAAAGAAGAGGCTGTTTATTGCTAGAAAATGTAAGGAGGCAAGTGTGTGCCACCTCATGGAAGAAGGTGAGTGTAAACTGTGCTTCTGTACAATGAGTGGCCAACAACAACTCTTACTGGCATTACAAGGAAACTTTTTGACTGTGATTGCTATGATGATTTTTCACATTAATAGCAATGAGTAACAAGCTCACAACTCAGACCTGGTAATACAAATAAGCAAGCACTCATCATCTGACTATTTTGTCCCTTGATTTTTATCATTCTCTGGAAACTCAAGTCCCAAAAGTTTTGTTGGTCTAACTGTCAGGCAAGGGAGGTTGCTGGCTTTCAATTATAGGTGCTGGACTGATCCAAATGAGTAGATAATAATGGCAACGATTCCCAAATCTGTGAAGGAAAACTCCTGCTGGTTTGAAAGTTCTCCTTGATGAACACTGCATGTCTATACTGAACTTTCTCTTCTGTTTATCTTAAATTTCCTATGAGAGCCATTTCCATGTGGAGGGATAAAGAAGGTACGTGCTTACAAAACAAATCAAATCAAACTGCAGTACTTAGAAGTGTGTTTATTCAACTGTGAAATCTGCTGTTGACATAGGGATTATTGGACATCAGCTGTATTTTATCACCACTCTATTAGCAACCAAAGTTGGCTTCTTCTCTGTCCATGACAACCTTCTTTGTGGTAATGGTAAGTGGTTAGCAACCATCTCCTGCCTGAAACCTGTGAGCCTGGTGTTCACGAGGAGAACAAACATGAACAGCCTGCCTCAGCCTGACTTGCTTAACGGTATTAATGTTATGGGTGATGTGAAATTGGTACATTTGCCACAAGATAGTCTTATGTATAATTTGCAGCAGCAATGGCCTTTGTCCTCATGTAGGCGCCGTACCCTTTTAGTGCAACAGCACAGTGAACTCATTTCTCAGTCTTGTTATTTGGTATCTTGCCTGATGAGTGTGAGAACTGCAAGGAAAACCTGTTTCAGGACAGGAGCAAGCATACATTCTTTTACTGAGACTATGTCATTTTGCCTGGAAATAATTTAAGACTCATTTTAACAAGCAGGCAATGAGATGCTCCTTAATTTCACTGGAAAAGCAATAACTAAACAGTCTGCTAGCTCACACATGCCTTGTGGCTTGTACAGTGTAGATTTTAGTGAGAAAAATATTTGGGAGTAGTTCCTAAAAGCCAGAAGTGATTTTTCAGTTTTAGGTCTTTTGCTGACCTATCTCTTCCATCTTAACACAGATGCACATTTTAATAATCTTGAAAATTCTCAAGTAAAGCAGAAACTCTTAAAGATTTGTCATTGGTTACTGCATTGTCATATGCAGTGCTACGTTCGGCTGCATAGGCTCTTTAAATTCTCATCACGCAATGTTCTGCCTCTGAAAATGGAACAGGCAAAACCTGATTGATTAATGGGATGTATTTGCACACAGTGCCATTATAAATATGTAGAGTGAAGTACTTGTAGACAGTATTAATATCTAAGGTGTCTTTTTTTTTTTTTTTTAAGAGGTATTTACAAATACCTTCTGCTAAAACTGTTTATTCCCTATCCTCTACATGAAAGATTTGTTGTCATCAAATGAAGGTGAAATTCATTGAAATTGTGATTTGTTTGGATTGCTTAACTTGCTCTCAGGTATACTGGTGAACATGGATGTGTGAAAAGCACTAATGATTTTATGGAGAAGGAAAAAATATTTCAATGTTTTGTTTCTTTACAAAAAACAACCACCACCAAGAACCCAAATGTAAATCTCAGAGGCAGGGAAATGAAAGAGTAGTGCTGTTATATTCTCCAGAAGCTTTTTGAGGAATCAGTCCTGATTTATGGCACCTCATAAGCATTTATAGGGGATGTTAGAGAGACATTTTTTTTCTCCTTGGGGAAAGCTGAATGAGACTGCTGTGGAATCAGCTGCAGCTGTGTGAGAGATGGTCTTTGCACCCAAGAAGTAAGCCTGCACTCTTCTCCACTACTCTGAGCATCCTCTTGCCCTGTAGCATGAGCTTTGACCTAGAAATTATGAAAATCTGTCTCATAGCAGTGTGGAGAATGATTTGCAGAGCCATTTATAACAGCCAAAGATAATTCAGTGGTGACCTCTTCATGTTCCCATAAAACTGTTTTTCCTTCAGCATCAGGAGATGAGTCAGCAGCAGTGATAACAAGAGTTAGAGAAAGGCTGGAAAAAAATGAGTGTCCCAAGTACTGCAGCAGTGAAAAATTCAGCTTCAAAGTGATTTCTTCATGGAACATTTTTTTCTCTCTCCAGGACACCAAACTGACTGACTGACTATTAAAGAAAAAAGAAAAAGAGATAGAAAATGAGTTGGATGGTATTTCTCAGAGTCTGCCCATTTCTAACATACTTTTGGAAAAATTGAGTAACAAAACCTGCCAGGATAGCCCAGTCCTAATGGAGGTTAGCAACACTTTCTGCTTGGTGGCATGTTTGTGGTTTTGCAGAATTGACCCACAGGGCCTCCTCATTCTCAACCGGTGTAACAGGCTTTCTTGTTTGTTAAGCCTATAAGGATCAGGAAATTGTCCTTTGCAACTGAACAGAACACGTGCCTACCCAGAAATTCCCATCTGGTTGCCATCAGGTGTGTCCTTCTTCCTGTAGAACACAATGGGTGATAGGAAACTTTGAATTTCCTCTTCCTTGAAGGTCATTCTTGTCTCTGGTGATTAAGCACACAGGTTTTAAAAGAGCTTGCAGCATGAGGTGTTATTTTACACGGACAGTTGCAAAGTTTGTTTTCTGTTTTACAATGTTTTCATTTTCTTCAGATTTTTAAATCTGTTATGCATGATATATAAAAACAGTGTTGTATAGGTATATTATCAAATAGAGGGAAAATCATAGCTGCTAGCATTGAGCTTTTTTCATGACCTTTGAATAATAGATACGAAGAAAAAGGTAAGGAAATGAAGGGAAAATGAAAAGAAATAATCTAATTTCTTCTCTTCATGAAATATGATGTAAAAGAAGGACATATCTGAAGGTAGGTGGCAGCTGAGCTGTGGTGCTGAGATTCTAAGGTGTCTAAATCTCTGTTGTGAGTAAATCAAGACACTTCAGAAATACCCTTGCTTGTATCCCTCATAGCTAGGGCAGAATTGGTAGCTTGAGTTTTGAGAATTATATATAATGACGAGGTAAGCTATACACTGCAATCTGTCCAGACGCTGCCAAAATGCACAGTTGCAGATGAGCAGATAGCACCTGGCGGTGTCAACCCTCTTTTGGGATTGGCTTTGCACTTTTAATGTGCAGAATTGACTATTTTAAACACTCTCAATACAGCGCTTGTTGCTGTGACTCTAAAATGGTGTCCATTGTAGCAGTGAATGTAAAAGAAGAAATGTGATTCATGAGATATCTGCCAGGAACTTTGCCCTCAATAACTAAGTGAAAAAGAAACCACTATCTTGCTTTATTGTTCTGTCTGGCCCAACCTGTGTGTACTTTTTCAGAATTTGATTCTGCAGATCAACAAATCTTTTCCTTGATCCACTGCTCCTGGTACTCAAATTAGCTGGGATTTGGAAAATCCCTCTGTGAGGGCCATGATATTTCAACTTCTTCAGCGCAGTTGTGAGAAGTATTTACTGAAAAACCTAATACTTTTCAAGTAAGCTTAGGCTGAGTATCAGATGCAGGGAGGGATTTATTGTTGAGTGGAAATCATGTAAAACTGTACTTTGACATACTTTTGACCTGAAACCTGGCAAGGCTCAGCTATTTTGACTGAAGTTATTTTGAGGCTACAAAGCCAAAAATGAAAGAAAAACTCAGAGGTGGCACGAAGAGCTCAGACTTAGCACTAACCTGCTTCAGCCTTCAGTATGGAGTGAGATACTGCCCAGCCTCTCTAAGTAGACAGGTAAACAACAATATTTTATTGAAGTGTTGCAATCGATAGCAAACATAAGCACATGTGGTAGAATAACGTCACACCTGAAAATAATCAAGTCAGTGCTGTATTCTCAAAAAAAGCCACGTGGAAGGGAATATTTCTGGGGACTTTCCCAAAGATTTGCCCTAAATCTTTGTTCAGATGAGATGGAGCTTTTCTAAGTTGTGCATTGCTTGGTGATGCCTCATCACTGTCAGATTACCACAGACTTTGCCGCCCGTTGGTAATTCTGTGATTCTGTCAATAATTTCTTACATTTATGTTGTTCCCTAATATAAAAATATTTTTTTTCTCATCTCATATTGCATTAGCAATGACTTCAAAAAATAAACATTCAGCAGCAAGTAGAAATAGCAGTGGGATTTGCTTAGTTATTTTGCCCAGACAGAATTTAATGGAAAACCACTATCAGATGGAGAGGAGGCTGCCTTGCATTTCCAAATGAGAATATTCTTGGGAAAAAAGAGCTTTTCCCCATAAAAGTGTTACTGCAGAGAACCAGACAAACGTTTCCAGCTCTCTGAATAGTTCAAGTTCTGAGGGTAGCAGTTCCAGCCCTCCAGGAAAAGAGTGTGTGTATATGTGAATTCTCTCACATGAATGCATAATAAAAGCAAAGAAACTTTATGAGTTGCCGAATTCTAACTCTTTTTTGTCAGCATAGGATTTTCTGTCTGAAGAGAAAGAACATCTTATTCTCTCCCCTGCTGCTTCTTGCTGCTTATATTGCCTCTCTAATTGGAAACTGCAGTATAGATGTGCAAAAAAAAAGGATATTTTTGAGCATACCTCAAGGGTGAGCTGTCTAACCAAGGAAACAATTTCATCCTGCCTATTGTAAGAGAAGCCTGGCTCAACAGAACTCCTATATCACTGCAGAGCAGAACAAAAGATGGCAAGGAGAACTCGATAACCGTAACTGCAGCACATGAATATTCATATTTTCTGCGTGCAGATTTTTGCAGGCTGCTGCAGAATTGTTTGCCTTTAGTTTGGATAGGTGAATAGGAGTTGCAGCATTCTGCTTATATCACTGCTTCAGACGAGACAATACATTTAGCACTGAATAAAGAAGACATAGGATTCCAGGCTGGGCTGTCGCTTGCTGCAGTGTGGCCTTTGCTTTCAGTTTCCATCACATGGTGTGTTTTGCACTCACAAACAAACAAATCAGCTGCCAAAGGCAAGTCTGACAGGGAAGCAGTACAGCAGTGCTCTCTGCAGAGGGACTGTGACACACGGCTTGGCCAAAGACACCCACCTGCATGGAAGTAGCACCTGAAACCTGGGTGGTTGACTTAGATCAGGAATGTCACAGTGCTCCCAGAATAGAATGTCCAAACTAACAAATTATTAAGCTTGTTTCACTGTCAGGAGTGGCAGAGCTGCACTAGCGAATGCCAAATTATTATTGCAAACAAGGCACAGCTTTAATAAGTGTGATGATCTTAATCCAGAAAATGTTCATGTTAGAAATATTCAAGCTAAGGCCAGTGGAGTTGTTCAATTGTTTAAAGTTAGGCATAGGCATATTTTCTATGTAATATTTTGGAAGGGTATAAGCATAACTGATCTGAGCCCCAGATGCCCTGTTTTTGTTGACATTGTTTGGAAGTGGAGAGTAATATTCATCATCAAAGACAAACAAATGGATGACTCAGTCTCATCCTTTACTCAGAGGGGAAGAATCCAAAGGGAACTGGATTTCCCTGTTTAAAGAAGTCCATGCAAAGAGAAAGGAATTCACATTTGTCTGGAACAGGAAAATGCAATCCTGTTAAAAAGTATTTTTCTGCAGTTTTTCAAAATGAGGCCTGAGGTTTCCAGGTCAGACACAGATGATTTCTCTCTCACTGGGAAAAACTAAAGGAAAAAATCAGTGTTATAGTGAACTTTTCCTTCTTGAAGAAACACGCAGTGATTCTATTTTCACATGCAGTCTTCAAAGCAATGAAAAGTATTTTTCACATACCAGCAGCACATCAGCCACAACTTTCTGTTATTTAAGCCAAGACCAAGAGAAAGGTCCCTTGAAAAGTCCAGAACAAACAAAGTTCTGATAAAAAAACAAACAAACAAACAACAACTTACTTATTAGTGCTCGCCATCAAAACCACTGCTTTAGTAACTGATATCTTAGTTCTTGATATGGATAATATATATCGAAATATATGAAGAAATAACACAGTGATAGAACTGATTAATGAAGATCCCATCAAATGCTTTCTTAACATATACAAGACAAAATGTTCAAGAGCTGAGTTCACCAGAATGTCTCAAAAATATCCTTCATTATTTTTTATCAGCTAAATATCTCACCTTTCCTGGTTAAAACCCAGGTTATTTTGTTGACTAAGTGCATGAACAAAGCTTGATAGATAGTGATAAATCAGACGTAAGTAACTGCAGGAGTAGCAAAGAACTGTTATTCTGGCAGAATTTGAGCTTCTCTTTCAAGAGGATGAGTGGGAGTATTTAGCTGTAATTAAGGTCAGAGTTCTCCTAATCATTGTTAAATAACTATTAGAAGGTGCATAGCTCTGAAACATTACCTTAGCAGCTGTGATTTTTTTAACTTTTTTTCCTCACTATTTACAGGATCCTCTCCTCTGTCATTCAGAGTTCCTTTGACCAGAGAAAGTGACACTGCTATTATTTCTCAGCACAGGAACTGCCATGGGGTTTCATCGGAGGGAAGTGTATCACTGGGTCCGAGGAGCAGAAGTAAGGGAGTGAATACCAAAGGCAGTAGGAGAAGCATGTTTTGGGAATGGGAATTCTCCCTTTTTCTTGGTCTGTTCTAGAAACCATCAACTTCTGGCCAGCAAGCGGTAGCAAAGGAGGGTAATAGTCTGAGAGAAAACTTTGGACTTGCTTTTCTGAATTACACAGCTGCTTGTGGAAGGATAGGATTTAACTGTGGAAAACTGATGTGTGAAATAAGTCTGGACTTATTTCCAGGGGGCTGGTGAGGTGAACGCAGCGCTGACCTCAGTCATGCAAGCCCTCATTGTGGGCTCCTATTTGCAGTACAAAAGTTAACTCGGAGACACTCATCCTAAACACAGGGAAAGGGGATTCAAAAGAAAGTTAAGTAATATTCAAACTGACTCTAAGCAAAACATGCGTCAGCTAAGTGACATATTGGAAATATATTGGATGCTGATTCGTGGTTTTCCTAAGGGCGGTATTAGTGCAGTAACAAAACATATGAGGCTGAGTGCTTTCTTTAGGAAGGTTGGGCCTTCGAGGCTGGATTTACCGCCCAGCCCGGCTCCCAGGCTGGTCTTCCCAGGCACAGTGCTTCCCGGATTGGGAAGGCCGAGATGAGAGCCGTGGAACACAAAGCGGTCCAACAAGCTGCTGAACATAAGGTCACAACCAGGAACATATGAGATGAATAAATCTTTATTGGGCAGGGCTGCAAAATATTAGGTAATGGGGCCAGTGACAAAAAAGGAACGTTTTCAGAACTGCTCTGCAGAATGCTCATCACAACAGGAGTTCAGGCCTCTGACAAGGGGAAAAACTCACATTTTTTGATGCTGATAGGAAAAAAAGGGGAAAATCTAGCAAAAGGTCTTTTCTTCTTCTGTAATTGCTTGTTTTTTACATATCTGAAACATTTTAGTCTCTAAGAGTTCATGTCAATTTCCATAGTTCAGACTGGGTGCCCCGTGCTAACCCCATCCTTTTCAGTTATTTTCCAGTTTCCATCACCATCTCTGCCTTCTGCCCCATTCTCACCTTCTTTCTCACTTGCAAATAGAGAAACAGAGTTGAAAATAAAAATTCCACACATTCTGTTTCTGGGGAAAAGTTCTAGTGCTTAATTCCACCCTGAATTGGAATAGAAAGTTGAAATACCTCTTCTCCCTCTTGCCATGAGAAAAGAAGCTCTGAAAATTCCTTTTTTTTTCAGAATGAATGAAACACTTAATTGTGAATCATTTTGGAATTCATATTATTCATCTTCATTTTTGTCACCTCCTGGGGAAGGTGAACACACAGCTGGGGAGATTGCTGTGTGAAAATGGAGCTGTCCACATATTTGGGTTCAAGAGCCAGCAGACTGGATCCAAGTTTTGGATCCTTCTTCAACTCATGTGTTGAGTCATGCACCACTTGCCGTTTCCTTTCAGCAAGGCAAGGACTGACTTCCTTCATGGAAGTCATGCTAAGAAATGTTAAGACCATGAAGAAAAGGCAAAAAGGTCTGAGTGAATCATCCTGCAAACTGGATTCAGACTGTAGGTCCCCACTTGATCCATTTTAATGGTGACTGCTGTTCTGTCCGGGATGGAGACTCACCCAGAAGGATCCCAGCTGCTTTTCTGACAGGCCCATGGCTGGCTGCGGGATTTTTGCTCCTGCTTACATCCATTCCTGGGCCACTGTCTGTGGCAATCTGGTTAGGTCTGGGAAGAATACATCTTCCCTCTTTCCTTCAAGTGTGGCCTCTCCTGTTCTGGGCATGCAGCACTTCGTGCCCCAGAAATGCTTTGAATTACATCATGAAATTTTTTCCCTACTCTTTTCCAAAAACTGCTGTGAGGAAATTTTGTAAAATTAGAAAATTATTTGAGCTGGAATGGACCTTTACAGATGATCTAGTCTAGTCCTTTGCAATGAACAGGGAAAGCTGCAGCTAGAACAGGTTGCCCAAAGCCCTGTCCAGCCTGCCCTTGAGTGTCTCCAAGGACGGGGCACCCTCCAAATTTTGTTGCAATACAGATAAGTTAAAAGCAACAATGAAAAACAAGAGGATAGACCCATACAGAGTACACAAAACTCGTGTATAAACTGTTATTGAGAAAAATACATTTCAAAGTAGAAACTGACAGAGAAAAAAGCAAATATTCTATCAACCACAGTAAGGCACTCATCCAGTCTAGTGGGCTGTCTAATGATCTGTTGTCAGAAAAGAGACAACGTGAAACGGGTACTAACACATTTTTCTGTATTTGTTGCAACAAGAAGAATAACCTGTGCCTGACAATGAATGAGATTCTTTTAATAAAACTGGATGTTGCTGAAATTGAGATGGTACAGTTTGCATGGAAAAGAATTGCACTTCAGATAGGAAATTCTGCTCTGTTCTCTTTGACTATACCTATGAGATATCATCTGATGGATTCAGCTGAGCCTGTAATCCTTTAAAAAGCTTTAAAAACTAACACTGTGAAAAAGGACTATAAAGAATAGAATTGTGTGTGTAGAGACACATAGGAATCTCTGAATTTACATCAGTCATGCAAGCAAAGGAGCCCAAACTTAAAAAGAAAGTAGTGAAACCAAAGGAAATCTCTTTGTGATAAAGTACAGAAACTAGCTACAGAAAGATCTTGTATGTCTGCTCCCAGCTGCAACAGCTTTGCTATCTTTGACAGGAAATGTCCTGTCTTACCTTAATTGCTTTGTGCAGTGGTTCTTCTGTTGTTCCTCTGTAGGAAGCAGTTAGCAGTTCTAGCTTAGGAAGCCTCAAAAAAAAAAAAAAAAAAAAAAAAAAAAAAAAAAAAAAAATCTGAAATATTTTGCAGTGAAACATATACAATTTACAGTCATTTTAATTCTTATGGGAGTGCAATATGTTAGTTTTGCATAGTTCAGTTGTCCACATAGACAGAGTTTTGCAGAATAGCTCATATTTTGTCTTTGAGCACTCTCACACCAAGCACTGATCACTCCCCAGCAGCCTTGTTTCTGCACTTCAGAGCTAGGAGAAGGAATGCCTGGAATCTACTCACCTGTGCAAATAATCCTGTAGTCATACAATGGCTTGGGTTGGAAGGGACCTCAAAGACCACCTGATTCAAATGCACTGCCCTAGGCTGCCTAGGGCCTCATCCAGCCTGGCCTTGAATTGGCTACAGTTCAGAATCCAGTGTACAGCCAGTGAAAAGTTATAATGATTTCTACAGTGCTTTTTAGCATTCTGGTAAGTCTGAATTCTTTGCTCAAGAGTTTAAACTCATAATTACAAACTCTACAGTTTAAGAAAACTGTGGCACGTCTGTGCAGACCACAAGCCTTTAACAGTGCTTACCTTTTAATCAAGAATACTCCAGCTCATACTTACCTCATATGACACTATAGAGTCTTCATGTCTTCATATTCTTTTTTTTTTTTTAATATATTATTTATCTCTTTAGAAGGAGTAAGGATCTTCAAGCTTGCAGGCAAGACTATGTTAACTGTTTCTAGAGCCTTTGCAGAATTAGTTTTTGCAGTTTCCAGAAGTTTCTTTTTTGCTTTGCTTTTGCTGTTTGCCTTTGATCTGAGTTTTCCTGAGCTAATAAGTGGGTGACAGACAAAGGTGCTACACAAAAATCTCTCTCATGTTGCCCTACCATGTATGGAATTGATTTTCTGATTCAAAGCTGCTGTCCTTACCTTGCATAATGCACTGCTCCCCTTCCTCCCCCCCCTCCTCAAAGATTTACCATTAACACCATGTGAAAGGAAAAACAGCTGTCATGCTATTTTGTGAATAACTGAGTTGTATAGTACTTGTGTGTGAGGAGAGACTGGAGTCAATACCAGAAGGCTAATATGGAGAAAATATAGGGAAGATGAACTGCAGGCAAGTAAGCCTGAACTCACAGAATGCCATTACTGTGCTGAGGTGCTGCTGTGCTGAAAAAGACTACAATTTATATTAATATAAAAAAAAAAAAAAAAAAAAGAGGTTTGTTTCTTCTGTTTGGTGATAAAACTGCATTTCAGTGTATAGTTTGAGTCACTGAATGCACCCAGAACAATACAGCCTGACCACCCGGGCACTTTCTCTTATTCTCATTGGCTCCACCTGAAATTTTCCTTGCATCCCCAGCAAACTGATTGGCTCCCCTGTAGTCTTCACAGGCAGCTGCCCAGGAGCTGCCCTCATTTTAGGCTGAGTTGTAGAGTGATGTGATTTCACAGTGTGCACGCAGCTCCCTGGAGAACAGGTAAAAAAGTTTTGTTGAGCCAGTCCCTTCTTACTGGCTGCAGCCATTCATGGCATGCAGAGGAAGAGATCTAGAGGTGTTAGCCAATATTTAGCTCAACTTTCTTTAGCGTTAATTGTGGTTCAAGGAGTAATTGTGCAAGCATGTGTAATACATCTTTTCTGTGCAAACTGACCTTGGATACCTTCACTGAAAATAATCCTATACTGGCAAGCAGCAGCAAGTTTATGTGAAGTAGGAGCATACCAGTTGGTGGATTCACTGTGCACGTTTTCTGTGCATGTTGGCTGAGTATTAATGTCCTCTTCTGATATGCTATTTACGCATATATATTTTTTTTTAATCTGGTAATTAACTTATTTTCAGGAGAAGAGAATATGCAGAAGATACTGGATTCAGAATCCAACCAGTGTGTTATTGCTTCTTGAGTCTAGGAGGCCAGCCCTTTATCCCTGTGACAAGAGTTTGTAGAAGGCTCTGATGGCTCCTAGGACAGGCTATGCATACATACAGAAGGAGTGAATGGGAGAGCATGCTTCCTTCCTGAGAAGGAGCAAGGGAGAAACTCTCTTAGGGTAAAAAGCTAGCTTGCTTTTTGGGAGCTCCCACTGAAGTTCTGCTCTGTGCATCAGACAGACTCATGAAATTCTGGGTGACTGTCAGTCATGACCCTGATTAGCGAAAAATGTTTCACCTGCACAGAAAGCAAAGCACAAAATTGATTGGTACAAATCCAAACAAAAAGCAGCCAGTGCCTTACTACTGCCCTCCCTCTGCTAGAGGAATGCACACCCCTACACTCCTATCTCCAGAAGCTGTATATGAAGATATATGAACTACTTCCCCCACCAACTCCCCTAAGACTCAATGTTCAGCTCAAGGATGAGAAAGTCAAACTCATGCTGAAGAAAGAGAAAACTTAGAGGTGGGAGATGAGGCACCCAGCTAAAATAGACAAGGTCCTTCATTGTAAGGAAGATGAAAAACAAGGAGTTTGCATGTGCCATGCCGATAAACCTGTTAATAGCTGCTTGGGCTCTGTCCTGTGAAGTTAGTTCGTATCCATGAGGTTGTTCTCTTCATTCTATTTGGCAGAAAGATCAGCTGTTTGATTTCAGTTGTCAGGCTAAAATAGAATCTTAGAATCATAAAATCTCTAGAATAGGTAGCTGAAAACTAAACATAGCTTATTCCCTTGCATACTGGATGTGAAAAAAAGCGGGAAAAAAAAGCAAAAAACCCTCTTTGCATATCATATGCAAAAAAATTGGATTTTTTTCTACATCCAGGGATAGTTCCTTTTTGCATCTTGATGGCATAAAGCCTGTCTAAAAGGTGCTATTTTTCCCCAAGACTTAGTGCTGTTCATGGCTCCCTCAGTTTTGCTGGTGCTGTATTTAAGGCTGGAGTTGGGGCTGAAAGGCCATGCTCATGAAATGGAAGTGAGTAAGGGCTGGGATAAGATGGGTCATAAGATGTCTCACACAAGTGGAACTACAAGCAAAAATGCATGTATAATTATGTCTGCGGGTGCTGGAACTGGTTATATTGAACATACTATATAATACTATGATCCCTTTTTTCCAGATTAGGAAAACTGAGAGGTTTGTGTAGTAAGTGTAGGTAGGAAGTTCTGATATCTTGGTTCTGCAAAGATGCTGTTGCTTGACATTCAATGTAAGTGTGAATGAAGAGTTTCCAAGAAAGTGTACAGAACCACTATTGGAGGGTAGCTCTGTGCTGTGAAAGTTAAACAATCTGCTGGTAGAAAACAGCATTGGTCCTCATCAACGTGGGTCTATTGTAATCTATCAGTTGTTCTGGCTGAGTTGCAAATACTACCTGTGAAAGGGTGTAAAGTACTCCCTGTGAGCTTTAGACTGGAAGGTACTATGTGTTTTTCAACCCATCAGTTTACTAGACTGTCAGACACAAGATTATCACGTTAAACAATAATGTTCACTTGACCTGGAAAGCTCTGTAATATTCTCATCTGCCAATGTTTTAATTACAGGATAGCTTTTGCTAAGGGAAACTAAACTTAGAAGTGGGTGAATGGATTTCGATATGAAAGGGGAAGATTTTGTTTCTTTTTTTTCCTGTTTCTTTTCCTTTCCCCAAGGAAATTACATTCTTGGGAGAACTGCAAAACCAAAAAGACCAAAATGTTCTCCCCTGAGCCATAGGGTGGAGAAAACTGTGCAAACCAAATGTTAGATATAGAAAGTCTTCTATTTATAAGTGAAAAAGAGTAACAATGAAAGGAGAAAAGGAAGATGTGCAAATGAATAAGGGACTTGGGAGAGAGGAACAGGGAAAGAAAGGAGTAGTTGATACGTGATTTTGTCAGTGACGAGTGGGTGAAGCTTTGTGCAAAGTAGATCCAAGGAGAAGAGAAATACTGGAGCGGTGGAAGGTTCTGGGATGCAGTGCAGAGAAGGGTGTCTCAGCCCATAACTGATGAGATCAAGAGATGCCAGTGCTTCCACAAAGCCAGGTTTGGCAGGGAAATCCTGGCATGCCTGCAGACTTCAGAGGCTCCTACTGAGAGCTATTCCTAGACGAGTACTGTGCCTCACATTAACTCACAGGATGAGGGATTAATAATGCGTATAACTTATGCAATTGTAGATTTTCTGCTGTTGTGACATATTTTTACTTTTAAATTGCCAAGCGTTATTGTAGTATTGGTAGCGTAAATATTTTCTATGTGTGGTGAACTATTAAGGAATAACTGAACATTCAACAAAACATCCAAGATTCTGCTAGGGACAAATTCAGCGTCTAAGTTAGCTTTCCTATAGCAGTTTTCTCTGCAGATTTTCCTTGTGTCCATGCAGCAACACAAGCATTCAGTGAAAGTTCTGGGCGTGTGGAGAATGTGAGCTTGGACGCTGTGTATCCACAGCAATGAATCTGAAAACAGTTCAAAACATTGCTCTTGTTTGGCATCTCTCAAGTAGCTTAAACAATAAGAATTTATACTTAGAATATGCCATATTCCCTCAGACATTTAAAACCTTATTATGCCTATACTGAGAGGTATGAATTCAATCCCTGTCTCCACCATTCTCCTTGCATAGTGGGAAGCATACAATGTAGAGAATATGAAGTTTGAACATTAAACTTGCACGTAACTTTAGAGTCTAAAGAGTTAATGGCATTGGCCCTTGTATTTAGTATTTCAAACTTAGACTTGTCTAGCACTCTACAAAAACAAATATAGACAAATGTGAGAGAAGCAAATAGTTCATAGCCGGAAGAGTTTTCTATTTAAGTTTCACAGGCTGTTGAACAGATTTGTGCATAAATCTGAGCTCTCACTAAAGAGGTAGAGGGCAGAGAACTAACAGTAAGCAAGAAATTGCCAAAAACATGGTAAAAACAGATAATGTTGTTACACTGTCAATCAGTGCAAACACCTAGGGTTATGTGCAGCTTGGTGGTTTTGTCTTTTTTTTAAAATTACATTTTTATAATAAAAGACTACAACACTAAGAGGAGAGATCCGAAGGAAGGAAAGTGTGAGGACTGTTTCTGGCAGTCTCAAAAAGTAGATGCTTGCAGGAAGGCAAATGGTATAAAGACATACATGTTAATGAGAATTCTGTGAAAATCAGAAAAGTTCATGTATCAAAAGGAGGAATCATTTGCAAAGATGTGGTGGAAGTAAGAAAGGGCCTTCTTTTGATGGGATTGATGAGGGCTGCTTATGAGAAAAAGTGAACTTGAGCGCCAGGCAGCCATGGCTTGTGATTTATGCAGATTCAGAAAGAACGCTGGAACAGCCCAAACACAGAAGCTGTCATAATAGATGCACAGTTCTTCAAGGACAACAAAACATAAATCTAAAAGAACTAAAAAAAAAAAAAATCTTTTAAAGCTGGCATAATTATAACAGCATTTCTGCCTGCGGTTTTACTAGAAAGCAGCATTTGCAGTCAAGGACTCAGACGACTGACCTGTGATGCGTTTCACGCGATGCACACACGTGATATGCAACGTAACAGTGGGCTGACCCATACCAGGCGTACTTGCTGTGCTACTTTGCAAATTTCCAAGCCAGTCCAGGCGGATGCATGGCTGCTAAATTGTTTAGAGTCTAACTTCCTGTCTGTTTTTTTCTTTCTAATTTTCTTTTTATTGTTTGCAGCATTGTCAAGTAGATAGTTTTCAGCTGAAGCTTTCTCTACTGAATATTCATTTTGTTAGGTCCTTTAAATTAAATCCATGGATCTACTTACATGGTTTTCAATTACAGGAAAAAATGCCTTTTCTTTTATGATCTGCTAAGACCACTTCCGCTTTAGGGGCAGAGGAACATATACTCATTAAGACTTGCAGATGAATGGAACCTTAGAAAGTCAATTTATTTAAGCTGTTTACAAATGCCTGTACTGCTGTAGTATTCTGGACACCTGTATATTTTCAGTCAGTGGTATTTACTGCTGCCTACTAGCATACAAATATGGGGTTGTAACATAATACTCACTGAAATTCGTCTTTAATTGATAAGCCTATCAATTAAAAAAAAAATATTGGATTTTGTACGTTTTTCCTTAGAGAAACTTCAGTGACACAGAATGTTCTTATAATTAAAAACTCTTCATTCTATAATTTAACTTAGTGCAAAACTGAAGTATAAAAAAAAATTTTCTGTATTTTTCTTCAAGCTAGCTTCTTTGCTGACTTTTATGCATATAATAGTATATACTTTAATATATACATATCATACATTAATATGTATAATATATATATTAATATATTAACATAATATAATATGCATTAAAACAAATAACTGAAAATAAGACAAGGAAAGATAGATTATGAAGGACTTTCATGATTTTCATTTTTGAAAAAGGTAAGAAAGAAGGAGACAGACTCGGATTGGACAAGGGGAAATGGTTTCAAGCTAAGTGAGGGTAGATTAAAGTTGAATATAAGGAAAATGTCTTTTACAGTGAGGATGGTGAGGCATTGGAACAAGATGACCAGAGACGTGATGGATGCCCTGTCACTGGAGACATTCAAGGTCAGGCTGGACAGGGTCCTCAGCAACCTGATCTACCTGCAGGTGTCCCTGTTCATTGCAGGGGTGTTGGACTAGGAGACCTTTAAAGATTCCTTCTGACTCTACAATTCTCTGATTATCTTTGTGAGCTCGTGAGGTTTTATTAACCTTTGCTGTAATATCTGTATCTATAGAAGGAAAAATTGCAATTTCATATTTGTTAGTATGACCTGAGTGGTTTGCAGCGTATTAGAATAAATAGTGAAGAAAAGTCATTGAAGATATCACAATAAAAGACAAACAATAAATGCAATCTATTTACCAAAGGCAAGCTAATCTGATATATTGATAAGATAACTTTATGTCAAAAGATATGTGCCTGTTATTCAAGCTTTGTCATTAATAATGCAAATAACTTTGTCGTGTTGTCAACATATTGTAAAGGAATTTGGTTTGTCCTGAGGCTGAGAGTGGGATTGGCCGTGTCTCTAAATAGCAGAGAGGGAAACAGAGAGATTTCAGCAACCGTAGTGATGGTATGAGGAACAATGTTGTGCCTTCACCATGAATAGCTTCAGCTGGAAAGTTAGAAGAAAGTCTCTGATTGTCGGAGAGAGAAATTTGCTTAATAAATCATTTAGTTACAAAGATGGAGCTTGATAAACAGCCAGAACCATATGGCATGATTGGCAACAGCTGTAGATAGCTGAGGCCGGTGTCAGGACCAGCACGTCTCTTCTGCTCTCAAACTTCTATTTACTGTTGCCATGTAGGACTGTCCTGTGGGTGCACGTGTGTGTGCTGATAAGTGAATCTGTAGGAGCCAACTACACTGAAAATTACTTTATAGAAGGCCTGTGGCTATTACAGAAGAAATGCACCTAACAGTTTCCTTGCACAGTTTTTTTGTTTTTTTTTGTTTTTAAAGAGAATTTAAAGAAATAGAGTTTAAAATGCATCCTGTGTTGTGATGCCTGCAGGAATCTGGAAAAACAATTTTTGTTTATAGAAATTTTTATTCTAATTTCTTAGCATTTAAGCTTGGATAAATGGGAGAAAATGATTTTTTTTGCTCTCCTTACTTTGCTTAAAATGGCCACAGAGTGTACAGTTTGCAGCAGGAGCCTTTAAACTTCCACATTTGGTTTGTTTGCTGATTTTTTTCTCTTTGTAAGTGGTTTCATTAAAAATAAGAGAAAACCAAGGAGTGGAAACTGTGCTCACCACCATGGATGGGATGGTCCAGCATCCTGAAAGCTATTCGGTTTTAGATTACTCAGCTTAATGCTTTTCATGGTGTGTTTGGTGCATGCCTGATCCTCTGCACACCCCTCATACCTGGGTTTATCTGAGATCCTTTAGAGCTCTGTCCACTGCACAGATCTCCGTGTATTGAATATACACTGAGAGATTTTACACACTCACATAAGAATGCATTTCCACTATTTGTGAACAATATTATAGATCTTTCTTTTGGTAGTTCGTTAGCATACTTTCAAATGTCCTGTGCACTTTGTTCTTGGAATATAGTAAATTGTTTGTGATTTGACTTCTAGAAGCTTCTACTTCTCTGAAGACGTTCTTAGCATGAAGAAATATGTGAAATACTTTATGTCACTTTGACAGATAAATATGCTTCATGAAAGGAACAGCCTTTCTTCCAATTGCAGGCTCTGCTTGTACTAGAAATTAACCAGTGCCAGAAGACAGGCCCAAGCACTAGCTTCATTGCCTACTCTGTTAAATTGCTAGAGCTGTCCCTGGAATGGTTTTTGCCTGGGCAGTCTGCCCAGGCCTCTTCCAAACAATTCTTGAACGTGCTTTGAGAATTAGCATGGGCCAGGCACCATGCCCAACATGTCATTTGGATGTGGGCACCCTTTTTTGGATGATAATAGACCTCACTAGTGCCAGGTGGCCTCAAAACAAGAGGGAATAAACATAGCCTGAGTGCCAATGCCATGTGCTAGAGTAGATGATCTTCTGTGCTGTAAAATGATATCTTAGCATTATGTGTACGTGAGTGTCTTCATGTTTAACAAGCTGTAACCTGAAGGACTGGAGATTTTATGAAGGGCAGCCTCCAAATGGGACTTCACGGCATCCAGAAAATTAAGGTAGACATTATACAGTGCCTGTGTTGCTGAATAAATCAGAGCCATGGATCAAACCCCAGTCCTTGGATCAAAGGCACTGGCTCAGATGAACATTAAGTAGAAATTGGCTTTAAAATTTTGTGGGACTCCTCTGATTTGAAGACATAATTATGTTTCTTAACAGTTTAGAGTGCATGAAATAATACAGGGGCTGCGTAAAAGTTGTTTGCTTTAGGATGTATTGTGTCTTTGAAGATGCAGTGTCTATGGGGATGCTGTTACTAGGCTGTAGGGCCAAAATGAATTATTTTTCTTCTCTTCTTCCCCTTTTCCCTTTTACCTCTCCACTTTTCCCTTTACCCTCCTCTTTAATTTTAAACAGTCTTTGTGCAGAATATAAAATTTTCATGGGATGGACATGAAACACTGACTGAGCAAAGAGCATGTGTAAATGAGAGAAGCTTGTTAATTATAAAGAAGCTGCTGGCATGCATTTCAGTATTGCACACTAAGCAGTGTATTTCTGTACCAGAGATGTCATTGGAAATGGAAAAATTCTTTGCTGTGACAATTTTCAGTCTGATGATTTTGGTTTATCTTAATATGCCAAATTAGCACTAGTGCAGGAGCTGCTTTCTGAGGTAGATACCTGTGCCTGGGGAAAAAGAAGTGGCTGAAACAGTAGCTTTTTCAGGCATCTGGGTTTTATTCAGTGCTGCAAGGCTGATGAACAGATGGTGAGGCCTGAGGATGTTCTCAGGTCAGACCTGGCCAAGGGGAGAAACATCATTCTTGGTTATGACAGAAAGAGATGTACTGATATAAATGCCCAGGGCTTGTTTGAGGGTCTTTTGCTGTCAGCAAAAAAATAAAATTGATACCTCCGCTGATAACAAAGTGGTGTTATTATCAAGCTTTTCAGTTTGGCTTCTCTGTGCTATGCACTTTAATCTTGCTTCATAGACAGAGAGATTGTGAAGAGTAAAGCCAAAGGTTCGAAGAAATGGGTATTTTTTTTTTTAGTAAAGCAGAAAAGTGCTGGCTACCTTTGAAAAAATGGATATTCAGTTCAGAGGCAGTTCTACAGTCCTGGACACACTCAAAATGAAAAAATTGCTGTCCTCATCCTTATTTATTAACTGAAGAAAGTTTACATAATTTCAAGACAACTATTTAGCACAGGAAAAACTGCACAGCTTTTCCATGTCATACATAGCATTTGCCAAATTTCCATCACTTCTGCTGCAGAAGTGTTAGCTGTGCTTGTAAATGCCCTGGAAATGCCTGTTACAAGTTTCTGTCACTGATCAGGACCAACACAGCATTTGTTATCTTTCACTGTTTTTTCATAGTTACAGGCGTTCATAAAAGTGCAGTCATTTCTAGAGCTACTGGGCAAAGGAATTAGCTTTATGACCTAATATATCTAACCTGTCAAGTCTCCTCCTTACAAACCAATTTTTCTTTTACTGTATCAGACAAAGAGAAAAGTAGACTTTGCCATCCACTCCAGAGAGCTTATTGCTGTTTTCACAGAATAAATTTATAGTGGATGTTGGTACACTGCGGGCATACAGAAGAACTTGCCTGTGTGCTCTGTGGTAACTCCTTGGATAAGAAATGGCAGTAAGTACTTCTGTAGGAAGAGAAGGCACCAACGTTCCCCAGTGAGCATGGCATGGGTATCATTTCAGATGCCTTTTTTACCCTCGAAATGCCTGCAATTCATGGTCACCAGAAATAACTGCCCCATCTAGGCAGTTGAGATGTAATCACATTATTTCCCAAGAACATGAAGAGGTAATTACATGTGCACAGCCTGCACAGTCCTTTGGATATGTGAGGAGCTACACCTCCTCATTATTTTTCTTCATTTCACGTGCAATGAAATTACCTTTTTCACATGATTCACAGGCAAATAAGAGCAAGACTGTACTCAGTCTGCCCGGTTTATCCCATTTTCTGTTTTATTCTCTATGTTTTTTGTATTGGCCGTGCATCACCTCCTGCTGTGGTGACAGCTTGTGGGTTTCAATCTCCCTATGGCTTACCACTTCCTTCTGGTCCAACAAATTGAACCTTCTGAACCAACCTTCTGGTTCAACAAATTGAAGTCTTTAAAAGAAAAGGCAGTTACTTAGGAAATCAAGTGGTTAAGCTTTGTGGACTATCTCAGTTTTTATGTTGGGGCATACTGCAGTACTCTTGTGAAAGAACAGCCTGTTACACTTACTACAGCTTATATTTGCAATGTTTCAACCAAATGATGAGACGAGTATTTTAAGTGGTATGATTACATTTCTACTTCAAATGTGAATTTATTTTTCATGCTATTTTCAGTCTTTTTGCATTCAACTTCTGAAACTTTGCTACCTCCTTTTTTTTAAAATGCCTTTTTCTTTGTTTTTCTAAGATAACCCTCTTTTTTTTTTTTCTCTCTGAAAAATATAATAAATTTGGATGATGAGACTATAAAATGGCAGATAACGGGGAAAAAAAAAAAAGAGCAGGTATTTCTAATGTAACCCCTCTTCATTCATTAGACTTACAAGCAGGAAAAAATGATAAAAAGAAGCTCTCCTTTATGATTCTGTAGATATTAACAGAAAGTGTGAAAGATGACATTTCTGATTGCAGCCTCTTTCCATAAACTTGTTATGCTTGGTTATGATGACTGTGTTGAGGTTCATGCACCCTATTGTTTTTAGCTGTTTGACAGTCACGGACACTAAGCCCCTCTTCCTGGAACTCCTGTAAAACCACAAACCATGACAACCAGTGTGAAATGTCATAGTCAGTAGCGCTGTCAGCTTAGGTATATTTGTGAATAAAAATAAGGAGAAAAAAAAATGCCGCCCATGGCTAAGGCAGTATCCAGTTCTCCACTGATGCAGGTGAAAGCTATTTGGTAATATACAACCAGGTATACGTAAAAGTAAGACAAGACATTTCAGCCACTAAATAGACACTGCTATTCTCTGACTTTGTTTCCCCTCTTCTCCTGAAGAGTTAAAATTAGTGGTTTTTTTGTTTTTGTTTTTGACCGGAAAACCGGGTAAAGAGCTTGACTTCTCCATAAGCAAGTGGGGAAAAGCTGTTGATAGAGGGGTTAACATAACAGTGCTCTTAAGGGTTCCTATTTGTTAGGTGCTAGGGTAATCAAGAGATTGGTAATCGTAAAACTTTTACTACAAAAGTCTAGGCATAAGGCCTGAAGGAAGCTGAAGTGAATGACTAAAATGGAGGAGTAGAAAAATAAAGGGAGAAAGATAAATGTACTTCATACAGGTATATTTTCATAAACTGTCAGTATCAGATGGTTATGAGCTTGGCCTATCACTTCTGCAGGCTATTTTGATATACTGTATTCTCTTAGTGCCTGGGTCTGTATCCTATCTTTTTCTGTTTTTATTGTTTGACTGGCATCTCTAATGAGGGGCACTTGTCTTCCTCCTCCTCAAGCTTCTGCTAGCTCCAGCCATTACACTATGTTCTCTAGAGTGCTACCTAAATTGTATATGTGTGTAAATATATATATACCTGCTACAGCTTCCTCCCCCCTCTTGTCTTGAAGGACAAATTAGGAGCTACACCTGCCAAAAGACAGGTGTTATAATGAGTATAATAAGCATCACCAAACTCCTGACTAATAATAAAATGTTTGAGAAAAAGGTCCTTGAAAAGAAAATTTAAGAGGTCTGCACTTCTGCCTCACTATTCAGTGCTTATGCTTTAAGACTTTGTGTGTAGCTCTGTACAACCGACACAAAATGTGTTGTTTTCTGTCACTGTATGATGGAGAAGGGGAATGTGGGAGTGCAATGCCTGCATGAGCTATTATCCACATTTTCCCATTCAGACAGGAAGGCTTTTTCTACAATTAAAAACTCCACCAAGATGGGTGTGTGGGGCCTCACAAGCAGAAAGGATGCTGACGTTATGGCAATGTCTCGCCTTGAACACAGTGGTCAATTTCCAGTGGCTTGCACCTCTTCAGACAGGTTTAAAATAGGATGACAGCATCTGACATCCATGTTGATCTCCAGAGCAGTACAGTAAGGTGAGAGGCAGAGAGTTAGACAAAACTGGTCTTCTTTCACTCACATCTGGAGAGAGAGTGGTGTGTGACTTGCCCTTCATGTGCAGATAAGGGGTCTTGCATCAAGCAAGCAAAGCATGACAGTTCCCTGTAACATTTTTCTTACAGCCCTGCACAACCTGTGGCTAACCTCTGAGCTTTAAGGGTTATGGTATTTTCATCATACGTTGTTGTGAAGCAACCCAGGTCCCTCTGCCTGTCACATTAGCACAAGGTACAAAACTAACTGCAGTTTCCTTCGGAAGGGTTGAGGCTTGTTGGGTTCTGCCTCTCTCATGTGTGTTGGCATGTGCAAGCCTTTCCACAGCAAAGGAGAGAATCCTGACCTGAAAATGATCTGATCACGGTGATGAGATAGCTTGAGCAGCCTCTGTGGTAGTTATTTCTTTTCTCCATTCTATGTTCTTTATCCCAAATTATTTGATATTTGTATCTTGTGTTTTTGTTTGTTTGTTTTTTCCCCTTTCTTTCCAAATGGTAGGATTTGAAACAACAGCTGAATTATACAGGAGAAAAATGTCACCCTTAGTTGCATGAGCACTGACACAGCACAGAGCTGCAGGCGTGGGAGGAAGGAGTGCTTCAGGAATGTCCTTACACCTCAGCAGTGGACATAAAATACGTCACTCTGCTGAGCTCACATCTATTAAGTTCACCTTCCTCACCTTTCTGGGACTGTGTCTATTACAGTATTATCCTTTATCAGTGTGAGATGCTTTTTCAGTGGCAGATATTTAGTCCCAGGTAATTTGTGCTCTTTTTATATATGTTTCTATACAAGAGATGTGACATTGTGCTTGTAACCAATTCCACAGTCCATAAGTACTCGTCATTTACTTGGCTGCCAGTCTGAAGATCAGAATTAGAAAGATCCTAATGAAAATAAATTTCTGTTAATAAAGCTGAGCTAGCTTGTTGGAAACAATCTTCTGTATTTAAATTGGGAATGAGGATACTGGTCTGACAATGACCCCACTGCAACTTGCCCTTGGAGCAGAAACAATAAAGATGCTGTGAATAGTTGCCTGGCAGTATGTGAGAACTGTCACTGGGATGAGGAAAGTGCAGCAGAAACCCATAGGGCCTGGATTTGCCATGGCAGAAGTATCAGATTAGTAAATGCTGGAACTAATGTCAGTGGGTTTTGTTTGTTCTGTTCCTACATGAAGAATCATGGCTCAACACTTTTCATGATCTCTGTGGGAGCTCAGTTTGGTGGTCCAACACTACCACCTCATTCCCAGGCTGCTCAAAACCAAGCCTGGTTATCAGTCTGTCAGAGAGGAGCAGAAGAATTACATCTTCTGAAAGCAGTGTAAGTGATGAATAATGTGGAACAAGGAATATCTGGGCAGTTTGCATTATCACTCCTCTGCTCCTTATGCCTGTGTAATTCAGAACCAGTGATCTACCAGGCTTTTGTGATGGCATATCAGCATGTGATTTTGCTGTATTAGAATGACCACCAGCTCTGCTGTGGCTTCTAAGAAAGGTGAAAACCTTTCTTTGCTGTTCAGGCTAGCAGAAAAAATCAGCAGAATAAATCCATCTGTACTTTGCCTATGATAGAGGTGAATCTAACTCCCCGAAGATAGAATGACAGAATGCAGCTGAAAAAGCTGACCAAAGAGACATATAATTTGATGAAAGTTCTCCCATTTTGCAAGCCACTAATGCAGCAAGGCCTTCACAGAACTGTTCCATTACCCTTTATGATATTGCTGGGGTCTGGTCTTGTGTGATAGTTTTGACCTCAGTGGGAGTTAAAGGCTCCTGATAAATCATAAAATCAAGTGCTTCTAAAGAGGGCAATGCTCTCTTTTATTAAGCATCCAAGAAGCAAAACCAAAGACAGTTTAATAGTGAGTTGGATCTGTGACATAAATGAAGCCAATATCCCATTTTCAAAATAATCCACTCCTTATCATACATCAGAAAAAAATATTTCAAGATAATTACTACTTTTTTGAAAAGGTTGTTTTTAGTGAAATATACCATCATGTCTAAATAGCAAGGACACTTAAGAAAAACAAATGGATTAGTTTTTGTTTTTTTTTTTAAGTATTTAATTTAATTGTACTTGGTACAGCTCTGTAACTGCACAAATTTAAATAAGCATTTACCAGATTAGACTGCAAATTTCATCTCTGCCATCAAAGGAGAGTTCATTTCAGGAAGTATCTGAGCTTAGAGTTTTGGGTCAGTTCGCTATAACAATAATGGACATACACAAAACTTTTTATCAAAGTCTGGTTGTAATTACTTGTATACTTTACACCTCAAGAGGAGATAAATTAGAGCAAACCTGTCTTTAAACTGGCTGGGTTGTGTATGTGATCTGCTGGAGCCTAGAGGCAGTGCAGAGTGTTTGCTCCCATTGCTAAGAACATTGGAGGCAACGTCAGAGATTTGCTTGCTGCCTGCTGCACAAACAAAAGGTGCTCTATGGCTGTCCATGAGCCTTGTTATGCTGTGGTGAGCCAGAACTCTTCATTCCTTGCATCTCTCCAAATGATCAAGGGCCATTGCTCTGGAACAAATTGCCCAGAGATGTGGTAGATGCCCTGTTCCTGGAGACATTCAAGGCCAGGCTGCACAGGGCTTTGAGCAACCAGATCTAGCTGTGCATGTCCCTGTTAATTGCAGGGGGGTGGAACTAGGTGACCTTTGAAGGTTCCTTCCAATTCAAAATATTCTATAATTCTGTGATTCTATGATATACTGTTTCTCAGCCCCAACAAGTCAGGAAGTTGTGAGTTAGTATATAGGGATGAATAATGGTGAGCATGGGGGGTGGACAGTTGGTAAAAAGATGGATGTGGGGCATCTAGGAAAAAGAGAAAGAATGCTGGTGGGCTTTGCAGGGTAGATGGAGGAGACTTGAGTTTGTCTGAAGTCTCTGAAGACCCAAACTTTCAGCAAGGTTGTACAGCTGTCTTCTGAGGAGTCAATATTCTATGGCTTTATGCTCACGGGTTTACTTTTACATTTGCTGCTGGTATGCTTAGGTAGCCATTGACTACTGGCTTAGTTGAGGTAAACTGCATTATGGTCATTTGTCTGAGCTCCGGTGTGCTGTAATAGAGAATGAACTGGAAAGTAAAACTGCCTGTGGATGGGCCACTTCAAACATATTTGTTCTCTTTTTTGGATCTTCCAGTGACTCCCAGTTAATGGCTATTTTTTATTCCTGATCGTATTCCTGCTCATATCCTATCAAAGAAAAGATTTATGTTTGAGATAGGGCAGCTAACAAAGATGTGTCAACAGTGAGATGGCTGGAAGTAAAAGTTCATTTGGTGTGTCAGTTCATCTTGAGGAGCTACTGAAGGTCAGACATAAAATATGGCTCATTCTTGGATTGTACACTGAAAGATATCTTCATACCTTAATAAATATTCACTGCCTTAACTGATAAGAACAGAAATAATGTTCCAATGGCTGTGTAGAATTCACTCTGCTCTTCTCCATGCTTACCGCTGGTTTGGAAAGAAGATTTCAACTAATTTCTGGCAAGAGGCCTTTGTCTACTCTGTTGCAGTTAAATGGTTTGGAAAATAGGCCAAGTTAAGAATTAATTTAAAATAGGTACAATAGATGTAGTAATAAAAGCAATATTTATTGAAGCAAGTTAACATTCTTGACATCTTGATTACTATCTCTGAGCAGTAAAATGCCTGTTGGTCCCATAATCTACTGAGCGGGAATCAGTCTTAAGGCACCACAGTCTTCTTAAGCCAATGGTTATGGTGGAAATACATTTAAATAATTAAAGAATTATTAAAAATAAATATATCAATGTTTACATTTATATCTTAGTTTATATTTTAAGATAAATGAAAAGAATTATTCAAAGTCATAACCAGTTTGGTTGCAAATTGCATACCAAAAAAAAAAAAAAAAGAGAGAGAAAATTTGGGAAAAATTGCCTTCTTTTTTTCTCATGAGAATTGTCGTTTTAATGTTATTTCCTTTCATTAATCATTAATCCTAGGCTTTTCACACTGATGGTGCTGTAGGTAAACGATAATCAAGCTGAATTTCAGTTGGGAAAAAACAAAAAATTTGCAAACTTTGGTCCATGTGTGAAGTTCTGTTTCCAAATCTGGAATTAGAATAGGTGCTGTTCTACCATAGTCCCTGCTGTAGGTCTCGTGAGACTGAAAAACACCGAGTGAATCTCTACCATGAGTGTGAGTTTCTTCTTCTGCGATAACTTACGAATATTTAAGGTACAGCTCCTTTATTCTAGGAACAGCAAATCTGGCAGCTGTTTTGCATCTCTAGCACTGAAAGTGTAATTTGATTCCTAACCTCATCCTCTGTTTGATGAATTCTATTACCTGAGTGAACTGGCTTTATTAGCATGGGAATTGAATTAGCTCTAACCCTTGCATACTTTCATTTTTAAATCCTGTTCCTCTGTAACCTTCTGCTTTCTTTCTTCAATTTTGTAGATTTCTTTGAAGCTTCAGGTTTGGAATGACATAAAACATTGATTTACTCAGTAACTTTACTAAAGCTTTCCAGTTATTCGAACTCTTACTGACCATTTCTGAAGAAGGAAGAGTGCTAGTAATTAATCAAGGCAACCTGGCTTTGCTGGTGCGATGGCACTGAATGAGTTCCCAATGGGAGATTTAATTGAAAAACATTATGTTTCAAAATGAATTGGATGAAGTCAGGGGATTAGAACATAATTCTTCCAATCTTGGCAAATTAAAGAAAGAGAAAACTCTCTCAGAAGGAGGAACTGCATAATGCATCAATGGGCCATCAAACACTAATTGCAGGCTATCAGTTAAAAGTGACACCAGGGGATTTAATACTGAGTATTTGGATGCAGGCCACGGGATAAAGATATCTTCTTAAATGTGAGTGGAAGTAAATTTAAGCCAGCAGCAACTTGGTATCAATGACAGCCCTACTGTGTTTAATCAGAATTGAAAGATGGGCCTAAAAGTGTTTTCAGGATGCTTTGTCTACTCAAAAGATTTGATCATGGTTATTTCTTCACAAAGTGGTTGCTCTTCCCAGAATCGATCACACCACTAAATACTTCCATTTGTGCTCATAACCTGAATGATGCTGCTCTCACCACAGTTTTGAAGACTGTATAAATATTGCAAAGACAATATCCTTAGGCAGTCCTACACATTTTCAGCACTTTGCTCTTTTCCCTCTGCAAAATTATTTTGCTTCCTTGCTTCTTTCTCCCTCTGTGAGGACAACAAGAGAAAGCATTGACAAGTCCCTGCTGAAACTGGGGACCACCCAGTTATGATCCTTCGAAATATAATGGACTGAAGATGTTGTTAGCACTAACAGTAGCACATCTCCATTAGGTTATTCTATTTAGCATTTATATAAATGTTTTCAACTACAACCCTGCATCTGCACTTTTTTTTTCACATTTCCTTTGTCTTCCTTCTAAAGTTTGTTTCCATGATGTGACAGCAAGGCTGATTTGAAACACATTCACCCTGCAAAGCCTCAAAGCAGGGTTCCACCTACGTCCCATCATGTAACTATTGTTTTACAGCAATACACATTATAGACGGAAACACAGCTGCTGTGAAATAGCATAGACAGAACAGACACTTCAGAGAAATGAAAACAAGCATTCAGCCTTGACCTTTTGATTTGCATACCATAAAAATGGAAATGTCATTTTCTGAAGTATTTATAGAACACTGACTTAACTCTTGAATCTTGTTCACCCTCTTAGTGAGAAATCGTGAGCATCTGTCACTTTCCACAGCCTCAAAACTTCCACGCCCCCCCCCCCCCCAAAAAAAAAAAAAAAAAAAAGAAGCAAGTATCTTTCCAATAAGCAAACATTTTGTATCTTCTTTTGTCTGTTAGACCATCCAGGGAAATTCTGTATCTTCAGTAGTATTAAGCTAACAGTTTGGGGGATAATACAACCTGATCTTTTAATCATAAAATCATTATTTCAGAAGGGGCTTTTAGAGCTCGTTTGGAGTGAAGGGTTTGGGAAGGCTGAGTATTTCAAAATCTTGTCCTTGTGGATAAGCTTGGTAATTGTTAGTAATCTGAAGGCTGGAAAATAGAAACTGAATGTATTACATTTCTGCAATTTAACAATATTTATAAGCTGAGATTAGTCACAAAAGGTCAAACTGTAGAAATGTTCTATAGCAATCACATCAGTGTTCGGTATAGCAGATCTTAAAAGAAGTGCTGTCGTACACTTTAACTCACCTGTCTTCATTTTCTTAAAAGTCTTTGTGCCAGCATTTTGGGGGCAGCAGTGCCGTCATTATACAAGAACAAAGGTATGTTTATTCCAGATTTCTGTTTCGGTGGATAGGAATGGATGATTAGAAAGTGTACAATAGGAGGATATCAGTACATTCCCCAAAGTATACATACATTCTGTCCAGTAAAAGAGAGAACATCTTATTCTGGATGTCAGATCACAGGTGTATAACCTTTGACTTTTTCTTTCTTTTTCCATTAGTTGGTTTAGCCACTTTTTTTGCCCATTTAGACCTTTGATATCCACAATGTGGCAAAAAATACTCAGCAGACTGTAGCTCTCTGTGAAATTCCTTTTGTTGATTTGAAATTGCTACCTACTCATCTCACTCAGCAATGTGTTCTTTCATCGTAAGAAATGTGCAATCATAATTTCCTGTTCATCTTTTTGTAGAGAAGATACAATCACTTTCCTAGATGAAAATCCTAATATGTTTCATGTCTTTTCACACAGAATCTGTGGGATGGCCACCCTTGTCACTCTACCATGTCTTTTCCAATATTGTGTTGTCAGGCTGGAAAGGGTGGAAGACCAGATCTGCATGTGGCATTTGTATTTTTACAGTAGTAAGATGAAGGATTTCTGCTGTATTCTCTGTTCCCTCTGCAAGAGTGCCCAACATTCCATTTATCTTTTCCACCCCTGAACACTGAGTTGATACCTAAATTGAAACCCTATGCAGCAGTGTAGACTTAGTGAAGAGTAGCTGGAAGGCTGCATGGCAGAAAAGGCCCTGGGTGCTGGTCAATAGCTGTCTGAATGTAAGCCAGCAATGTGCCCAGGTGGCCAAGACCAAAGGTCCTGGCCCACATCAGAAATTGTTTGTCTAGCAGAACTAGGGAAGTGATTATCCCTTGGTACTCAGCACTGGTGAGCACTGTGTTTTTGGGCCCTTCACTGCGATATTGAGATGCTGAAACACTTTCAGAGAAAAACTACAAAGCTGGTGGAGGGTCAACACATATGAAGATTGTCCAAGGGAATTGGGGTTGCTAAATTTGAAGAAGGGAAAGTTGAGGGGAGACCTCACTGCTCTCTACGACTGTCTGAAAAGATGTTGTAGTGAGGAAGGTGTCAGTCTGTTTCCTCAGGTGACAAACGACAGGACAAGAGGATGTGGCTTCAAGCTCTGACAGAGAAGGTTAGCTTGGATATAGGATGGATGAGCATTGAAAGAGGCTGCCCAGGGCAGTGGCAGAGTCCCCATGCCTCGAGTCTTTTAAAGATATGAAGAAGTGGTACTAAGGGACATGGTTTAATAATGAATTTGATAGCACTAAATTGGTGGTTGGGCTAGGTGATCTTAAAGGTCTTTTCCAACCTAAATAATTCTATGATCTCTTTCAGTGGCAATAATTAATTTAGACCTAGTCATTAAATATTTATTACTTTGCTTTTATTTATATTGACTTTCATCTGACATTTTCTTGCACAGTCATGAAATACAACATAACTCTTATGTAAAGAAAGCTTTCATTTTCACTATCCTGGATAATTTTATGTCATCTCCAAATTCACTATTTATACCATCTAGTAGTTCTAATATGAATATATTAAACACTTTACTTCCAAAAAATTGATGGACTTTTGAGTAATTTTTTAATACATTTTGTATTTTATTTTATATTAATTAATTATAAATACAAAATAAACCTTTCTTCCTTATATCATTACTTGTTAGTTTCTTATGCTTTGATGGAGAGATGACTTGTCAAAAGATTTCAGGAAAATTCAAGAAGCTTTATCAATACACCTGTTGAACTTTCAATGAATCCAAATAGTTACACATTTGAGCCTTTACTTTGTACTACAAAAGCTGTTCCAGTATAACTAGGACATCATATGTTGAGCAGATTTTTATTTTCTATAGTTTCTATCAGTATTACCTGCATAACACTCACATTTTCTGTAGTAAGTTACTTGCAACTCTCTGATTTCCCTTTTAAGAAGAGTCTTCACTTGTTACTCTATTTCTTTGGCACTGAGAGAGTGTAAGTAGATTACAACTACAGTAATGATAAAATAGTTTCACACTTTGACTACCATACCACTTGATGGTGGCTCAAGTGATTCCTTTGCATTTATTTTATCAGTTTGTTCTATTTGATGGTTCCAAAAAACTTACCTTTTATCAAGAAAGTGGCTGTAAATCTAGATTCTTCTTGAGTGAAAATGGATAAAAATAATTCAGCTAATTTTTTTTTTTTTTTTTTTTTTGGTCATGAGTTTTAACTTTTCTGTGCTCAGACTCTACACATTTTCCACAAGGGAGCAAGAAAGGTTTTATTTGCCCAAGTTAATCTTTTTGTTTTTTTTTTTTCCATCTTTGCTATTTACAGTTTTACATTTGATTTATCTAAATGTATGCTCTTTATTTTGTTTCCCTTATCAGATAAGACTTCTGCTTTTTTAAGGAAGACTTCTTAACTTTTATCACCTTTCTTTATTCTGTTATTTTATTGGTTCTGACTTTTTTGCATCTTTTTTTTTGTAGCTATTATTTACGGTGAAACTCAAGTTTAGTTGTCTTTAAATAATCTCAAGGTTGTCTGCAAGTTTTTTATTCTTCTACGTTCCTTTTAATTTGTTTTTAACAAGCTTCTTCATTTTTATGTTCTCTTTTTTGAAATTAAATCTGCTTCATTCTTGCAAAGAATGCTAAATTTGAATATATAGTAGTCATAATTACAGAGCAAGTCTTCAAAAGTAACGTTGAAAACCACATCTCATCCACTCAAGCTTGAGCCAAATTGCTCCTTAGGTTGTGGGTTTTCTGACTAGGAAGTTTAACAAGTAGTCATTCATGATATTTAAAACTATATCATTTCTCACTATGACATTTCTTCCGGCTACATGGTTATAATTGAATTTTCTCATTCTTATTTTCTGTTCTGCTCTGACAACTTTGATCTCTTTCTAAAGCAGATTAAAGCCCCACTGTTTTCTCTCTGAGTAGCAGTACTAAATTTCCTACTAAAGCAAGACAATTAGAAATACACAAATTCCTATATTCTTTCTGGAAGCAGTTAAACAGTTTACTGCGTTCCCCTTATTTGACATTTATACCCTAGCTTTCTCATTTATTTTCTTCCATTCTCTCATTCATACAGCATTATGATATCACCTTTGTTAGCAAACCTAACTTACATTCCTGTCTTATTTCAGTCAGGTAGTCGCAAGTGCAATGCTGGTCCATGACCTGGAGCTGTTGAGGGTGACATCTTTCATCAACACTCTGGTCACAGTCAGACAAGGTAAGACAATGACAGAGGGACAGTCAGGAGTAGTAGGGGACAGGGCTGCCTACAATATTACTCACAGTATATTACAGGATAAGACTGTGGGCCGGATCCTGAACTTAGCTGAATCTTGAGGCCTAAGGGCAGAGGGTGAAGATCTTTGTCCCAGGGGAAGCTGATATACATCCCTGGCCTTGGAGGGTTATCCATGGAGTCTGGGAGGGTCTCTCCTGGGATGTGAACAGTAAAAATATATATATATATTTAAGTGTTCTAAAAAAGGTGTGAACACTCAGATGAAAATGGTTTTTTATAATAGAATACAATATTAATGGAAGACAGTTGACTGTGAAGAATTGAAAACAGACCCTCTGAGGCTAGGCAATAAAATGACATAAAATTCAATGTAGATAAACTATAAATGCTGCACATCTACAAAAGAAATTATCCTAATTTCTCATGTAGAATGATGGGCTCTAGGATGACCATTAATACTCAGATGTGAGATTTGGTACTGTGATAAATAGTTCCATGAAAACATCAGCTCTGTGCTTAGGAGCCGTCAAAAGAAAAAGCAAAGCACAAGTTTTGCTTCCTCAAAATGGGAGTTACAGATCAAAATATAAGATTTTATAATACCACCTTATAAATCCATACTTTGCTGGCATGTTGGTTGGTGGTTGCCTGGGCATTCCATTATTAATCAATTTATAGACAAGGGTTATGCCAATCTGTACTGATTCACACTGAGCAACAAGAAGCAAAAGCAAGAAAATCATTGCAATGTATGCACTATTTCAAACACCACAGTGTTTAGAAACAATTAAAAAATCAGGCTATAGTTGAACTCTGAGTCTCTGCCTAACGTAGTAAATTAAATAGGGCTAGCATTTAAGCAGTTGATTCTGATTGTTTAAAGTTGTTTAAAGTTGTTTAAAGCTACTATACTCTCTCAGGCAGTTTTTTGATGTATTGCTCTCTGAGACAGTGCTTGAGTCTGTTCCTAGCTGGGTGGCATATGCATGCCACCACCATGTTTTATACAGAAAGAACATTTAGTTATATGGAGAACATCTGTCTTGTAGCCTGTGATGTTCAGGTTCAAAGAATGGTTTGTTATCTGTTTTTTTTTTCCTAGAGCAAAGGTAATCTTAGCATCCAACCGTAGACTCAAAAGCAGCCTATGAAAATAGATAAAATGAGCCTGGAGTTATTTTATGACCCTGAGGCAGTGCAGCATATGTGACACCAAGCTGCTTAACTGCTCCTTTCATTTCCCCAAGCTGGATTGTTGCACCCCAAATGCTGTCTGGGAAAGAACTCTTACCTGTTCTTGTTCTAAGCAATGCCAGATATTGTCTAGAGGCATGCTGAAATTGTGCTAGGGTTTGTGTTAATGGTCTTAAGAGCATGGATACTCATGGGAGCTAGACCATGGCCCTGCTACAGCATTGCTGGGTAAGGGCTAGTGGCCCTAGGGGTGATGTGAGGTACTGAGCTTTGGAGTCATGGAAGAATCAGTAAGGAACAGACAGGGCTGATGGTGCACTCAGGGCCCTGAGAGAGGAGTGGGTGCCTGTTATCCTTTGGGTACAAGCTCAACAATTTTGAACACTGTATGAGGCCTCCTGCCTTTTCCCCAAAGCGCTTTACCAACTTCAGTGGCTGTGGGTTTCCAGGAGAATGTGGCTATTGTAGTTCAAAAGAGATGTAGCACAGACCATTTTCATCATCCTGTTCTAATTAATACAACAAGCACCCGATATTAAATAATCTTTGTGATGCGGTTGCCACCAGAAAATGGTTGATGGTTCCCTCTTATACCATCACACAATTTTAGGATTTTCAGTTCCTCTAACAGCTGGGTCATCCTTTGGAAAGGAGATATGGTGAGTCCCTGATACAAAGCCAAAACCTTGGGGAATGGACACCTACTGATTCCACTGGTGTTTCAAATTTGTCACAGCTACTCTCATTTTATTCTACCTTCACTGGCCTTTTGAAGCAAGTGACAGTACTTTCTCAATCAGTTGCATAACCCTCAACCAGAGAAAATAATTTACAGCTAAGAAAGTAATATACTTCAGTACACCTACACTGAGATTTGAATATCTGCTGCCCTTTTGTATGTGATGACTGCCATTTATTTGCTTTACTGATAACCAAGAAACCTTCAACTTTGGCCTCCTCCATTCGCTATTGATTTCCTTGTTGCAATCAAGGTGGCCTGGGTCAATGTGCAATACCTGCTAAAATCCTTAATATCTTTCAGTTCAGTACTGCTATATCTTCCAGTGAACAGAAGGCTATACTTTTCACCTATGGAACATTTACATTTGTTATATTCATAAATACAAAAGCAACAAATCTTCCATAATTGTTACTGCATCACTTTGATTTTTCTGTATCAACACTTAAGACATCAATAGCACTTTGAAAAGAGATGAACTCAAAATTGGAAGTTGGTGGAACTCAGAGGTTTAGCAAGTGCTCATAGTTCTTCGGATATATTAACTCTGAATTAATGAATAATCTAGATAATTAAAAAAAAAAAAGCCAACAAAACACTCTTCCTTGATCAGTGATAAGTGTTACAGTCTGATATGACTTTTTAGAGGAATATCAACTGCTTAATACATTCCAATTAGTGAGAAAATAGTCTTCACTTGATTCAGATAAACCAAGTTTTGTATTGTAAACTGTCCATTTATTTGATAAAAATATTCACATTTAAGCATTAGAGAAATCTTTGCTACCTTCTGATAACATTGCATATCAGAAAAGGAACTCCATTGTAGTTAATGGGACTGAGGTTGTGTAAAAAGTAATAGGCTTTTTCTCTGTATTTTAGGAAGTGTTTTTGAAAAATGAGCATAGGTTCCCTCTCTGTTGTTTCTGGAATGTTAAATAACTTTAATTGCTCAAGCATAATCTTATTTTCTCAAATAATATATTGGACTGTTAAATCCTCAGATGCATGTTTATGATCTGACTGTACTGAGAGATGCCCCAGTTCCTTGCTTGCTTATTTCTCACTGAGCATTCATTCCTCCATGAATCATACTCTGCTGAACAACCAGAGAAGCAATGCCTTTGAGCTTGTGTTGGAGAAGAATACCACAAAGATGAATCTTCCTTTCAGATAGATGTTATAGCTCACCTCCCATGCCTCAATTCATTGAGTGTTGGATTGGGTTCACTAAAATATATAATTTATATTGACATTATTTTAAAGCAGCCTATTTAAAAGAAGTGTGGTAAAATTCTCATAGCATTTTCACTTGCTGACAGCTACAAATGGAATGTATTGCTTCTTCCTTTCCATAAGTGGCTTTGATTTTTCCTAGATGTTCAAGGAAATTAGTCTTCTGCTGCTGTTGCAGAGCTGGTGTTGCTCTCACAATACTGCAATTGTCTATCTGATATTCTCCTCTACACCTAAGAAGAATTGCGAGTGCCATACAAAGAGTGCCGAGGTTACCAGGGCAGAAGGTTATAGGCTAGTACTGCAATTTTAAATACAAAATGTGAGACAAAAATGAAGCAAATAAAGAGATCCCAAAATAGTTGTCTGTTGTGGTAACTTGACAGGGTATAGGATTCTTTAATATAGTGTACATAGTAAACTTTTCTAGAAACTCTTTCTTATGACTCATCACGTTGAGGTCAATATTTTACAGTAATAAGCATTAAGACAGCACCAGTTTGTGTGGGCAGAGTTAAATTTGGGTTAAAAAATGAGTAGTGAACCATATAATTGCATAGAAACGAGGTCCACTGCATGTTGGGGAAGGTTTAGTCAGATCTTCTAAAATGCAGTCAGTCAGAATGTTCTGCTCCTTTCCCTTACTCCTTCCCCTTTCCTACAAGACTGCTTAACTCTACAAAGAAAGATTTTTGCCCACATATTTGCAAGGCTGAAGTCATGCGTGTTCGCTGGTAAAGAGGTACTGAACTTCCAATATAAGTGGTAGCCAGCTCCTCTGGCATTTTTTTTTAATTTTATCGTGGACTGCAAGACTGAATCCTGAAGTGAAGGGGAACTAAATGTTAATGTCTTGGCTGCAGATGAAACTGCCTGGTGGCATTACAGCATGTAACAGTTGCAGTTTCCTGATATAGATGCTAGACATGCGGCTGAGTATTGTGGCTTAGCGAGTTATCACCATCAGAAGTGAACAGAGGCTAGCAAACTGGCAGGGTTGATGTTGTGTTTTGAAAACATTAATTCACTGACAGCAATAGTTACTTGTGCCGTTGTTTGCCTGGCTCTGGGTAATTGCTAGTTGGGATGGTTCCACCTATGCTCATTGTGTGTTCGGTTTCAAGATGAGCATTAAAGTTTAAATCACTGACCTTGGCTCCAAATTAGAGGATGATTTTTTAAAATGTTCTCTCACTCCCCCACCCACTTAGCAAACTCTTTGACCTCTGGGGGTTTGATTTCCCTGAAATGTGGAGATAAATCTAACATTTTTCCTGATGGTACATTTATACATTGTTTTAATATGATTTAACCAGAACTCTGAAAGCTTTTTCCTTCTTTCTCACTTCAGATTTTGCCTTGTGGTCTTTCAGTGGGAAAAACAGAAAACATTTGTTAAAAGCATTAGAAAATAAGTGTTGTTTTTTGGTGTTTTTTTATTATTATTATTATTATTTTAATTCTGACACAAGTCTCAATCAGCATTACATTATCTCCCTTAACTCCCCAGGCTAATGATAAAGAACTGCTATCCTCTCCCCCTGAAGTTTCTCTCTTCCATCCAAAACAATTTGTTTTGTACTTCTGTGAACTTTGAACACTGATATATTATAAAATTAAGCAGATTACAGTGATTTGAACTTTCCTGACAGACAACAGTAATCTGCTAAAAGTTTCCCATTCTAGGCCTTGAGAAGGAATCAAAGGTAGCAGTTCTAGTGTACCGAAATGAACCGTCTGGGGTTTGTAAACATGCAGGCTCTCATATTAACACTGCAGTGTTCCTCTACCCCTATTTCTTAATGCATAAATCGCTTGCCATTTATAAACTGGCATGTACTAATAGCTCCTCTCCTTTTTCTTTTAATGGTCTTACTTGTGTGGGTTTTTGTTTGTTTGTTTTTTGATTTTGGTTTTGCTGTTTCTTTCTCAATTATTACAATGGAACAAATCTGATAAAGCTTTTATGTTTGATCTACTGTCCCTTTTGTGGCCAAACCTTTAACTAGAGCAACTTAGGGCAGTTTGACTACTACCAGTAAAGCTATACTACTTTCTGTTAACTTAATATCTGTTCCTGCTCATACTGTCAGGCTCGTTCCTTACTTCTCAACCTTTAGTTGCTCTTACCTCAACATAACAAAGAAAGGATGTTGTGGCTGTGGCAAACTTCTTGAAGAGTTCTCATCTAAGAGACAGTTCTTACCACTCATGCTTTTAACAATACTTGATACTAAAAAAGGAATACTTTGTAGACTCTTATTAATGGCAAACGTCACTGCCAAGAATTGACGTAACTTCTTTATATTGCGGACTGCACTTTGTTCTCTGTCTAGCCGTGGAGCTACTTAGCATGCACAGGAAAAATATTATTTAATATTTAAATTTGATTTCTCTAATGAAATGCTAAATTTAATGTTCTTATCTCTTAAACATGCCATGAATTAATTATTCCTTGTCAAATTAGATCAGTGGTGTAGTTCTGTAAAAATCATAGAATCCTTAGAGTTGGAAGAGACCTCTGAAGGCCATCTAGTCCAACTCCCCTGCAGTGAACAGGGACACCACAGCTAGATCAGGTTGCCCAGGGCCTGATCTAGGCTTACCTTCAAAATCTCCAGGGATGGGGCATCCATCATATCTCTGGGCAATCTGTTCCCAGTGCCTCACTACCCTTACTGTAAAAGACTTTTTCCTTGTATCTTGCCTAAACTTACTCTCTTTGAGCTTGAAGCTGTTTCTCACTGTTCTCTAAAGAGTCTGTTTTCTTCTTTCCTGTAGTTCCCCTTTAAATACTGTTGCTATCAGGTCACCTCACAGCCTTCTATTCTCCAGGCTGAACAGCCCCAGCCCTTGTTCTTGCAGGAAATCTGTTCCATTCCACAAATCATTTTTGTGGCCCTCCTCTGGACATTCTCCAACAGGTCTGTGTCTCTCCTGTACTGAGGAGTCCGCATCTGGACACAGCACTCCAGGTGAGGCCTGGAGTAGAAAATTAAGGAAAAAGGGTAAAAAACTAAGGAAAAGGTGTAGAAAATTATGCTCTAGAATAGGCAAGACTTTTTTACTGGTTTTGTTATCTAATATTTAATCCTTTGCTTTGCTCTTTTTTTTTGCTATCTGTCTGGTCTTCCTATTTTAATGGCAGGCAAGGTGTAGTTTTTAAAACTGATGTCCAAAAAAAGACAAAAAAGTAGTACTGCTACAGTCATAAGTACAGTCATAAGTGATAGCACATAAGTTATGCCACACATCTTCTGGAAGTTGCTGCCTACAGAGATTATTATGGGAAATAGGCAAGATGAAGTTCAAATGTGAGATGTATTGTACTAAACTCTGCATAAAGAAATTTGATGCAAAAATACAGTTTGGCAACAAAACAAAAAAGTTGTTCATAAAAAGTCTGGAGCTGAGTAACTGATACTCAGTTATGGCAACCCTTACTTTAGGCTGGATTAATTTTAGATGGGATGTCAACTGTCAGCCCAAGGAGAGTATTATTCTCTTCTGCTTGTAACTGCCAAAACCTCATTTAGAAGACTTTTGGCTACTGTAATCTTTGAATTGGAAGAACAATTTGGATAACTTAAAGAATGAAAAACATAATTTGAAGAATGACACATGACAAAAAATGAATGAATCAGTTTTAGGAGTGAGGTGTTGGCATGGGCTTTCTGTTTGTGGAAGGAGCTATTTATGTTGCAAATTAACAATGATGGATTGTTTTCCATAGCTGCTGGAGAAGATGTATAACTTAATCTGCAGCAAAAGTTTAAGCTGGATAGTAAGAATTACATCTTTTTAACTGTTATGCAGATGGACTGTCATTTCAGAAGGTTTCTGAGGATCAGATTGAGTGAATATCCCTGATACTGATATTCACCTGTTCCAGGTGCAATTGATCATGTACCTATGTTTGGGCAGGATTAGAATAAATAGCTGAAGTCTGTGTTTTCTTCAGTCACTCTCGGATATTTTTGCATAAGCATGTGAAAGGATTATGTAGAAAGCTGAACCTCTTGCCTTGCTACTAATATTCACCATTCTCTTGTATGCAGAAATCCTTCTGTCTGATGCTCAGTTCTGAGCCACATCCTAAATTACTGTGTCCAAAAGTGCCAGGTTTTGGTACCATGGTCATGGTTCCATTAATACCTATAATTAAAGGTGATTTTTGTTTTTCCTTGCAGCTGTTACATCCATGTATCCATTGGGAATGAACTTTAGTGTCACCTGGAATTTCAGACTTGACCTACAACCTTCCAGCTCTCAGTGAAGTAAACCTTGCTTTAACCCTGCATCTGATTTTGTTAGTTCCATTGCCAGCATGATGGCAATGGAATGAAGAATGAAGGCAATAATATACTGAGATATTTTTGTAATCTTTCAACTTTTGTGGAAAGTGATTTTGCAAAGTATCAGTCTTAACAGATTTGTAGGAAAATGGCTCTAAAATCCTGCCTTTCCCATTCATTATCAGTGACTTTTGAATCTGTTCAGGAAGGAAGGTACAGATGCATTCTATCATTTCTTACTCTTGTTATTCCTCCAGTGATAACCCCTGCCATGAGAAAATTAATGAAGATATGCTTCTTTGTTTCTATAATTCTTCCCAGCAAAGCCCAATCATGATTTTCTAACCACAAGGCAAAGCTATTATCTTACCCTTTTATATGACAGTTTGTGCTGGGGCAACCTATTCTACCCAAATCCACAAATAGCTCATCAAGCCCTAGAGCACTTTGTTCAACTCTGCTCTGTGGCCTTACTGTGTTTCAAAAAATATTCCTCAAGAGCTTCCCACCACTGCCTGTTGCTTTGGTCCAGTAGCATAACTAGAAGTGGAGCTGGCAGGACCTGCAGTGTAGGGTAGTGTGAGGCACTGCAGTTGTCAACTGCAGTTTTTTTCCTAGATTCATGGCAATGAGTGTGACATCATTCTTTTAAACCAACCAGATGACAGACATCTAGTTGCCACACATATTTTGCCTTACGTACTCAGTACAATGGTTAAATAGAAAGTATGTATACCTGGACCTAATAGCAGCAAGGGGGTAATTAGCATTTTTAGTAACCAGATTAGCAAAGTGTAGGTAAGTTTTACATGCTGATGATTCAGAAGAATCTATTCTGGTCCAGTCCTAAGCAATTCCTATATCAAATATCTGTAAAAGTACAGTCCAGTGAAGTCCAGTGGACTACAAAAAGAAGAGCTCATTTCATATCTATCCTAAGTCCAGCTAAACTCAAAAATTGTCAGCAAAAGTCTGATATCTTGCAACAACCATAATTTGTAGTGTCTTTCTTGCACAATAAAACAATGTTTTTATTTTCATTTGAAAATATTTAAAGTCACAGTGAAATGACTCAGCAACAGAAAACAACTGAGGCAAAACAACAACTCATCACAATTTAGTCCAGTGATAATTAGTTTTCTCCTCCATGTCTTAGTTTCGCTTTGCATGGACTTTGCACAAGGATGTGAAACATAACAGCTCATTCTCAGCTGTGGTTCTTGCAGAACAAAAACACTGCAAGGTGAGTCATGGTAGCAATGCAGCAGAAGCAGCAACATAAAACTGAATTTTCTCTGCTTTGTATATTTAATTAGTATCTTCCCCTCACCTGTCTTTTTTCCTTCCACCACTTAAATAAAAGTATATTCACTAATGGTTGAATGCCCTTGCTTGTTCTACTTCAGTTTACAAATTCCAATTATCTCTATCTATTCATTTCCATTTGCTAGTTATCTTTTTGTCATTGTTGTTTTTCTTTGAAAAAGTAGAAACTGAATGGTAACAGTAGAAAGAGACATACTTGAACAGATTGAAGAAAATCAGCAGGTCTTACTGCAAGTCTTCCTTAAGTGGATTGAGCCTTGCCTCCATGCACCACATCTATCATGACACTATAGTCAATAACAACAATTTTTTAGAGGAATGAATCTGAGTTAATAGGAACAAATACTTGACATCAGAGTGATAACACCCTTCTCACCGCTGATAGCGGTGAGCCTGGTAGGTATTTGCTGCAGGTTAATTGACCCTGAAATATGTTCATATGTTTATCAAGGATAAAGTTTCCCTAATCTACCATTAGTTCAATATTTCTCCTCCCACATTATGCAACTGATCTCAAGGATAATGATGCTTAGTCACATAGCCTGGTGTTATTCAAGATATTCAAAGATTCTTGTAGATAATCTTCAGAAATTTACTCTACAGCCTTATTCATGTATCATAGTATTTGCTTTGCCAAAACTTGGGTCTTGTAGGAGTCAGAAAACAATTTCTCATGATCTACTCTGATTCTTTGGACTCTTCTTTCACTTCACCTCTACATCTGCTCTGAATGTATCACATGATTTCATAATCCATTCATTTCCATTATTTATGTTCTAATGTGTAAAGAGACACATATAAAAGAGAGGGAGCAAGTCTTGAGGAGGGGATACAGTAAAAGATTGTAAAAGAGCTCCATTTTGGAACTCTTCATTCAGAACACATAACTACACTTTTCTTAGTGAAAGGCTTTCAGTTTGCCTCTCAATTCTTCTGGTACTGTGGATATCCTGTCTGACTCTACTTGCCTCTAATCTTCTGAAGTGGTAGTGGGCTCTCCACAACTCCTTCATTTGAAACAGCATTTCCAAATGCCTGGAAATTGTGAGTACTTAACGTGTCTTCTGAGAAACTGCCTGTGATCAGTGTTTTTGCCTGAGTTTGGAGTGGCTGCTTTTTGCACCTGAGTGTATTCAGTTCTCTTATGGTCATATTGATCCTAAGCACAGAATGGTGCGTGTGTACAGCAGAGAATTGATAGTGGTGGGCTATTCTCAGTCTAGGTGGTGTCAACTATTGCATGTTGTGGAAGTGCTTGATCCTCTGACTCACTCTGGCTGGGGAACGTACCTACTCTTATCCATGCTATAAAATGATCCAAAAGAACATCCTAAAACTTTTACAAAGGAAGCTTTGATAGGAACAGTTCCTGATAAGTTTGGGGTAAAGTAAGAACATGCTTCTCTTTTGTTGTTTATCTGTGAAAAGTATTTGCAGCATGGAAAACTGTCTGGGCCATGCACAGAAATACCTTGCTGAGCAATGTGGGAGCCCATTACTGCTAGGATTAGTGGGAGTTCTTATCCCTGAGGTGGCTACTGTTCGGCAAGCTTGGAGCATTTTCTTCACTCAGTTGTTTTGATTCCGGAGAGAAATCATGCTTAGAAACTGAACACACTACATAGGTAAATCAATGCGTGGGACTGAGAGCAGCAGAGGTGGCAGCAGGTTGAAGTTTGACTAATCGAGTCAGTCAGGTTAATCTGTTCTAAAGCAGCAAGGTTCAAGCCAGAGGAGGATCTACTGTTGATGCAGACTGTCATGCTGAGATTAATACAAACCAAATTCAGGGGAAAAAAGGCATGTTAGTCAGTGTACTACATGGTGTTTACAGTTTCAACATCTACTACAGCTGTGTTATTCCCACTTCCAGGTTTGAATAATTTTTTTCTAAGAGATCTGATGAGTACAGTTGGAAAAGGCATGAGGTATCAGCTTATTATGGTTAATTCCAATTGTTTGAAACCAGGGAAAATTTGCCTACTCATGAAAATGCCTCTGCTGCTTCTATATAATATTACTGATTTGACTTGTTTTGATCTTGATATTCCTATCCTGTACTACCTCTATATCTGTAAAAATTGAAAAGTTCACAGAACAGTAAAGCAAGATGTCATACTAAGACTAGTTTTAAGATAGATTCAGTTCTGAGAGTGAAGTCTCATAGTGTAGGAATTCTTTAAGACTGCTGTGAATTGTATGCATCTGCCAAAAGCTACTCAAATAGTCTCACACATGCTAGGAAGACACTCCAGGTTTTCCACATTGCAAAGTCATTGCTAAAACTGTACTTCTTTAAGCAGACAAAATTACCTTTCTCAGCTTAAGATAATGGGCATCAAGAGTACCTATGCAACTTAAGAGGTGTCTGTTTTTAGATTAGTATTATATGAAGAAAGACATCTTGCCTATAAATAGTTTTGGCTTTTGTTTTGTTTGTTTGTTTGTTTTTGAAAAAAAAAAAAAAGAATGAAATGGAAAAGTTCAGCATGCCATTTCAAAGCAACAACAACAACAACAAAAAAGAAACAACAAAAAAAACCATACTGAGCTATAAAATTCAAAATAAAAAATGAAAAAATGCTGAATGGTTCTGAAGTTTCTGTACTATGGAAAAGTATTTAATTCCTGAAACATCCTTGGACAAAGCACCCTATACTTTTAAAGTTAAATACAATCACTGAAGTGGGAACAGAGAAAGTATTCCTATATGTATTTTTCTTTGAACTATGCCCTCAACTGCACTGAAAACACAATATATGTTTCTGGTAGGGCAACTATTCCATTTCACATTTCTGGGTAAATCAGTACCCAAGACCAATGGCAAAAGCTAGTGATCTTGTAGATGAAGAAAACGCCCTGTAATTTGCTACTGGCATCACAACTCTTGGGATTTTAATCTTTATTCAAAAAATATATGTATTTAAACACAGGATCTTCATAAAAAATGTTCAGACCACATGTAGACAAACACTGACTAGACAATTTACCACATCCTATGTAATTCACAACTCTAAAAAGAAATTTAGCCTTCTCTTTCTCTCTTTCTCCTTATATACATATGTATATATTTCCCAAAAATGCTTTGCTTCCTGTTTTGGCAGCAATGAGTTTGTTTGGACATGAGTCTGGACATACTGTGATTTGAAGGGAACAGGTATATTCCACATCTCCAGACAGAAAATCTATTGATTACCTAGTTAGTGTCACTGCTGGAAGGCACAGGCTGAACAGCACGACTCAGTAAGTGAATGCGTGGTTGGCTGTGCAGGGGAATCTGACTTTTTGGCTAGGAGTTTGCTATTCAAATAAGATTAAAAAATAGCAAAATCTGCTGAAGAAAGCACTGGGGTGACTCTCTCTGGGGCCATTGTTGGCCTGAAGGCTGATGTTTTCAGTTTGAGTGCAGTGCATTTTCCAGCAGAGACACGTACTTTGTGCTTTCCCTTGGAGTCTTCATGAGTTTTATCAAATGACTGTTTAATTTAAAAAAGAAAACCAGCAAAACACAGTCTCTTGGAGCAGGGTTTGGAACCCAGGTTTTCCTATTTCCCAGAGAGTGCCCTTAATGGTTTGGCTGGAAAGTAACATTCTTGGCCTACTAAATCTTGAATTCCTTTATGAAGGTGGAACAGCTCCAGTAGAAAGTACTAAAAGCACCGCAATTTCTTCTGCCTCACATAGCCTGTACATCTGCCCGCTACAGCGTTCTCCCTGACAGTGAGGGAGGAGGGCTGAACTCCTTTTGGCTGAGCAGACCATAGGACTCAGGGTTCCCAAGTCTTGTGTGAGTGTGCTAGTCGTGGAGGTGTTGGTTAGAAAAAAGCACGGATCTGAGAGTTAAAAAAATATCAACAACAACAACAAAAAATAACCCCCCCAAGGCTGTCCTGTTGTGCTTTAACAGGAAGGCATAATTGTGCTTCCTCTTTGTAAAAAGACTCAAACACAGGCTGCTGAGGGCCTTTTGCATTCACCTGAACACTCAGCTTGGAAAACAAACAGGAGGAGGTGGAAGACTGAGCACAGTGGCTGATCAGTGATATTTCTGGTATTACAGTGGGATGGCTTGCAGAGATTGCAGAGATTAAGGATGGCAGAGCTGCTGTGGATGAATGCAGACTGACTGGGTGGCATGTGCAGGATGATAAGCGTGAGGATGTATTTTGTGCAAAGGAGCAGCTCAAGCGTATGGAATTCTGTGGTGGAAAAAAGGAGTGCGCTTGGGCTTGTTCGAGGAAATATCCTTGGTAAGATCATGTGAGGCACCATCCTGAAGAGCAAAGTATGGCTGTCCAAGCTTATGGCTTGTCCGGGCCACACTGAGTGAAGATGAATTGAGGGCTGCATCTGTGGAGGTTGTCCCAAAAGTAATGCTCCTAATTATTTCCATGGAAAATACAACCAATACAAAGAGCATAAAAACACTATCTGGTAGGACAAATTCTCAGCTACAAAACACTTTTTCAGCACAGTCATCACCATTAGCCCTGCATTTTCACCAGTGATGAACAAGAGCCTGCATGCTGTGCTCACAGCTACCTGCAGCCACCATCAGCACTACTGAAATGCAGCTCTCTCCACCTCATGTCCACTGTTTGCTCTCCCTAAATGTTCAGCAAGCTTTGACGAATTTTAGTGGGTGCAATTTTTCCTGTGTGGAGGAATTCAATTCCACACCTTTGCTCCATTCACGCTTACATGCTAGATGCCATTTTGTCATACTGCCCTTCTGCTGCCATCTGTTGCATGACAACAAAACGTAATGGAATATTGATGAGAAGGATCAACTTCTACTGCCATACCACCAACATCCACCCTATACTTTGTGGACCAACAATGATAAAATAGGAAGCATTACTTTCAGAACAGCCCTCATAAAATATGTAATTTAGTGAATGTACTTAAGTAACAAAACAAATTATTATTTTTAAAATTAAAACATATAAAAAAGAGAGTGACAGAACCATAAAACTAGTGGGATATTTGACCTTGCCTTTGTGAAACTAATGTATCAGGCTCATTTGATGGGAGTAGCTGCAAGTCTAGTGAGCTCTCAAGGAGCTCATCAGAGATTTTTGATGAAATTTGATGCTTCCTGTGCTTCATACTTGAAAATAGTCATTCACAAATTTGCGTACTGACAAAAACAATGACATGAATAAGGCAGATTGTGAAGTGAGAGGTATTTCCAGTATTACAGAGTGGAAGGTGCGGTCCTTGAGAGCAGCCCTGTGGAGAAGGACCTGGGGGTCTTGATAGATGAAAAACTTAACATGAGCCAGCAGTGTGCCCTTGTGGCTCCGAAGGCAAATGGGATCCTGGGCTCCATCAAAAGAGGGGTGGCCAGCAGGGACAGGGAGGTGATTGTTCCCCTCTACTCTGCTCTTGTGAGGCCCCATCTGGAATACTGCGTCCAGGTCTGGAGCCCCCAGTACAAAAAAGACAGGGAACTGTTGGAGAGGGTCCAGAGGAGGGCCACAAAGATGATCAGGGAACTGGAGCTCCTCCCCTATAGAGACAGGCTAAGGGAGCTGGGCTTGTTCAGCCTGGAGAAAAGAAGGCTGGGGGGTGACCTCATTGCAGCATTTTGATACCTAAAGGGAGCCTACAGAGTTGAGGAGATTAAACTCTTTGAAAGGGTTGATAACAGCAGGACAAGGGAAATGGTTTTAAGTTGAGGGAGGGGAGACTTAGGTTGGATGTCAGGGGGAAATTCTTTACAGAGAGAGTGGTGAGGTGCTGGAACAGGCTGCCCAGAGAGGTTGTGGATGCCCCGTCCCTGGAGGTGTTCAAAGCCAGATTGGATGGGGCCCTGGGCAGCCTGGTCTAGTATTGAATGTGGAGGTTGGTGGCCCTGCATGTGGCAGGGGGGTTGGAGATTCATGATCCTTGAGGTTCCTTCCAACCCTGGCCATTCTGTGATTCTGTGATTCTCTCTGGGAAATATAAAAATCCAATAAAGAGTCATGATTAAATTGGAACTCTATACATAGCCTTTGAAAATTTGCAACTAATGTATTTTTACTGAATATGGAGTCACAAATAAACAAAAAATATGGAAATATGGACTGTGTGTAGAGTACAAGATGGGTGAAAACTGGATTGTTTTTGCTCTTGAAATGTTGTAATTAGTTATTCTAAATCCAGCTGGTTACTGAGTACTGGTGACTTTCCTAAGGGTTGTATGTGGGACAGATAATATTTAGAATCCTCATAAATGACTTGGACAATGGGACTTAAAGTTTACAAAGTTTACAGATGGCACTGAACTGTGATTTAAAGGCTGCAAGTCAATGCTAACACATAGCAGGACCTTTGCAGTCTGGAAGTATGACCAGATAACCTCCAGAGGCCCATGCAATCATGCACTAATCTGTGACTCTCTTCCATTTCAGCAACCAGGCTCCCAACATAGAGAGGATATGAAATAAGGGCAAGAACCATCTCACATCACTGAGATGTGATGTATTCACTTCTGTGAGGCCTGCATTTGTCCAAATGACAGTCTAATATGATACTGAGAGAGCAGTGAAATTAGTTTACAGAACAGGATTACAACAAAAATATTTTTACAACTAATATTTTTGTATATACCGTTAACTTATTTGATACAGAAAAAATATCTCAAAGTCTATGTATATATCCAGGATATAAAGAGAGGTAATTCAAGAATGATCTGACCAATTTTGAAATATGTTCTATTTTAAATGCTATGAATAGATCATGGTTAGATGCTCATAAATTATATTAGTTTGAAAGGGTAACATAAGATAGCAAAAGATGCTTAATAAAAAGATTACGGTGTCTTGCAAATGAATAGCTGGCTATTTAATGACAGGATATTGCAATGTAGATAGAAATTGAATATTCATTGAAATCTATGGCTCATGGCCATGTGAGTATTATCAAACTTTAGCAAATAATCTTAATAGCTTCTGAAACAGGCTCATTTTAGACAATCATTATGCCTTAGTGTTTAAATGAAAATGAGATAGTAGCTGCATAATGGCAAGTACCATTGAATTTACTTTTAAAATAAACTTTCTAGATGCTTAATACTAACACTGGGCTGAAAGAAATGGAGCTGTGAAGAATTTCATTAACATAGCAGTGCTCAATGTTTCATTTGGTTTTAGTGGAAAGTTTATGAAAGACTGCTATTAAGGCTGGGTAGGGGAGAACATCGCTATCATTCTTCTGCAAGTATAACCAAAGGGCTTAATTTTCATTAGCTCTTGAATTGTTCCTTTATCTTCTCTTGCTTCTTAACAGCATGTGTTTGTCAAAAATAATGGATGGAAATTGGAGGGCAGGTGGGGTTTAGATAGCAATGATTTTGTTTTCAAAAACAAAACTATTCATTTTTTATGAAGGGAACAAATTCTGAGTGGTAATTTTACAATCCCACAAAAAAATATGCATGCCACTCCTACCAAGAGAGTTGAGTGTATCTTGAAGTTTTGTCTGTTGTCTAGGACATGGAAAATTGGCCACTGGCAACCATTCAGAACCATTTAAGGGAAAGATTTGCTCATATGTCTTGAATTTGGAAGTGGTGGGTTTTGGACATCTCATTCATTAATGTTGCAAGTGATGACTCAAGACTCACCAAAACTTGTATTTCCCACATTTACTGAATTGTGCATTGTGTGCTTTTTTTAATGACTGTGCCAGATTTCAGGGAGATGTCTGCATAGAGTGTTCTAGACGCAAATTTTTCCATGCTTCAAAAAAAGTAAAAATAAAATTTAAAAGGCATTTTTGTCCACTGATGTAAAAAAACCATTACAAAGAAAAGCAGTTATTTAGCATGAGCAAACCGTAGAAATGCAAAGAAGAAATGAGAGAGGGAGCTGTACTGATTTGAGTTTCACCCGTCCAAAAAGTTGGAAAGTTTAGATGCCTGAAAGGTGAACTGTGGTAGCTCAAGTCCTGCCTTGGACTGCAGCATGTAGCAAGGGACTGCTGTGGGGCAGATGTGTGAGCTGGATAATGTGGAAAAGACTTTCTACTAATGTAAAGAAGCAGCTGAAATAATTACAGCTATTATATTTGAAGCAAGTAAGTATTTTGAGCAATAGGTTTTTTATGCTCTGTTAATATTGTTAGGCAGTATGTGCTCCCTACTTCATGTGCTTTAGATGGGGAACTCTTCTGTCTTTACTGGGTTTGAATCCCCTTATCCTCTTCCAGAGCTAGCCTACAGGCCATGTTTCCTTAAAAACAAACAAACAAAAACAAAAACCAAATACATACAGTTGCTGTGTGTTTTGTGATTAACATGCAGCCTTATGAGACAAAAAAACCTGTACTCATTTGCAGTAATTTGTATTGTGTGACTAAACTGCATAACTTGTCGAGTTTGTAATGCCTTGCCCTTCTTTGTGAGACTTTGCATTTCCTTTGACATTTTTGCCTTCAATGGCTTTTCTTTTTCAGAGGACTAAGAACACTGTCTCAGAACACTCTTTCATTTAAGACTAAGATAGAGTTCTGCTCAAAGAACAATATTCAAAGAACAAATAAAGCCCAAAATAATTAGAAAACTCAAAAATAATAATTTTTGAGATGTAGTACCTTGGATATTAAAGAAAAAAAAAAAGGATCACTTATATCAGCTGAAAAGTCCTCTGAAATCACCGTTTGTAGCTGTACACTTAGATATATTTTGTCTGTAAAGTGTCAGGTATAACTATGGGGATGAAAAAGGAGAATAACTTCTTTACGATGTCTTCTCCTGGATATCTAAACTGTAAATATTGAATATAAATGTAAATGTATAGATCTTAGATAAACAAAATCAAGATTCTTTTCTACAGTTCCAACATAGCATAAATAAACAGATACATATATGCAGTAAAACTGGATTTAAGAAGGTGTTTTTCACACTCTTTACAAAAATAGGTGAATTGCATTTATTTGTAAATTCCCTTGCACTGAATGTAGCTGCTAGGATGCAGTATTGTCACATATCATATGAGAAACCAGGATAATTGACTGCATGCTGTGTTGCAGACAACTGAACACATGTTCATGGGAATGACTTACAGCTTACAAGAATGGAGGCTCTTTAGCTACAGTTATGGAATACACCATTTGAATTTCTGTGTGTGAAAAAATTCTGTGTCCAACCATTAATAAATAGTTTGCTTTTCTATATCTTTCCAAATAACCTTCAATGAGTCACCCATATAGAGATCAACAACAACTTTTCTTGTAAGTATGTTCCTCCATTGTTGCAATGAGAATTACAAGTTGACTTATCCCTGAAAGACAACTTGAACTAGTATTTTTTTCTTTATTTTCCAATGAATTATGTGTTGGAAGAATTATCAGAAGCCAGAATTGAATAGTAAATTATATTTTTTCCTTTATGAGATGTATATGCTGGTCATATGCTGGGGAAAGAGTTGGGATTTTTAAAAGAACATTTGCAATATTATACTGCAAATTTTCAGAATAGTCCATTAAGCAAATTGGGAATTTTATATATGGAAGAAGCATTGAAGTTCAAGGCTTCAGAGCTTACTGTGATTAGAGTGTTCCTTGTGGGAGATTTGTGAAAATTTCTTTATCCTGGGCATCTGCCAAACTTTAGGCTTTAATGCTCTGAGATTCTGAGTCACAGAAGCAGGCTGACTGCTCACACAGCATGTTGACTTGGCAGGAAGTGGGTGAAGGAGGTAGTAGGCAGGTTAGAAAGAAGAGGGACATGAACATTAATCTGATCATTTGGTAATAAATTTTGCTCCACGTCTTCCATGGCTTCAGGTTTTTGATCTATTTATCAAATTTGCCATGGAATACAGGACGCTTTAGAAATGTGTGCTCTTTTCTTTTTCAGGCTGATGACAAAAGAACATCTAAGTTCTTGGTATAAAAATGCTAGAAAAGTAATGGTACTGAACCTGGTACTGAACATGGATAGTCATATATAGCATCTCCATGATAGCTGTCATTTGAAATGAGTAGGTTGTGGTCAGAAAATAACTTCTTTCAATTCTTTAATTTGCTAGAAATCTCCCCATAGTGGGTCTCTGTATAACTGCTTTAAGGTTGCTGAAGATAGGCTAACTTTTCTGCAGAAAAGTTTTTATAGATCCTGACTGTACAAGATTAGTGTTTCCTCCTAAAAGTCATTAGATAAGGAGAAACTGTATACATGCTAGGAAATGACAGCATACACAAGAACTAGTTAACCAGATCAGATGGGTGGAAACAAATATTGAAACTTATCAGATACAGTGCATGAGGTGCCTACTACACACATACTTGAATGTTTTTTGGAGGGCCATGTAAGAACCTAGAGGGTTTTGATAATGTAGACAAAAGCTGCTAAAAATAGTGATATAGCTACAGATTATGACCGAACATTGGATCCTGAAGTTATTAAAAAGAAGACAAAAGGATTGGAATGTATCCACCCTTGGTATTTTAACAATCACAGGTACTGCTTTTCATTTGGGAGATGAGAACTAAAGCCCTGGAGATCTACTTCATCAAACTCCCATCAGACGTAACTGAAGATGCCTGTACTTGGAGTGAGTTAAGAACAAAGACACATGTTAGCCTAAACAGTGCTGAGGTTACCATCTCTATGTATATAATTTTTTATCACTTTGCTTGACATTTACATTGGAGGTCATTGTCAAGTTATTTCTCAGTGATAACTTTCTGCTTTTTTTTGGTCCCATATACACTTGCCTTCAATGTACAACAACTAGATGGAGTTCAGACATAGCCTAGCTTTCTATCAAGCTTGCAACTAAATTGTCCTACATGAGATTTTGAGTGTGTTTAGTCCCGTGTGAAGGTTCAGATGTGGATGTATGCTACTGTGTAGGATGGCATTGATTTGTGGCTACTGATTCTCCTGTACATAATAAAAAACTGAGATATCATTGATATAGGAAAGAGAGTTTATGTCTGTAAATGGGTTTCTATGATATTCCTTGTGAACTCTCATGGAGAAAGAATTGAGACCATTAGCATTATAAATTTTGACCTCATCCAGAATGCAGGCTAGAGATCCAAATTACCTCTATATCTGCTCCATAAAAAAGTATGTATAGACATGGAAATAAAACAACATCATATAATTGTTTGGGGTTTTTTTTTTGTTTGTTTGTTTGTTTGTTTTGAGGTGGAAAGAGAGGGTTAATCTAGGTTAGAGGATGATGTCCAGAAAGAGCTAGGGAATGAGCACAGGTAGTAGGCCTCAGAGCAGTAGCTGTTAACTTGCTTTCTGGTTTTCTTCCAGCTACCTCTCCTAGACAGTCTAAACACAGTTGAGGTGACAATATACTATAGAGACTGTTTCCAAAGTTCAGTATCAGCAAAGCCGCAGTAAATCTCTTTTCCTGTACAGTTCTCTACCTCTATCCTAAAAGCCTGTCAACATCAAACACTTGCAGGCCACTATGGCACTTCCATCTGAGATACTTCAAAAGGAGACAAGAGGGAGAATGATAAATCTCTCTTAAGAAGTCATAGCCATAGACTCTAGCACCGTTCATAGTCCCAGCAGAGCTATGAGTAGTGTGCTGTAATGCATCATGACTGTTGGGCCTTACTACCAGACTTCATCAGCCACAGATGCCTGCTGGAAGCTTGTGCTTCCTTAGTCCCTGATGAGAGACTGCACAATGCAGAGAAAACACTGAGCTAGCTCTTGGACTACTGTGGGAAGTACCTTTCAGCTGCTAATGGTACAGAAGTAGATTTGTCATTGATGAAACCAATGTCCTTAAACAAATCACATTTGCTGTTCACGACACCTGTATTATCCACAGACCTCCTTCCTGGGGAGTAAGACCCTGGGGAGGTTATAGCAGAAGAGCTGCAGGGAGAAAATGGTGTTCTTCTCTGCTGATTTTAGTATTCTAGAGCCTGTTTGTGCTGGTTGGATCCTTCTCATGTGTTTTGCGCTTGAAGTAGGGAGGGGCCTCCAAAGAACCCTTCAAAGCCCAAGAGTTGTCATAATCTTTTTAATACTCCTGAACTGTAGTGTTTGCTTCTTTGCTTGCCTTCCTGCTGCTGAAAAAACAACAACAACAAAACGACAGCAATAACAAAAATAGGCATTTGTTATCGTGACATTATTTCCTGTTGAGCTAGAAGTTTTAGGATAACCTGACATGAGGTTAAATAGCAATGAATAAGGTTATGGAAGGTTATGGGGTATTTCAGAGGTGAGGAAAGGCAGTGATGTTCACAGATGTTATTTATTTTATAGCACTTTATTTATATATTGTGGAAAATCAAATAAAAGTAGAGCAAAAAGAACTTGCTAGTTAAACAGAAAATTATATCTACCAAACCATCTGTTTCTGTACTGCAGTGAGTCTGGAGGAATCTGTTCCTTAGTGAGGCAATGAAGCAATTCAGGCTTTTACTTTAGAAGATGAAGAACTGGGGACATATTGCTTCAGTCTTTCTGAAGGTGCTACCTACCAGCCCTCACTGCAAGGTAAATTTCGTTATTTTCATTTCATTTTTGGAGACTGTATGGATGAAATACTGCCTTGCCCCTTTCTGAATCACACATAATTGCAGCTGATCAGCATATATATGCATGAATTCATTCTATTTCACAGTGGGGAAATTTTAGGTTGAAGCCTGCACATTGCAGTTTTTGATGGAACAAGAAAAAGAGAGAAAGGATGGAAACAAAATGGAGGGATAAGGCTTAAAACTTCCCCAAACACCATGATACGAAGTAGATTTACTTGAAGGTTCTATAGACAACAAAGAGGACATTTATTTCCACTGTACTTTTTACATTTCAATCTAAGTAAATATTGCCCTAAGGCAGGAAAGGAAATTATTTTTCCTTTTGATGGTATTTGAGGTAAATTTTTATATATTTTCTAAGTGTCTTTATTTCTTATTTTACCTTTGTAAGGACAATATTTACACCTCTCAGGCTCTTCAGGCTTTTTATTCGTCCAGTGTGTGATAATGCCCCAGCTTGAAGAGCATCCATTGACACTGGGGCAAGGGTATTTGAAAGGAAGCTTTTTTTCCAGTGACAAGTATGTAGACACAAGCAGTGGATTTTGCAGATTATGATATAAATCAGATGAAAGCCTTTCTTCCAGGAGCATGAGAGGAAGAAGAGAGGCTAAAATATGTATATATGTGTGTGTACTTGTATGTAAACTTAAACATTACATATGTACAAATATAAATACACATAATACATATATTCAAGGTCTATTCCTCCTTTCATTGGAGCAAGGTAAATTTTCTCATGGATTTTATTTTGTACAACAGAGGCACTGTTACAGCAACTTAAAAAAATACTGAAGTCTTGACTGAAGTTCTTAAACATCTGATAAGCCTATTGAATTCATGGGGCTTCTTCACATGCTTAGAGTTTGGCTTGTGTCTAAATATTTTGCCGCAGCAGGGTCACAAGAACTCAGCTCAGCTCTTGTTAAACTCAGTGGAAAGATTCTTTTTGATTTTAAGAGAAGTTGGATGGATTTGCAGTCTGTCTTTTCTACGCTAATGCAGAGTGAGCCAGCCTTAATGCAGGAACATGTGGTATATGTTAAAAGTCGTAGAGGTTGTGAGCAGTAGCAACTTTCCACTGACAACATTTATCTGGATTGATTAAAAGATATGACTTAAAATGTGTTCCTTGATGGGTAGTTCCAGACAGTGCAGCGTGGAACTGGGCCTGGCAGGAGGGTGCCAGGGAGCCTGGGAGGATGGCTGAAGGTCATCATTTGGATTTAATGGGGAGGCAGCTGTGCTGTCACACCCTGTGTACACCTGGGAGCGTGGGGGGAACTCCTGCTGTGTGGAGCTGGCGGCAGCTGGGAAGGAAGAGCAGCATTCATCCATCTTGGAGACTGGGACTTGGCACTCATAGAGGCCAGATTTCTGGGGAAGAAACAACATGCTGAGAGTTGCTGCAACAAATGTAAAACAATCCTGTTTTGACACGCTGACATGAAGCCGGCTGAAAAAACTTTGTTTACACTTGTCTTAAGTTACCTTGAGCAAATTATTCTGCTCTAAATTTCTACTGTTCCAGAGCTGATGGGCATCAGCAGAGAAAGTGCAACAGAGAGGTTACTCTCTCCCTGAGAGATAGGATGCATGCATCTTTCATATTGAGAGAGCTGGGTGGGCTCCAGAGAAGTGAGGCAATACTGTTCCACCTTACAATTCCAGCTCCTGGAATGTTACTTCTGGGCATTTCCTTAGCAAGAAAAACTGGAAGCAACTAAGAGAAGGCAATGCAGTTGTAGAGGGATGGCTCAGTAAAAATGATAAAAAATGAAGGTAAATGATGACTCTGTTGGGAGATATAATTACTTATGGCATTTTCAGGAAATGGATTGCAAGGAGTCTCAGATGAATAATCTAAGGAGATAAAAAGGAGATAATCAAGCACTGGAATTGCCTGAACATTTTCATCAATATGGGGGAACAAAGAGAGGAAAAATCATTTTGTTTTGACCCATTCTATTGGCAATGATAGAAGTAAGAAACAGGGATATTTAGTCTGGCTGATGTAGAGAATATCTGTTCCAACTGATTTAATGCTGTAAGTTATTAAATAGGAATGAATGGCAAACCCTTCACTGTATTGCGTTCAAAGCGAGACTTAGAAATATTGAAAAATAGAATATAGAGGTAGACAAAGAACAATAAATGAATCAAAGTACTCTAAAGGTAGTTGATAAACATATTTCATTAAGGAATCACCTAAGTTTCAGTGAGTTCATTGAGGTAAATTGTAGATATCTCTCCCTTTACGTAGGTTGAAGTTCAGCCTAAGGTGTTTCTTGACTCTCAGATGCTTGTGGCATTTATTCAGGACATTAATTTCCCTCATCTATCCATACGGGACCTCAGTTCTCTTTAGAAGAAAAAAAAAAAAAAAAAAAGTCTTCTATTTCTCAATCAGTAACCAGTATTTTCTACTATCTTTTCATTTGTGACAATGTTCAATGTTCCTGGTCTTTTACCCTGCCCTTTCCGTAATTTCATCACTCAAGTACTTCAGCTATTTCTCAGTGTTTTATGACAGCCTAGCTCCAATTGATATAAAAATATAAGTTAGTTTCCTCTACAACCTTCCTAAACTTTTTTGTTTCAAAAAATATGTTAACATATAATTTTATTCTTTTTTAGTTAAGGCTGAAAAAGTTCTCTTCATGAGAGTGGAACATAGGAAGGTCAAAAGACAAAGGGATGTTGCTCTCCCTTTCCTCCCAGCAACCTTGTAATACAGAAAACCTAACCAAAAACAAGCCCAAATCAGAATCACAGAAGACCTGGCACCAACGGCATCTGCTCTTTGCCTACATGTTCATCCCTACCCAACCTCTTCCATCTGTCATGGACCCCCAGTACCAAAAGCCAGCATCCAACTTTTGTCCCCACTTGGTGCTTCTTTCAGCCTGCTCCTATCTACAGCTCAGGAGCCCCTATTGTTCCGTTTCCTAATTATTTCAAGTTTCATTTAGGTTAACTAGAACAATACAAGGTATCTGGTAACAAACTCAGATGGTAACATTGCGCAATGTTTGCTTAATTACTGTGATAAAATTATGCTGTTTATTTTGTTACCCAACTAGAAATGATAGGCTGTTTAAAGTTTAGAAATTTGGTTGATAAGTGGGAAGATAAAAGTAATAGTGTTGCTTGCTAGAGAGGGTAATCTAAAACTGTGTGGACTGAAGAACAGCTATGCTACATAATTGTGCTGGGTTGGAGGAGTTCAGCACTTTTATTTTCCAGATGTGATGAGGCAATGAGGTCCTGTTTTACTTTGAGAGAGGCAGACTTTGTTTCTCCCATCCTTTCTCTCCTGGGTGGATGTGTTTCACATTTATATAAAGGTCTTATATCAGAACTGCTGCAGGTAAATAAATATCCTTAGAACAGGAGATTTATTGAAGATGGCAGTAGTGTTTGCCCACTTCATGCAATGGAAGCAAACAAGGGAACACAGGACTTATCCAAAATGAGGCACAGAGATCAAAGGTAGGGATGGAAACCTTTAGTCTTTGATCCACAGCCTGTGCATGCTTGGCAAGGGAAGTTTTCTTGTTGGATGTTGTAGGCATGCTTAACCTTGCCAAGTGCTTGCCATTCCTATCATACTTTTAGTTACTAGTATTTAAATGATTAGTATTCGAGTTTTGTAAACATGTGCTCTTTTGACAATGGTAAAATGACATCTAGCTTCACTGTATATAAATGAGCTTCATTCTTCTAGTTCAAAGTGCTAGTAAACTGGGTGTGGGGTGGTCTAGCTTTTTGATAACGACACCACTGGCAAATCTGTCTACTCTGAGAATAATAGCAAGACCAATCCCAAAGTTTCTCCTGATGTTTCTGAAATCCCCAGGTGGATTTATTTATATTTGTAATGTCTACCTCTCTCAAGGGAATGCTGATAAGTGTGCTGCTACTGAGGTAGTATCAGTAGATTTAGAGCAAGGCTGTGGCTGTTCAGCAAGATTTGAGCTCCTGCAGCATTGTTCTACAAGGCAGATGGAGGCTCAGTGCTGTGAGCAGAGTTATCCCTCACTACCTCCACCTTGCTCTGTATCCTCACACTTTGGCAAAATTTCCTGGGGATAAATAAAGACAAGGGAAAAAAAAAAGTATATTCTGATCAGTGTGATTAGGAGTGGCAAAAGTAAGATAAGGAAGTTTTTTATGCTGGTTGATGTAGAGCCAGGATACTCTTGTCAAAAATCCTTCATCTGCCCCCAGGACAGCAGGGCAGCTATATGCTGGCTAGTGAACTAGTGAAAGCAATCAAACCCACCCATACTTGGAGCAGATACGACAGAGAGCTAGAGAAGCCACACTATGATCTGTTAAAGGCACTTCATTATGCATTTGGGTTAATGGGGCCTTTTTAATTCTCTGCAGTACAGCTGACTTCTTTGAGGATAGGAGAACAATTATGCTATACAGGCACTGAACAAGAAAGGAGCTCCTGGATTAAGAGAAAGGGGGGGGGAAGGGGGGAGAGGGGAGGAGCAGAAAACAGGGAGGGGAAAAGTCCATTTCCAGATAAGCATGTCGAAAGGTTGAAAACAGGTAGAAGTTTGCTTTTCTGCTCAGTTTACTTATTGATAGCGACTCAGTTCTTGGCTGGTTCTGCTTCTTGGATGCATCTGTTTAGAATTTGTAGAATCTTTGTGCTCTGCTTTTGCAAATTATAATGTCAAGTGAAGAAAACGGTAAACTATCACGATGCTCACAGGAGACAGCATCTGTTACTAGTTATATAATCTTTTATTCAATTCTGTCATCAGGAGTCCTTATGATTACTTCAGTGTTGTCAACATGCATGCACACCCATGCACAAAAAAATGTCTGTCTATCTAGTTATCTATCATTACAGAATAGTTTTCTTCATGTTACTGACACTTGGGAGGAGTCGTGACATGATTTCTCATTCTAATAAAAAATCTCACTTTACAAGAAGAAGTACATGTCAAGGCCCTTTCTGGTTCAACGCTGGTGAAATTCCTTACCTTGTTGTCTGTCCAGAACTAAACTTGTTGAGGGATGTGAAAAATAACAGGAAAGGGTTCTAGAGGTATGCTGTTCAGAAGAGGCAGGCAAAGGAGAGTGTACACAAGGATGATCGGAGGGCTGGAGTACCTCTGCTACGAGGAAAGATTGAGGAAGCTGGGCTTGTTTAGCTGGGGACACCTCATTGCAGTCTTACGGTACTTGAAGGGAGCTTATCAGCAGGAGGAGGACCAAGTTTTTGCACAGGTACATAGTGATAGGACAAGGGGGAATGTCTTTAAACTAAAAGAGAGAAAATTTAGATTAGATATTAGGAAGAAACTTTACTCGGAGGTGGTGATGTGCTGGCACAGCTGCCCAGAGAAGCTGTGGATGCCCTATCCCTGTGGGTTCTCAAGACCAAGTTGGATGTGGCGCTGGGCAGCCTGAGCTGGAAAGGAGGGATGGGGGGGGGGCAGTCCTGCCCACAGCAGAGGGGTTGGATCTGAGTGATTTTTAAGGTCTCTTCCAACCCAGCCAATTGTATGATTCTATGATTCTACAATTCCATGATTCTGTGCTGATTTCCTCTTCTAAAAATAATTTTAAATTATTAGAAAATTGTGATTCCATTTATTTAATTGCCCACATGCACTTATGGATTTTCACCATTTTTTCTCTTTTGTTTTTACTTCATGACATCAAAAGACTGACCCTGGATAGTCAAATTTTTCTGTGCTGTTTTTTTCACATAGCAACAGGAAAGAAACGAAATCTTGCATAGTGGAGAGATGGGACTGTAACTATGAAAACACTAACACTAGCGAGAACTATTCAGGGAGAAGTATTGTGCATGAATTGTTCAATTCTCATTTAAACTGGAGTTAGGTAAAAATTTATATTTGTCTGACTTTGACAAAATGTGATTTCAACACTTGTTATTGGAGAAGAGTATGCAAGACCTTCTCATTGTAAGGTTATGACATTTCTCTAGACTAAATTCAGTGGACTGCAGGATGTATTTTGGTGTAGTTTCAAACTACTGCACATCTCCAGACAACAGTCATAAATGCAATGATTATTGGGATGACTATTAAAAACACGTAGAAGAAAATAAGCTCTTACGAACAAGACAGATTTGGCTGGTTACCCTTTATTTTGGCAAATGTTGTGACAGTGTCTTTTGGTTTTAATAAGGATTTTCAGAATTATACAACACTTATAAAATCCATTCAGGTTTCTTTTATATAGGTTTCATAAGAGTAATAACATGATCCTAAATTATATTCAGTCTTTTTTCCTTTCTTCTTTTCCTCTGTAAGTCTTCAGAGAGCTGAAAGTATCCTAATTGCTGATAAACTACATATGATATTCATTTAGAGCCAAGACTAAAGTTTTAAAGTCTCATCCCTGAAGACAATCAATAAAACAAGAGACTGCTGTTTGCTCTTCCCACCCTGTTTTTAATTATGAAGTTAGTGTAAAAGACAAGTTTTAATTATGCTGTGCTATATTTCTGAATAATTGTTTCAGCTACATTCTCAGGCATTGTGAATTAATGTTCTGCTGAAATCAATGATGCTGTATAACCTGGGGACAAGATTCTGTTTTTAACATATATCTGGTGCCATCTGAGATATCCTCAAGTAGCCTGCACAGCCTCCAGCTGCCCTTGCAGAAGAGTGCCCACATTCCATACCATGGGTTCTCTATTATATTTACAGCTCAAAGGACACTACACACCTATGGCCAATTAGAGTTCCAGCCCTGCCTAATTGATAGCCCTTTGAAAATGGAGAGGAGAAATGAAATGTCTTCTGGACCATTTTTGTGGACAGCTCTTGCACAGACTTTTTAATTAAATTCACTTTTCCCTTCAATTTATATCCATTTATACCTGACTAACTCTTGTTCTTATTGCTCTTTTTAAGCAATACCCTTGGAGGGTAAGAGCTGGCAAAAAGCCTGACCTACAATCATCACGTAATGCCATCAAGACTGATGTATTAACTGTCTTGGTTAACCTGTAAGGTTAATAGGCCGATGCTCTTAGCTAACTATATCATATCCTCATTAATCCATAATGCTGGAACATAGCAAAGGCTTGGGAATATTTCTCAGTACAGTGCAGAGCACATAGTAAGGGTTTTCTTGCCTTCAGTGGAGCAAGAAGAATTAATAAGCTTTACAATTGCTATTCATCTTCCCTTATGCTAATATATTTTCCTAAAGCCTCCTCCCACTCCCTGTGTAAGTTTTAATGTTAGAATTACCAATATAAGAGGATAGTTTTTCATGTATTTTCTGAAGATAACTAGGACCAGGTGGCTGAAATAAAATATGGTTAATAAAAAATGCAAGAACCTCATCAAATAGATGGGAGATTCTCCATCTCCTGGGAAATGTTGAAGATTGGGATAAACTCTGAGAAATCCTTTATTTCATATACTTTCCTACACTTTTGTAATATTAATATTAATTACTAATTACTACATTACTACATTACTCTTTCTTAAAATATGATTATTCTTTGTCTAGATTTTTGGCCTCACAGACATCCTGGAACAATAAATTCCAAGATCAAATTATGTAACAAGATTTAATTTTTTGCTTTTTGATACAGGTGAATGAATCTCTGTTTTTATTTCATATCACAGAGAATAGAAACTTAACTTCTCTGAAGCTCTTTAAGACATAGTTTCAATCTAAGTAGTTGATCTAGTTTTGAGATCTTTTTTATTTCTATTTTCTGTCCTTTTTCTCCAAGTCTCCTCTAACTGCAGGCTCCACTAATATGGTGTGCCTTATGAATGATAAGTACTCATTACATATTTCACTGCTATTTTTGACCCTGTGCTCCAGTGTATTTTTCCTCTAGTTGAGTGGCTTACAGATTTCCATGAGACTTGGGTCTTGTATTTATTCTCAGGTAGGGTTCTGGCTGAAGTGGGAAAGAACATGCAGAATAATTGTTGGAAAATTGTCATATGCTTTTTCTAGTCTTCACCAAATGATTTTCTCAAATCCTTGGCTATGTTCAAATATTCATTTATCCAGTTATATATGAATGCCAGTATAACTCTGAATTGTGCATAAATAAGTATATCAGCATTTGGCAAAGAAAACTGTTTACGAAAGAGTTAACAGATGATGCATGGATAAAATTCTGCCCTTGTAACTTTTTAAAAGGTGGAAATGGATACTGGGTATCCATGGGGAGCACATAGGTAGCTCAGGAATGCAGAAAAATGGCAGAAAATCTGACTTCCAGTAGAGTCCAGTGGGATGTATGTAAGCACTTGTCTTATTCATAAAAACTACACTAGACTGCTTTATTTTCTCCATATTCTATAAATGCTCTATTTAGGCCTTGCAAGTATAGTTCGACAAATATTACATAGGGAGACTACTGGAGAACCCCTGCATTTTCAAATCCTGTTCTCTGCTATCACAGTAAGTGCCTTCTCATCATGATAATAAGTGGCTCAAGTTCAAAACCAAATGAGTTTTCTACCAGTTTTCATTAATTCTATAGGGTATCACTCTGGTGATAAAAACTTGTCTCTGCTTCCCTACATCACTTTCTTCGCAGCCAGTTTTTACTCATATGCTTTCATGCCTGTATTGTAGATGAGCTGAGATTACTTTTGTGAGTCCCCTTTTTACCTTTTGGCACCGACAGCAGCCCTTAACTTGATATTTAACCTCCTGCAAATGGATAAAATAATTTCTGTGACTTCCTCCCATTTGGCTGACTCTTCATTTTTTCAGACAACTCAGTAGCCAACTCTGCACCTATCCCAGATTGTACTTCTCCTTTCTACACATGAAATGAGGTCTTAACAGGAGTTTAGACAATTCGTTAACTGAAATGCCCCTTCAAGTGCATATTGGCTTTTGTATAGCTTTTTTAATGCATTTTTTGTTTTGTTTTGTTTTATGTTTGCCTTATTCAGTAGCACAAAACTGTCCTGAGAGTAAGCAATGTATTCTTTCTCACTGCCAATTCAGGGAATCAGTTCAGGGTGTGTGTAGCTTGCACTTCATTAGTTTTGCTTACTTTGCTCACTATTTCAAAAGAAAAAATCTAATTCCTTCTGTAGGATATTCGCTCAGATCTTTTCCTAATGATGTTTCCTCAGTTTGGGTAATTTAAAAATTGCATTGAGCTTCCTCACCAATAAAACACTGTAGAAAACTGATCCCGATTTACATTATTTCTGAGTATTAAATAAATACCTTTTACAGCTTCCTGTGTGTTCTCATGTTCATTAGGTAAGAGGAAGGCACATTGATGTGCCTAGTCAAAAAAAATGCTGAAGACATGGCACTCCACATTGACACTACTGTCAGTGCAAATGGCTTACCAGTGTCAGTGATGTCTGAGTCATGAGCAGCTGTTCTGGAAACCATCAAAATCACTAAGCAGGATATAAATACTACTAATTTTCTGCTTTTCATTCAACGTCTGAATGAGCCCTGTTGTAAATGTAGGAACACTGAGGGAAGCTAGGAAGGGTATTTTTTCCCAGAGCAGTGGAGCATTAAGGAAACACAGGCAGCATTAGTGACTATTAGGTATGCCCATCAGCCTGCCTAAGCCTTGTGACAGAAGGTGACACTACAAATGCATGGATTTGAACACAACAACAACAACAACAACAGAAGATACTTACTAAAAATAAATCTGTTGTTTGTGTCAGGAAGAGGAGTTAAATCACCCTAATTCAAGAAGTGCAGCCGTGCCTCTCCCCCTTGATCAAAGATTTTTTACTAGCAAGAAGGTAGGCAAGTCTGATGGTCAGAAATGGTTGCTTGCTCATTCAAGAATGCTTTCCTTGGGAAATCTTTGACCCTGCCCCCAGATAACCCTCCCTGTGCTTCAGTGTTAATCCCTGCTTCTCTACAGCCAGAGAGCAGTGTGCATTCTGGTGTCTCCCTTAAAGAGCTTTACCCCAGCGTCACAAAATAGCTTCCCCAAGAACTGACAACGTAGCAGGCTGAAGGCCTTTCTCATGGTCCCCCAGTCACTGTAGCATCACCAAAATGTTCTTAATATGTTTTCATAATTATTTTGCAAAGTAATCTGCACGAACTGCAAATTTTCTACAAGGTATTTCTATTTAGAATAGTTGTGAAAAGGAAAGACTTTCAGCTAAGAAAGAAAAAGGATGTGATCTATGAACATGAAACTATGAATATTCAAGGCCGTTGCTTAGGAAGACTCTAAATGATATATTCTGCTCATTCATTTACCCATCCATTCATCAGATTGCCAGGTACAAAGAATTTATAATGAATATTTGTCAGGCTTAGCCATTTTATCCTTCCTTTGTGAATTACCTGGAAATGAATGATGGCTTTTATAACAGGTGCTCTTTTGCTGTTTCTAAGTGAAGGCTGGCATGCGCCTGAGTACATGGATTATTTTTAAACTGCAAATTCCAAATATTACTGATAGCACTACTTCAAATGTTTGAACATTTTTATGTCAAAACCAAAGAATGCGACTGGTCGTACTTACAGGAATAAAGTTGTCTTGGTTCCAGTTTCTCTTACAATTTTTTCTTCCTCCTCACACAGGTGTCACACAGGTCACAACATGTGGCTTATTTCCAGTCATTCTGAGCTGAGTAAATGAAAATTTGCATTCTTCCTAATGAATAGTGTCATGTGGTGGTTATACTTTGAGAGGTGAAAGCAGAGATTTGCAGAGAAAGCTATCTGCAGAAAAAATGAGATCCTAGAAAATAAGGGAATGGACTCACTCCAACAGCTTCTCTTCCAAAGAGAAGGGCTTTTAAGAGAAAGAGGTCCTTGGAAATCTCAGGATCTGGGTTTAGTAATGGAGACTTAAGAGTCATTAGGGAAACACTGGATGTGGGAAAAAATCCTGACTTTGACACTGAATTGCCATTGCATTTTGGTAGTCCAGTTCTCGAATGGGCACATGCATGTCTTGATTTGAGAAAACCCTAGGGGCACTGGTCCTGTAGGGATTGCAGTAAGAAGGCGGAGATGGATGTACCACGATCCAGCCTCAATGATCAGTATTTATTACCTTCATTACATGCTGAACTCAGACCTGGGCAGTGCCTTGGTTGTTAATGATATGAATGGTTCTATTCAGAGAAAGAGTAGAAGCATACTAAGGAGAACTGAGAAAACTCTGCCAGTGTCTGCTAGTGCAGCCACTCCGGGAGCCCAGTGGAGACCAAATGGGCTGAAGGACAAAGACAGACCTGCTTTTGGTTTCGCCATGATCAGTGCTATGGTCACATGCTTCCTGGAAGCTTAACAGCGTCGCATTATGAATGGAAAATAGAGTGTTTCTTTTCCGTCTCCAGCAGTAATTTTTTATATGTTTTACAGTAAGTTTCTTCCTGGTTACCATCTTATAATGGGTAGCTGATACGTCAGTGTACAAGTGAAGTCTCTCTATCGCTTATCCAAGCCTAACAGCACATTCCATGTGACATCAGCAGCCCAGTGAGTCATGCACCGAGATACCAACAATGTGTTCTTATATCCTGGAGATCAGAAAAGCCCTACGCAGAAGACTTGGCTTGTTTTTCCTATCTTGTTATGGAAACTACGGGCTCTAATAGCATTAAGCAACTATAAATGAAGTCTTTCTGCTTCTTATCAGAAGATAAACTGCCTGTTTAAAAAAGGAGTTGCCAAGCCTGAGAAAGCCTCTTAAAGACCATAGAGTGCTGATTGCAGCTTGCTGGGAAGAGATTTTGTACATAAAATATTTTAATATTGTTGCACTGAACACCTGTGCTTCTTTTCTGGGTTAGAGTCCAACCAACGTGAGGCATCTGACACATCTGAAGCTTCAGATAAGTAATGCTGCAGATTCTTGCACTTTTGCAAGAATAGAGCTGTAGATAACGAGAAGTATCTATAGCCTGTTTACAACATTAATCCTCAATAAAACACATTAAGTCATTTTACTGAAGGTATTTAACAAAGCACTGCTTTCCTACAATTCTCATTTATTTGCATAACTTCTTACACATCCCACTCCAGCAAGTATGTAGGATTATGACTTTCTCCTACTTTGACTTTCTCCTACTTGACTCTTTGATCTCCTTGATAACTTTTCCATCAGAGTGAAACGCAGCACTTGGTTCAGATGCTCTTCCATAGCACGCAGAAATAGAGGAGGCGTTAGGGCGTCTGCTGAGGCAAGCTGGAATAGTTCCACCCCAAAAATATTTCAGAGGGAAAAACAGGGGGAAGAGAACTTGAATGTTAGGTGTTAAGGACAACTGGCTGCCCCTCAAAATACTTGATGGTTTACTTGAGAAAATAATTGCTTGCTTCTCCAAAAATGGGCTAAGAATCTTATAAAAACAGGCTCACTCAGGAGATGTCTGGAATTTTCTGTTTCACATGAAAAAAGAAGAAAGCCAAGAACCCTTCATATGGCATTTCAGTATTCCTGCTGTTATTCTCAGCTGGAAAGGAGAAGAGCAGGGTCATGCACAAATAAAAATTTACAAGAGCATTATAACATGAGCACGCTGGATCACACAGACGTGATTTAAACTTCAGAATAAGTTTCAGGACAGGGGTAGTGATTGAATTTGGGTATTACCTGAACTTCTGGTGTGCTCCGTCTCTCACTGTATGGCCCTGGAGCCGGGAATGACTGGAGACTGTGGAAGAAGGAGGTGCTCTGTTTGTGTGGGTGTCTCCATGGCAATATGGGTAAGGAGTTGTTAGGTCTCCTTTTCTCAAGAGATTTGCCCGATCACTCCTCTTCATAGAGAGGGTTGGTAGAAGGAATTGGGTTGGCATTCCTGCACAAAATTAAGCCTTGCTGCAGCTTCATGTACTCCATAAGTTAGATGTAGGAATCATTCAAGTATTTCATCAATATTGCTGACTGATAAACATCCAGTGAAATTTTCTACTGATGCTTTAAACTCTCAGTTGTCTCAGTTCACTGAGTTCTTAAGTTCTAGTTCTTGTATACATTTGATTATAGCTCTGGTGTTTCATAAATATATATTTATAACACTGGTTTCTGGGCCTGAAAATCCTTTGTAAGCCCCATGGTGTTCCTACGAGCTGTCTCCTGTGAGATTGGGACTGGAGATGCTTGACAGCTATGTTTGGGTTTGTGGATGTGCACATGTCCTGCCCTCAAAAAGCATATCTTGGGGACACAAAAGGACAGGGTTGATTGTAGGTTCATACCCATCACTCAGCGCAATTCTAAAGAGCCAAAAAAAAAGCTAAAAGAAACCTCCCAGCCTTCTCCCATCCTGCAGCTGCAGGATTCAATCATAAACATGGTGATGATATACTGCACTACAGTGTTCTTACAAGAAGTAGGGTCATACTAGGGTATTTCTAGTTTATTCATGCGCTCAGCTGGAACAGCCATTGGAGTAAGGCTACTTCCAATGCAGCTATGCTCCTGCTGTGACCCTCTTTTGTTTCAGAGGCTGCTGAGGCTTTTTGGGCTCCTAAGGTGGGTATGTGTCTGCTCCTGCTGTTTCAGCTCTCACACAGGAACTGCTTGTTGCACTAATATGTACTGAGCACGGAACTGCAGCACAGTGAATAGCTAGGATTAATCAAGGATGTTAATGTAGGAGCATGCTGGCTTATGTAGCTAAGACCCTCCTTGTACATCTCTCCTTTTTTGATGGTGAAAATAATTTGGGTCTGACTAGAAGCCTAGTGAAATCAGCTGAAATCTTTATAGAGGTTTCAGTGAAGCTCCATATTGGAGAGAAGGAAAGGAATTTATAATACTGGGTAACATTTAGCTGAGAGGCCTGAAGTTCCTGAAATCTAGAGGCTGGGTCTGTGAGTCGGCTGTAACGGGTAAGCAGCACCTCCTCCTCACGCTTTGAATGTGGCATTATACCCTTTGATGGCAAAGAGTACATGAGAAACAAGGAATGCATAATTACATCTGGCGTTTATTTTTTTCTCGATGCCTGATGCCCAACACTGAATAGTACAAAAAAACACTGTACCAACTGTGAGAAAATTCTGCAGATCATTAGCTTGAAAAAACAGACCAATAAGCTAACAACCAGCTGCTTACAGAGAACATCCTAGTTTCAGCATTTTGAAGTATGCTTGGGGTGCTCACAGAGAGCACATTTAATTCATTATCAGCATTTTTCCACATGAAAAGGCTTTCTACAGACTTTTTTAATAGTAACTTATAATTCCTCTCACAGATGTGAAGGAGTAGTAATAGAGGAAATATTTGTTTATCAGGATCATATCCATTACATTTAGATAAGTAAATCGAACTTTAGTGATTTTTTTCCCCAGTAATTGTTTTCTACAGTCACTGTTTTGGGTTGTTTTTTTTGTTTGTTTGTTTTTTTTTTTTCACCTCATTCCAATTTTCAAAAAGAAATTGTTAATAAATGGAGGGTGAGAAATCCCAAATAATTTAGAGTATTAGAGACAGCCCTTCAGTCTTTTTGTCTTATTCTATTTTTTGCTCAGACTAGAACACATTTTGCTCAGATTGGAACAGGTTGCCCAAGGAGGTTGTGGATGTCCCATCCCCGGAGGCATTCAAGGCCAGGCTGGATGTGGCTCTGGGCAGCCTGGTCTAGACTCTGCACATAGCAGGGGGGTTAAAGCCAGATGATCCTTGAGGTCCTTTTCAACCTAAACCATTCTGTGATTCCACAATATGACTCTTTCACTGTGTCTTTAGGCATAAACAGGTTCTCTTTTACTGCTATCACAAGAACAATCATTTGATGATGAATTGGAAGAAGCCTCATAGCCCTAATGGATGATCAGGGCATCTTTGTACTACATGCATTATTAACATGTAACAAAACTACAGTCCCCTTTCTGGAGCTAGAGATTATACATATTTCCATAAGTTGTAACTTTATTACAGAATATAGTGCCACTGACATTAATAGGTTCACTTGCTGCCATGATGGTTACCTTTGAAGTTATATAAATGATTTAGGATTTGCAAACACAGAAGAGGATCTGGTCCAAGTCACTGTTACTGAGTGGAGCCTGCTGACTTAGGCTTGGTTTGCCCAACTTGGTTTGATGAGCAAATTGCATCTCTTTTCTGGCAAACCAGTCTATTGCCCTTTGGAATTTCATCTCTGAATTTTCAGACATGTGGTGCTTGCTCATACTGCACCTCGGCCTAGCCAGTCATGAGACTCACTTGTTAGCAAATTGCTTTTTATCACCTTGGGTCAGCATCAGAACAAATTACATTAATTCTTCCAAGGATCTGTGAAAGAAGTGATGTTTGGCTATCTGTACCAATGCTGACAGTAAAATAAAGTAGCTAGACAGGTAAACCTATGCAATTACATGAACATGCAATAATATGTTCATGTATTATATATATTTCTTTCAAAGTCTAAAATAATAAGGTCACACATATCTTGCTGTAAAAGTGTCAAAGAACCAGCAATTTTGTTTGACTAAATTGCACTAAGCAGGTATAATCATCTTAGTGAAAATTTTATCAGACAATTTCCTGGATGTATTTTGTTTTATTATAGGGGCTGTCTCATTTTTGAAGTTGTTCTGTTTCTGAGTGGTTCCCACTAAATAAGATATAGTCCAAATCTTTTCTTTTCCAATAAATGATTTTCTGGGTCAAGTATATTTTGAATCTGGAAGATTTAATTGGATTTCTTCCTGTTAATGCAACTTGGCATTTTACAATATATTTTTTAAGATATAAGAAATTGAAATATTGAAATCAAGTTGTATATAATAAAATAGTATGCTTACAGAAAATTTATGGGTGGACTTCATGAAGCATAATAGGAAAAAAAGATATATTTTTAAATTAGTCCCTGAATTGGAAATAGATGCTTTAATGCATTCGAGAGAAAGATAACTTGACAAAAATATTATTTTTCTCCTACTTAATCTTGCTTCACAGATGCCCATGCAGAAGAGTCTATTTCTAACTCTCAGTGGAGCAGTGAAGCATGTGCAGTGCACTGGGATGCCCTATTCCCATGCCTGATTCTCCATATATAGCTACTGTGCTGTACTGTTCTACTGTAGCTTCCAGTCGTAGGGTTTAACTTGCACTTTCTTGGCAGGATTGCCTTGGCAGAGAACTGTCCTGATGGTAAACACTCAGGCACTGACTTCTCAGTGGCAGCCATCTTCCCACTGGGCCCCATGGAAGTTGAACATTGACCAAACTTGGTGAAAGAAAAACTGTGGGCAATGAATCTTCAGCCATATTCTTTTCTTTATTTTTTTTTTTTCCTCAAAATTTCCATCGTAGTGCTGGTACAAAGTCTAATTTTATTTTCTTTTCTTGTTATTTCTGGAGACAACTTTCAGACTTGAAAGACTGCCATGCACAGGAGATATGTTTTGGCTCTTCTGCCCGTTGCATTCTGTGGATGATTAGACCAAACTGAGCAGCTGCCAGATGACTAATCAACTTGTTGCAGAATAACAGGTCTCACTGGAGAATTAACAGTGTCTTTATAGTCTCCCCTCAATGAAGTGTCTGGAATTTTCTTAGCTAAGAGATCAGTTTAAGATTTTCCATTGCTACTTGAATATGATTTAGAAGTGTGCTCTAAAAAAAATAACAATACAAAACATTCCCCTTTCCCCTAACCCCCTCAGCATTTGAGTCGTGTAATGTTACTTCAGGGTTAAAGATCACTACTTAGAGAATGATGTGTTCTGCATTATGTGCCTTTTTATGCCTATGTGCATTCCGGGAATGGGAGCATTAGTGAAGAGGTATGTTAAAGCAACAAATGCTGGGCTTTGCACAGTGGAAGTTCAGAGTGGTTGGGTGTAGTGTACAGCTAGCTGATTGTAGA